>NW_027556402.1:264691932-265399432 GCF_003287225.1 Phascolarctos cinereus | reverse complement strand
CCGAGTCCTGTCTTACCATCCACCACCCACAGACACTTCTTCTAAACACAGAGGTCTGGAGCCCATGGGGGGGGGGGGGGGGAGGAAGGAGGGGCTGTGAAAAAAAGCTTCAGGGAGAAGGTACTACAGGACCTAGGCCTTGAAGACGGACTAAGAAGCTAGGAAGAAATAGAAAAAAAGAATAAGGGGCAGCCAGGTGGTGCAGTAGATAAAGCACCGGCCCTGGATTCGGGAGGACCTGAATTCAAATCTGGCCTCAGACACATAACGCTTACTAGCTGTGTGACCCTGGGCAAGTCACTTAACCCCATTGCCTAAACAAATTTTTAAAAAAAGAAGAAGCTAGGGAAGGCCTTGCCATGTGTAGAGAAAAGTGGGAGCAAATTTCAGAGTTTGGGGGAGTTGTGGGGAATATGGCTCCTGGATTTTGAGTTGGCTTTCACTCTCAGAGGCCTGAGGAGGTAAAACTACTCTCTGGGGTCATACCCAGGGCACCCCTGCCTCCTAATCCAGAGCTCTGCCAGCACCTGGGGTCCTTCAGTAGGGCTTCAAAGAATGAGCTAAGAAGTTGCTCTCAGCAGGGAGAGCCATGGAGGGCTTTGGCTCTGGGAGTGACCCAGTCAGAGCTGGACTTTGCTTGGAGGATGGGAGCAGGAAGGACCATGGGAGGAGAGGAGGTTATTGGAGGACCTGGTGCCCTCAGTACCAGCTCGTGGGGGCTGCTCAGACTCCAGGGGTGGAGTTGTGCCTTCCCCTGCCACTGTTAGCTTTTATACAGCATGTGTTTTTTAAAAAACAAAACAAAACGTGTTTTATCCTTACAACAAACTTGAGGTAGGCACATTTTACAGATGAGGAAACTGAGGCAGAGAGATGAAGTGACTTGCCCAGGGTCACACAGCTAGTAAGTGTCTGAGGCTAGATTTGAACTCAGATCTTCCAGACTCCAGCCTAGTGCTCTGTGCATTCTGGCACCCCCTAGCTGCATCTGTTAAGATGTTAAGATGTCTCTATCAAGCCAATGGCCTTTCCTAAGACAACTTCATTCTAAGAGTGAGCCAGGAGGTGGCAACTGTCTTTGGAAAAGAATGTGTTTGATTGATGTGGTCTTTAGAAACAGTGCTGCCAGGACACCTAGCTGGCACAGTGGATGACGCTCCAGCCCTGGAGTCAGAAGAACCTGAGTTCAAATGTGGCCTGACACTTGACACTTACTCGCTCTGTGACCCTAGGCGAGTCACTTCACCTGGATTGCCTTGCAGAGAGAGAGAGAGAAACAGTGCCACCCAGCCTCTAGAAGACCCTACTTTGTATAGCTCTGTTAAATGCGTCAATCCTCTGTCTGCATGTGATAGCATCTGCCGCAATCTTCATGTGTGGTCTACTGCCTCTCTAACGAGGGACAGAAAGAGCTCTGGAGTTAAGACAGGGCATTGTGTGTTTGTTGTGCACCAGTTTGTACGTGTCTTCCCACATTTCTCCAAATTCCTTGCATTGGTCATTTCCTATGGCAGGTTCCGTGACATTCACATATTCCAGTTTCTTCAGTCATTCCCCAATTGATGGGGCTGCCTATTTGTTTCCAGGCCTTCACTGATCCACAAAGGCTGCTGGAATACTTTCATCTGTGTGAGGCCTATATATCTGTCTTTGACCTTGGGGTATAGGCTCTGTGTTGGGATCACTAGGTCAAAGAATATGAACAGATTAGTCATTTTTCTTAAATGATTCCAAGCCATTTCCCAGAATGAACATAGCATTTTATAGTTCCACCAACCGTGCATGAGTGTGTCAGTCTCCCCTTAACACCTTCAACACTTTGAAGCATCTTTGCTAATGCACCAATTGGGAGATAAAGCCTCAGAAGCATTTTCATTTTCATCCCTCTCATTAGTTGTGAGGTGCAGAATTTTCCCAAGTGGGAGTGGATCATTTGTATCTCTTCTAAAACTGCTCATGTTTTGTGCCTCAGTCTGTCTAGGTGGCAGGCTTTCCCAGAGAGATGTGATGCATAGGTTTCTTTCCCCCATTGATGGCATTCCATCTTAGCGTGGCTGCATTGATTTGGTTTGTCCCACAGCTTTTGCACCTCTCTCTGACTCTTGTTCAGCTAAGGATTCTTTGCCTTTAGCTTGGCTCTTCTGCCTGCTGGGCCTTGGAAACCTTCCCCTTCTATGGATGAACCTGCCTTTACAGAATAGGGGAAGGCGTAGTGGTGTGGGAGTCAGGGGCCTGAGGATGGATGTCAATGGGCAGACTTCAATGAGAAAAGGAAAGATTTCCTGAAGCGCTTTGGAATATTGTTTAGGAAAGGGACTTTTCTTCAATACCCTAGCTTCAGGTAGCTCAAAGAAGGCATTCTTTCTAAGGAAAAGCCTATTCTAAGCAGAATCAAGTCAAAACCATTTAATTCAATGGTGCCTTGCCATTTAAGGGAGAAAGAAGATGGGGACTTTTGGAATTTACTCGGGAATAGAATGATATGAAGTCATGTCGATGTCACTACTTTCCCACTCCTAATATTATGGATCTATCACTGCCAATGGTTCTGCCAATGACTTGTGAAGGACCCCAGGGAAGGTCTACTGACACATCTGCAAAATGAGGGGGTGCCATTCTTGTGCTGGAAGGACCTTTGACGTCCAACTACTTCATTTTACAGGTGAGAAAACTGAGGCCCAAGGACATTAATTGACATGCTTGGGGTCATAGAGTGTCCAAGACAAGATCCAAAACCAGGTCTTTCTGTTACCCTGCCCTTCAGTCACATGGCATAGAGAGCATTTATGAAATTATTTTTTAAAGTGTTTGTAGTAAAACACCAAGATTCTTTGGAGGCCAGCCCTCAAAGGCTGGAGGAATTCAAGGTGACCAGCAGCCGGGGGCAGAACAAGTGGCCAAGTCAGATGCCATCTGAAGAAGTGCCTTCAGTATTTCTCTCCTGCTGGGTTCTGCCTGGGGCACTGGGATCCAGGCCTGGTGATGGCCCTGAGTAGACAGAAACTGCAGGAACACCCGACGTCCCTCGGCAGAGGGCAAAGGGAGGCCAGTCCTGTTGCTCCCCTGGTCCTCTTCCTCTCTCTTCTTCTCCCTTTTCTTCTCTTCTTCCTCCTCTCCTCTTTGTCCTAGTCCTCTTCTTCCTCTTCTTAGGTCTTCTTCTCCTGCCTTTGCATCCTGCCTGTATTGCATTCTGGCCCAATGTGGAGGCAATGGGGTCTGCTTCCTGTGCTGGGAAAGGAAGGTGCTCTTGGGGAGCAGGGAATCTTGGGTCAGGCCCAATTTGGCTTTCACTACCGTGCCCTCGGGTCCCAGGAACAACGTGGTTCCCTGGACCAGACCCCCCACAGCTGGAACTTGCGGCTGTTTGTCTGAAGCCTACAGCCCATTGACTGTTTTGTACTGAGCCTAGCCGACCCTGCCTGGCTCACCAACACTCAGCATCCAGGTAGCCTGACTTGTACTTAACCAGAAAGTCCTTATTCAGCAAGGGGTCACGTTTTTGTGCGAAGGCCTCTGGTGAAGGCAGCCCGCTTTTCCTCCATCCAACCTGATGGACTTCCCCCCACCCCCGGCACATCTGGTTCTGCCCTCTGGAGCCAAGCAGAACAGGGCTGGTCACGCCCCACCTTCCTCATGGCGGCCTTTCCAGTGCTGGAAGACAGATCTACTGTCTCCCTGTGTCTTCTTTTCCATCAGTGTTGCCTTTTCTTCTTGGGCTTCCTGGGTCATTGGCAAGAGATGGGCACTTTCCCCTGAGTGGGCACAGGTCATCCTGTGAAGATGGTTGTGGTGTGATGGGGGCAGAGGCAGCACCAGCCGGGGGTGGCCCCCTCCCCTTTCCGCCCAATACCCACCCGTACTCTCTGTCCTGCTCCTTTCTCTGCCCCATGGGCACAAAAGGAACTTCACCTCTCGTCTAATGCCTCTCCCCACCCCTCCCTGGGCTCCTGCTCTCCTTCCTCTGGCTGCACTGAGAGGGGCCACTGGCAAGAATCACACATCTGGGATGTCATTCTCAGCCCTGCTTTTGTCCAAGCCTCAGCAGGGCCCTGGATTGGAGGCAGGGGTGGGGAGCTATGCTTGAGGCAGTCTCTCTGACTCCAGGTCCAGAGCTCTGGTACTAGACAGGCGTAACAACTCCTCAGCCCAGCCCAGATCAGGTTGGGGGTGGGGGGAGCTGGAGCATGGAGAAGAACTAATCAGGACAGCCTTGATCAACCCAGCTGGTGATGAGATTACAAAGTGGATCAGTGAGTCTTCATGGCCTGGAGCTTAGCACAGTGCCTGGCACATAGTAGGTGCTTAATGTTTGTTGACCAGCTGCCTGACCTTTCTGGGCACTCTCCTCTCTGGGTTTTGGGGCCACTGGCTTTCCTCCTACCTTTCTGGTTGGCTTTTTATCCAGGCCTCTCCTGATAACTGGATATCCCCAAAAGACTCTGTCTGGGGCACGTATCTCTTTTTATACTCTCCGTCTTGATGACCTCATCAGCTCCCATGAATCCAACTGTCATCTCTGCACAGACCATCCTTAAATCTCTGTCTCCTGCCCAACCCCCAACCTTGCATCTCAGACATCTCAGCCTGAGTGTCCAGCAGATATCTTCAGCTCAACATGGCCCCAGCTGAATGCCTTCTCTTTTCCCACTAAGCCCTGCCCCTTCCTGTCTTTCCCCTGCCTTCCCGTCCTCAGGACCCCAAACCAGGAGTCATTCTGGATTCCTCACATGCTCACCCTGGATCTCTTCTGTGGCTGAGGCCTGCATCTCCCAGCATCCCACAGCCATCCTGTGCTCCATAGCCCCCTTCAGGCCCTCCCTGCCTCTCCCTTGGACTCTTGTCATGGCCTCCTCGTGGGCCTCCCTGCCTCTGCCCCTCCATCTGCCAGCTTCCTCGCAGCTGCTGAGGTGACCCTGCCTCCATCCCTGCTTGGGCCCTTTGCGCTCTGGCTGCCACCTGCCTCTCCGGGGTGGCTCTGGCCTGCGGCCTCCTCCCCCCCTCGATGCCCTGCCCAACCAGAGAGCTTGCTGCTACTTGTGTGGCACTGCAGCTCCTGCCTGGGACTTTGCCCAGGCTGTGCCAGCCCATGGCTGGCCTTTAAGGCTTGTCTTAAGGGCTGCCTCCTAAAGGAGGCCTGTACTGAACCTGCCAGTTGTTGACGACCACTCCCTCCCCCCATCACCATACCATCTCATACAGTACCTTGCAGTTTTCATTTCGTGTGTTTTCCTATTTTGTGTATTCCTGTATCTACTTCTCTGTGAACATGTACATGTGGTAGAGTTTGAGCTCCCAGAGGGCAGGAAAGCATTCACTTTGATGATTGTACTCCTAGCACTTGAAAACACATAGTAGGCCAGTCGATTAAGAGACCGTTATAAAGCACCTACCATGTGCCAGGCTCTGTGCTAAGCAGTAGGTGCTTTAAAGATGTTTGTCGGTTGGCCACCCGACCGACCTCCATTTGCCTTCCTTGGCCAGGGGCTGCGTTAGGTCAGATGCAACTCCTAGACCTCGGGAGCCATGCCTTACTGGGGGAGGTCCCTCTGCAAGTAGAAGGGGAAGCTGGCCACAACAGGACACACTAGGGGCAGGTTCCCCAGACTCAGGCTCCAAGGTAGAGTGTGGCCACCAGCAGTGATTGCAGGGGATGGGAAACAGAGAGGTTAGGAGGGGCCATTCCTACTTGACGTCCGGATTTCCAAGAACTAGGTCGTTCTGTGAGGGGTTACCAGGAAGGTCAGCCAGGAGGGTGTAGGATTACCCAGGGTGGTGACCCAGTGGCCACCAACATAGGGAGCTCCGGGGTGCAGGGACAATGAGGCTGGACGGGTCCCCGGGGTGGCCTGGGGACAGGATGCTCCCTGGGCTCCTCTCCCAGTTCTCGGGTAAGTCCCTTTGCCCTCTCTGTGCCTTTCCAGGCCTTACGTCATCTGTACAATGAAGGCTTTGGATGGGATGACTTCCAAAGTCCGACTGTCTGTGGTTCTGTGACTTCCCTGGAAGAGCAGTGTCTGCCATGGCCCTCAAGGGGGAACCCAAGGAGGGCTGCTTTGGGGAGCTGGAGCCCAGCAGGTCCTGGCACTTGTGGCCTCAGCTTGGCATGTCCTGGGGCTGACCCTTCCTTCTGGCTGCCTCATAGCCAGAGAGCATGCTGTCCTGTCTGAGCAGTTCATGTAAAAGGAGATGTCGTAGGCAGAAGCAATCCCTGGAGAGGCTGCCACAGACAAACATTCCTTTCATCTCTCTGGAAGGAGCTGGGACAGTGTCATCAGGCAGTGCCTGGCTGCCTCAACCCTCTCCTCCAAGAGGGGACAGGCTTGGGGATGGTATGGACTGGGAAGGACAGAAGGGGACCCCCAATCAAGTGGGGCAGCTACAGCCCTGGCTGGCTATACTACACTGAACTGTTCTGATGTGGAAGGTGATTCAAGGTCATGGTGGCAGGCATCTTCCGACCCTCACATCTGGGGCTACATGGCTGGGATTGCAGCTGTCCCCACAACTTGGCTTCCAAGAAATGGGCCTTCTGTAACCTGAGTCCCACCCCGAGTGAGTGGGTGGGAATGAGGGAAGGACCATTCGATCTGTGGACTGGCCATTACATAGGCGGTGGGTGGTTCCTGAGGTCAATATCAATGGGCTTTCTTTCCCAGAATCGAGAGGGAACCCACCCCCACCCCTGCCCCAGTGGCTTTCCTTTGTGTGGCTCCAGTGCTGTCTGGGCCTGGGGAGAGAGGTTGTCAATGGGCTCAGAATAGGGGCCACAGAGACAGTTCAGACTCAGCAGTCTCAGAGAACCAGGCTCTTGCTTCCTGAATGCTGATCCAGAATGCACACTCTGAACAGGGGTTCAGGGTCAGGAGCTGTCTAGGGCTGGACTGAGATGTCCAGCCATGTTCTGGCCAAGGCAGCTCATAGCACAAACCCTCAGGACCTTCCCTAGACAAGGGTCCTTCTCCCCCATTTCCAGGAGGCCTCACCCCTCTCCCGGCCGGAGCCTTTGAGTCTGAAGAGTAAGTACTAACCTGGACATGGTCACTGCATTTGGCAGGAATTGAGTCACTGGAGAATCTTGAGAGAGGGCTGAGAACCCAAGCCAGGCCATAAGGTCCTATAGAGGAACAGCAGAGTTGGTGTGAGGCCAATGAGTTGGCACAGCAGGTGCTGGTCACACTCTGAGGAGAGTGTTTGGAGGGGGGGGGCGGTGTTGGTTGGTTTTTAAATATCAGGCTTCCCAGAGCCCATTGGAAGGCAGAAGGGAAGGATGTTCACCCTAGCAGCAGGCCTAGCCACCACCTGGAGCAGGCAGCCTTCTGAGGTCCCTGCCACTGCAGGATCCTAGGCAGACCTAGATGGCTGCTAATGGCGGGATTCTCATTCAAGTACCCATCAATGGTCCCACAGACCTTTCATGAGCACCTACTGCATGCTCTGAGCAGGCAGTCTGCAGTCTGACATCTGTGACTGGGAGGCTCACCCACATGCCCGCAGTACCCCTAGTACTGGCATATGGCCACACCCACACAGATGTGTTCACACACACATATGAACAGACCCAGTATCTGCAAGCTAGCTTGGACCTCCTGCTGTCAAGCCTCAGAGCTCAGGCAGAAGCATGGGCCTGGCCCACCCACCCTGCAGGGACAGGATGTCCTGGTTAGGTTTTCTGCCAGAGGTTAGTCTGCCCTAAAGCCTTCAGACTGTGGGCAGCCTGCCTGGGTGTGGAGAGCATGGGACATGCTTACAGTCAGAGGAGCTGGATGTAAAATCCACTTCTCATGGTTGGAGGCAGTGTAGTACAGTGGATAGAGCACTGCACTTGGAGTCAGGAAGACCCAGGTTCAAATCCTGCTTGAGACCCTTCCTAGCTCTATGAACCTGGACAAGTCACTACTCCTCCCTACTTCTTAGTTTCCTCATGTGTAAAATGAGGGGGCTGCAGTCCTTGCTCTGAATCCCACCTGAGATTCAGAAGGGGCCTCCCTGCCTTGGCTTAGAGGCATCTAAGCCCCCATCATCACCACCCCAGCCAGATTCCTTTTCTGTATTGTGGTCCCCTATGCCTGGCAGGGGACAACCCCTCCTGGCCAGTGTCCTCAGAACCATGGACTTATGTGACCACAAATACCTCCTGTTCTTTATGGAAGAGATTAGCCCATCCTAGCCTCCAAGGCTGGCAGTCCTTCCTCAGTTGGGGAAGCTTATACCTGACCCGAAGAAACATGCTTGTCTCTTCCTGCCCGCTTCCTTCCCCAATTTCTCTGCAACACCAGGCTCTCTGGGGTCTGGGGAAGAGGTAGGCTAGGCTGTGGGGCTTTCCTCTCTCAGAACCTTTTTGTCTGTTCCCAGAACAGGTCATCCAGGAATGGTTTGTCTTTGTTCCCTCTGACCCACCTCTTCTAGACCCCTCCCCCCATAGAACCCTCCCTTATAATAAATTCGTCCAGTCAAACCAATGGACACATTTGCCATGTCTGACGTTGTATACCTCATTGCACACTTGTTGTCCGCCACCTATTGGAATGGAGTTTTCTTTTCTGATATAAGTTGTCTCCCCAGTTCTGCTCTCTTCCCTCTGTACCACTACAAGCATGTGTTTCTTAAGTTCTCTGAGTCTGCCATATTTGTCACTTCTTACAGGACAGCAGTCATCCCTCACTCTCCTGGACCAGTTTGTTTCTACATTCCCCACTTGGCTTTTGGTCCTTTGCTATACCCTGCTGTAAATCAATATGGGTGTTTCTACCAGACCCATTTCCCTGTCTTTGCCCTCCTTGGGTTATGGGCCTCTCTGGGTCCAAGAATTCAGAGCTGGATAGTAGCCCCCTCCCCTTTTTAAAATTATGCTTCCCCACTGTTTCCCAATGGGCTAACCCAACTTGCAGCTCTACCAGCAGTGCACTAGTGCCACTGCCTGCCTGCCCTCTTCTGGGGTCTCTCCAACAACTGGTGGTATTGCCTTCTGCCATCATTGCCCACCAGAGCAGTGAGGTAGAGCCTCCAGTCACTGGTCCACTCTTATCTGGAGCCTGCAAGCATTTATTAAGCATCTGCTGTGTGCCAGGCCCAAGGTACCAGAGCCTGCAAGGAGCTTATGTTCTACTGAGGAAAATAACACATGCACAGAAATATCAAATAAAGTAAGTCAGGGAGGGCCTCCTAGAGGAGGTGATGTGGAGGGGGATTCGGGAAGGCCTCATGTAGGTGACATGAGAAGTGGAAGTGAGGAGGGAGTACACTCCAGGCATGGGGGATAGAGTGTTGTGTTGCAGAACAAGAAGAGCAGTGTGGTTGGATCATATAATGAGCGAGTGAAGGGGAGTCATGTGGGGAGATTAGTGATGGATGATGAAAGGTTTTTAAATAACAAGTTATTGAGATTCTTGAGTTGGGGGGAGGAGGGGTGACATGGTGACATGGTGCTTTAGGAAAATCACTTTAGTGCAGCTGAATGGAGGATGGACTAGAGGGGGAGAGACTGAGGCAGGCAGATCCATCCCCCCAGCAGCATATTATAATAATCCAGGTGTTAGGGATACAGGCATGCACCAGGGTAGGGGCAGTGTCAGAGGAGAGAAGAGGGCTTATTGGAAAGATACTGCAATCAATGGGAGATGCTGCAGAGGTGAGATCTGTGCTGCAGAGCTGAAATGGATGAGCGATGCTGCAGAGGTAAGATCTATGGGAAATGCTACAAAGGTGAAATGGATGAGAGATGTTGCATAGGTGAAATCTACAAGAGATGCTGCAGAGAGGAAATCTATGCTGCAGAGGTGAAATGGATAAGAGATGGTGCAGAGTTGAAATAGACAAGAGATGTTGCAGAGATGAAATCAAGGAGAGATGCTGCAGAGGTGAAACTGACAGACCTTGGCAGCAGTTTGGATATGGGGTGGGGGTGGAGAGTTGAGAAAGAGTGCAGAATCCAGGATGATGTCTAGGATGTAAACCTGAGGCCTGGGAGGATGGTATTGCCCTCTACAGTAATAGGGAAGGTAGGAAGAGGGAAGGGCTTAGGGCAAAAGATAGTAAGTTCTATTTTGGACATGCTGAGTTTAAGATGTCTACTGGACATCCAGTTCAAGATGTCTAAAAGGCAATTGGAGATGAGAAATTAGAAGTCAGCAAAGGTTAGGGAAATTCAGGAGTGGAGAGGATTTGGGGAGAAAGATTACGAGTTTTGTTTTGGGGCGCATTGGCCCTGGAGTGGTATCTACAGCAGTATGTAATCTTGGTACATTCCAGGACACACTCAGTCCAGGTGTGCCTGGTGAGCGTTTGTTGTCGTTTAGTCGCTGAAGTCACGTCTGACTCTTGGTGTCCCCATATGGGGTTTTCTGGGTAAAGATACTGCAGTGGTTTGCCATTTCCTTCTCCAGCTCATTTTACAGATGAGGAAACTGAGGCACGCAGGGTAGAGTGACTTGCCCAGGGTCACCCAGCTAGTAAGTGTCTGTTGCCAGATTTAAACTCAGGAAGATGAGTCTTTCTGGCTCCAGGCCTGGTATCCTATTCACTGGGCCAGCTAGCACAATATAGAGCATTAGGTTATAAGCCCAGTAAAGGAGTCTCTGGGTCAAGGGCAGGGACATTTAGTCACTTTATTTACATAATTCCAAATAGTTATATGGATTCATAGTTCCACCAACAATGTATTAGAGTGTCTATCCCTCCTGAATCCCTCTAACATTGACTATTGCCATTTTTTCTCATTTTTGCTGAATTTCAGGGTGTGAGGTAAAACCTCAGGGTTGTTTCTTATCATAAGTGATTTGGAGCATTTTTTTCTTGTGGTCGTGAATACTCTGCAGGTCTTCTTTTGAGAACTGTTTGCTCATATCCTTTAACCACTTATCTATTGAGGAATATCCCTGAGTCATATATGTGTTTATGTATATTATAAATTGTTACATATTCTGAATACCAAAACCTTATCAGAGAAATTTAATACACAGATTGTTTTCCCATTTGACCACTTCCTTTTTATCCTAGGTGCATTAATATTATATCTATGCAGAAGCTTTTTAGTTTCAAGTAATCAAAATTATTTTTTGTAATTGCCTCTTTTTTTTTTTTATCAAGAATACCCCTTTTACCCATAGCTGTGAGAGATAAATGGTTTGTTTCTCTTCTTATTTTTTAACAGTGTGACTTTTAATATTAACGTCCTGTATCCATTTAGAATGCATTGTGGAGTGGAGTGTAAGATGTTGGTCTGAGACTCATTTCTGCCAAATGGCTTTCTACTTTTGCATTGATTCTCAGTGCTTTGTATACCACAAGCACTTAATAAGTGCTTTATTCACCCTTTCATTCATTTGGGAAATATTGCCAAAATCCAGGGCAGAGTAGAAATTAACTTAGGCAGTCTGGAGGAGGTGCAGTTTCATCGAGGTGGGCATTCCCTCCGGTGATGCAGATCCACGCCTGTCGTGTGTGCCTTTTGTCCGTGGCCTCTCTTAGGCTCGCCATTGGACATGAACCGCCACTTCTGACAATCTCTGGTTTCACCTGCAGGTGGTCTCCCTGCTGCTTATGCCCCTCCCCCAACCATGACCCTATTTCTTTTGTGTACAGGTCCCCATAGAAGGGAATCTCCCCTGAGGGCAGAGCCTGGTTCCCCCAGGGCCTGGCACACAGTGGGCACCTGACCAATCCTCATTTGCTTGACTATTATCCAATCATCCTTAACACAATATCCCAGTGACATGCTAACGCAGGGATGCCTGTGGCCATCAGCTCTCTCCCCTCGGCTTTTCTTGGGGTGGCGATTGATTTTACCTCTTCTGTGTGGCTGGTGTCAGTGTCATTTCCCTGTGTCCCACCCATTTTTCAGGGTCACTAGAGCCCAAGGTCAAGCTGTTTCGATTCCACACTTGAGACTTTTCTCACAACTTTCCCTTCTAACTTGACACACCCCAGTCCCTCCTATGTACTCTGTGGTCTGGTAACACTGTCCTTCCTTGCCCTTCCTAAGCAAGACATTTCATCTCCCACCTCCAGGCATTTGCGCTGGCTGTCCTTCCTACCTAGTCTTTGCTGGCTGGCTTCCTTTAAGTCTCAGCTAAAAGCTCACCTTCTATAGGACATCTTTCCCAAGCCCCCCTTAAATCTAGGCCTTCCCTCTACTGATCGTCTTCCATCTGTCCTTATTTGTACCAAAATGTTTGCCTGTTGTCATCCCTCCCACCCCCCGCCTACCCCCCATCCCTGCCCTGCCTGCACCATTCTACTATGAGCTCTTGGAGGTCAGGGACTTTCTTTCGCCTTTCCTTGCATCCCAGCACTTAGCTCAGTGCCTAGCACACCTTTGGTGCTTAATAAATATGTTTGTTTTTCTAACTGACTGCTCTGACAAGTCAGTGTGAGACTACACAGAGTGACTTTGGGGTGACCCCCCATCCATGGACCTGCCAGTCCTTTTTTCTAAGAAAGCGTTCACCATGCCAAAGCATCGTGTGACTGATCCCCATGGAAGTTGTGGAGTGTCAAAGTGTCTGTGAATTTCATCTCAGGAAGGTCTTTGTATAATTTCTCTGCCACTGCCTCCTCCTCTGGGAGAGATAGTACACAGCAGACACTTAATAAAGGCTTTCATAAAGGCCAGACAGATGGTTAACGTTTGGAGAGTTGATGCCTAACAAGCCCCAGGGAGCTGGGAAGAGAATGCCCGGCTGCCCCAGGTGGGGAACCCCATCCTTAGGCCCTGAAAGAACTGCCCGCAGTGGTATCTGAGCCCATCAGGGATCCTGAAAGATCATATTGGTGAATGAGACAGGCATGGCTGAACTGGAGGAAGTTATCCCAGAGCACAGAAGAGTGGAAGAGAATGGAATCTGAAATCTGCAAGCCAGGCACTGTGACCAGAGATTTGGTGAGGTGGCGCAATGGGCAAGGGCCTTCTTTCCCCTCTCCTTTTAGTTTTTTGTTACAAGGGAAGCCTCTCTGGCTAGGAGAGGAGAGTGAGCATATTTGGGAAATGAAATCAGAGAAAACACAAAAATGGAATTTTTGAAGAAGGAAACAGCAATCCCAAAGAGCCAGTGTGGCTTCATCAGAAACACAGCATGTCACACTAACCTTACTTCCTTTTTAGATAGGGTTACTAGGCTGGTAGATTCAGAACTTGTTCAATGGCTGGACCCAAAAACTAGTCATAGTTTGATGTTATAGCTGAGAGAGATCTAGAGCGGAGTGCCCCAGGGATCTGTGCTGTTGAACATTCTTTAACAGAACTTTGCACTCAGTAGGGGCTTAATAAACCCTTATTCAATTGAAATGGATCAAACAAGGAGCAATATCAGGTCTCATCTCTCCACAAAAGCATTAAGGCAGGGGCCTCGGAGCACATCTGTTCTATTCCACTGGATGGACAATCTTCTCAGAAATACAGATTTCTAAAAGTTCGGAGGAATGGCAAGCATGACCCCATAAACATCTAAAGATCTCTCAAGGGCTGGCAAGCCCCGAGTCCCACAAGTCTGATGAAGATGAAAAGGTAGGGAGCCTAAAGAAGGTGATGTGTTTGCACAGGGTACTCTCTGATGAACTCAGCCCCATCACAAGGGACGATGGATACTATAAAAGGTGGCTGAAGAGCCAGGCCCCAGAAGGAGCCATCCTGGTGTGAGCTTCCAGCAGCAGGAGTCCGGCTCAGGGTTGGGCCGGTGCCACAGGAGACGACCCGGTCCTGTGGTTCTAGCTTCGGCCAGTGCTCAGAACCCCAAAACAGATTGGGATTTGGCACTCAGCCAGCCCAACCAGCTCATTTGTCAGAGGGTGCTAAGGTAAAGGACCTGGCCAGAGTCTAGCCAGGCAGTGAATTGCAGAGAGCCCCATCCCAACTTCCCAGGTCCTCGTCCTCCTCAGTAAGTACTCTGCCCACTGCCCAAGGGGCACAGCCTCTAGAACCAGGGATTTTATGGGATTCAGGAATCAGGAATCTTGAGGAAGGGGAAGCAGGCATGGAGATGTGGTTCCTGGGCCTGGGCCTTGGGTCTCCTGCCTGCCATCTGTCATCTGCCCTGGGTCTGCACTTCAGACCCACCCTCGTCCTTCCATGGGCCCCACCCTTTCCTGTTGGCCTCCCCCATTTCTTTCCCCCTGAGCTCTCCTGGCTGCACAGCATGGAAGTTTCACCATGTCGTAGGTGAGCCCTTGGGGAGATGCCGAGGCCCCAGTGGCATGGCAGTCACCTCTTCTATACGCCAGGCAGGACTACCTGGAGGAATGGCCGGCTTGGGGACCAGGGGGCAGGAGGTGACCCTGGCTTGATAAGGCCCACCCTAGTAGATCCTCCCCGTGGGCTCCAGCCACACTGAGGACCAGAGTTCTCCTAGACTTTCCAGGGTTTCCGGGGGTGGTTCAAGAAGGGCCTCAAGCCTGGTCCTCCAGCTCTTCTACCCTTACTAGCCGGGGCCCAGTGAGGGGAGGAGCATAGCCCCCGGGCAGTGGATGGCCCTGTGGAGAGACAGATGCTGGACCTGAGTTCAAATCCAGCCTTAGACATTTGTGTGCTGCATGGGACCATGGGCAACTCACTTCACCTCTGCCTGCCTCAGATTCTTCATCTGTAGAATGGGCTGATGATAGTACTTGAAACACCGTAGAAATGCCATTGTTATTATTAATAATATTTATGACATTTCTTGTCGTGACACCAACTGTCATCTGTTTTCCTGCCCTTGCATCTGGGAGGCCCAGAAACATGGAAGAGGTCACCCCCCATCCCCCCTCTAATCCTGGCAGATCACTTGGGTGCTCAGAGCATCAGCTGCCTTACCTGTACAATGGGGAGAACCTCCTGGCAGTTCCGGGCCCCCAGGGTTGTTGCTCTGCTCTGCTCCAAGATGATGTGCACCCAGGGAAGCATGCGCTCAGCTGACTGGCTGCTGTCGGGGCCCTGAGTGGACAGGAATCATAGCCCATCCTGCTGTCTGGCCCAGCCAGTGGGGCACTGGGCCAGGGTTGGCCCGGTTGGAGGCACTGCTGCTGGGGCATCCCAGGGCTCTCAGCCACTGGCCCAGGGAAGGTCCTCCCCAGAGCCCTGAAGTGGATGCTAGAAAGGCTGGAGGAAATCAGCCATTTCACTGATGGGGAAACTGAGACGGGAAGTAGAATGCCCAAGGTCCCCTCAGGAGCTGGTGGCAGGGTTCTTTCTGAGTGTCTCTCCCTGGTGGTTTGTTTCAGACAGGGTGATGTCTATCCATCTAGACATCCATCCACCCTGAGGACTGGGCAGCTCGCAGTGGGTGGGCGCTGGGGCACATGGGCAGGGGACATTGGTCATCTTCCCAGCTCAATTCCCTCCTCTCTGGCATCTCTCCTTCCAGTGAGTGGGGACGACGGAAGGACGTCTGCATGTGGGCAGTGAGCATCGAGAGGAGAGGGCAGCACGGGCATTGGTCCTCCTTCCCTGGGTGGAGGACAGAGGGGCACAAGGCCTGGGCCCCACTGACCTCTGGCCTCACACACACCTGACCCATGCACCATGCCCAGGACCCGGCCAGGGATGCTGATGGCAAGAGTGGCCCCCTGGGGGCTGGTACTCTGACATGGACTCCCAGGCCCGAGGGAGGGCCATGGGCCCTCCTGTCTGGTAGCTTGAGGGCACTGTCTGGATGTGTTTAGACTGCCCAAGGCCTGCTCAGGTAAGAGGCCCACTGGGGCCGGAGCTCCCCTTCCCACCTTCACCTCTGCAGCCTCAGCATGTGGGTTCTGTTTTGGCCAGGGGCTGGCTTCCCTATCCCGGCTCCTGAGTTAGTTCAGCCCCTTCTGCAGATGAAGAAACTCCAGTCGTCCTGATCCGAGATGGCCCTGGAGAAGACCTCCCTCATGTCATGGTCCTTTTTGAGAATGAAACCCAAGCAGCAGCGAGCTCCAGCTCCCCCTACCCAGGAATTCTCCCTGTGTGTCCCCAGGCTCCCCTGCCCGCAGCTGGCCCAGGATCATGGGCCACCCAGCTGGCGCAGCCAGGGCCGAGGCCTTCACTTTGGTGGCCTCGCCTGTAGTTGCACCCCCACTGGGCATTTGGAGTTGCCTCATGCCCTGCCCCCCCTCCCTGGGGCAAGGCCAGCCCTGAGTCTGAGGGTAGAGGATGTCCCCCCCCACACCTGCAGCAGCCCAGCCTGGCCACACCACTCCTCCCTCCCCCCAGGCACCAGCTGAGCCAACTAGCTCAGAATGTGAGTAGCAGCTGGAGGCAGATGCCCTGGCCTCAACAGTGCTGCCGCCCACCTAATGACTGCCCTTCTCTCTGGGCCTCAGTTTCCTCATTTGGAAAAGGGGTTTGAACTTGATCCCGTCAGCATTCAGAGGCAGCTAGGGGGCACCACAGTGGCTAGCGCACTGGGTCTAGAGTCAGGGAGACCTGAGTTAAAATGCACCCATAGATACTTCCTGGCTGGGTGACCCTGGGCAAGTCATGTAACTTCTGCCTTCCTTGTTTCCTCATCTGTAAAATGGAGAAAATAACAGCACCTCCCCCCCTAGGGTTGTTGTGAGGATCAAAGGAGATAATAATTTTGCTTGGCACAGTGCCTGGAACACAGTAGGTGCCACATAAATGTTATCTGTCATACTGTTATTTCGTTGTGGGCTTGAGCACCAATTCTGCCTATTGCACCAGCCCCACATCATGCATCTTCCTCTCTTCTCCCTAACCTTCTCCCTCCCTTTCTCTCCTCTCCTCCTCTCTCCTCCCCCCTCCCCTCCTCTCTTCTCCTCCCCCCTCCCCTCTCCTCTCCTCTCCTCTCCTCTCCTCTCCTCTCCTCTCCTCTCCTCTCCTCTCCTCTCCTCTCCTCTCCTCTCCTCCCCTCCCCCTCCTCTCCTCTCCTCCCCTCCCCTCTCCTCTCCTCTCCTCCCCTTTCCTCTCCTCTCCTCTTCTCCCCCCCCCACCTTCCCTTCTCCCCTTCTTTCCGCCCCTCCCTTCTCTTCTCATCTCTTTTCTCTCTTCTCTTCCTTGTTCTGCTGCTGCTGCAGGGGTGCCTGTGAGCACAGAGCAGGGGAGGGGGGCTTTTCTCACCTCCCCTTTCCGGACATGAAGAAAGACATTGAGGCTTTGGTAGCAGAGGAAAGAGCTGAGATCATTGCCAGGTACCAGAAGGTAAGGACCTGTCTGTGGGGAGCCCTGGGGCCTTCCTCCGTGCTCACTCCCTTCCTCCTCTTACCCATTCTCACCCCCACTTCCTGGCTGGGCAGACATCCGGTGCCTGACTTCTGTCCTCCTGAGTAGAGGGGCGTTTGTCTGGACCACATGCTTCTCTCTGCAGCACTCCCAGGCTCAGGGATCTGGGGGCCAGCTGGCAGGCCTGAGGCTAGCCCTCACTGAACTGGACAGGGCAGCCGAGATTCCCGAGAAAGGCCGGGAGTGGGTAGAGCTGGCTTCCCCCATCCTGGTGCTAGGACTTTCCTTTATGACTCGGGGAGGGAGAAGAGGAGACAGGAGGTGCCCCACAGCACAGAGGGCCCAGGTCCTCCCACCATGTCCCCTGAGCCCCCCTCTCCTTGCAGGGCAGACAGCATGGAGCTCAGATTGACCCTTGGGAGGATGCAGACTTTGCCCTCTACAAAGTCACAGACAGATTTGGGTTTCTGCAGTGAGTATTGTGATGCTGTCCCTCTGCCCGCCCCCATGCACCCCACGGTCATGCAGGCAGGGGAGCCGGGAGGCCACTGGAGGCACCTCACTGGCCTGAGGTGCTTGGCATGTCCAGGATCTGCAATCCATAGGAACTCAGGGTCACAGATGGAGAGCTGGGAGGGACCTTGGAGCCAGCCCCCAAATTTAGAGATGAGGAGACTGAGGCCCAGAAAGAGGAAAGCAGTTGCTAGGGTGCCAGAGCTAGTGGTCATATGAAGTGTTTGGTGACCCTGGGTCTTCCCGACTCTCAGTCCAGCGCTCTAACCTCTGGGCCACAGGGCTGCTCCACTAGCTCCAAGGCCATAGGGCCCCTTGACTTTAGAGCCCTCCTTCTTTGGGACGGGATGCGTCAGACCTTTCTATTCCTCCTCCTCACCGCCTTTTTCCTCTGCCCTCCCAGTGAGAGTGAACTGCCAAGCCACAGTGCCTTGGAGGAGAAGGTAAGAGCCAGCTATGGGGGCCACAGGGTCTGAGCTGGGGAAGGAGATCAGAAGCCTCCCTCTGGGACCCCCACCACCCCCCCCCCGTCCCCAAAGGCAGGAGGTGGGCTGAACATCAAGGGTGCTGGGGAGGGGGAGGGGAGGGGTGTGAAAAGGAGGGTCTACCTTCCAGCGAGGCAAGCACAGTGCTCCATTCTCTTCTCTTCCCTTCTCCCACCCCCACCATCTCTCTCTCCTCCTCTCCTTTTCCCCTTCTCCTTTCTGTCCTTCTCTCTTTCCTCTCCCTCTCCTCCCTCCTCCTTTCTCTCTTCTCTCCATCTCCTTTCCCTCCAGTGTCTCTCCTCCTCTCTCTTTCCATCTCATTCCCTCCTCCATGATTCCATCTATCTGGCATTACCCTTGCAGTGGTAACTCCCCTGTACCAGGTGTGTACTTGGGAGTCACCAGGGGGTGGGCAGAGCTGGAAAGGGAAACAGAGCAGAGCCCGAGCAGAGGGATGACTCTCCTGCAGGTCTGCCAGGGCCCCTCCCCATGTGGGTAGCTGCTCGACCCTGCTAGTTTCCAGCTGTCCAGGGGTATCAGGCACAGACAATGTACTTCTCTGGGAAATTTCAATTCTGAGGGTGCTCTGGGTCTTCATTTTTCAGCAAAAACTCCAGGAGATCGAGCGGGTAGGCAAGTGGCTGAAGATGCTGAAGAAGTGGGATAAATATTACAATAGTGAGAAGGTAAGAGGAGGGAAAGCCCCTGAGCTCGGAGCCCATGACAGCTGGGTTCCCTCCCTTGCTACCTTCTTCACTCTCACTGGCCCTGGGCACAGCCTACTCAGGCTCCCCGGCTGCTTTGCCATCACTACCCCTGCGTGTGGGGACACAGCCCGCTTGGGACCAGCACAAGGACTTTGGGGCACCCCAAAGCCCCAGCAACCCACTCTCTTCACATTTCAAACAGTCGGAGAATGTCTTCTACCAATTCCTCTGACACCACTCACCATCCTGGCTGCTCCTTTCCATCCTGGAGAATGATAGACACCCTCTTCTGTCATCCTCCCCCCATCTCCCCCCACCTCATTTTCAATCTCTCTCTGTCTACTGGCTATTTCCCTCCTGCCTGCCTATGTCTCTCCCATCTTGAAAAACCGTCACTTGACCCTTCCACCACCACTCTCTTATATCTCTCCTGCCTTTTGGTGGCTAAACACCTCAAGAAGGCTGAATCTACACTGGGCACCTCCCTTTCCTCTCCTCTCACTCTCTTCTTAAACCCTTGTAATCTGGCTTCCAACCTAACCATTCCACCGAAACGGTGTTCTCCAAAATTACTTATCCTAATTACCAAATCCAATGGCCTTTTCCTAATCCTCATCCTTCTTGGCCTGTCTACAGCCTTGGACACTGGTGATCACTCTCTTCTCCTGGATCCGGGCTCCCCTCTTCCCTCTGTGACCATCGCTGCTCAATCTCCTTAGCTGGATCCGTCTCCAGGCCATGCCTTCTAACTGCAGGTGTTCCTTGGGGTTCTGTCCTGGGCCCTCTGCTCTTCTACCACTCTACTCCTTCACCTGTGATTTTATGCACTCCCATGGATTTAATTACTTTCTATGTCTATGATGATTCTCAAATCTAACTTTCCTGTTCCAATCTCTTTGCTGACCTCTAGTCTCATATCTCCAACTGCCTTTCAGACATGTTAAACTGCCAGTAGACATCTCAAATTCAATATTTATAACACAGAACTCATCATCTCACCCCCTAAGCCTCCCCCCTCCCCAACCTTCCCTATCACTGTCAAGGGGCAGCACCCTCCTCCCACTTCTCAGGTTCCCAACCTAGGAGTCACCCTGGACTCCTCACTATCTCTCACCCTCCAGATCCAATATGGTACAAGGCCTGTGATTTCACCTCTGCCACATCTCTGGTCCATTTCACCCCTGCCACATCTCTGGTTGCTGTCACCTCCCTGCCATTTCTCTGGTCCATTTCACCCCTGCCATATCTCTGGTAGCTTTCACCTCTTCCGCATCTCTGGTCAATTGCATCCCTGCCACATCTCTCCAATACATCCCCTTCTGTCCTTTGACACTGCCCCCAGCCATGGTGCAGACCCTCATCTCCTAATGCCTGGATTATTGCAGTAGTTCCTGGGGGGGTTACACCTGCCTGAGATCTCTCCCCACTCCAGTCCATCTTCCCCTTAGCCATCAAAGTGATTTTCCTAAAGTGTAGGTCTGACCACGTCACCACAACCCCATCCCCACTCAATGAACTCCAGTGGCTCCTTGTTACCTCCAGGAGCAAATACAAACTTATCTGTCATTTAAAGCCCTTCGTGATCTGCTCCCTCCTGCCTTTCCAGACTTCTTTTACCTTACTCCCCAACATTCTCTTTGATCCAGTGACAATGGCCACCTGGCAGTTCCTCAAACAAGACTCTTCATCTCGGGCTGACCCCCTTGCTTGGAGCACTCTCCATCTATTGACTACTGACTTTTCTGGCTGTTTTGGATTCCCAGCTAAAATCCCACCTCTGCAAGAAGCTTCCTGCCCCTTCCCTCTGTTATCTCCATTCTATCCAGTCTACAGCTTGTGTGTACACAGTTGTTTGCGTATAGTCTTCCCCATTAGATTGTGAGCTCCTTGAGGGCAGGTACTATTTTTTACTACTTTTTCTATCCTCAGAGCTTAGCACAGTGCCTGTCATATAGTAGGTGCTTAATCAATGTTTGTTAACTGACTTTGACCAGGAAGTCCTCAGGCACAAGGTTCTTGCTACTTTACCGGACTGACTACACCCTCCTACACACTTTCACTGATTGACCTGCCCATTGGGTATTTCTCCCTGCCCCCACCCCTGTGTGGGTATGGGCATGTCTGTCCCTGCCTCTCTCTATCCCTGTCTCTCTGTCTCTTTCTGTCCCACACACTTACTATGACTTTTTCATTCATTTTTCCTCTCCCTCTTTTCCTTCTTCCTTCCTTCCCTCTTAATCAAATCTTTATTAAACTCCTACTGTGCTAAATGTTAGGGATACAGGGACAACAGTGAGATTATCCCTCCCTTCTCTTTGGTGGGATGGGGGGGGGAGAGAGCCTCTAGAAAGGCAGGGACAGAGGATGAACTCCTGGAGGCATCAGGGAAGACTTCCCAGAGGAGGTGGCCCCAGAGCTGAGCCTTGAAGGAAGTTTGAGATTATGAGGGGAATAGGCCTGCATGAATGCATAAAGATAGGAGAAGGAATGTTAGCTTCAGGGAGCAATGAGTCAGTTAGTTTATCTACAATGAGGGCATGAAGGGGGACTATGGCTGGGAAGCTAGACGTGGAGACAGGGAAAGTCATCAGAAAGCTGACCCGGGCAAGAGATGGCTGGTGCCCGAGCTGAGGGAGTGGAGAGAAGGGGATGGATGGGGGGAAACCAAGAGGACTTGGCCAAGATTGGCTGAGGGGCTGAGGGACAGGGAGGAGGTGAAGTTGGTGACTCCGCTTGGATCTGCAATGGGCTCCCAGAATCTTATAAAGAGCCCCATTGGAAGCCTCCTGCAAAAGAGCCATCTGGATCACTGGAGATGCTGTTTTAAGGTTGGGCTAGTGGCACCCCCTCCTTTTTCATTTTCCATTTTCTCTCTGTTGATGCCTTTCATTCTGAAGCTATCTTTCTCCCTCTCCTGCCCTAGTGAGCCATCCTTTGTTATCAGAGATTTTAACAGATTTTAAAAGGCAGTGAGAGGAGCCAATGTGTAGATGGCATTTCACAGCCACACTCCTTCACCCCTACTTCTGCAGTGAAGGGAGGGACATGGATTTTCCCCACTCTTCTCCTGGGGCTACTTTCATAGCACCTACTATGTGATGAGTCCTACAGCCCTGCACTGGGTGCTGGTGACAGAGAAGGAATGCTTAGAAAAGGCCTCACACTGGGATGTCTTGGGGGGGGATAGGTGTGAGTATGGATGTATTTATGGTGTGGGGGTGTCTGTGTAGGTTGGGATGTAGCTGAGTGTATGGCTTTGGAGGTGTTGTATATGTGGGTTGGTGAATGTGTGAGTGGATGTGGGTAGTGAACACTGGCCTGTGGTGGAGGAGAGAGTACACCAGAGAGCAGACTGACCAGTGGGGAAGCTGTGAAGCAGGGGGCTCCCTGGAGGAGGTGGAGTCCGAATGAGGATGAGACACAAGGGGAAAGGAGGGGCCGGGTCCGTGCAGGCTGGTGGTAGAGCCCTCCTTTTGGGGGTAGGGGACCAGGGCTTCTGTCCTTCCATATGGGACTGCTTGGTCAGTGGGTTCCAGCGCCAAGGCCGATGCCCTCCCTCAGCCTGCATTCCTCTCCCCACTCAGATGGCTCGAAGGGTCTACAAGGGCATCCCCCTGCAGGTGCGGGGCCAAGCCTGGTCCCTCCTCCTGGAAGTGGAGAAAGTGAAGACAGAAAACCCTGGCAAGTATGAGGTAGGAGGCTGTCCTAGCCCTGGAACCATTGCCAGCTTCTGCCCCCCCATGATCCTCGTGGTCTCTGTCATCTGGCATGTTCTGGGCTGGAGGTGACAGAGTAGGCAGCTGCCCCGTTTGTGGGCATCAGTGTTGGGGGCCACCTTCCCAGCTGGCCAGTGGGCCCTGTGAACAAGGCTGGGCTCAGAGGCCAGACCCCAGCCTGCAGCCCCTAATCCAGGCACTGTCTGGCTTGACCTCTGCCCTGGGCCTTCTCAGGCCTCCCCAGACCTCCTCTGGGCTAAGCCTTGAAGAGTCCGCCCTACCCCCAGCCATCCTCTCAGATGCTGAGGAAGCCACAGTATTCCTTCCCACCTAGGCAAGTCACCAACTTCCTCAACTGTACGGGGAACAGCCCCTCCCTCCCGGGACTGTTCTGAAGATGAAATGAGATATTTGTCAAATGCCTACTGTGGTGCCTGGCACATAGTAGGTGCTTAATAAATGCTTCCTCCCTTCCCTCCCTCCTACCACCCCGGAAGGTGGGGAGTGCACAGTTATTATCCCCTTTTTCCTGATAAGGAAACAGGTACAGAGGCCAAGCAACCTGCCCAGGTTACACACATCGAGTTAGTAGTGGACTCACACAGAGTCCACCCACCTCAGGGCCCCCTCCTCTATCCTGGACTAGCAGATCCTAGTCCCCCCCCCCGCCCCAGTCCCCAGTGTTGTACTAATGCCACCCTCCAGGTGAGGGAGTCACCCTCAATCAGTCAACATTCAACAAGTCTTTGTCAAGGGCCAAGGGAGGTTGGGGAAGAACCACAGTTGAGCTTAGACTTTAACCTAAGAGTTGGGAAGAGAGACCCAGGGAGACACATCAGAGAAGGGCTAAATGAGAGCTCAGGGTGGCTTCCTGGAGGCAGTGTCTGCAGCTGGGATTGGAAGGATTGGCAGGGCTGGCCCAGGAAACTGCCCAAGCAGAAGACTGGGCATGGATTCTGTCCAGTGGAAGCCAACTCCATCTCTAAACAGGAGGCACCTACTCTGAACAAAGATCTCAGCTTGGGGTACAGGCAGACCAGGGCTGAGAGAGCAGCCAGTAAAACTGGAGAGGAGAGCATGGGAGGGGCAGATGTAATAAGAAACAAATTACTGGGATCAGGTCAAAATGGATCCATGACCTTGACATAAAGGGAGATATCCTAAGAAAATGAGAAGAACATGGAACACATCACCTCTCGGACTTATGGATAGGCAAACAATTTATGAATAAACAAGAGACAGAGAGCACTGTGGGAAGAAAAATGGATCATTTCAATTACATTAATTTTAAAAGGGTTTATACAAATAAAACCAATGTAACCAAGATCAGAAGAAAAGCAGAAAATTGGGGGGAAATTTCAGGGACACTTTCTCAGATAATGGCCTCATATCTCAAATATGTAGAGAACGTGGTCACTTCTATAAGAATATGAGTCATTCCCCAGTTGATATATAGTCAAAGGATATGAACAGGCAGTTTTTTTGATGAAATCAAAACTATATATAGTCACATAAAAATGCTCTAAATCATTATTGATTAAAGAAATGCAAACTAAAACAACCTTGAGGTAACATCTCACACCATTCAGATTGGCTAAAATGATTGAAAGGGAAAACAATAAATGTTGGAGGGGATGTGGAAAAGTCAGGGCACTAATACACTGTTGGTGGAACTGTGAGCTAATTCACCCATTTTGGAGAGCAATCTGGAATAGTGCCCAAAGAGTTCTTAAGCTGCCTCAACCCTTTGATCCAGCAATACTAGCTCTGTTTCCAAAGATGATTAGGGAAAAAGGAAAAGAACCCATGTGTTCTAAAATGTTTATAGCAACTCTCTTTGTGGTGGCAAAGAACTAGAAATTTAGGGGATGCCCACGAACTGGGGAATAGCTGAACAAGTCATGGTGTATGATTGTGATGAAATACTACTGTGCTGTAAAAAATGGTGCATGGATAGACTTGCACGAAATCATGAAGAGGGAAATGAGCAGAACCAAGAGAACATGGTGTACAGTAACAGCAATCCTGTTCAAAGAAAAATTGTGAACGACCAAGTTCTTCTGAGTATTATGCATAGTCAAATCAAGTCCAAAGGACCCATGAAGGAAGATGCTGTCCACCGTCAGAGAAAGAACTGATACATAGAAGTGTGCATAGTATGGTTTTACATCTATTTATAAATCTGTGTCAAATGATGGCCTTCCGTAGTGTGGGATGGGGAGGAAGGGATGTAACAAAAACATCCAAAGTGAAAAAGAAGCAAATCTAGAAGGGTAAGGTGGCAAGCACTGAATGCTTTCCACAGAGCAGCCTGAACTTTCTCAGAGGCAGTAGGGAGCCCCTGAAGACTTTTGAGCAGAAGAGTGAGCAGATTGGCCTTCCAGGTAGTGGTGGAGAGGGCAGGGGAAGAGATGGAAAGATCTGGATGGAGAACAAAGTAGGCAGTCACAGGGAGTGGGCAAGGGTGTGTGAAGGCATGTACTTGGAGGGGATGCTGAGAAGGCCTGAGGATGTGCTGTGCTTGCTGAGTGGGGTAGGCAAAGCCCCGCAGTAGCCCTGTCAGGTTGGGCCATTACCCCTTTTCAGAGGCAGCAAAAGGGCAGGTGTTTGATAGGGGGCTGTTCTCCTGGAGGCCTCAACATCAGGATCCAGGACCCCGACCTGGAAGGGAACAGTTCCTAAAAGGACTCTGAAAAGATCCATGTGTCTGAGCCCTCTTTGGGATATGTGAGGGAGGCGAGATTACTAAGCACCTCCCACCTGCCTGAGGTCCCGTCAGCAGTAAAGGCAGAAAAGGACACCCCACTTCCCAAGATCCCTGTCTCCAGTGGGGCTCGAGCTGTTGCTTCTGCTGTGCCCTGTTGGTCACCAAGGATGGTGACAAGGAGGGGAAGGAGGGCAGCCCGTGAGCACAGCCTGGATGGGGAGAGAGTAGTCCCCCAGATTGTGGGCTGGGGTAAGAGGTTGGCAGGGGAGCCAACCCTGGAGCTGGGGCAGAATTCCTCAGGTCTCAGCCAAGGCCAGACACCCCAAGAACTCACAGCCAGCCTGTGGTGCTGGTGAGAGTAGGCACCTGGGAACAGGGCAGGACAGTGCATTAAGGAAAGGGGAAGAGACTGTCCCAGTCAGGCCTGCCACCCAAGGAGTGGGGCCTCTGCTGCCTGGCCTGGGTTGGGCCGTATTGCCCCACTTCTCAGGGCTGCCAGTATGCATTTAGGGTTAGGCCAGAGGAGGCGTGCTGGCCTCAGAGTATCTGGGCCCCCCTGGCCACAACCTCAGGTCTTCTCTGTTGGACTTGGTCCTCAGGAAGACCCTGGCAGGGGGAAGCCCAGGCAAGGGTCCCACACTGGCTCTGTTCAGTGACTGGGGATGGGGCAGGTTTTGGGTGTCCAGCCCAGGGCCTCTCCTGAGACAGTCTCCCCTCCCTTTGCTTGGTTCTGACGTGCTGCCACTTCCCCCTCACAGGAGATGAAGGAGAAAGCCCAGAGCTTCTCTTCTGAGATCAGACAGATTGACCTGGACATCAACCGTACATTTCGCAATCATATCATGTTTCGGGACCGCTATGGAGTGAAGTGAGTGACCCTTCGGGTAGGAAGCAGGGCAGAAGGGTGCTGAGGCTGGATCAGGGAGGGAGGGGTGGCTTTGGCCCCAGCTGGGATCTTCCTACTGCCCTCTGCTTCTCATGTCCCAGCTGGGTCCTCCCTCGCCCCATGCCCTGACTGCTTGGGGCCTCCCTGGAGCCTCCTCTCTGTGGGCTGTGGTCTCAGTACCTGCTGACTGCCTTCCTCTGACAGCCAGGTATCAGTGAGAATAGTCTTGGAAGCCCAGAGGATAGGCAAGGGGGCAGATTCCCTTGTTACTGAGTGGCCGGTGTGTTCTAGGCTGCCCAGCATGGTCAGGGATCCCCTTTCTCTCCAGGCAGCAAGCCCTGTTCCATGTCCTGTCTGCCTACTCTGTCTACAACACGGTGAGATTGTGAGCTTCTGCCTGTGGTCAGGCCGGTGGGCAGGTGGGTGGTCATGAGTGTGTGCTGCAGGACAGGGAAGAGGGGCTGTATGTGGTGTCAGCCCAAGTCTTGACTAGCAGGGACAGGCCGGGCCTACTGGCTTTGCTCTAGCATCCTACTAGCCGCTCGGCCTCAGTCTGCCTGGGCTCTTCCCAGAGCAGGCCATTGGCCCCCCTGCCCAGGCCCTGGGAGCCCATAGTGGGCCCCTGCCTCAGTGCCAGCAGCCCCTGGGGATTCCACTCTGTGAGTCCTGGGGGAGGTGCACACTGGTGCCCAAGTCCAAACCTAGGCAGGGAGTCGGTTTCTGCCTTGCACACCCAGGACTTAGCTAGAGCCCTGAGGTGGAGGCTTCCTCCCAGCCCAGAGCCTGTGGAGGGGAGATAGTCCCCATACACACCATCATGTGTGTGTGTGTGTCTGGGCGGATGGGCGCCCCCTGCAGGAGGTTAGCTATTGCCAGGGCATGAGTCAGATCGCCGCCATCCTGCTGATGTACCTGAATGAAGAGGAAGCCTTCTGGGCACTGGCCCAGCTGCTGGCCAACCAGAGGCACGCGATGCATGGTGAGCGCCTGACTCCCACCCTCCCTCCTCCCCAGGGGTGGGGGGGGCGGATCCCCAGCCCCACAGCTGCTGGAAACAGAGCCAGGAAGTCACACCCCACCCCTTGTTTCCCTGGCTTTCCCACAGCTCAGAGGCCAAGGCAGGTTAGGAATTAGCTCCATGCTACAGATGACAGCATTGAGGCTGCAGGGGGAAGGGACTTGCCCGAGTCTCTGGCCAGAGGCTTCCATGGGCTGGAAGGGCCACCGCTGATCCTAAGACAGCTGGCATTGTGTGAGATAGGGCTCTTTGGTCAAGGAGATGGGGCCCCCATAGAGGGACATGCCCAGGGGCTCAGTCCCAGGGGCACCCTGCTCGCCCTGCGTGGGCAGGGGGTGAACCCGAGGGGGCTCCTGGGCTTTCTCCCCAGGCTGCTGCTGAGCCCTCTGCCCTGGGCGGGCTCCCCACAGGCTTCTTCGTGCCTGGATTCCCCAAGCTGCAGCGTTTCCAAGACCACCATGAGCAGATCCTTGGGAAGGCCTTGCCCAAGCTGAAAAAACACATGGTGAGCTCAGCAGCAGCGGGCACAGGGTGGCTGCACATGTGGGCACAGGGGAGCTGCCTGCCAGTCAGGGCAAAGGTGACCCTGCCATCTCCATCGTCTCCCTTCAGGACAAAGAGCAGATGTTCACAGGCATTTATACCACGAAGTGGTTCCTGCAGTGTTTCATTGACCGGGTGAGAACATCAGGTCAGCCCAGGCCTGCTCTGGGCTCTGGCTCTGCTGGGCATGGTGTCACGCCCTCAGGGCACCTTCTCAGCCTGACCTCTCTTCCACAGACCCCATTCACCCTCACCCTGCGCCTGTGGGATGTGTACATCTTGGAGGGCGAGCGAGTTCTCACCGCCATGGCCTATACAGTTCTCAAGCTGCACAGGAGTAAGGACTGGGCTGGTGATGGACCCCCTCCCCAGACTTGGGGGGGGAGGGGGGGAGAGAATGGATTTTCAAGTGAGTAAAGGGGGGGATGAGAGAACTAGGCTCAGGCTCTGTGCAGGAGCCTGGGGCTCAGATGCCAGGAAGGGAGCAGAGGGAGCCTGTGGGCAGGGGGCTCACCATCTGGCCCCCCCCTCCACTCTTGGACCTCCAGAACGCCTGCTCAAGATGTCCCTGGAGGACCTCAGAGAGTTTCTGCAGGAGAAGTTGGCCAGCCCCTGGCCCCATGAAGATGATGCTGTATTGGATCATTTGCAGGCATCCATGGCTGAACTGCGCAGGATGAAATGCGAGCTGCCCCCCCCAGGTGGGCTTGGGGATGGGGGCTGGAGGCTGGGACACTCTTACACTTCTGAGAGGGGACCAGGCTGTCAGGGCCCATGCAGGGGATGGCCTAGTGGGGCCAGGGGGCAGCCAGGTGGGACCAGGTCAGGGCCAAGTCAGGCAGGAACCTTCCTCCTCCTCTTCCTGGGGGCCAGGTCACAGGCAGGCAGACACACACACACAAACACTAGATGAGGCAGTTGGGGTCCTAGCACCTAGGTTGGGCTCCTGACTCTCCCCTCTCTGGGCCCCAGTCCATCTCCCACACCTGTCAGGGAGGGCAGTCCTGGGGCTCCCAGACTAGGTCTAAATGTGCACTGTCTTGTTTGCCTTGAAGCCAAAGTGGAAGAGCTCCCCAAGAAGCCTCTGGGAGTGGAGTTCTCCCTGGGCCTGGTGATCAATGGGCAGGGCAAGGCAGCTCCTACCAGGAGCCCCTCCCCAAGCCCAAAGATGCCTAGTCAGCAGACTTCGCTCCCAGAAGATGGGCCCTCTCCCCAGCCCCAGGAGCCCCAGCCATTGGGCAGCCCAGAACGGACCCCCCCTCAGGACAGCCAGGACCTAGATGAGGCCTGTCTGAGGCCCAGGCCTCCACCCTTCTCTCCTCTGCAGCAAGAGGCTGAGGCCCAGTCCCCAGGCCTGCACCACAATACCCCAGCCTCCCCTGAAGAGGCGTGGCCGGGAGGGGGCATCCCCTCTGAGTCGGATGCGGCCCTGTTCCCTCCACCCCCATCCCCTGAAGAGCTGCTCCCTCTGGAAAATGTCCTTGATGAGAACGCCTATCCCAATGGCCCTCCCCCTCCCAGCACCACTGATCAGTCTGGCCTGCTTGACCTGGGGCCCAGGAGTGGGCCTCCCCAGCACTATAATATTCCTGAGGAGGCTGAGGGGCTGGGGCCAGGCAGTGACCTCCTGCCCAGGCATTGGGCCAGCATGCCCAGCCTTGACATTCCTGTGCCCTCCTCCATGTCTCTGGGCACGCTCCCCTGTGGCCTCTTCAGGAGCAGCACCAGCCTATGCAGGGCCCAGGTCAGCAAGGACTCAGGGCCAGGGGCCTGTGGTGCTTCAGTGGGGAGGGAGCAGAGGCTCCAGGAAGGAGCTGGTCTCCTGCTGCCCCCAGCCCATCCCAGACAGTCTCCCCAAGAGGAGGCCCCTTCCCCACAGGGCAGCTGTCAGATGGGGCTTACCCCAGGGCCATTTTGAGGGATGCTCTGCACCCTGGGGTACAGGCCAGGCCTCACTGGCCCTGGATGGGAGGCAAGGGAGCCTGGAAATGCAGGGCAGGGCCCAAGTGCCCCAAACCCATCCAGAGAGGTCAGGGCTCTCTGCCATAGGGCAAACTGCACAGGGTCTGTCAGAGAGCAGGATCTGAATTGGACACAAATGGTCAGAGCTGGGCAGTTGGGCAGTTCCCCTGCCAAGGCCAGAGGGGAAGGGGATGTCAGGCCCGCCCCCAAGAATATGGGCAGACCTGTCAGACAGTAAAGGCGTCTACACCAAGGACCCTCTGACTCGGTGGTGTTACTTATTCCTGAAGCCTCCCCCGGGGGCAGCAGAGGGTAGCCCTGGCCCTGCCCTGCTTGGGGCCAGCCCTCAAGGGACCCCTGAGCTCAGAGCCTGGCCCAGAGCAGTGGGCCAGGCTCTCCAGGCAAAAGCCAGGGGTACGGCGCCCCCTCCCGTTGGCCTGGCTGGGCCAGAGGGTCAAGGGGTGGGTTGCATGCTTCAAGTGGTTTCTTTACCCCACCCTCACCCCCCCACAGCCACACCAAGGTCAAGACCATCCAATAATTTACTGAAATGAGCCCGGTGGGTCGGGCAGAGGGGCAGGGGAGGCAGAGGAAGCAGTTTGGGGCCGAGGAGTTGGAGACAGTCCGTGCAAAAAGCCTGCGGGGGGGGGGAGGGGGGGATCAGAGGCGCCCTGTCTGGCCCTCCCAGCAGGACCAGGAACTCCAGTAACAGCAACAGCAGCAGCAGCAGCAGCAGCAGCAGCAGCAGCAGCAGCGCCAAAGGGCTGCCGCTGTCTTCCTTCCTTCCTTCCAACTGACTGTCCGTCCACCATGCTCCATCCGTCCCTCCGTCCATTGGCTCCTCCCTCCCTCACTCGGGTCCTGCACCTCCGAATCCCCAGCCTGGGCAGGGACCAGAAGGCAAAGTCAGGCCCGGGCCAGCGGAGAGAGGTGGTGTTGGGAAAGGAAAAGAGGGGGAGGGTCCCTGCTGTAAGCCCTGCCCCGCCCCCACCCTCCCAGGCCTCACCTCAACCCCGCGGTCAGGAGATCACACACTTGCAGTTCAGACATCCCGGACCGCTCTCGTCCGGGGGGTTCAGCTTCCGCAGTTTGTGCTGCCGGATTTCCCGCACCAGTGTGTAGAAAGCATCCTCTACTCCCTGCGGGGGGGGGGGGGGCGCAGGGCGGCTCAGCCGGGATCCTGGCCTTGGGCTCCCCTGCCACTGACCTCATCCAGGACTCCAGCTCCTTTCCCACCCAGGGTCACCTTGCACATGGGCTCATGTCAGATCAGGGTTCACCTGGACCCAGATCTCCCAGTGATCCAGGTTCAATCCAGAGCTAGCTTTACCTCGCATCCAGCTTCCCATCAGATAGGAGCTCACCTCTTCTCTACCCAGACTCCCAGGGCAGCCTGTGGCCTTGGGACCCTGGGCCAGGCTTTTGGGTTGGGGGGGGTGTCTCTCCATACTCCTGGGAAGTGTCTGCCTGTGCCCAGCCCCCGCAGGCAGGTGGGCCAGGAGGCAGAAAGCCCTCACCTGGCGAGTTTTGGCGGATGTCTCAATGTAGGGGATACCGTAGCTTCGGGCCAACTCCTGGGCCTGGCGTGTCTCCACTGTCCGGGCTGGTAGGTCACATTTGTTCCCCACCAACACCATGGGGACATCGTCAGAGTCCTTCACTCGCTTAATCTGTTCCCTGCACAGGAGGAAAGAAGCAGGTGCTGGCTAGTGGGCCGGGCAGGGCAGAGCCAGGCTGAGCAGAGCCGGGCTGGGGGGCTCACCTGTACTGGTGAATGTCCTCGAAGGACTTGGTGTTGTTAATGGCGAATACACAGAGGAAACCCTCCCCGGTGCGCATGTACTGGTCCCTCATGGCGCTGTACTCCTCCTGGCCTGCAGTGTCCAAGATGTCCAGCAGACAGGTCTCCCCATCAATGACCACCTGCTTCCTGTATGAGTCCTGGAGAGAGGAGAGGGGGGAGTCAAGGCAGGAGACCCAAGAGTCCTGAAGACCTAGCGGCTTCCCTGCTAGGGAGGGATCTCCTGGGGAAAGCTGCTGGGAGCCTGGTTCTGGTGATGGGAGCGTCTCTGAAAGGTATGGGGTGGGGGGGAGAGGAGGTCATAGTCCAGGGTCCTGGGGTGCAGGTAGGGTGCTGTCCAGGCTCCTAGGGTATGTGGGGGTGGGAGAATGGCATCCAGGGTCCTGGGATGTGTGTGTGTGTGAGTATGTGTGTATGCACAGTGCAGGGTCCTGGAGGTATGTGTGTTAGGAGGCGCCCACGGTCCTGGGATATGTGTGTTAGGAGGCGCCCACGGTCCTGGGATATGTGTAGGAGCGCCATCCAGGGTCCTAAGGTACAGGGGAGCATCATCTAGGTCCTGGGGAATGTAGAGAAGAACCATCCAGGGTCCTGGGGTGGGGGGTGCCGTCCAGGGTCCTGAGATATGTGTGGGGGCGCCATCCAGGGTCCTGAGGTGTAGGGGGGTACCATCCAGGGTCCTGGGACAGGTAGGAGGCGCCGTCCAGGGTCCTGAGGCATGTGGGAGGCGCCGTCCAGGGTCCTGAGGTGTAGGGGGTCACCATCTAGATCCTGGGGCATGTGGGAGGCGCCGTCCAGGGTCCTGGGGCATGTGGGGGTCCCCGTCCAGGGTCCTGGGTTCTGGGGAGGGTGTCCCAGGGGGAGAGCTCGGGCGGGGGCCCATACTGCGCTCACCTCGATCGTGGGGTCGTACTCATCCACGAAGTGATTCTGAATAAGCTGGATGGTGAGCGCGCTCTTGCCCACGCCCCCCGCGCCCACGACCACCAGCTTGTATTCGGTCATGGTGGCCGGGCTCCGGCAGCTCCTGCGGGGGAAGCCTCGCTGTCTCGGGGACCTCCAGTGCCGCCCCCGCCCCCCAGGCCTACCCAGGCCCTAGGTGCAGGAGCCTGACCTGGTGGGGGCCCCGCCCCCAGCAGCCCCTCCCCGAGCCCGGCCCAGGCCCCCCCCCAGCAAACCCCCAGACACGGACACGCCCCAGAACGACCCCCCCCAGCCCTCTCGTCCTGATGACATGCAAGTTTGCAGGCTGCCGCGCCCCCCCCTCCCGCCCCCCCCCACAACCGGGCCGCACCCTGCCCCTGCCCCTGCCCCAGAAGGGGAAAGCCAAGGCCACAGCCACAGCCACGGCCACGGCGCGCGCCTTGGGCGGCTCGAGGCCCCCCATCCCCCCCAGTGGAGGGGGCACCGCCCCCCCACACCCCAATATGCCCTACACACACTCCCTCCCTCCCGCGCACATACTCCCCACCCCCCTCCCCGTCGCCCCCTCCCCTCTGCCCTCCGCTCCGCTCCGCTCGCCGGGCCTCCCTCCCAGGCTCACCGGGCTCACTGCTTCTTTCGCCGTCTCCTTCTGCTCCGCCACTGCTGCCCCCCCGGGCCGGGGGCTCCGGGCCGGGGGCTCCGGAGGGGGCTCGGGGGGCTCCGGGGCTGGGGCTGGGGCCGGGCCGGGCGGCTCACTCCGCGCATGGGCTCCTGGCGGCCCGGGGCGCGGGCGCGCGCGGCGGGCGGGGGCGCGGCGGGCGGGGGCGCGCACCTCGGTCCCGCCCCATCGCGCGCGCGCGCGCTCACGGGGACGTCCCTCGTCTCCGCCCACCCTCCCTAGTAGTCCGCATCCGGCTTCCCAGTCCACGCTCTCTGACCATTGGCTGAGCCTCCTGTTCATCATGTCTTGGAGCCAGCCCTACTCCCTCGTTGGAGCAATTGGGTGGCCGTCAAAATCTAGTTTCCTATTGGCTGAAGCTCCTGCTCCCCGGGTTCCAACCCGATCAGTGGCCTGTGCGGCCTTCTAGGCATTGGCTGGGAGGTGAGAAGGGAGAGCATTCCAGGCAGAGGGGACTGCCTGGGCAAAGGCTGGGCAACCAATGATGGAGCGTCTTGCGGAACAGCTGTAGGCCAGTTTGGCCAGTCTGCAGAACGCATGGAGGAAGCTGAAACCTAAGAAGGAGGCGGGCTGCAGAGGAGCAGTGACTTGGGGGCAATAGGGAGCCAGGGGTGTTCCATGACTGTCCGGCAGCTCTGTAGATGTATGTCCGCCGCAGCTGGCGGCTGGGAGTAAAGCGCCAGACCCCAAATGGCGATCCTAAGAGCCCCTGCTTCCCAGGGCTATGGTGAGGATCACGTGGGGCTCGTGAAGGTTTGCCGCAGCACCCAGGAAGGGTTGGTGTTGCTCCTTATTATCAGCTAGTTAAGATGGGCACCATTGAAGAGCCAGGGTGGGATGAGGTGGTGCCCTGTCACCTCGAAGCGCCGGCGCTGGCCCGACTCTCTCCGTGTTTGCTCAAGGAGAGGATGAGAGTAGGGCAGTGGGAGGCGGCTCAGCCGAGCATCCGTCGGGACACCCTCCGTCGGGAGCTGGCTTGGGGCTCCAGCCGGGATTGTCGGGCAGCAGGTCAGCGCAGGGCCTGAGTGACCTCCATAACTCCTCCCGTGTGCCTCCGCCGGGCATACAGAAAGGCCAAAACAGCCCCTGCCTGCGAGCCTGTGCAGGATAAGCTGGAGAGAAGCTACAGAAGGCTTCCTCTAGGTAGAAGGTGGGATTTGAGCCGGGACTGAAAGGGAGCGGGGAGGTGGAGGTGAGGAGGGCTGCATTCCGGGCAGGGGGCACAGCCAGAGAAAATGCTGCGGTTGGGAGATGAAGTGTCTTGTTCAAGGACCAGCCAGAAAGCCGATGTCACAGGATGGTGGAGCACATAAAGGGGGAGTGGAATGTAAAATGACTGGAAACAGCCAGGTTGACCCTGGAGGTAATAGGGAGCCACTTGGGGGGGGGGCCCGCAAGGACATTGAGATGGTCAGAGCAGCAGATCCTCTGTAGTGGGGAGACCTGAAGCCGGGAGAACAACCAGCAGGCTGGTACAGTAGGCTAGGAGTGAGGCTGCAAGGGAAGAGTGCCAGACCTGCACTGAGAGGCTAGAACAGGTGTCAGTGGGCAACCAAGTAGACAGATGAGGGGAACTGCACATAGGGGAAGTGGTCCTGGGGAGGAGCTGTGTACTGAGCAAGCAACAGCTCAGAAGCAGAGCAGACCAAGGTTTCCACATACAACCAAATCTAGAGCCTGCAGCAGAATAAGCAGGGCAGACAGCCCGGTCCAAAGGGAACCTACATTTCTGCTACCCTGGACCTGGAAAGCCATCCACCTGGCTGACCCTGGCTGAGTCCAGTAGCAGTTTTCTGGAACTTGAACATGGAGCAAGCCCACAGTTGTGTTGCTAAGACCTAAACCCACATCAGGAACTTGCAGAACTCAAAACAAGAGGGCAGGGATTAGTCTTCACAAATACAGAAATAAATACAATAAACATTCATTTACCTACTTTATGCTAAGCACTGGGGACACAAATAAGAAAAATAAAGTCCTTGCCCTCAAGGAACTTACAATCTAAGGGGCACAAAAGGAAGGTAGGGGTGCATGATGGTGGAATCCAAAGAGGGCAGCTGTTGAGAAATGAAGAGTTGGCTGGGCTTCTGAGCCCTCTTTTAAATGGAGACTTTGGGAGGAGTTTTTTGCTGTGCCTGGAGCTTCCAATCAAAGGCAACTGAGAATCCTAATGAGGTGTGAATACCAAGGTAGATGAAATCTCCCGAGTTTCCAGGGATGGATGGGTGGGGAGGAGTGCCATCTGAATCCAAAGAGTGATAACCCTGCATAAGACCACTTTGGGAGCAAAGCAGGACCCAAGAAGATCAAACATGGCTCAGCCATTACTTTCACAAGTGTGCAGAGCCTCACCCTCACATGAAAGTTAAAGTCAGGAAGTAAGGATGGAAGAATGAATAAACAAAAAAAGAATCCTACCATAAAAAAAAAAGCTATTGTGATGACAGAGGCACTCAACATAAACCAAAAAGAAGAGAATGACTCCAAAATATCTACAAACCAAGCTTCAAAAAAATAACACAGCTTGGCACAAGTTCAATGAGAATTCCTGGAAGAGATGAAGAAAAAGTTTAAAAAAAAAAGAAAAAGCTAAAACATTATTTTACAAATTAAAAAAGAATATTAGAGTAAATAATTGAAAAATAAGAGAGAGGACTAGGGGAGAAAACTGGATAAGAATGAGAGCTACAGAAGAAAGAATTGGAAAGAGAATTAAGAGCTTAGAACAAGAGGCATAAAACCTTACCCAAGTAACAGACTCCTATAAAAATTATAATGTACCAAATAGAAGTTAATTATTTCTTTTTAAGGACAACAAGAAATATTAAAAACAAAGTCAAAAGACTAAGAGAAAAAAAGTAGAAGAAACTACAATGAACCTCATTTAAAAAAAAAAAAAAAGATGACCTAGGGAAAAATAAAAGGTAAGGAAGAAATAATTCAAGAATCATTAGACTACCTGAAAGCCAGCTCTCCACCCTCTCAAAAGATATTAGATATCATATTTCAAGAAGTCATAAAAGAAAACTGCCCACATCTTTTAGAACCAGAGGACAAAATAGAAATAGAAGTCACTTCCTGAAAGAAATCTCAAAATGAAAATTCCCAGCAACATTGTAGCCAAAATCCTGAGCTTCCAAGTCAGAGAAAAAAACAATACAAATAATCAGGAAGAAAGAATTCAAGTCCCAAGGGAACTCAATTAGCATCACACAATATTTAGCAGCCACCACTAGTAAGGAGCGGAGAGCCTGGAATATAGTATTTCAGAACCCCCAAAAATATAGTCTTACAACCAAGAATTACTCAACAAAACTGAGTATAATCCTATAAAGATGCAGCCAAAGCAGTTCTTATGGGAAAATTTATACTTTTAAGCACTTTCATCAAGAAAATAGAGAAAGAGCAGGTCAAGAAATTGGTCGAGCAACTCAAAAACAAAAACAAAAAGCCAACAAATTTAGGAATCCCACTTAAATGCCAAAATAGAACTACTGAAAATCCTTTCTTTTACGGTTGATTATACCCTATGTTATTCCCACTCTCTCATTTGTCCTCAACCTCTCCCTGTCTTCTGGCTGCTTCCCTATTGCCTCCCAACATGCCCTAGTCTCTTCCCTTTCTCAAAAGCCCCGCATCTGATTTATCCATCCCTACTGCCTGTGATCCCATATCTCTCTTCCTTTTTGTGACTAAACTCCTTGAGAAATCTACCTACAATTGGTGCTTCTTCTTTTCCTCTCACTCTTCTTCTCTTGATAGTCTGGCTTCAGACTATCATTCATCTGAAGCTACTCTTTCCAGAGTTACTGATGATCTCTTAATGGTTAAATCTTATGGCAATTTTCATCCTTCTTGACCTCCCTGTAGCATTTGACTATATCTTCCCTGACACTCCCTTCTCTCCAGGTTTTCAGGATACAACAGTCTCTTGGTCCTCCTACTTATCTGACTGCTTCTTTTTAGTCTCCCTTGCTGGATCCTCACTTGGGCTATGCCCACTAATGACAATAAAAACAAGGTTTCTGAAAGTGTTATGGTATGTTTTCTCATTTGATCCTCACAAAAACTTCACAAATGAAGTTTTTGTGGGGTACTTGTGAGAGGCTATTATCATCAATTTATAGATAAATCTCAGTTTCTTTGTCTGTCAAATGGAGATAATATTAACATTTATCTCACAGTTATTGTGAAGATCAAAAGAAATAGTCTGTAAAGTGCTTTGCAAACCTTCAAGTGCTATATAAATAAATGCTCATTTTCACCATCATCACTAAAGCCTAGCTCCGACCTTGTTGTCTCTTCCCCATTCAATCAACTCTCAAGGTTCCCTTTTCTCTTGCCTCTAAGATCAAATTGAAAATTCTTTATGTGGCTTTAAAACCCTTCATAGCCTGTCCCCTCCCCACCTTTCCAATATTCTTAGCCCTTACTCCCCACCACCTACTCAGCAATTGGCTTCCTTCATGTTCCTCATACCACACCCTCCATCTCCTGACTCTGGGCATTCTCACTGCTTGTTCCCCCATGGGATGTTCTTTCTCCTCATCTCTACCTCCTAACTTCTTTGGTTTCCTTCAAATCCCAGTTTTAATCCTACCTTCTACAGGAAGCCTTTTCCATCCCCCTTAATGTTAGTGCTTTCCCTTTGTTAATGTTCTCCAATTTTACCTGTATATATCTTGTTTTATGTAATAGTTTGTGTGTTGTCTCCTCCAATAGATTATGTACTCCTTGAAGGCAGGAAGTAATTTTTTTTTTTTGCTTTTCTTTGCATTCTGGGCACTTAACACAGTAAGCACTAAATAGACTTGTTTATTGACCCACTGACAAAATCAAAGAAGAGATTAAAGAAATTTAAGGTAAATAAATCCTTGAACTAATACCTAAAGCTAGCATCTGTGTTGGGTTTTTTTTTTTTAGGGGGGGGAGTTGGAAGGGAAAAATAAAATGGATAAATCATTATCTGATTTAATTTTTTAAAGAGAAAAACTAAATTACCAGTATCAAAAATGAAAAAAGCAAATTCATAATAAATAAAGAAAAGCAAAGGAAATTATTAGAAGCCTTCACCAATTATATACCAATAAAACTAACAATCTAAATGAAATGGATGGATATTTACAAAAATTTAAAATTCCTAGATTTACAGAATAAGAAATAAAGAACTTAACCTAATTGGGGGGGGGGGGAGAATCAAACAAACCGTAAATGAGCTTCTAGAAACAAAAACAAAAACAAACCTTGGGACTAGATGGATTTATAAGTGAATTCTGTCAAACATTTAAAGAACAATTAATCCCAATACTACATAATTGTTTGAAAAAATAGGAAAAGAAGAGGTCCTACCAGAATCTTCCTATCACACAAATATGACCTCCATATGTAAACCAGAGAGAGTCAAAACAGAAAGAAAATTGTAGACCAATATCCCTAATGAATATTTGTCCAAAATTTTAAAAATATTTTATTTTTCCAATCGCATCTAAAAACAATTTTAAACATTCATTTAAAAATTTTTGAATTCCAAATTCTCTCCCTCTCTTCCTCCCCTCTCTCCTCATTTAGAAGGCAAGCAATTTGATATAGTGATACACATGCAGTCCTGCAAAACTGATTTCCATATAGTCGTGTAAAAGAAAACATAGACACTCCCCCCCCAAATAAAAACAAGAAAAATAAAGGAAGTTAAAAGAATGTATGTTTTGATCTGCATTCAGATTTAATCAGTTCTTTCTCTGAAGGTGGATAGCACTTTTCATCATAAGTCCTCCAGAACTGTCTTGGATCATTGTATTTCTCAGTGTAGCTAAGTCATTCACAGTTGATCATCCCACAATATTTCTGTTATTGTGTGCAATTCTCCTGGTTCTCCTCCCTTCACTTTGCATCAGTTCATGTAAGTCTTTTCAGGTTTTTCTGAAATCATCCTCATTTCTTGTCATTTCTCATAGCACAATAGTATTCCATCATAATCATATACCACAACTTGTTCAGCCATTCCCCAATTGGTGGTCATTCCCTTAATTTTCAGTTCTTTGCCACCACAAAAAGAGCTGCTATAAATATTTTTGTATATACAGATCCTTTTCCTTTTAAAAAATCTTTTTTTTTGAGTTTCTAACTTATTTTTTTTTAATTTTATTAATTTATTTTGATTTATCAACAATCACTTCCATATGCTTTTGAGTTGAAAATTTTTCTCCCCTTTTCTCCTCCCCACCCTCCCCAAGACAGCATACAATCTGATATAGGCTTTACATTTACATACCCATTAAACATATTTTCACATTAGTGAAGTTGTAAGTAAAAATTAAAACCAATAGGAGGAACCATCAGAAAGATGAAACAAAACTCAGTAGAAGGTAAAAATAAGTGATAGCGATTCGACTTCCATAGTTCTTTCTTTGGATGTGGACAGCATTTTACATCCCAAGACCTCTGGAGATGTCTTAGATCCTTGTAATGCTGAGAAGGGTTCAGTTTAACAATATTAGTCATTGCATAATGTGGCTGTTATCGTGTACAAAGTCCTCTTGGTTCTGCTCACTTCACTCAGCATCAGACCATATAAGTCTTTCCAGGTTTTTCTGAATTCAGCCTGTTCATCATTTCTTATTAAAAAATCTCTTTTTAAAAAAACAGATCAGGACAACTTTCTGACTAGGTAAAAAGGCCATTCTCTGTCTCATTTCTTGTTAAACCCTAATCACTGAATGGACATCAAGTCAATCAAACTGAGACCTGTTAAAGACCTTGGCTTGAAAAGGCCAAGCTCCCCCATTGCATCCTGGGCCATCTCCAGTCATCTTGATCTATATCTTGCCACTGGACCCAGATGGCTCTGAAGGAGAAAGTGAGGCTGGGGACTTTGCATAGCCCTCTCCACTTAAATCCAATTCACCTACATGTCATGGCATCACCTCCCTGAGGTCATGGTCTTCTTTGAGAATGAAGGACAAAAAACAACAAGAATTGGGGAATGACTTGTACTCTTATAAATTCAACTCAGTTCTTTGTATATTTCAGAAATTAGGCCTTTATCAGAGAAATCTGCTGTAAAAAATTTCCCCCAATTTTCTGCTTTGCTTCTAATCTTGGCTGCATTTTGTTTTGTTTGTGCAAAACCTTTTTAATTTCATGTAATCAGAGTTATCCATTTTACATCCTGTAATACTCTCTATTTCTTGTTTCATAAAGTCTTTCCTTCTCCATAGTTCTGACGAGTGAACTATCCCATATATCCAACACTTTTAAGTAAAATATTAGCAAGGAGACTGCTGCAACATATCACAAAGATTATACTCTATGACCATGCTGGGTTTATGCCAGGAATGCAGGGTTTATTCAATTTAGGAAATCTATAAGCAGTTGATCATGTTAATAACAAGAACAAGAAAGCCATATGATTATAATAATAGATGCAGAAAAGGCTTTTGGCAAGATGTGACACCCATTCCTGTTTTTTAAAAAGACACTAAGAAAGCAAAGGAATGAATGGATCTTACCTTAATATGATAAGCAATATCCATATAAAATTAAGAGCCAGCATTATCTGTAATGGTGATAAATTAGATCTTTCCAATAAGATCATGGATAAAAACAATGTCCATTATCATCATTACTATTTAATATAGTGCAAGAGATGCTAGCCATAGCAATGACAAAATCAAGGGAATGTAACTAGGCAAAAAGGAAACAAAATCATCCCTTTTTTGCCAATGATATGATAATTTAGACAATGAGAGGGAGTCAACTAAAAATTCATTGAAAAAATTAGCAAATGCATCAAAGTTGCAAGATATAAAATAAACTTTACATGTGTATATTAAAAAAAACCCCACAAGATAAAACCCAGCAGTAAGAGACAGAAAGAGAAAATCCACTTAAAATACCTACAGAAACTATAAAATATTTGGCAGCCTACCTGCCAATTCATACATGAGAACTATATGAACACTTTAGAGAACTAGAAAAATAATAATGAGATTTATCTGGAGAAACAAAAAGGTGAAGAATCTCAAGAGAAATGATGAAAAAAGGTCAGAAGGAAATGGCTCAGCAGTTACAGATCTCAACATAGACTAGAAATCATCAAATCAATCATATCATCAGTAATCATCAAAACAGTTTGGTACTGGTTAAGAATAGAGAGGTTGATCAATGAAACAGATTAGATCCACAATACACAGAGACAAATGAGCACAGTAGCCTAGTGTTTAATAAACCCAAAGATCCCAGTTATTGCAGTAAGAACTCCTTTTTTGACAAGAACTACTGGGAAAACTGGAAAGCATTCTGGCAGAAATTAGGTGTAGAGCAACATCTCATACCATTTTCCAAGATAAGCTCCAAATGGGTACTTGACTTAATCATAACAAGTAACATCATAAATTAGAAGAGGAAGGAAAAAATTACCTGTCAGTTCTATAGACGGGGGAAGAGTCCATGAGAAAGGATAGAAAGAATCACAAAAGATAAAATGAAGATTAACTATATAGAATTAAAAAATCTTTGCAGTAATAAAGCCAATGAAGTTAAAGTTAGAAAAGGTGCAGGTAAATGGGGGGGGGCGGGAATCTTTGTAGCAAGTTTCTGTGATAAAGGTTTCATTTCCAAGATACAGAAGGAACTGATTAAAATTAAAAAAAATAAAAGCCATTTCCCAATTGATAAATGCTTAACAGATATGAACTGGCAGTTTTCAGAGAAATTCAAGCTGTCAATAGCTACATGAAATAATAGCATCAATGGATCTGTCTTCAGCTAAATAAAGAATCTCATATCCTACAGATCTCCTTGTGGCCCTAACACAAAGAATCCTATAACAAGACTGGTGGTCGAGGTTCCCACCCAAAGATGTCCATCTTTTCCATTTGCTTCATTACCACTCTCATTTCTCCATATGCTTTTCAGATAGAGACCAACGTTTAAACACAATTATCCAAAAAAGTTCTGATCAAAGCCAAGAGTGGCCCAAGGACAACATCCTGGCCCTTGCATTCCAGTATAGAAGAATCATCAGACTACTTGCAAACTATGACCAAAAAAATCTTAAAGTCTGGATTACCAAATTCCAAGAAATCCTAATGAGAATTCATAAAACTTTTAGAACCATAAGGGAAAACAAAAATGGAAAGAACCCATCATTCACCTCCTAAAATAAATCCCATGGTTTATTGAGGCACTTCACTGTAAAAGAACCCAGACAGAAGTATTTTACTTGACTGAATCAAATCCATTTTTTGTTTACTATTGTCCAATCAATTAGCACGAAGAACGGTGCTCGAAATATTTAGGTACATATTGCTTTTGTCTCTGACCTCCTTAGAGTATTTCATTTAGTCTTTGTTCTTACATAATTCCTAATAGAAATCCAGACTTGTTGGACCACCTCACAGCACCGCAACAATCCTTGGAGGTGTAGATTGTATTTGTTTTCCCAGAGTCTCTCCAGATGATTCTTTCTCATCTATTTTTCATCATTAGCATTTTGCATGGTGTAAGATAAAACCTCAGAATTGTTTTAATTTGCTTATTTTACATAATGAGTTGTTTTAATGAGTCATTAATTGTTAGTAGTGATTTTAAGGATGTTTTCATATGGTTATTTTAAGCTGGTAGTTCTTCTTTTGAAAACCATGTGGGCATATCCTTAGATATTTGGAAATGGCTCAGAGGTATATATTTGGGTCAGTTCCCTGCATGTTTTGTATATCAGACTTTTAACAGTGATATTTGATACAAGTGATTACCACCTCCCCTCCAGCTATTTTTTTTCATCTAGTTCTGTCTTTGTCTATTTCATTTGCACAAAAACTTTAAATTGTATGTGGTCAAAATTGTCTGTTTTATCTTTTATGATCTCTGTTGCCTAGTTTTAAAATCCGCCTCCTCTTTATAGCTGTAAAGAGTACCTGATCTCTTTCATTTCTCATTTTTAATGGTATGATTTTTTCAAATATTCAAGTCCCAAATCTATTTTGAGTTTATTCTGATCTTTTCAGCTCTAGGTCTGAGATGACTGTAGAGGAAAGAGAGAGAAAGAACAGAAGAATTTTTCTGGTGAGAATGGTTCTTACTATTTTATAGTAAAGAGACCTTGTTCCTGTTGTGGCTGGAGAGAAAATGGAGAAGACAGAGAGATGGAAGATGGAGAGGTTTTCTGATGCAGCTGTTTTCACCCTCACCTTGTGAAGAGGATTGTGGAAAACAGCCTGGATTTGATATCTTGAGACAAACTGACAGCGAGATTTGAGATGACTGGCTGTCATGTTTCTCCCAGATTAAATATTGGAAATTCAGTAGAGGGACTGGTCAGTGAAAGCCCAATATTTAAAGTGTGTGCGCTATGATCAGCTTGATGCCAGCCCAAGTGGAGGTTGTGGACCTGGCTTCCAGAAATGTGTAATGAGGGTGGCGGCCCTTTGCCTGTCCTCTTCCGGGCCCGTCAGGGTGTCCTCTATTTCCTGTTGGCTCACAATGTGGAGGTAAAAATTCTTTTAATTGGTCCCTGAGTCAGAATTAAGTGCATATACAAACGCTCAGACGGATGAGCCACCCCTTTCTTCCCTGGGAATGACTGAGGCAAGAACAGCCGGGAGTGGCTGGGTGGGAGAGCCCCTCTCTCTCCTGGTCACCAGGCACCCCTATTGCTCCTTCCTGATCTCAGGTCAAGGAGAAGCCGAGGCAGAGATGACCGTGGCATGACTTTGTGAGCTGTGGAAGATCCCAAGTGACTTCAGAAGCCCAAGTGGATCTGGAGCAGCCTCTGGGAGCTACAGCATTGATGCCACTGAGGGGCCAGCTCTGAGAATTGACTTGCTTGGACAAGCCCAGCAGCAAATCATCTTGGCAGACCAGATGCTGGGTTTTGTAATAAAGGGAGCAGCTCTTCCATTAGCGGCACCACACCCACAAGTGAAACCGAACAGGTTAGGGAGGAAGGTTTTGTAACAAAGAGTCTCAAGTTCACTCTCCTTCAGGACTGAGTGTGCAGAGAGGCTGTCAGCATCCCACCTTGGGAGGCAGCTGTGCTTCAGCCCTTGCTCTGCTTTCTCAGCAAATATCTCTTTGTAAAAACAAATGGCTCTTAACTGATTAGTCAATATTGGGGAGATGGTGATTGGTGATTGATATTGGGAAGAATATGCTAGATGGGGGCTTAAGAACCACAGAATTAGAAAAAAAAAACCAAACCAGATTACCTAGGTTACCCCTAGAGCCCTGAGGGGAGAAGTGAGAGAGCTCTGGGGACCAACCTGACAATGCAACTGAGGGTTGGCAGAGTGAACCCAGAGTCTGTGTTACAGAAATATCTATGTCTTTGTCTTGTAGTTTATTTCATTGTTAATGCATTGTTTATTTGGTAACTTAATTTAATCCAAGAAGATTCAGATATTGAATATGAAAAGCTATTAGTGGGAAAGGGGATTTCTCTACTTTGTTAAATCAACCATTTCTAATAAATTGGAGGGACTCAGAGTAAGTGATAACTTAATGAGAAAGAGGTTTCAATTTTATTAATTAATAAAGCAATATCCAGATATACCCCAGGATTATTATTGAGATTATGATATTAGGAATAAATGTGGGCAGAGCTGGGCAAGCATATTGGGGACTGGGTCTGTGCCCATGCTGGGAGCTGGCATGGAAGCCTGTGGAGGCAGTGATGACTGATCGGGAGCTGGCCTCCAGCATGAGCTTCACTAGCTTTGGAAAGCAAGCTAGGACATTGGACTTGGAAGCCATGTTTGAGCAAACCTGAAGAACAGTTGTGGAAAGAAGCAGAAAATCTTTGGAAGCCAGAGAGAAAGAGGGACAACTGCAGAAAGAGAGAGGATTAAGAAGGCAACATGAAGATAAGGAATCGATCCTTTCGGGCTCAAGTCTGACCAAATATCCTGCTACTCGGCTGCTGGTAACACAGAGCACTGGAAGTGAAGGTAGGTCTGACGGAGAATTATTGGGCCCCCTTTGCCACCCCGAGCCACCCAAATGCAATCTGAAGACAAGCTCATAGGTCCCCCACTCCCACCCAGGTATCAGAAGAGTGATGCTAATGATGATGACAATGATGACGATGACTATGATGATGAAGACGATAATGACAACGATGACGAAATACAAGATGAAATGAACCTGCAATAAAACAGTTTCTGCTTAGGTCTGGAGCCCTCAGGTGCCTGTTTGGTAACAGGAGGATTTGATTATGTTGTTAAATGTGGGGATTTTGCTGGGACGATACTTCCCTTCAAGCTTTCTGATCTCTTCACGCCTGTGACTGGCATCGAGTTAAGTCACTCCAGTATGGCAGTGCAGAAGACGTGATTCTTGTGGTGTCCAGAAACTCCCAGCCGGAGTGCTTGAGAGAGATGGCTGCCTCATGATGGGATGTGTGAGAGGAGGCCAGAGTTGGTGGGTGTGGCCGGCACCGAGCCTTAGAACCTTAGAACCTTAGTTCTGCTCTGCTTAGAGTCGGGAAGATCTAAGCGCAGATGCTGCCTTGGACTCCTTGTCACTGGGACACTGGGCAGTCACTGAACCTCCTAGCCCCAGTTTACTCATCTGTGAAATGAGGATTAACATACAAAGTGTCTATGTGTGTGTGTGGGGGGGGGGGAATCAAATGAGATCACGTATGTAAAGTTCTTTGCAAAACTTAAACACTATATGTGTTAGCTGTTTGTCAGGTTGATTTTTGTCTCAATTTCCTTTGACTTAAAGGCTAAAATTTGGAACTTTGTAACAATGCTTGTTATAATGAGGATTCTGTTTCATAGGTGGTTAGGGCCAAAGACTTTACCATTGAATGAAATTCACTTCAACAGTTTTTATAAATCTACTATGTTTTATTAGACAGTAAATTATATCCCACTTGAGTGACTTAAGTAATCTGTGAATTCTGATCATATTTGTGTGAGGTAACTGCAGGACCAAAACTGCATAGAGACAGAAATACTTTTATTTAATAAATGAAAAAAAGAATAAACGTGGGAATGAGTCTAGTGGAAAGCCGAGTAGTGACCTACAAGTGAGTGTATGCTGGAATTCACTTAAAGGGCTTTTCTTCTGCTTTGTGCAATTCTAAGTTCCTCCCTGCCTCTTTGACCCTCGGAGGAGGAGGAGGAGCGCTGGTTTGGAGCCTTCCTCCGGCCTCTTCCTTCAGTGTATTACCTTAAGTAGCCTTTTGTGGCTTCCCTTTCCAAGAAATGTCATTCACTTTGTCCTCCTGCCCCAGGCCACCGCTTTGACATTATTTTAATTCTTGGGTCGCCCTCACTCCACGTATCTAGTGGGTCATCAAATCTGGCTATTTTCACTTGCACCACACTCTGGCATCTGCTCCCTCCTTTCTACTCACATGGCTTGCACCTGGTTAAGGTGCTCATCACATCTCACCTGAATGATTGCCATTGCTTCTTTTTCAAATTTATTTTAATGTTAAAAACTAACAAGCATTCATTTTCTCTTCTCTTACCTCCCTCCTCCCAAAAGGGGAACAAAACCTTTGTAACAAATAGGTATAACCCAGCAATATCACTATTAGGTCTGTTTCCCAAGGTCATCAGGGAAGAAGGAAAAGAACCTATATGTTCTAAAATATTGATAGCAGCTCTCCTTATGCTGGCAAAGAACTTAAGGGGATGCCCATCAATTGGGGAATAGATGAACAAGTTGTAGCATATGAGTGTGATGGGCTATGATTGTGCTGTAAGAAAGGATGAGCAGGTGGATTCCAGAAAAGCGTGGAAAGACTTGCATGAAATGATGAAGAGTGAAATGAGCAGAACCAAGAGAACACTGTTTACAGTAAGAGCAATGTTGTTCTAAGAAAAGCTTTGAGTGACCAAGTTATTTTGAGTATTATAATACTCTGATCAGCTACAAAGGACCTATGAAGTACTCCGGAATCATGGGTGGTCATCACATCACTCAATGTTCTGAAGTCTTTCAAAGGGGTTCATTTCCTTGTATAAATTGTTTTCCTGGTTCTACTCACTTCACTCTGAATCTATTCATACAAATCTCCTCAAGTTTCTTTCAAACCATCCCTTTCATCACTGCAATTCGCCTTTGCCTCATCTCTCCCTGCTCTAATGTTATACATATAGCTGTTGAAATTATTTTCTTTTTCTTTTGTTTAAAAATATTTTAAACTTTTTTTTACTGTGAAATAAATGATCATTGAAAGCATTTCAATGTACAAAGAAGACAAAAGACTGCATAAGAAGCTGCAAACTCCTATGAGGAACAATTTGTTAACAGGGCACATGCATGGAAGGTTACATTTAACAAAGAAACAGTAAAATCACCACATTTCTTTATGTCCCCTTCTGTACTGTTCTGTGTCTTCTAACATGCATTAAACATTTTATTTTGTCAAAATAAAGGAGGGAGGGGGAAGCGCTCTACCAGATTCTGTTTAGGAGATATGTATGGTCCTAATACCTAAAGTGTTGTTGTTCAGTCATTTCAGTCATGTCTGAGTCTTCATGACCCCCATTTGGAGTTTTCTTGGCCATTTTCTTCTCTAGCTCATTTTTAGAGATGAGAAAACTGAGACAAACAGGGTTAAGTGACTTGCCCAAGGTCACACAGCTAGTAAGTGTCTGAGGCTGAATTTGAACTTAGGTCTTCCTGACTCTAGGCTGGGCACTCTATCCCCTGTGCCACCTAGCTCACCAAATACCTAAAGTAGGGAAGGATAAAGAAGCAAAGAAGGAGAACTAGAGACCAATGCCATTCATAAATATTGATTAAAAAAATTAAAATAAAATCCTATTAAACAGACCACAGCAATTCATCAAGAAACTATTTATCATGGGGGCAGCTAGGTGGTGCAGTGGATAGAGCACTGGCCCTGGATTCAGGAGAACCTGAGTTCAAATCCGGCCTCAGACACATAACACTTACTAGCTGTGTGACCCTGGGCAAGTCACTCAACCCCATTGCCTAAAAAAAACAATAAATAAATGAATGAATGAATGAATGAATGAATGAATGAATAGACAAATAAATAAATAGATAGATAGATAGATAAATGAATGAAAGAAGCTATTCATCATGACCAAACTGTATTAATACTAGGGATGCAAGGATGGTTCAACATTAGGAAAACAATCAACATAAGTAATCACATTAAAAACAAAAATATCCAAACCAAATGCTTATCTTAATTTACACATAAAATATATTTGACAAAGTACAATACTCACATATGCTTAAAAAAAGAAAGAAAGAGAAAGAAAACTCTACAAAGTATAGGCAGAAATAACCTAAAAAACATCTAATACCAAAGGCAAGTATCATATGCAATGGTGATCACAAGAACCTTTCCTAGAACTGATCCAACCATTCTGGAGAGCAATTTGGAACTATGCCAAAGGGGTATAAAACTGCATACAAAAATCCAAAAATATCACTGTAGGTCTTTGTCCCAAAGACATCAAAAAAAAAAAAGGGAAAAGGACCTATTGATGGAATGCTATTGTTCTATAAGAAATGACAAACAGGATGATTTCAGAAAAACCTAGAAAGACTTATATGAACCGATGCAAAGTGAAGTGAACATAACCAAGAGAACATTGTACACAGTAACAGCAACACTGTAACAATGATCAACTGTGAACAACTTAGCTCTTCTCAGCAATACAATGATTCAAGACAATCCCAAAGGACTAATGATGAAGTATACTATCCGACTTCAGAGAAAGAAGTAATGTGGTTTGTATACAGACTGAAACAGGCTATTTTTCATTATTTTCTTTCATTATTTTATATGAGTCTTGTAGAAAATGACTAATATGGAAATGTTTTTCATGATCATGCATGTATAACCTATATCTGATTGCTTACCATCTCAGGGAGAGGGAAAAGGAAGGAGGCAGGGATAGAATTTGGAACTCAAAACTTACAAATATTTTTTTAATTGGAGGAAAAAGAAACTTTCCTAGTAAATGCAAGAGTAAAGTAAGGAGGCCCACTCTCTATTGTTTGATATGGTTCTAGAAATGACAGCAATGAGAACAAGACAAGAGAAAGTCAAGGTGTAAAAGGTAAAAAGGAGATAAAACTATCCCTATTTGCTGATGACATGATGGTTTACTTAAAATATCCTAAAGAATAAGCAAAGGTATTGAGACAATTAACAGCTTCAAGAAAGTAGCAGACTATAAAAATAAACCCACAAAAATCAACCACTCTATACTATAACAACAGAACCCAAGAAGCAATAAGACAGAGGAAAATCCCATTCAGAGTAACTACAAAATCCATAAAGTGTCTGGGGTCAGTCTACCAAAGCACACAAGGGACTCGGAGAGACTCAGTTACAAGATACTCCTAAACAAAGCACAACTCCAATCGAGGGAGGAACATTCAGTGATCATAGCTGGGTAGTGCCTATATGGTAAAAATGATAATACTGCTAAAGTTAGCTTACCATTTTAATACTATTTACCATTTAATGCTAACATAACAGAACTTGATAAAATAACAAATTTCATTTGGAAAAACAAAGATTTAGAATATCCAATGCAATGATGAAAAGAAAAGAACGATGAAGGGTGAACAGCACTTCCAGACCTTGAACTCTATTATAAAGCAGCAATATTGGTTAAAAAAAAAAAAAAAGGGCTAAGACAGCTAGGTGGCGCAGTGGATAGAGCACTGGTGCACCAGCCCTGGAGTCAGGAGGACCCAAATTCAAATGTGATCTCAGACACATAAGACTCACTAGCTGTGTGACCCTGGGCAAGTCACTTAACCCCAATTGCCTAACCAAAAAGAAAAAAAAAATAGAGAGCTAAATCAGTTGAACACACTGTACAAGAGAGAATCAGAAATAATGGAACTCAAGAATCCACCTAAAAAAGGAATTACTTCAGAAAGAATTCCCTATTTAGTAAAAACTTCTGGAAAAACTGAAAAGCATTCTGGGAGAAATTAGATTTAGGCTGCCATTATCTACCATATTCCACAATAAATTCAAAATGGATGTGTGAATTTAATATTATAGATTATTCCATAAAAATTAGAAGAGTATATTATATATATGTATATATATATACATGCGTATATATGTATATACATACATGCATGCATATTTATTATATATACCTCATTACAGGCAGCTAGGTAGTGCAATGGATAGAGCCCTGGGTCTGGAATCAGGAAGATCTGAGTTCAAATCCTGCTTCAGACACTTACTAGCTGTGTAACCCTGGGAAAGTCACTTAATCCTCGTCTGCCTCAGGCTCCTCATCTGTAAAATGGTGATCATCAAAGCATCCATCTCCCAGGATTGTTACGAGGATCAAATAAAATATTTGTAAAGAGTACCTGGCACATAATAAGCATTTAACAAACGCTCTCTATCCTTATTCTTCTCATAAACCTTTCTCAGCTATGGGTAGATGTATTGTTAACCAAACAAGAGATGGAAGCAATTGCAAAGCTAAAACACATCATTTTGATTAGACGAAACTCAAAAACTTCTGCACAAACTGAATGAATGCACCTCGGATAAGATGGGCAGTGGGCAGAAGTCTGCATCCAGTGTCTCTGATTGATCAGCTATCCCCAGCTGGCTACACAGTCCCATGGGAACATCATCTCTTCTTCAACAGATCATCAGTCAGAAGGCGTGAACAAACAATTCTCCAAAGAAAATATGCAGTTTACTAATGAGCATATGAAGGAATGCTCCTGATCACTGATAATGAAATGCCAATCAAAATGAGCTTCAGGTTTCTCCTCACAATCAGCCAAATGAACAAAGATGATCCAAGATGGAAACAGTCAATAGTGAGTGGGTTATAGCAAGACAGGCGCACTCGTGCATTGTTGATGGAGCTACGAATCCATAGAACCATCCTGGAAAATATTTTATAGTTATTCAAGTAAAGTGATTAAATGTCTATGCCCTTTGAATCAGAAATTTCTTTTACTAAGCATCTATCCCAAGGAGGCCATTGATAAGAAGAAATCAATTGGGAAATGATTAAACAGCTGATGTAGTAAATCAGGTCGGGCTTGGAGCTGGGAAGATCGAAGTGACTCTGGACAAGCTATTTAACCTGTCTCAGCCTCAGGCTGCAAAGTGGGGAAAATAATAGCATCTACCTTCCAAGGCTGTTGGGGGAATAGATCAAATTATTTTTAAATCACTTTGTAAACCTTTAAGCCCTATATAAATGCTAGTTATTATTGTCATTGCATGAATACAATGAAATATTACTGTGATGTTAGAAACAATGTAATATCATAATAATATCCAGCATTTATATAGCACCTACTGTGTGCTATACAGCACAGCAGGCACTGTGCTAAGCGCTTTACAAATCCTATTTCGTTCAATCCTCACAACAACCCTGGGAAGGAGGTGGTGTTATTACCCCCATTTTACAGATGAGGAACCCGAGGCAGAAGCTAAATGACACGCCCAGTGCCATACAGCTAGGAAGTGTCTGAGGCTAAATTGGAACTCGGGTCTTCCTGACTTGGGGCCCAATGATCTAGCCACTGCACGTGGCTAGATCCCTATGAAGAGCTGATGCAGAGTGAAGCCAAGGGAGCATCATACGCAGTAGTAACAACACTGTCCATGGAAAGAACTGCCACAAAGCGGTGGAAGTGAATGTTACAATGTTGCAGAGAATGAGCTTGTCCCGAAGAGGAGATTGGAAGCAGAGGTCTCTCCCCAGCCCACTCCTTTGCAGAGAGGCAGGAGGTCCTTGGCTGGGAATGGCACATACGTGTTCACCCTTTGCGGTGCCAGGATCCGTTTGGCTTATTCTTTTCTCTTCTTCCTCTTTCTATCTTTTCCCTTGAATGGGATGTCCCAGTGAAGACTTCTCAGTGTAATTAAGGTTTGGGATAAGACTATCCTAAATCTGGTAATAAGTTCAGGAGGCAGGATGGGTTAAGTACAGATTTCGGTAAATCCGCTTTTTCTCCCAGTGCCACATTCGTAGTTAAAGTCTGCGAAGTCTGAAACCTCCTCCCTGCACTTAGTTGTAAGCTATATTTCTGTCAGAGTGACCTGGCTCCACAGTACAATGCATATCAGTAGTTAAAGTTTGAAACCTCCCCTATGCATTTTGTAAGTTATATTTCTGTCATGGTGACCTGGCTAACGTCTAGCTTGACTGCACATTTTTAATTGCTTCTTTGACATTATCTCAGCAAACTAAGAAATATAGAGATGTATACTATCTCCTTTGTTTTATGGTAGAGTTTCGTTTAATGGACAGTTGGTGGGAGGGGGAATTTGCCCATTAGGGCTATTTAATCTGATTCTTTGTTTCTGTGTCTGTCTCCCCTCATCAGAGCATTCTGATGGAGGGACACCTTATTCTCGAGAATAGCAAATAAAAATTAATTTTCTGTTTCTCCTTGGATACCTCAGTGTTTTTTAATTTGAGTGGCATCCCACACACCCTTAAAAGTATTATTCATAATGTGGATGGTTTTCTGGAAGGGAGAAGAGAAGGGATACCAGGGGAAATTTTGTTGATGTAGAAATAAATGGCAAAAAATTTATTATAAAACAAGTATTGATTGTCCAGGTTTTGTGTATCTATGAGTACCCACTAACCTTCCCCTCTGCCCTGCCCACCCTCCCTGGCAGTATGTATAGCACAACAAAACAAATTAGTCTGTGAACCAAGTCTGAGAAGGCACATCCCAGCTTACATCACTGCCAGGAGGTGAGAAGTCTGGCTCACCATCAGTCTTTGCAAGTCTCTGTTATTGTTGGATGCTTTGATCTAAGTCCTGAGGTCCTTCAAAGCTGTTTTCCTACCTACACATTATTGTCATCATTTAAATTGTTCTCCTTGTTCTGCTCTGCTCACTCTGCATCAGTTCAGATAAGTCTTCCCAGGTTTCTCTGAATCAGTCCCTTTCATTTTTTTGTGGTGCAATTTATTCAGCCTTTCCCCAATAGACTGTAAGCTGCCTGAGGGCAGAGACATTGCAGTTTTTTGTATTTATATCCCCAGTGCCTGGCACATACTTACTGAATGCTCTCTCATTCACTCATTCACCTGTTTTGTTTCTAGTTCTTTGCTATACCAAAAAACAGCTGCTCCAAATATTCTAGTACACACAGGTCTTCCCTTCTGTCCCCAACCTCTTTCAGATATACGCCCAGTAGCAGTATCACTGAGTCATAGGGTGTGTACACCCTCAATGGAACCAGTTCCCAGCTCCATCCACAGGGCATTGATGCTCATCCTCCCACAGCACCTCCACCAATTGGCATTGCCCTTAGCATCTTGTCAGTCCAAGGGGTGGGAGGAGGAACCTCAAAGTTGCTTACCTTTGCATTTCTCTTATTAGTGATTTGTGGCATTATTTCATATGGTTGTTAATTTGTTTCTTCATTTGGGAACTGCCGGCACATCATTTAACCATATATCTCTTGGAGACGTTCATTTCTTATGTATTGTATCAATTCATCCTCATAGTCGACCTTTATTAGAAGAATGTGAAGATTTTCCCCAAATGATTCTCCCCTTCTAATTTTAACAGCATCGGCTTTGCTTCTGCAAAACCCTTTCAGTTTCATAACTCATAAAGTTTTGGGACTACCCCATTTATGCAGGACAGAAAAAAGCAAAGTCATGCACTGATGGCCAAATGGCTTTTGAATGCCTTTACAGCCAGTGAAAGAACTTCATCTTTAGCAGGAGTTAGGCCACTAGAACCAGAGCTGGCTCATAGCAGCCCTGCCCTCAGGCCAGTGGCCAAACTGTCACAAAGCTCTGTCCTGTCCGCTCTGCTCCCATGGCCTTGGGAGGGAGGGGACTGGGTCACCTCCTTGCCCATAGGGTGCCATGGGGTACACAGACCTAGCTCGTGGCAGCCCTGCCCTCAGGCCAGTGGCCAAACTGTTGGGGGCACAGGGATGGGTCAGGTCAGCCTTGCCTTCTGGTCCCTGTGAGAACAAAGATGGCTCAGGTCAGCCCTGCTCTTAGGAATCTGGGGTGCACAGCTCAGGGCCTTCAAGCCCTTCATGGTGGGATGTGGACAAGAAAGGTCACATCAGCTCTGAGCTCAGAGACTTCAGAGGAGAACAGAGCCAGCTGTGTCTCGTCCCTACTCCCAGGGTTCTGCATCATGCCAGCTTTCTCATGACCTTTTCTTCATCCTCATCCTCTTGGCACTTTGACCACTGTTGGCCACCCTCTTCCCTCTGGGTTTTTGTGACTCTTCTATAGAGATGGTCCTGGAATCAGGAAAACAGAGTTCAAATCCAGTCTTGGATACTTACTAGCTGGGTGACCCTAGGCAAGTCACTTAACCACTGCCTGCCTCAGCTTCCTCATCTGTAAAATGGGAATGATAATGGCATCTCCCAGAGTTGTTGTGAGGATCAGATGAGATGGCCGTAAAATGCTTAGCACAATGCCTATCACTTGATGGGAACTTTTTAAAGTTTGCTTTTATTTCCTGCCTGACTTCTATCTTCTATGTGGGATCTTTACTCAAGTCACTCCCACTAACCTGGGTGTCCCCAGGGCTCTGCCCTGGGCCCCCTTCTCTTTTCCTATAAGAACTTCACCTGGCAAGCTCTTAAGCTCCCAGGGACTTACTGGCCCTCTCTGTGCTGATGATTCTCCAGTCTCAGCCATACTTGGCATAGAGCCTGGCACACAGAAGCAGGTGGGGGGGTTTGTTTAAGGACCAGAGTCTATTTACCCAGCCCTAGCCTCTCACTCACGCCGCCTTTCCAGCTGCCTCCTGGACATCTGAAAGGGACATCCCAAAGACACGGAAACTCAGCATGTCCAAAGCCAGGGTAATTTTGTTCCCCCAGGCACTTTTCTCTTTCTAAGGTTCCTTTGTTCCCTCTAAGTTGAGGGCATCCCATCCTCCCAGTCCCTCAGGCTCCCAGCTTAGGGATCACCCTGGACTCCTCACTCTCTCTCACCCCCCAGATCCAATATAGTGCCAAGGATATTTTACCTTTGAAGCATCTCTCAAATAAGCTCCCTTCTTTCCTCTGTTCCTGTTCGTCCCTGCCATCCTGGCACAGGCCCTCATCACCTCCTGCCAGGACCATTGCAGTAGCTGCTGGGGGGTTTCCTGCCTCCAGTCTCTCCTCACTCCAATCCATATTCTCTGTTCAGCTGCACAGGTCCCACCATGTCACCCCACCACCACCACCAGTCAATGAATTCCATCAGCTCATTATCACCCTTATCACCCTTACGATAGAATACAAAATGCTGTTGGCCTTCCAAGCCCTCCATAACTTGGCTCCCTCCCACCTTTCCAGTCTTCTTGCACCTCACTCCCTAACACTTTGATCCAGGGACCCCAGTCTCCTGGCCTCCTTGGCTGTTCCACAAACAAGACCCTCCATGTCTAGACCCCAGGCATTTGCACTGGCTGTGCCCCATGCCTGGAACTCTCTCCCTTCTCACCTCCACCTTCTGGTTTCCCAGCTAAAATCCCACCTCCAGTAGGCAGGATTTCCCAATACCCTTTCTCTCGTTAATTCAAAGTTATCCTGGATCTTCTCCAGTGTACATAGTTACTTGTCTGCTGGCTCCTCCATTAGGCTGTCTCCAGCACTTAGCACAGTACCTGGCATACAGTAAGCATTTAATAAATGCTTGTTGGCTGGGCTCTCCTATTTAAGCACCTCATGGCCCTGACCTGGACTCCTATCTGCCTCACCTCCATGGCCCTGGGGTGGTGCAACCACCCTGGACACTGGGCACCTTATCCTTTGGGGTAAGGGTCCAGAGGGAGAAGGGACTCTTAGCTATGTCTTCTGGATGTTGGGGACAACTTACACAGGCCTTGATGATCTCTGCTTGGGTGGTGGTAGGAGAATCACCCTGGGGGCAGGATGGTACTGGAAGGGGAAGAGGGAGTCAGAACATCAAGTCTCATGGGGTTTTTAGGGCCACTAGGTGGTGCCACAGTATACAGAGCCTGGAGTCAGAAGACTCATCTTCCTAAGTTCAAATCCAACTTCAGATACTTCCTAGCTGTGTGACCCTGGGCAAGTCATTTAGCCTTGTTTGCCTCAGTTTCTTATCTGTAAAATGAGCTGGAGAAGAACATGGCAAGCCACTCCAGTATCTTTGACAAGAAAACCCCCAATGGGGTTACAAAGAATTGGGCATGGCTGAAAACAACCGAGCAACAATAAATCCCCAAGGTTAGAGCTCTTGGTGGCAGAGGTCTTGGTCTACTGCAGGGAAGGGCTCAGAGCTCCTAAGCCTCAGGTGGGGTGCCTCATGACTATATCTTATTGGGGTGGGGCTCAGGGCATCTCATTTCAGGGGCCACCAGACTCCTAGTCTCTGTGGGGGCTGGAACTCAGGGCTCTGGGCTCCTGGAGGGGCTCAGAGCTCTTGTCTCAGGTGGGGGTGGGGGTAGGAATGAGACTCAGAACACCTGTGTCTCAGGTGAGGGGTTAGGGTTTCTGATCAACTGGTGGGGCCTGAAGTTTTCCTCATCTTATGGGGGACCAGAGTCCCCAAGTCTCAAATGGCAGGTCAGGCTCTGGGTTCCCAAGTTGGGGAGAGGGCGCTTCAGGATTCTTGGTCTCAGGTGGGAGAGGGGTACTTGGAGCTCCTGGTCTCAGGTGTGGCAGGGAGGATGCTGGGAGTTCCTGAACTTGGAGAGGGGAGATGGGCTCAAGGTTCCTGGTCTCCAGTGTGTTCATGGTGGGAAGGAGGTTCTAGATCCCATGTCTTGGAAGCTTGGGCTCTAGATTTCTCTTCTGGGGGGAGGGGAGCCCTCAGAGTTCCTAAATCTAAGGTTGAGAAAGGGAGTGTCAGAGTTCTTAAATCTGGGGCAGGGCGCTGTGGATTCTTGCCTCAGGTTGAGAGGAAATGGGGTGGGGGGCGATGTTTAATAATCAGAGATCCTGGTTGGGGGAGGATGACGATCAGGGTCACTGGTCTTATGGGGGGATGAAAACCACTAAGTCTCTGCTGGGGGTGAAGTGTCAAGTCTCAGGTACAGGGTCTGGCTTAGGGTTCCTAAGTCTAGGGGTGGGTGGGAGGAGGACCAGGCCTCCTGGTCTGGGGACAGTTCAGAGCCTCTAAGGCTGGAGACTTTCCAGTCTGCAGGGTGGCTCAGGGTTCCTAAGTCCAGGAACAAGTAGGGGGCCTTAGGGTCCCTCGTCTCAGGTGGGGGGGAACCTCAAAGCTTCTAAGTCTCAAGTGGAGGGGGCCCTTCAGGGCACCTGGTATCAAGTGAGTGGGTGGGGGAGGGGAAACTTGGAGTTCCTGGTTTCAAGAGGGAAGAAAGGACCTCTGGGATCCAGATCTCAAGGGGATGGGGGGTGGGGGGTGGCGGGAGTTGAGGCTCCTATGTCATAGGTTGAGGAAGCATTACTCAGAACTCCTGGTCTTCTTGGTCGGAAGGGGTCTCAGCACTCCTACATCTCAGGTGGAGGGTTGGGCTAAGGGCTCCTAAATCCAAGGGTGGGAAGGGGGCCTCAGCTGCTTGGGGCAGCTCAGGATTCCTAAGGCTGGGGGAGGGCTCTTAGGGCTCCTAGTCTTGGTAGACCTCAGGGCTCCCTCATGCTGGGTGGGAGGGAGATGGGAGGAGGAGATAAGCTCTCAGTGGTCCTAAATATGAAGGGCTCTTAGGGGTCCTGGTCTGGGGTGTGGGGTGAGCACAGCTTCTCTTTGCCTCAAATGGGAATGAGGGGTTCAAGGCTTCTGGTCTCTTTCAGAGAGGGGCTCAGGGCTTCTCTTTTCAAGAGGGTGGTCTCAGAGTTTCTAGTTTCAGATGGGGGTGGATCAGGGCATCTAGTCTCTTGAGGTGGGGAGTTCATGGCTTCTGGTCTAGGTGGGCAGCCTTCTTAAGTCTGGGCTCCTGGTCTGGGAGGCTTGAGGATTCCTGGTCTTATTGGAGGCCCTTAGCACTACTGGGGTGGGGGGGTGCTAAGAGCTCCAGGGTAGGGGATGGGGAATTAGGGTTTTTCTGTGCCTCAGGTGGGAATGAGTGACTCAGGGCTCTTTCAGGTAGATGGGTTCTGAGTTCCCATCATATGGGAGCCGGGGGGCTCCTGGTCTCAGGAACAGCACTCCTAAGTTTGGGGGACCCTCAGGGTTCCTGGTCTAGGGAAAGGTCTTTGGGCTCATGGTCCCATGGAAGGCCCACAGCGCTACTGAATAGGGGGGAATCTTAGGGCTCCTGGTCCCATGGGGGAGGGGCTCAGGGCTCCTATGTCTCAGATGGGGAGCCCGGGGGCTTATGGTCTCGTGGGGGAGGGGCTCAGGGCTCCTATGTCCCAGACGGGGAGCTCGGAGTTCTTGGTCTGGGGGGCCCTCATCGCTCATAATTTTGGGGTGCCTCAGGGCCCTTGAGGGTGGGGGTCCCCTCAGAGGGCCGGGGGTTGGGGGGGAGGGATTTAAGATCTGAGGTCTCTCTAGAGCTCCGCCTCTTTCCGGCTCTGGGTCCTGAGGCCCTGATCGTCCGCCTCAGCCTCCCTGTCTGTGTCCCCGGGGGAGAAGGAAGAATCTTAGCTCTCTTCCAGTCTCTTCTCGCCTCTTCTCATCCTCTCTCCTTTCTCTTGACTCTGCTGTTCTCTGGGTCCATGACGTAGGCAGGGCGGAGCGACGGCATAGCAACCGTTGCTAGGGAGGGACGGGGCGGATTTGCTCAAGCAGGAGCCAGGCGCTCATGAATATTCAATTAGGTAAGTAGCCCCCGCCCGCCTGTCACCATGGGAACAGGTCCCACGCGCTGCCTGCGGTGGTCCAGCTGAGGCCCGAGTGGCCGAAGCAAGGCCAGGTCTGGGTGGGGTGGGGGAGCCTCGGGCAAGTGAGAAGATCTGAGGCGGCTGAGGTAAGGCGGGAGCGCATCTTCCCACACCTGCCCCTTGGGGATGGCCCCCAAAGAAACAAGACTCTTCCAGAGAGAGACTCTCCATAGAGAGAAAGTACTGAGAGGCTCTCAGAGACACTGACCCTACCTACCTAGAGAGAGACCCCACAGCATTCCGAAAAGGACGCTGTTGGCCCCTACCTGCTTCTGCTTGGAGCCCTCCCGGGCTGAGGAGTCACCTCCGTGGGCAACACCTCAAGCTCTGGGCAGCTCTCACTTTCAGCTGTTTGTCCAGCCCTCTGGAATTTAAATCAGCCTCTTGGCCTATTACTCCCTCCTCTCTGCCCTTTGGGGCCAAGAGAAAGAAGACCGGCTTCTTCCCAGGTCAGCCTTTCAAGTCCACTTCCACAACTTTCCTGTTCCTTCCAAGGCCTTCACTTCTCCTGGGAAAACAGTGTCTTTAGTTCCTTATAACTTGGACTCCAGGCCCTTCTCCATCCTGGCTGCCCATTTCGGGTGCTTACCTGTGCCCACAAATGTCCCCCTCTGCAGCCCATGGTGCTCAGATCAGAGTGCAGGATAAAACCAAGATTGAAAGCCTGGGAGGGTAGAAGGATGCTAATGCCTTTGGAAGAAAAAGGGTAGGGCATGTAGGTGGGCATGGGGAAGATGATGAGATTGGCTTTGGACCTGTTGAATTTAAAATGTCTCTAGATCATCCCGTTTGAGATATCATATATATGTAGTTGGAAAGGCATGACCAGCTCAGGAGGGAGATTAGTACTGGCTATATAGATCTAAGTATGCTAAGTAGTTGTACCTATGGGAGCTGATGAGATCCTCTATCGAGTGAATAGAGACAAGAGAAGAGAAAGGGTCCGGGACAGAGCCTGGGGGACACCCATGGTCAGTGGCTGTAGAATGGGGGATGAACCAGCAGACGAGTGGTCAGACAGGTCAGAGGAGTATCACAAAAAGCCAGAAAAATGGGGATCCAGGAGGAAAATCAGTGCCTACCACAGAGAAAACTGATGCTTGTCAATTAGTTGATTGAGGTGATCCACAGCGTCAAATGCTCCAGGAAAGTCAAGAAGGGTGAGGGTTTCAAGAGACTGTGACATTTGGTTAAGAGGTCATTCAGAGATCATTGATGACTTTGGAGAGTTTCAGGAAAAGGATGAGGTTGAAAGATGAACTGCAGATATTTAATAAGAGGCAGAGGAAAGAAAATGGAGCCACCGATTAGAGATGGCCTTCTCAAAGAGTTCAGCCACAAAAGGGAGAAGAGCTATGAGGTGTTGGCTGGTTGGCTCCAGTGAGGTTTTCTTGAAGATGTTTGTACGAAGCAGGGAAGGAGCCAGGGAGCAGCAAGAGACACTGAAGACTAGTGAGGGAGGATAGGATGATAGAGGGGACAATATGCTGGAGAAGGTGGGAAGGAATGGGGTCACATCTCTATAGGGGCCTTACCTAGAAAAGGAAAAAGGTCACTTCTTCATATGACACACAGGGGAAGGACAGAGAGTAAGGGATGATGACAGAGAAGCATAAAATGAGCAGGAAGGAAGAAGCCCCTTCTGGCCAATGCCTCCTCTGCTCAGCAAAGTCAAAGCCTTCAGATAACAGGGAAGGAGGGAGGGAGGGGGAGAGGCTAGGAGAAAAGGGAAGATTTGGAAGGGCCTCTGTGGAGAGAACATGGGAAGACTAAAAGGAATGATTGGCTGCAGTGAGGACCCAGATCAAATGAAATAACATGAGAGCAGCCTGGTTTGAACTTCCTCTGGTTCTTTTCAGCTTCAGTGCAGGAATGAAGGAGGCAGATGGTGAGGGCCATTCAGGGCTGGGATATGCATGACCACACAAGGGACTGAGAAGAACTGAATTGGTATAGGGAAGGAGGAGAGTGAAGCCAGCGCAAGGGTGAGGAGAGAAGAGAACTGGAGAATGGAGGCTTCTGGTGAGGACTAAGGACGGTTTTACAAGCAGTAAGTCACAAGGAGAAATGGAATGATTGGCAATTATGACCTATTAGAGGAACTTTGGAGCTCTGGAACAGGGAAATAGAACTGTGCTGGGCAGTGATCAGACAAGGAGGCAGAGGAACCCGTTCTCTTGTCAGGAAAGACAACCAGCACACTTGTGAACATGTCTGTCTGTGGCTGAGTTGTAGTGGAGGAAAGGAGGTCATGGGAAGTTAGAACATTTGAACAAACATTAAAGTGTGTGCTCAAGTCCCCTAGTATGAGGGCAGGAGGTGGGGAGAAGATCCAGACCGTGAGCCCAGAGCTGAATTCACTGAGGAGGGAAGGACAGGGTCTGGGGGTCCATTGTAATGGCCTCAGGATCTGGATTAGGTGATGATATATTTGGATGAATGAACCCCAACAGAAGAGAGGTGGCTGGTGATGGTGGTAGGGGAAGTGCCTGGAAGAGGCCATTAGGAGCAAAGAGAATTCTACCTCTCCCACCATGACCAAGTAAGTGGCTACAAGTCCAAGTGAAGCCAATGCTGGAGACAGTGGCCAGGGAGACCAGTATCATATGGGAATGAGACGTCTCAGAGCTCGAAGAGGAAGGAAAAGGGCTTGGGGTTACTTCTGCCATTCTAGTGGGTTCACAGGGGTATTTTAAGATTGTAAATTTTCATTACTCTCATTTCTTAGGGAATTATAGCATCTTCTGAGGTTGTTTGAAGTTTGAATGTCCTCCTTCGTAAATTCTTTGTTCCTATACTTCAGCTATTGCTCTAGGGGGAGAGAAGGTACAGCATTAATCATAGAGGTAATATTAGAGGTTTTTTTAATAGACTTTTTTGCTCCAAATATTTTTCCCAATCTGTTTCTTATTGAGACACCGATTTTTATAGTGCAAAATCCTGTTACCTTTTCTAGAATCAAAATCATAAATTTTCTCACCAATGATAATATTTGTAAAGCATTTGACACAGGGCCTAGCACCCAGCAGGCATTTGATAAATGTTTTTTTCCCTTCCTTTCCTTTCCTTCTGCTGCATAACAAGCTCATTTTTCTTGCAGTTCTTAAAAACAGCAGATATTTCTGTCACTGACCAGGCAGAATTGATTGTGGCTGTGTGGTTGTGATCTGCCCCTCTCCAACACTCTACCCTCACCTCCACCCCCTCCTTTTGGGCCGTGCATCTGTGGCCTGGCTCCCTGTGGTTTTATTTGCATGATCCTTGCTGTCTCAAATGTGCAGATTTTGTATTAGTTGCGCTCCTCTGGGCATTCTCTTGTCGGTGCCTTTACTCTTTCCCCAGTGCCACACGTTTTTGGTTTTTTTGTTTGTTTGTTTGTTTGTTTGCTTTTTGTTTTTGGCTAGGCAATGGGGTTAAGTGACTTGCCCAGAGTCACATAGCTAGTAAGCGTTATGTGTCTGAAGCCGGATTTGAACTCAGGTCCTCCTGACTCCAGGGCCAGTGCTCTATCCCCTGCGCCACCTAGCTGCCCCAAATATTTGCTGATACCTATTTTTTTTAAATTTTTTTGGGGGGGTAGGCAATGGGGTTAAGTGACCTGCCCACGGTCACACAGCTAATAAGTGTTATGGGTCTGAATTCACATTTGAACTCAGGTCCTCCTGAATCCAAAGCCAGTGCTCTATCCACTGCGCCACCTAGCTGCCCCCCAGACGTTTTTCTGATTCTTGCTTTCCAGGGACGCAGAGAGGTCAATTTCAGTGGAGTGGTGAAGCTGGAGGCCAGATCTGCCTCAGGCAGCTCACTCCCTCTTATCATCAAAGGCTGGCCCCCCCTTCCCCTTGCTTGCCACCTCAGAGTCGTTGTCCTCAAGGCCCCCTCCTCTCCAGCCTGTTGTCTGACTTTCTGTCCGCTCACTGCTCAAGCCTCCTCATCTGGTGCCTGGAAGGTTATTGGAACTACTTCCTAATTGGTTGGTCTCACTGCTTGGAGTCTTTTCCCTGTCCAACCCACCCCCACAGCTGCCATGGTGACCTTGCTAAAGTACAGGCACTGGGTCATCCTGCCAGTGGCTTTCTAGGAGCTCTAAGACCTCACGTAGACTGGCCTTCAGGCTCTTCTGTCCCGGCCCCTTCCTCTCTCTCCGGCCTCCACATCACTGTCCTTCACTCTGGTCTGGCCAGGCTGTTTCTTGCATTCCAACTTCATCTCCTGCCTTTACACCTTTGCCCTGGCTGTCCCCTGTGCCTGGGATATGCTCCCTCCTGACCTCAGCCTCCGCTCAAAGCCCCCTTCTGCAGGAGGCCTTTCCATGTTCCTCCAGAAGCGATTAATGCTTTCTCTGCTAAGTTTCTTTGTAGCTACTTCACCTGTATCTCTTAGATATCTGTGTTTGTAAACATCAGCACATAAACTACCTGAGGGCAAAAATTATATTGCTTCTTCTTAGCAAGTGTCTGGAAGACAGTAGGTACGTAGATGCAAGTTTCTTGGTTGATGGAAGGTGTCATGTAGAGTGGGCCCATTGTTGGGCTCAGTATCCAGAAAAACAAGATTTGAATCCTGTCTTAGACACTTCCTGGTTAGATGACCTTGGGTAAGTCACTGTACTTCCACCTGCCTCCGTTTTCTCAACTGTAAAATGAGGATCATCATAGCATCTGTATCACTCATAGAATTGTTGGAAGATAAAGTAAAGATAGGCATGGGAAGTGTTTTGTGAACCTGAGCCCGAGAAATGTCAGGTTCTCTGGTAGTTCCTCTTTGCCAGTTTTCTTTTTCAGCTATTCCTCCTATTCTTGTCTACTTTTCCCTATGAATTGTGTTAGGACTTTAATTCTATGGAAAAGCCTACTGCTGTTCGGACTGGTATGGCATTAAATCCAAGAGGTAGCTTGGGAAGGTTTGCCACTTTATTAAATTTTTTTGACCTACCTATTCGGAGGGAAACAAATATATTTAATTCAATACATCAGGAATTTATAAAATACATACTATGTGTCAGATGTTGTACCAGGCCCTGGAGACTCAAGGGCCAAAAGAAAAACAAGCCCCACCCTCCGGAAGCTTCCATCCCACTGGGGCGGAGTGGGGAGAGATTGTGACCTATGTCAGTTAATAAATAGAAAATCGACAGTAGACAGAAGAGACAGAAGACCAGAGATCCAACCTCGGCTCCACTGCTTAACTATGGCAGCATTGACCAGTCTCTCTGGGCCACAGTTTCCTTATCTATAAAATGCAGAGGTTGGATTTGGCAGCTTCTGAGGTCTCCTCTAGCTTTAAATCTACAATCTGTGATGCCCTCTGCGTACCACCTCATTGGCAGGGAGGGAGTGGGGATTGGGGAAGCCCCTTGTAGCAGTCAGCTGATGAGCTGAACTTTGAAGGGAGCCAGGGATCCCGAGAAGCCAGGAAGAGAAGTGAGAATGTTCCAGGAAGGTGGGCGATAGAATCTCTTATGTCCAGAAGATCAAGGAAGCACTTTTAGGACATAGAGCACGGAGGGAGGGGAGCAATGTGAAATTTGAAAAGGATTTCTTCCCTGAGTTTTATTCATTGTTTATCTTCCTTCCTTTTTATTCTAGACTTTTACTCTTTGGCTCATGGCCCTCACACTCATTTCTTCCTTCTTTAATTAAAGCTACTATTTCCCCTTCTAAATGGGTGCTGTGGTTTTGTCTTGTTGATCCGGCCCCCAGGCCCTTTTTTCCATTGTGCCTCACCCCAGAAATATCAGTTCCTGAAGGGTTACATAGAGAAGTACTGCTCCTGGTAGGAATTTTCCTGTGTCCCTGGTTTTGAGGGGCCCTCCCCTCCCTGGATCCCCTTTCCCCATTTGTCATGAAATCTCTATGTCCTCCCATGATTTTGGGTGTTAGTTGTCCTCAGAAGATCTGATTCCCCTTGCAGTGCTCCCTCTAAGCCAAATCCTGGTAGACTTGACCCACTGGAAGGTCCTATCTCCCATTATAAAATACCCCTTCGGGAATATTCTTCAGTGGGATCCCCTCCCAGAACTAAGAGGAGATCTTCCCCTTTCTCTCCCCATTTCATCCCCTCGCCTTGCCACCTCGCACATCTCCTCTTCTTCCTGAAAGACTAAAGGAGTTGGTTTTCCTTCCTTGTTAACTATTGACTTGGTGAGGGTGCAGCACACACTCCCTTCTGTCTTCTTTCTTCTTCTCTCCCATGCAGCTGGTCAGAAACAATGGCTCAGCTGTGGACAGAGTGAGACAAGGTAGAGTCTGTGGTGATTCAGGCCTGTTCTTCCACCTTTGGTTCTTCCATTTAAGCTCAGGTTTCACCCTTATCTCTTCATGTGCTCTCCAAAAGAAACCTCTTAATGGTCCCTCTTGTTATTTTGTATTAGTAGTTGTTAACTGCACAAGTGTCTGGTTTTGTTTTGTTTTTTAAACTCAGGGTAATTGATTTCAATACTCCTGCCTCCCTTGGTTGCTTTTTGTGTTTACCCTTCTTGTATTTCTGTTGTCTGGGGTGTTTGCAAAGCAAACAATCTGCCTATGTCTAGTTTTCTTTCTAGTAATGCTTCAAATGCCTCTTTTTAATTGAATACCCATTTTTTCATTAATGATTAGGCTCAGGTTTGGGGGGTCAGGTATGTCACCTTAGGTAGTTTCTTGACCTCCTTTCCTCTTTGGAATGTATTATTCTATTCTCTCCTGTGGTTTCTGGGAGAGTTTCAGAATAATCTTGTATTATTCAAATGTCCTTTCCTTTATATTTGAAGATCTTCCATTAAATTTTGGTGGCTCCCTATCACCTCCAAGATGAAATATAAATTCCTATTTGTTTTTGTAAAAGCTCTTCATTACCTGGCCCCTTTCCACATTTCCATTCTCCTTGTACCTTACTCTCTCCACATGTAACTCTCTGATTCAGTGATTCTGGCCTCCTGGCTGTTCCATGAACGAGATCGTCCCTCTCCTGACTCAGAGCATTTTCTCTGGTTATTCCCATTTCCATTCCTTGGAATGTTCTCTGCTCACCTCTGACTCTTGGCTTCCCTGGCTCCCTTCAAGTACCAACTAGTTTCCCCTTCTACAAGCAGTTTCCTCAGTCCTCCTCAGTCTTAGTGCCTTCCGTCTGAGACTACCCCTGTTTGTTGGCCTCATTCCAGTGAAGGCACTGGCCGCACAGCTTCTTCCTTTCCACTGGACAAGGTGATGGTGGTGATGGGGGGAGGGCAGAGTTGAGTTCTGTGGCAAATATGCTTCCTGCTTTCCATGGTGGGGGGTTGTGGTGGGCACAGAGAGGGGTTTGTTTGGAGGCTTGGCTTGGGTGAGCCTTGGGTTGGCATTATGCAGCTCTGTCAGTACAGGAGTCTGTGAGAAAGGGATGCTAAGTGAGCTCCTGAAGGATTTGCTTTCTCTGCAGTTTGTACATTGATTGATTACCTCATTAGCATTCTTGATGTCTTAGCTCATAGAGACAGCAGAAATTGTTTTGTCTCTTGGGAATGATCCCCATGAATTTGGGAAAAAATGTCTAGTCCTCCATAATGCAGGTCATGTAACAGAAAGACAGGCTTTAAATGCCAAAGGCCTCACGATGGAAAATGCTACCCACATTCGGAGAAAGAACCATGGAGTCTGAATGCAGATTGAAGCATACTGTTTGCTCTTTTTTTCCTTCTGTTGTGTTTTGTTTCCTCTTTCTGGTGGTTCCTCCTGTTAGTCTTAATTCTTACTTACAACATGACTAACGTGAAAATATGTTTACTAGGAATGTGTATGTAGAGCGAATATCAGATTGCTCACCATCTTGGGGAGGGAAGGGGGGAGGGAGAGGGAAAAAAAATTTAAATCTCAAAAGCTTGTGGAAATGATTGTTGATAATTCAAAATAAATTAATAAAGTTTTTTTTTAAAAGGGAAAAAATTGCCAAACAGAGCAGTTTGGTGGGGTAGTTGGTAACCTCATCTGTCAGGACTCATGATGACTATTTGCAAAAAGACCACCATGAAGAGAATGTGGTGGTGGCTAAAGCTATAGCATTGACTGGATAGAGAGAGAAACAAAGACAGAGAGAGAGAAGAGAGAAAGAGACAGAGACAGAGACAGAGAGAAGAGAGAGAGAGAGAGAGAGAGAGAGAGAGAGAGAGAGAGAGAGACAGAGAGAGACAGAGAGACAGAGAGAGAGAGAGAGAGAGAGAGAGAGTATTTTATCCCCCAAGTCACTAAAATCACACCCACATACACTCAGACACCTGCTACCTTTGATGCAGGAACGGGTAAAAGTGGGGATGGTGGTAAATCCACCGGACAGTCTAACTGGGAACAATCAGAAGTCACACACTGCTTCTGGGAGGGACTGCATTCGGTGAACACCCAATCCTTCCCTGGAATAAGAAATCTGGGCTCAAATATTGGCTGTGCCACTGCACCCATGGGCACATGAGCCTCATCTAGCTTGTCTCCTTCATCTTTAAAATAAGGGGTCAGACTAGGTGGCTTCAAAGATTCCTTCCGACTCCAAGTCATTGATTCACAGTTACTAATGATCTCTTAATTGCCAAATCCAATGACCCTTCTTTTCTCCATCTTCATTCTCCTTGACCTCTCTGCCGCCTTGGACATTGGTGATTGCTTTCTCCTCCTGGATACCATTTCCTCTCTAGATTTTCAGGATACCCTCTCCCTCCCCCACTCCTGACTCTCCTCTTCTCTCTCTGCCCACTCCTTCTCTGTCACTTTGCTAGATCCTCCTCAGATCATGCACTCTAACCATGGGTATCCCTCAGGGCTCTGTCCTGGGCTCTCTTCTCTCGTCTTCTCTCTCTATGCCGCTTCACTTGCTGATCTCATCAGTTCCCATGAATTTAATGATTGCTACACTGATGATTCTCAAATCTACCTATCCTGCTCTAACCTCTTTGCTGACCTCCAATTTTGTAACTCCAACTGCATTTCAAATATTTTGAACTGGGTGTCCAGTAGACATTTTAAATTTAAATATATCCAAAACTTATTATTTTTCCTTCTAAATCCTCTCCCCAGGGACAGCTAGGTGTCATAGTGGATAGAGTTCCAGCCTTAGAGTCAGGAGGACCTGAGTTCAAATCTGGCCTCAGACACATGACACTTACTAGCTGTATGACCCTGGGCAAGTCACTTAACCCCAATTGCCTCACCAAAAGGGAAAAAAAACCCAAAAAAACCCCACCAATCCTCTCCCTTCTCCCTCAACACACACACACACACACACACACACACACACACACACACACACACCCCTTCCCTATTATTGTCAAAGGCAACACCCTTCCCCCAGTACTTCAGGCTTACAACCTAGGACTCATCCTGGATTCTTCATTTTCTCTCATCCCCCAGATCCAATATGGTGCCAAGACCTGGTGATTTCACCTCTACAACATCTCTGGTCCATTTCACCTCTGCTGCATCTCTCCCAATATGCCCCCTTCTCTCCTTTAACCCTGCCCCCACCCTAATGCAGACCCTCATCTCCTCACACCTGGACTACTGCAATAATCTGCTGGAGGGTCTGCCTGCCTCAGTCTCTCCCCACTCCAGTCCATTTTCCACTCAGCCACCAAAGTGATTTTCCTAATGCTCAGATCTGACCACGTCACCTCTCTCCCCTCCACTCCCCCTACTCAGTCAACTCCAGTGGTTCCCTATCACCTCCAGGATCAAACATAAAACCCTCTGGCATTCAAAACCCTTCATAACCTAGCCTCCCCACCCCAAATTTTCTCATCTTCTTACACTTTACCTCCTCCTCTCAACACTCTGCAAACAGTGACATGAACCTCCTTGCTATTCCTCAGAGGAAAACACTCTTATCTCCCAATTCGATTCCCTAGGCCTGGAATGCCCTCCCTCCTCACTTCCACCTCCTGGTTTCAGTGATGAAGGGAGTTTTCTCCCCTGAGTTCCCTATGTTAATGACACCACAGGTCCAATTTCTATCTAATGAGTAATGGCTCATTGTTCCTGATGTATTTTGTATCAGTTCCTTATGTATCTTGAATATCAGACCTCTGTTACAGATACATTCTGCAAAGTTTTTTCCTAAACAACTGATTCTGATTCTGTATGTGTTATTTTGGTTCATTTGGAAGCTTTTCTTTTCCTTTAAAAAAAATACAGTACCGGGTATAGAGAAAACTGAGTGAGGAAATTTTTTCAACCCATGCAGATCAGTGACTGTTCTGCAACTTATGGTGTTGAGTGTTTTATACAAATTAATTTTTTTAACCTTCCATGCTTATACTTCTCTCTTTCCTCCATTCTCCACTAACTTTTTTTTTAATGGTGTGACCTTTTATATTTAGGTCATCTATTCATTAAGAACTTATTGTGATAAATGGTATAAACTGTTAGTCTAAACCTAATTTCTGCCAAACTACTTTCCAATTTTCAAACAATTTTTGTTGAATAGGGAATTTTTATCCCAGTAATCAGTGTCCTAGCATTTCTCAAATACCAGGGCACTAGGTCTGATTTGCAAGAAGACCACTACTGCTGCAGAGATTCTCTTAATTTAGCCTAGGATAACATCAGCTTTTTGACTGCCTCCAGTTAGTAATTCATAATGAGCTTGTAGTCCACTAACTTTCATCTTTTTCAGATGAGTTGTTGGTTCATCATATTTCTCTTCCAATTCACATTAGGAGCATTGTGTTTCTTTTCATTTATTTAGTATTTTATTTTTCCACAGTTACATGTAAAAGCAATTTTTTTTAGGCAATTGGGGTTAAGTGGCTTGCCCAGGGTCACACAAGCTAGTAAGTGTCAAGTGTTTGGTCTGAGGCTGAATTTGAACTCAGGTCCTCCTGATTCCAGGGCTGGTGCTCTATCCACTGTGCCACCTAGCTGTCCCAACTTTCTTTATTTTTCTTGAGGTGTTTTTTGGTCTATGTTTTCTTTTACACCATGATTAATATGGAAATGTTTTGCATAACTACACATGTATAATCTATATCAAATTGCTTGCCTTCCCGATGAGGAGGGTGGGGAGGGAGGAAGGGAGAGAATTTGGAACTCAAAGTTTTAAAAACAAATGTTAAAAATCGTTTTTACATGGGGCAGCTAGGTGGCACAGTGGATAGAGCACTGGCCCTGAAGTCAGGAGGACCTGAGTTCAAATCCACTCTCAGACACATGACACTTACTAGCTGTGTGACCCTGGGCAAGTCACTTAACCTCAATTGCCTTAAAAAAAAACAGTTATCAGGAAATGGTGGCTGAGGTCCAGATGTCTTGGTCCCCTGTGACATGGCTGCAGTCCTCCAGCTCCAGGGGTCACATGGGCGAGAGAATTGCTTCTTCTGCTGGCCAATGCCCCACATGCTTGAACCTGAGAATTCTCCAACTGGAGATGACCCTCCTCCCCACAAAACAAATGTTCCCTCATGCCATGTGCTTCCAAGAGCTCTAGTTGACCTATACACAGAAAAGGAAACCAGAGGGCATCCCGCTTAGAGGTATATACATTCCCCATCTGGCACCTGGATATGCACATACAGCAGATGCTTTTCTGAAAGCCACCATTAACTTTTCCTGGTTGAGATGGGGAGAGGAGGAGGAAGGAAGAAATCTGCTCACCCCAACCCCATTTGCTACACTCTGGGATAATGTACAGGGGGAAAAATGAAAAGGAAAGGAGACAGAGAAGGAGAGGATGAGGAGGGAAGGAGGGAGGGGAAAGGAAGTGTGGAGAGACAGAGGAGGAAGGGTGGAAGGAAGGATAAAGAGGGAGGAGGTAGAAAAAACAGTGAAGAGATGGAGAGGGGAGGGAGGGAGACAGAGAGAGAAAGGTGATTGGGAGGAAGAAAGAATGGAGAAGGGGAGGGAGGGAAGGATAGAGAAGAGAAAGGAGATGAAGGAAGGAAGGGGGTACAGACAGAGAAAAGGAAGGGAAAGGAGAGAGAAAGAAGAATGTAAAGCAAATGCCCCCCATTTCTGCTTGGCAAACTGAAGGGCACAGACACAGACATCCAAGTCTAAAGGTGTGAGAATGAAAGAGTTAAGTTTCCACATAAGTAGATATGAGTCTGGGGTCATCTTTATAACAAAGGTGAGTCCATTACAGATGTAAGGGAAGGATTTCCCACTATGGAAGAGGTCTGAGGCTTAGCTACAAATGAGAAGGCCAGAAAATATGTATTGGGAAAGGTTTGTTAAGTTCAGAACATACAAATATTTGAACCTGTCCAGACCAGACAGTTGAGTTGCCCCCGGGCCTGAGCTGCTGCCACACTTTCATGTCCTAGCCAGGGAGCTTCAGGAGACCCTAACAGAAATCCCCTGGCCTATGGCCTCCTCATTCTCAAACTTTCCCAGGGTACCCCACGTCAGCACCATGCCAGGCCACCAGCCTCTGCCTCTGCTTCACCTCAGGGCTTTCTCCAGTGCTGACAGGCTGCTCCACATCAGAACACCCAAAAGTAGAGATCTTGTCTTCTGTCCAGATTGCCCCAGGCCACACCTTGGCATGCTCCAGCCTGCTGGGAGTCAGGCCTGCCAGACTTGTCAGGACTCAGAATCACCACTACCCCCCCTTCCCAAGGTTGGTTGGGGGGTCCTTGAACAGTCTAATCACCTGCCTACCCCAGTGGACCTGGTGCTTTGCCCAGACTCTTTCCTCAATGGTTAGCATTCTCCCGCCCCACCATACTTTACCCCTCCCAGTGATTCAGACCCCCTGGCTGTCACTACTCAAACCCCTTTTCCCACCCCCAGTGCCTCCTCACCTGCCCTGAGGTTTCCCCCACTCCCACCCCAGCCCTCCCACTCTGCTCTCTGGAGTTGGAAGACTTGCTTTGGTCATCTTTTGCTTTCCAATCCTTCCACCTTGTGGCTCTTGCTGAGACCTGGCTCCCTCCCCATGGCACAGCCTCTCTCCCTGTCCTGCACCAGCTCCCCCTTTATTCATTGTCCTCAGCCCAAGGGACTCCTCGAGCTCTGTCCCCACTTTCAGGTTCTCCCTGTGTCTCCTCCACAGAGATCCTTTCAGTCCGTAGGAAGCACCATGTTTATGTGGATAAATCCATATCTATCCATCAAGATTTGGAAAGCTATTCTCTCCCCGTCTCGAGGACCTCCACCTTTCCTTAGCAAGTTCAGAGTGAGGCTGTCAACCTTTCCACCCTAACCCTTGCTCTTATACCCAGCAGGAGTGGGATGGAGGGGGAGAACTCCAATATCCAGGTTGATTCTCCCTCAGACACTCATGACCCACTGTTCCAGGCAAACCTCAGCTGCACAGAGATGGTCAGACCTTTGCTTTCACCTTCATCCCAAGTCTTCCACTCCTGTGTTCATGAACTTTGGAACTTCTTCATCTGATCACAGTCATCTTCCCACTTTCCCCTCTCCCCAGTGCCTCCTAACCCTGTTCTTCCTCCTCACTGTGGCCTTCTGTCCCTCAATGCCTCGGTTCCCCTCCAGATCATAAGCTCTGGGGGGCAGCTAGGTAGCATGGTGGATAGAGCACTGGCCCTGGATTCAGGAGGAACTGAGTTCAAATCCAGCCTCAGACACATAACACTTACTACCTGTGTGACCCTGGGCAAGGCACTTAACCCCATTGCCTAGCCAAAAAAGGCAAAACAAAACAAAACAAAAAAAACAGATCTCAGATCATGAGGTCTGCCTAAGCTACACCCTCCCTTTTGCCACCCTGACCACTTGGTGAACCACTTCTAATTTCTTCTGTAGTATGAGCTTTAATATTAAGGTCATGTATCATTTAGAATATATTATAAGATATGTAATTCCACTTTCACAGTTCTTATTCTCTTTTAAACCACTCCAGAAAACTCTGTTGGGGTCCCACACTTTCCTGGCAATCCACAGGCTCCTTGACCTCGTCAGGTATTGATTCATTTTCCTTTGCCTTGCACCATTTATTCCCAGGTGTCTGGGCTCCATTAGCTGATCCGAAGGCAGATTTTCCTTCTGTTATACTATCTTCCCTGTTGGTTTTCTTGCTCCTGAGATATCTTCTTTCCTTATATTCCTCTCTAACTCACTTTCTGACTTCTTTCCCTTTGATTGTACAACTGGACCTTGAAGTTGCCTCGGCTTCCTCCCACAGTGGACGATTGAGTCAGTCAGCTGGTGAAAATTCACTTTTCCCTGACCTTAGTGTCTGCCCTAAGTGACTTCTGGGAGCTCCAGCCTTCTGCCTTTTTGTTTTCCCCAGCACAAGGAAGAGGAGGTGGGGCAGAAATGAGACACGTTCTAAGGTGTGCTGGAGTGTGGTGGACCAAGAGCGGAGGATGCCCAGTGAGCGTGCAGGGTGGCTGCTATCTCACTGGGAATCTTGGTGTCTCAGATGTGGCGCCAACTGAAATGGCTTTACATCTTGTGTGGATCCTTATTCTGGAGGTGTCTGAAGGGAGGTGAGGACCAGAGAAAGTGTCTGGTCCACCTTGTTGATCATGTGAGGCAGAAATCTCTATTTGGCAATTAAAGCCCTTCCCAGCCTCCTCCCAGTCTTCCTTTACAGTTGTAATGCAAATTACTCACCTTCCCTCAAGCTCCCATCCAGCTGAACTGGACTTTTGGCTGTTGCTCACCCACAATACTCTGTGCACCCCAGGACTGAATTGCTCACCTCCTTGCCTTGTCCCTTTAGAGCCCCTCATTTCCTTCACAATCCAGTTCTGCTTTCTACATGAAGTATTTCCTGATCCTTTCAGATGCTAGATTACCTTGTATTTATTCTGTATTTATTTATAGGTAGTGGATATGTTTTGGCTTTCTCTCCCGGGTTTAAACTTGGTTACATCTCCCTTCAAGGTTCTGGGTACCCTGAGGGATTTGGGGTATCTTTCTCTAATTTCCTATGCATGGATGCCCCCCTCCTGTTGGGGCCACAGATTAGCATTCTGGGTCCATTTAACTGTTTGACATCAATTGGCTTTTACAAAGGGGCCACATGGGGCAAGAGAATTGCTTCTTCTGCTGGCTGATGCCCCAAATGCTCAAGCCAGCATCTGGTGATAGGGAGCAATACTAGTGATAGTCAATGAGCATTTATTAAGCACCTACTATGTCCCAGTCAGTAAACATTTGTTAATTTATTAAGAAGTGAGGCATAGTGCTACACGCTGGGGAGATGGAACAAGTTAAAAGACATTCCCTTCTCTCCAGGAGCTCACAGTCTAGTGCATGAGACAAATGCAAACAACCACATACAAACAAAATAGAGGCGGGACAAATGGAAGACTTTCCACAGAGGAAAGGCTAGAATTAAGGAGGACGTGGAAGGCTTCCTTGCAGAAACTAGGACTTTAGCTAAGCCTTGAAGGAAGCCAGGGAAGCAGAGCTGAAGAGGAAGAGATTTCCAGACGTGGACACAGCCAAGGGAAATGCCCTGAGCTGTGGGCATCCTTTGCAAGAAGTGGGAGGGAGGAGAATGTCCCTGGATTATAGAGTACTCAGAAGGAGGAAGATGTGAGAAGACTGGAAAGCCAGGAAGGGGCCAGGTTATGAAGGGCTTTCAAAGCCAAAGAGGATTTTGTATTTGATCATGGAGGTGACTGATTGGGGGAGGGGGTGACATGCACAGACCTGAGCTTTAAGAAGGTGGCTGAGTGGGGGATGGACTGGAGTGGGAAGAGACAAGGTAGGCAGGCACCCCAGCAGGTTATTGCAATAGTCCAGGGGTGAGGAGATGCGAGTCTATGCCACAGTGGGGGCAGGCTAAGAGGAGAGAAAGGGGCATATTGGAGAGATGCTGTGGAGGTGGAAATAGGACTAGACAACAGATTGGATACAGGGGTGTGTGTGAAAGAGAGTGAGGAGTTGAGGACTATACCCAGGTTGTGACCCTGGGTGACTGGTAAGTTGGCTTGACAGTAATAAGGAAATTCAGAAGGTGGGATATCCTTTTAGTCCAGTGCCCCTCATGGCAGCTGGAAAGTGTGGGAAAATGGCTGGGTCACCTGGCCAGCCAGCATCCTTCCCACCCCTCCCCCATGTGGCTGGCGATGTAGGCATGGCCCTCCTCTGCTCCACAAAGGAAGAAATTGCTGTGTCCCTTGGAGACAAGCTTGGCCAAGTCCCCGATCACATTCACCACACGTCTCTAGGCATCCATGTCACAGGCAGGCCAGCCTCATTTCTGTTTGATGACACACACATACACACACACCCCACAAATTTTGATATGTTGTCTCATTGTTTGGATTTTCTTTAATGCTGTTTATTGCTTCTGTGTTTGGTTCTTTGACTGGAGGGTCATTTGTTCATGTTTCCTTTATTATTATAATTTATTTCATTGTGGACAATAAGAATGTGTTTGATGTTTTTGTTTCTATATTTATTCATGAGCTCTTTAAGTCCTCACACATGGTCACTTTTAGTAAAAATGCTGTGCAATGCTGAGGAATAGGTGTTCTTACAATAACTAGTTTTTCAATAACACTGTATCTAGATTATTAATTTCTTTCTCATTTATCCTTCTGTTAGATTTGTCTTTATGTGAAAGAAGCACTTTGAAGTCCCCAACAGTGATAGTCTTACCGTCTAGGTCTTCCTGAGGGAGTCCCTCAGTCATGGCTCTCCCACTTTTAAGGCATTCTGTGGCTCCATGTCCAATTAAAACCTTAGCCTTTCCATTTCCCCAGAACAAGACACCTCTCTTAGTTACCACTCTCCTATACGTGCCTGTTAGTGTGTAAAGTGCAAAGTCTTTTACAACACACAAAGAATGATGTGGGAGAAGGGACATGAGGGACATCACAGTGGACATCTATGATTGGCCCATCACCTCGTGAAAGTGACTGAGTGGCAGTCTTGCGCTCCTGGGAGTGTGCGAAGAGTCCAGGGCATTGGGTGGAGTTCCTGTAGTGGCCTTGAAAGAGGACATAGACAAGATGCCCACAGAAGGCATCCTTGCTCGAGAGGGACCCTACCAGAGGCTTGGAGCCCTACCCAGAAGCATAATGTATTATGTATATTCCCTGCTAATCTCTGGTGACTGTATCTATTTTTATTGTTACCTTACTCCACTGGTGACTGGGAAAGTGTGAGAGTATCATCTGTATCCAGAACCTGGGCAAGCATGCTGTTGTGGAACTGGCACAATACAATACTGATGCACTTCTCCAGGCAACCAAATTGTGTTATAATTTTCCACAAGCCCTCACAATGGCCAGCATCAGAGGCCTTGGTCAGATCTACACATGTTGTCTTCAGGCCTCTGTTCTGCTCCTGGCATTTCTCCTGGAGTTGTTGGGCAGCAAACACCATATTGACCATGCCTCAGCCCTTTCTGAAGCCATACTGGCTCTCAGGCAGATGACCATCTTCCAAGTGAAGGATCAGCCTATTAAGAAAAACTTTGGCAAAAATCTTGCCAGCAATGACTAAGAAAGAGACACCCCCCTCCCCATGATTGTCACAGGACAATCTATTTCCTTTTCTTTTATAGAGATGGACAGTGGAGGCATCCTTGAACTCCTAGTAAACAGCTTCCTTTTGCCATATAATCCAGAAAATTTGTCAGCTTTTGTATGAGCATGGGACTCCTCCACTTTGTAAATCTCAGATAGAATAGAATCAGCACCAGGCACTTTGTCACACAAGAATAGTGTAATGACATTCAAAGCCTCTTCTTCAGTTGGAAATTCAGCTAGGGAGGGATTGTCTTCAACCTGAGGTAAACAGTCAGTGGCTTCAGGACTGATTGATGATGGTCTGTTGAGAACACTATGGAAGTATTCAGCCCATCTCTTCAGGATCATTCCTTATCACTAACCAATGTGGCTCCATCAACACAGAGTAGTTGAGATGCACCGAGGGTCTTTGGCCCATAAATAGCCTTCACGGCATCATAAAAGTACCTTTGATTGATACTCCCAGCATAAAACTGAATTTCATCTGCCTTCTTGCTGAGCCAAGAATCCTGAATTTCTCTAAGCTTCACTAGTACCTGACTTTTGATGGAACTAAATGCTGCCTTCTTAGAAATGAATGAATTATCCTGCCGGTAAACCTTGCGGAGTTCTCATTTTTTGCTTAGCAGCTTCTGAATTTCCCCATCATTTTTGTCAAACCACTCTTGATATTTGTGAGCGTTCTGCCCAGATGAGCAAATGTGATGCTGGATGCCGTGTCTCTGAAAGTTGCCCACTCCTTTTCTGCTCCGCTGCTGCTGTGTGTTGGCTCAGCTTTCCCTCTAGGTTGGCAATGAACTGTTCACATTCAAGGAAGCACTCTAATCTGTTGACATTAATTCTTCTGGTAGTCATCTTGCCTAGGACCACCACTTTTGTGGAATGTGAATATTTAGCTTGGAGCAGATAAGTCCGTGATCAGTCCAGCACTCTGTGCTACACATCACTGTCATCACTCTCACATCCTGTCTGTCTCTTCTCCTTACAATGACATCATCTATTAAATGCCAGTGTCTGCTGTGAGGGTGCATCCACAAAGTTTTATTGTGTTAAGGTAAACAGAAGACAGTGCTTGCTCTCATGCTTTTTAACATGACGTTTTCAACCATGTTGTCTGAGACCTTCAATGAGACCAAAAACAGCATCAAGGTCAGCAACCACACTAATGGTAATTATTTAACTTGAAAAGGCTACAAGCCAAGACTGAAGTGGAGAGAGAATTGGTGCGTGAATTTTTGTTCACAGGTGATTGTGCACTCAGTGCAGCCTCTGAAGCTGAGATGCAACAAAGTATAGATCGATTCTCTGCTGTTTGTGCTAATTTTGGCCTAACAATTAACACCAAGAAAACACAGGTGCTCCACCAGCCCCACCACACCATCCATACATGGAACCATCAGTTACAGCAAATGGAGGAATCTTGAATACTGCAGATAAGTTCACTTACCTTGGCAGTGGACTTTTCAGGGATATACACACAGATGGTGAGGTTAACACATGCATTGCCAGAGCTAGTTCAGTGTTCGGGAGGCTCCGAAGGAAAGTGTGGGAGAGAAGAGGTATCAAACTGCCTACCAAACTGAATGGCTCTACAGAGCCATTGTGCTGACCTCATTGTTGTATACTTGTGAAACCTGGACAGTCTACCAGCATCATGCCAGGAAACCGAATCACTTCCATTTGAATTGTCTTAGGAAGAGTCTGAAAATCACCTGGCAGGATAAGTTACCAGACACTGACATCCTCTCTTGATCTGAACTGCCCAGCATTCAAACCCTGCTGCAGAGAGTGTATCTCCGATGGGTTGGCCATGTTGTTTGAATGCCAAATATACATTTGCCAAGAAAACCATTTAACTGAGAACTCATGCAGGGAAAATGCTCACATGAAGGTCAGAAGAAGTAATACAAGGATATTCTCAAGGTCTCTCTGAAGAACCTTGGAAATGATTGCATGACATGAGAGACACTGGCACAGGACTGCCCAGCATGGCATGCCCTCATCAAGAAAAGAGCTCTATGAATGAAGCAGAATTGCAGTGGATCAAAAGAAACATGAAACCACAAATTTAGAGCCATCTCCACCCCGAATGTTCATATGGACTCTATTTGTGCCTTATCTGTGGAAGACTTCTGAGCTCGTGTTGGTCTGATCATCCACAGTTGGACACATCATACCTTGAGTCCAACATAGTGATGTCATTTTGGTCCTTTTTGAGAATGACAGACAGCCAACCAACCACCTGTTACCTTATCTGAAATCAAGATTTAGTCTTCCATCTTTGGGGATTCAACTGGAGCATTCACTCTGCATAAATCTTGGTGTTTTCAGTGTGTTCTTTGTAAGGAGGTGGCCAGGTTTATGCTTCAAGTCAGCCTCGGATTAGAAGGCTCTCCCTTGGGGGCAGCTAGGTGGCCCAGTGGATAGAGCACTGGCCCAGAAGTCAGGAGGACCTGAGTTCAAATCTGGCCTCAAACCAAACACTTGATACTTACTAGCTGTGTGACCTTGGGCAAGTCACTTAACTCCAATTGCCTAAAAAAAAAATTTAATTTTTTTTAAAAATTAGAAGGTTCTCCCTTTTATAAACAAGTTCATCTCATTCACATTCATGGCTGTATTATTGTTAGTCTTTCCATCAGATAAATCCTGTGATAATATTTCTTTTCTTTTTAAAATGTTTTCCTTTTTTATAGAAGAAAATTAAAAGAAAGACAATTAAATAATCAGCTATCTAGAATTTATCTTGTTTGAAACCCTCTGATCCCATTCTTCTCCTCCTTAAGACCCAAATCACAGTCATATCCTTGTCTGTTTTCCACTTTGGTAATCAGCTTTATCCGGTACAGCTGATTTTCCTGTTTCTTGGCACTCTCCCCCACCCCCACTTCTTCTCCTTCTTAAACTGTCTCCTCCTTCTCCCTGTCCTAGATTGCTGCTGTCTTTACTGTATTTCTATCAGTATAATATCTATGTATATGTATAGTTTATGTGTGTGTGTATATATATATATATGCACATACTATGTATATGTGTGTGTATATGTATGTATGTGTGTATGTATATAATTTGCCCTTGCCTACCCTGGGTAAAAAAAAGTTTCATGAGAACCCTGCTCTCACTAACTGCCCTTCATGAGACCAATCCCCAAATCTGAAATAGTTTTAAAAAGAAATATGTCGAGTTGTTTGGTAGAGAGAGCGAGAGCTGGAGAGAAGAGTTGGTTCCCACTATGGCCTTTGTGGCCATTCTTTGGCTCTCAGACAAGGGCATAGGACATTGCCCCATTGGCCTCACCTAGGCAGTAAGCTGTCTCTAAGAGGAGGGCAGTTTCAGATGTCTATCAGCAGGCAAGCTAATTTAATTTGGGGAACCCAAAACACCTCTCTGGGTGGGTCCAAAACAAGACCCCAGGGGGCCCAAGACAAGCCCTCAGTGGGCTCTCAGCCTTCCTAACAACCACCCCACTCCCCTGGAGCATCTCCAAGATCAGCAGCCTGATGTCTACAGTAAGCCTGTTGGTTAGACAATTGTCTAGCCCCAGAAAGCTGGATTCAGACACTACTAATAAGTGATAGATAATAATCCTCAAGTCTCACCTGCATTTGCATGTCCTTTTCCTGCAGCACCCCACTTACACGAAATAGTAAATTCCTCCCTCTCTTCCTCTTCCTTGTTGCTTTTCTCTTTGTCCCCTCACTGACTCATAGAGATGATGAAGCTCTGAAGGGACCCGCCTCTTCTCCACATTTCTGGATATAACTACTTGATGACCACTTGGCCCATCAAGCAAGTTTTTTTCCCTTTCTAGACTTTTCCAGTTTCCTGCATCGCCCTGTTGAAACCTCTGCCCAACTCTGGCTTTTTTGGCAGGAATTTATGGAAGCCAAGCTGACGGTCATCTCTTCGATGAGTTCCAGTTGTTTTCCCTAGCAGGCTGCTCAGACCTTGGGAGCCTTCTGTTCTCCCACATGCCCAGCATATGCCTTGCAGTCAGTCATGGTCTCATATATATATATATATATACACATACATATATATACACACACACACATATATATATATGTATGTATGTATATGTATACATATAAATTTATTTATTTTTAATTTTCAACATTTATTTCCACAAGATTTTGAATTCCATATTTTCACCCCATCTTGCCCCTCCCCGCACCCTAAGATGGCATGCATTCTGAATACCCCTTCCCCTAGTCTGCCCTCCCTTCTATCTCTCCCCCCCCTTCTCTTATCCCCTTCCCCTTCTATTTTCCTATAGGGCAGGATAGATTTCTGTACCTCGTTTCCTGTATTTCTTATTTCCCAGTTGCATGTGGAAATATTTTTTTAAGCATGTGTTTTTAAAACTTTGGCTTCCAAATTTTCTCCCTTCCTCCCACCCTACCCACCCTCATTGAAAAGGCAAGCAAGTCAATACAGGCCATACATATGCAGTTATGCAAAACACTTCCATGGTACACGTGTTGTGAAAAACTAACTCTATTTCCCTTAATCCTATCCTGCCCCCCCCATTTATTCTATTCTTTCTTTTGACCCTGTCCCTCCTCAGAAGCACTTCCTTCTGATTACCCCTTTCCCAATCTGCCCTTCTCTCTATCATCCCCCTGCTCTCTTGTCCCCTTCCTCCCTTATTTTCCTGTAGGGTAAGACAGATTTCCATACCCAACCAAGTGTGTATGTTATTCCCTCCTTAAGCCAAATCCTATGAGAATAAGATTCCCTCATTTCCTCTCTCCTTCCCCTGTTTCCCCTCCACTCTAAGAACCTTTTACCCCATTCTACCTCTCCCTTTCTCCTTCTCCTAGTATAATCCTCTCTCACCCCTTAATTTTATTCTCCTGATATCACCCCTTCATCTTCAACTCACCCTGTAGCCTCTATCTATCTATCTCTTTATCTATCTATCTATCTATCTATCCATCTATCTATACATACATATAATTTTTCCCCTCCCATGACCCTAATACTGACAAAGGTCTCATGAGTTATAAATATCATCTTTCCATGCAGGAATGTAAACAGTTCAGCCTTAATAAGTCTCTTATGATTTCTCTTTCCTGTTTACCTCTTCATGTTCCACTTGAGTCTTGTATTTGAAAGTCTAATTTTCTATTCAGCTCTGGTCTTTTCATCAAGAATGCTTGAAAATCCTCTATTTCACTGAGAGACCATTTTTTCCCCTGAAGGATTATACTCAATTTTGCTGGGTAGGTGATTCTTGGTTGTAATCCTATCTCCTTTGCCCTCCAGAATATCATGTCCCATGCCCTGTGGTCCCTTAATGTAGAAGCTGCTAAATCTTGTGTTATCTTGATTGTGTTCCCACAATACTTGAATTGTTTCTTTCTGGCTGCTTGCAATATTTTCTCCTTGACCTGGGAACTCTGGAATTTGGCTACAATATTCCTAGGAGTTTTCCTTTGGGGATCTCTTTCAGGAGGAGATCGGTGGATTCTTTCAATTTCTATTTTGCCCTCTGGTTCTAAAATATCAGGGCAGTTTTCCTTGATAATTTCTTGAAAGATGATGTCTAGGCTCTTTTTTTGATCATGGCTTTCAGATAGTCCAATAATTTTTAAATTCTCTCTCCTGGATCTATTTTCCAGGTCAGTTGTTTTTCCAATGAGATATTTCACATTGTTTTCTAATTTTTCATTCTTTTGGATTTGTTCTACTGTGTCATGATTTCTCATAAAGTCACTATCTTCCAATTGCTCTATTCTAATTTTTAAGGAAGTATTTTCTTCAGTAAGCTTTTGGACTTCCTTTTCCATTTGGCCAATTTTGCTTTTTAGGGCATTCTTCTCATTGGCTTTTTGGACCTCTTTTGCCATTTGGGTTAGGCTATTTTTTAAGGTGTTATTTTCTTCAGTATTTTTTTGGGTCTCCTTTAGCAAGCTGTTGACTTGTTTTTCATGATTTTCTTGCATCACTTTCATTTTTCTTCCCAGTTTTTCCTCTATTTCTCTTACTTGCTTCTCAAAATCCCTTTTGAACTCTTCCAAGGACTGGGATGGATTCATATTTTTCTTGGAGGCTTTGGATGTAGGAGCTTTGACTTTGTTGTCTTCTTCTGGTTGTATGTTTTGATCTTCTTTGTCACCAAAGTAAGACAATATAGTCTGACTCTTTTTTCGAGGTTTGCTCATGATCCCAGCCAACCACTTGAGTTTTAAACTCTTTGTTAAGGTAAAAGTCTGCTTCCAATGTGGTGAATGTACTGTCCCAAGCTTCAGAGGTTTGTATATTGTTTTCAAAGATACTTCTAGGGACCTATAAATTTTCAGTTCTTCCAAGGTGGTATGATAAGGGGCGAGATGTTTACTCTTTTCCTGGCCTGAGCTCTGGTCTTTGAGTGACCGGCCACAAGCAATCTTTTCTCTCTTGGAACCGTGAAGAGGGTTTCCTCTCCACTGCCACTACAAGCTCCACCATGCCAGCTCTCCTTCTCACCCCAGGACTGCCGCCCAGAACTGTGACCCAGATCCAAGCACGGGCAAAGCAAGAGATTCCTCCCTCAACACCAGCAAAGAGATCCCTGCAGTCCCCCTCTGATCAGCCACTTGATTCCCCCTCAGTCTGTGGGCCAGAAGCTCAGGATACAGCCACCGCCCCAGCACCCATGCTCTGAGCTCTGTGCTCTACGCTCTGGAACTGGCTCTGACCTAGCTCTTCTCTCACCGCAAAAACAGACTTTTCCCACTGACCTTCTAAGTTGTCTTTGGCATTTGTGGATTGAGGAATCTGGAAGCTGCCACAGCTGCCTGTGATTCAGTCCTCTGAGGCCTGCTCTAGGTTCGCTGTGGCCTGCACGTCCACGCTGAGCTGCGCTCCTCTGCCTGCTCGGTGCAATATGCCTTTCTGATCAACCATCCAGGCTGTCTTGGGCTGGAGATTTGTTTTACTCTGTCTTTTTGTGGGTTCTGCTGCTTTAGAATTTGTTTAGAGCCACTTTTTTATGGGTATTTGGAGGAGTTTGGGGGAGAGCTCAAGCAAGTCACTGCTTTCACTCCGCCATCTTGGCTCTGCCCTCTCACATCCCATGGTCTCATCTTTCCTCTCTGACGATGGCCACTGAGTGGAACCAGCCAGGGTTCTCCAGGTGCTCGGCCTTGGGGGTTCTGTCTGGTGGTGACCCATGCTTGGATCTGCGCCAGCCCTGGCTTTGGCCACAAAAGATTCTCACAAGGGCGCCCATGGCATGCTTCTGGCAAGCTGTCTCCAGCAGGAGATGGCACATGTGGTGCGCATTGGGGCTCTGTTTTGACTTGACCCAATTCTATTCCCTAGGGCTGCCAGCTTCTCTTCTCCTTTGCTGACCCTCCCTCAAGGCTTTGACCAATAGCTTGTGTCCCATTCTTGGCCTCTTCTTTCAATTCTTCCATAAGCCTTTCTTCAGCTCTGGGGGTACTTGCTCCCCCATTGCTTCACTCTCTTGGTTCTTGACATAACGATTTCCTGTCTCTCCAATAGGCCCCCCCAACCCATTTTTAACTCCAGAGCTTCTCCTTGGTAGGGGTTTGGGGGCTCTTACTGAACCCTGTGAAGTGGAGAGGGGGTCTCAATGATACTTCACCGCAGGCTCCTTTTGTCTCCACAGCTGCTGGACCCCAGCAGGTATGGGGCTGTCAGCAAGCTCAGGGCCTGGGGCAGAGCAAGGATAGACACTGGGTGATGGAAGGCTTGGGGCCAAGGCCCCAGGAGCCATTCTGGGGAAGTTGGCAGCTCAGGGCCCAGGCAGAGCAAGGCACTCACAGGGTGGCCCTCAGCTCAGAGGAGGACCTGGTCTCTTGTTGCAACATCCTCTGGCCTCACGAGTTGCTTTTTCTTGCTGCTTTTTTTTGGGGGGGGGCGGAGGAGGAGGAGCTGGATCTTCCTTGCCTCTTGCCCTGATTCTCCCTCTTTTGTTTCCAGGGTTAGCTCAGCTGCATATGGACCCTCCCTGGGACAGAAGCCACCGAGGCCGGCAGGCAGGGGCAGCCAGCGTGCGTGTGACTGATCTGAGCTGGCATGGCCTCCAGAACCCCAGGCCCCTGATAAAGGACAATGACAGCGCTGAGGTGCTGTTCGAGGAGTACCTGTCCCCCTCCAAGCTGGTGAGTCTGGCAGCCCCCAACTGCTTGGGCAGGTGGCTGGCTCCCTCCCTAGCTCCTCTGGCCTGCAGGCCCTGGCTCTGGAGCTCCCAGGTTCAGCCCCATCCCCCTACCCCACCGCCTAGACAGGCAGCTTCTCCTTCAGAGCCGTATTTGGTTGAGTTGTCTGTGGCACAATTAGGGAACAGAAGAGCACTAAGTGCTTTCTGTGGACCTCAGGGGAGTTGTGGATCGGACTTCGAAGCAGTAATAAGGGGTAGGTCCCTTTTGCCTAAGAGAAAGCAGTGGATGACAGCCTCACAGTCTTGACAGGCTGCAGAGCCAGGACCAAAGAAAGCCTTTTGTCCAATCATGCAAGAGTGCTCTTAGCAGTGATTCTGAAAGAAAGGCCCTCAGTGAGACTCCCAGGAGAGCCTGGCTGGACCTCTGGCCCAACCCCCACCTGAAGGAGCAGCATCCCCCACCCCCACACTCAGGGAGGAAGGGACTGAGCCCCTGCTTCTCCACCAGGGCAGCCTGGGGCTGCTTAGCTCCCTTCTGGGCAGAGCTTCCGGGCTCCTAGAGGCCTCTGCCCCTGAAAGCCTCAACTGGCCTTTTGGCAGTCTTTCACCTTTGCTTCCCAGAGGTTCTGCCCTTGGGGCCAAGGAGAACAAGTCAGGTTTTGTTTCAGCCCCAGAGCCCCCCCACAAACTGATGGCAGCTACCTCTGGCAGCCCCTGACCCTTCCTTTCTCCAGGCTCCATGCCCTCAATTCCTCCACCCCATCTTCAAAGGGCACAGACCCCTCGTCCTCCCGCCCCTTCCCCAGCTGGTCAATGTCCTTCCTGAAATCATGTGGATGTAAAGGTGTATCTCTGGAGGACTCCGAGTGGTCCTCAATGAGGCGAGGGGGAAAGGTTTCCCCCAAGGGGCCCTCACTTGGTTCTGCCCCAGATGGGAGCAGAAGGGACAAAAGGGAGTCGGGAGGAAACTGCCCAAAGGCAGGGTCAGTGCTGTGAGTCTTCACTGTCCGCACCCTTTGTGGGGATAAGCCAGGAAGATGGGTGGCCTGTTCCAGCTCCTGAGGCCCCCAATGGTCTTTGCAGCAGGCTTTAGCTCAAGTGGAGGACCTGCAGCAGGTGACGGCGCTCGAGATGTGTGTAGACACGCGGGAGTACAGCTTGGGAAACTTTGGTAAGAAGAGCTGTGTCTTTCCTGTACAGCCTACCCCTAGCACACAAGACCGGGCACATGAGCACATGCAGACATACATATGTGTATCCTTGCACACATGTGTACACAGGCACATTATTGTGTAGGATGCCCTGTCTCCATGATCTTAAAGGGCCTTGGGCTCCACTAGGGACCACTGGCTATAAATGTGCACACAAGGCACACACACACGCAGGCATACACACATGTGTATACTAGTGCACATGGGCACATGGGTGCACACATGTGTAGGCATACATGGATGTGTATACTAGCACATATGTGCAAACTGGTGCACACAGTGCACAAATCATACAGATACATGGAAAGTCATAGAATCATCATATGTCTTAGTTGTCTTAGTTGAAACTCCTTGATACCTGAATCCTCATTAGTCAGTCAACAAACTTTGGTTAGGGACTTCCTATGTGCCTGGCACTGTGCTAAATGCTGGCCAGGGATGCAAAGAAGGATTTGTCCGTCTAACGGCAAGTAGCTGTGGACAAACAGACGGGAAAGCCCAGAGGCAGAGGCCAGGACAGCGGGTGTGGGAGGCCTGGAGGACAGCTGCCTCAGGGGCAGCAGTCTAGTGAAGGTGGCAGAGGAGCAGCACGGAGCCCAAGGCCCCTCCCAGCCTGGTCACCTCTTCTTAAAGTGTGGCTCCTAGAGCCGGGCTTCGTGGGCACAGTGTGGTCTGATCAGGCAGGGGCCAGCAAACGTACTACCTGACTGGCCCGAGAGCCCAGTGCCTCGCTGACGGAGAGAAGAGGAAGAGGGGACATGCCCTTTCCTCTGACTGTTTGTTGTCTGGGCTGGTATTCAAATGAATTCATGTTCCCAGAATGAGGACGTGCCCATGCTTGGGAGCAGGGGGCTCAGAGGCCTGTTAGCACCAGGGAGAAGTCAGAAGCAGAACAGAAATATGGGGTCAACAAGTCAGTTCAGCAAATGTCTCTTCCTCCTCATCCTCCCCCTCCTCCTCTCCCTTTCTCCCCCTCCTCTCCTCCTCCTCCTCTCTTTCTCTCCCCCTCCCCCATCTCTCCCTCCTCCTCCTCCTCCTCCTCCCTGCTTCCTGGAGGCCTAAAAGTGTCAGTCAACATCCCACCTTCAGCAAGAAGCCCTTCCTGGTCCCTCTAATTGTAGTGCCTTCCCCTTGGGATGATTTATCCTCCTGACATGTTGATTATACCTGCTTGTTTGCATGTCATCTCCCTCATTCAACTGTGAGCTCCCTAAGGGGCAGGGGCTGTTTCCCCCCTACACTTCCACCCCTTTTTTTTTCTCTCCAGCACTTAACACAGTGCTTGGCATATAGTACAAGCATAAGAAATGCTTGTTGACTGAGTAGCTGATAGGTCAAGTAACATTATCTCCATTTCAAAGATGGGTAAAACTGAGGCCCAAAGCTTTTCCAACTTGCCCAAAGTCAGTGCTTGTCCACTCCAGGGCGCTGCCCCTGACTGTGCCCAGTCTTTTCCTTGCTCTTCCCTAGGGGCTGGAGCCTCAGGAGGAAAGTGCTGTTGGTGATGTTCAGTTGTGGCTGACTTGTGGTGACCCCATTTGGGGGTTTTCTGGGCAGAGATACTGGAGTGGCTTGCCATCTCCTTCTCCAGCTCATTTTACACGTGAGGAAACTGAGGCACACAGGGTGAAGTGACTTGCCCAGGCTCACACAACAAATAGGTCTCTGAGGCTGGATTTGAATCCAGGAAGATGAGTCTCCCTGGCTCCAGGCCTGGGGCTCTGTGCCCTGTGACACTCCCTAGCTGCCCAGGAAATTACGAGAACTTCCAAGACTTCCCCTGGCTGACTCAGAGAGGCCCCAACTCCCCAGTGCCTCCCAGAGGAGACATTGCCTTTCTTTTCCCTGGGGCAGTGGAGATGGGTGAGGAAGTTAGCTGGACAGGAGCATCTGCTCCTTCCCTTACTCCCTGAGGCATTCACGAAGACAAAGTCAGCTCAGACCAAGCAGCCAGGGTCCTCCTGTTTCAGAGCCAGGATAGAGGCTTTGGGCAGTATTTGGCTCCTGGGAAGGCAGCACTGCTCCTTCTGTCTGAGTCCTCCCTCCATGCTGCTGGCATTGCCTTGTTGAGAAAGTAGGTAGGGGTGGGGATGGAAGGAGCCTGCAGCAGGTCATTGGAGCCATACAGGCTGCAACCATGGGTTTCCTGGAGGAGAGGGACAGGCTGCAGTCTTGGCGGGGAGGGCCTCTGCTTGGGGCAGAGAGAAGGTGATGAGAAGGCTCCTGTCAGGGGAGCTCCCAGCCAGGCTTTGGCCTTGGGGCAAGTCCTCCGGCCTGGGATGAGGATAGGGGGAAGGGGAAGAAAGAGGAGCCGAGCTCTGGGAAGGAGGCTCTCCAGCCGGCCAGCTGGTTGCTTTGGTACCAACGGTCTCCTCTCTTGACCGCACAGGTGCCCATCTGCCCAATCTGAGCCAATTAAAACTGAACAACAGCCTGCTGGCCTCCATCAGGTAAGCGCCTTGGCGATCCTTCCTCCCCTGCAGAGGGAGGGAAGGGAGATTTTCAGCGACAGTGCATGGGGGACCATGGACAGCTCCTGTGCGGGCAGGAGTTGTGGATGTGGTCCCCAAGAGGTCCATCCTGTCCTGGACCTGGCCTCCTCCCTTGTCTTTGTTGGGAAAGGCTGGGGGCCCTGCCAGAACACTGACCATTGCCCATCCCTGCCTGTGTCGAGGTTTCTGTGCCTGACCTTCCTGGCACAATGTCCCGGGCTCCCTTGCTCCCACAGGGCTAGGTCTTGTAACGGACACAAGAGCACCCTTCCCTTGTCCCCTGTCCTGCCTCAGCTCTCCTCTCCTCCTTCAGGTGACTCATCTTGGGCCCTGGGAGGAGCAGACCTTGGTCAGGGGGTGAGGCGAGGAGGGTGTAGCTGCAGATGGCCTGGGGCCTAGATAGCCAAGGCTGGGCTGCAGCACTGTGGGAATCCATCTGCACACTCGTCTCCCAGCGTCACTGGTTTTCTTGACCGTTCACACTTACTCTCAGGTCTCATGTCCACCAGTACTGGCACGTCCAGCCCCCCAGGGCCTCTTCCCCAGGCAAAACTCACGATGCTCTCTCCTGGCCTTTTTCATCACTACCCAGTACATGGCAATCCATGAGTCACAGGTGATAAGAAGTTGCTCTGGACTCTTCAGAGATGGCAGCTGGGGGCTGCCACAATGCCAGAGTGCTGGGCCTGGAGTCAGGGAGATCTGAGTTCGAATCCAGCCTCAGGCACTTCCTAGCTGTGTGACCCTGGGCAAGTCACCGAACCTTTGTCTCAGGTTCCTCAACTGTAAAATGGAATCATAATAGCCCCTACCTCCCCAGGTTGTTGTGAGGATCCAAGGGAATCGCTTAGCCCAGGGCCCGGCCTTGTTATTGTTAATGGAGCTCTCCACGACCTTCCTAGAGCTTGATCTCTTCACAGTACTCTTGTTGAGGTGGAGACATCCCATAATCTCCCAATCCTGAGTGATCTCAATTCACAGAATCATGGGACCCGGTGCTGGAAAGAGCCTTGATTGTAGAAACATAACAATGTGGAACCCAGAATGTGCCACTGCCCAGATTAGCCTGATTCTGATGAAGGGTGGTGTGGCATGTCACCTCCTGGGCTGGCTTTAAGGAGGAGGAGGTGGAAGTGGAGGAGGAGAAAGGAGGTGATACCATCGCAAGAAGGGCTCAGGGAGGCCCCTGCATAGTAGCTCACCAGAAGGAGGTAAGAGAGGCTGAAGATGTACTTTCAGGTGTCATTCTTTATTTCAACAAAATGTGAGCTCCAATGTGGGTGGCCTCCAGGCCTCTCCTCCCACAGTAACTTCTCCTATTTGCTGTATGACATATGGTTCCAAAGAATGCCTCTCAGCCCTGTCAACTGATGCACACGTTTATCCATATAGGGCCTTTTCTCAGCCAAGTGAAAACAAGTTTTATTAGCTGAGGGTAGAGAGTGAAGCAGGCAGCACTTTGACGGATGCAGGTCAGAGGACCGTCTTTCCTTATTTTGTGATGACACCTGTGATTCACCCTGAGAATGATGCCAGAAAAAAGAAAGATCTTTCACATCTCATAAAGCATACCTGCTCAAGTTGCTTGCAGCCAGCCCCTTCTCAAAGAAAAGCCTTTGTGCTCTTTCTGATGGCATCAGACAAGTGCAGTATCTGCCTCCACAGGGCTTCCCAGGGCCCAGGGATTCATGCCTCTTTGGCCCCCCTTGTGCAGAGGAGGGCCTGGGACCTTGCCCTCATGCCCCATGAAGGGGCTGCCTTCTGGAATGCCACTGAAGGGTTCCCTGGCTGCTTGGACTTTATCTCTGTTGGTCCATAGCTAGTCCTGTCTTTTCTTGGCGAAAATGACAGGAAGCCCAAATCTCTTTTGTTTTCTCTGGATAGCAGTATGAACTTCTTATCAGAGTAAGGGCTTGGATGTACCAGTCAGTACCATCTGCCTTTCTTCTTCTGACCCCCAGGTGCCACTAAGCCATGGAGAATGGGTGCCAAAAAATTTAACCTTTAAATGAATCTCTGTCTAGTCAATGAGGGGGGAAGGAAATCCAGTCCTGAAAGCAAATGTACCCCCCAAGAAGCACCAGAGACAGATGCTGCCTGCTTCCCCAAGCTGGTTTTCTGGCTGACCAGGCAGAAAATCACCTTGACCTGCTGACACCTAGCCCGAGGGTAGAGGACACACCCAGGTCTCTCACTCAATTTCCCCAGGGGGTGAAATTGTCAACACAGGCTGGGAGGCTCTAGCTGAGCATGGGAAGGGGTTGATGGGACATGAAGGAGATGGGTGGGAAGGTGAGAGGGTCCAGCCGGTCAGCTGCTAGGGACCAAGTGGGGCTGGGGTCCCTGAGAATCCAGAGACGGAGGTCTCTAGCAGAGACTGGGCTGCTGATTCTAAGGAAACAGGAAAGGAGCAAGCCCATGCTCCCTGAGGCTGCAGAGCAGAAGAATGGTGACCCCTGACCCCCGATCACATGATCTGGTTTATTTCATTTGAGATGGACACTCTTACTTCAGAGCACTCAATGTATTTCTCTGGAAGCTTGTGGAGAAATCCTGTCTACAAATAGGGAAAATCATCCTAATTTCCTAAGCCTAGGGACCACACAATGTTCATTGGTGAGCTGCCATTATGTGACAGGATACAATGTATACCATGCCATGACATCATGTAGCAGGCCATCTGTCTAACTCCTGCCCTAGGTCCCAGAGTCCTAATATGGCTGGGGTTGGGTTTTCTGCATGTGGGAGGACCTGGCTGGGAAGCTTCCCTCAGACACTGACTAGCTAGGTGACCCTCACTGTTCTTCAGTTTCTTTCCTTTTAAAATGGCCCGGGGGAGGAGTTAGGCTCAGTGACCTCTATGGTCCCATTTCAGCTCCAGATTTATAATCCTATGACCTCAGTGTGACTCAGTTTCTTCATCTGAACCAATGAAGGCATTGAACTCCGTGGCCTCTAAGATTGCTTTTAGCAAGGGCAGCTAGGTAGTGCAGTGGATAGAGCACCAGGCCTGGATTCAGGAGGACCTGGGTTCAAATCTGGCCTCAGACACATAACACTTACTAGCTGTGTGACTCTGGGCAAGTCATTTAACCCCATAGCCTAGCCAAAAAAAAAAAAAAAAAGATTGCTTTCAGCTTCTGATCTCCCTTACTTCTGGTGCCTTCCCTCTGTTATCTCCACTTTATCCTATGCATCATTTGTGCCATTAGACTGAGAGCTCCCTGAGAACAGGGAGGTGCTTTTGTCTTTCTTTGTATCGCCAGGAGTTGGCACCATGCCTGGCACAAAGTAGTTGCCTGAGAAATATTAGTTAACTGACTGATTCTAGGACCTCTCTGGGTCTCAGTTTCCTCATCTGTAAAATGAAGGGGTTGGACTCAATGATGTACCTCTATGGTCCCTTCCACACTATGATGGCCACCACAGTCCTGAATTTCTCTTTTATCCAAATTCATCAGGAACACACACACACAGAGCAAAAAATGACCAATTCTATTCTCTACAGCATGGAGCTGCCGGCTCCAGCTGGGCTCCCCTTTCTCCTGCTTTTGCTCAGGGAAGCACTCCTCCACAGTCCCCTCTGACCTCACATTTGCAGACCCTCTAGAACCTGCCCTAGGATGACACCCACTTTGGCTGGCCAGGGCAGCCGTGTGAGTCAGTCCCTGGAGTCAGGAAGACTGAGCTCCACTTCAGTCTCTCATGCTTCCTAGCTTCTTGACTCTGGGCAAGTCAGGGTCAAATCTCTCCCAGCTTCAGTTTCTTCATCTGTAAAATGGACATAAAAACAGTCTGTCCCTCTCAGTGTTGTTGTAAGGGTTTGTGAACAGAATTCTGAATACAGTCCAGATTGGACAAGTTTCTCACCTGAGAATGGCCAGAGTGGAACTGAGCAGGCCAGAGGCAGGTGTGTGGGGACACAAAGCAGTGGTATAATTCATTTCAGAGTCAGAAAAACAACTCTCAAACAAGGAAGCCCCCCTCCTGAGAAAAAGGGCTTAGCATGTTGGGGTACAGGTGGTGCTTCTATCCATGAGTGGGCTGGGCTATGACATAATCCTTCCTAGGTGTTGAGTAGCCATTTCCCTTGGCAGGCTCACGAATGGACAATACAGGTGTTCCCGGGTCCTAGAACAGTCTCCAAGTTGATTGTCTCACAGAGGAGTGTAGCACTTATCTCTTACATAGAACTAGGATTGTGAGCAAGTCAAGCACGATGCTCTCAGTTCCCTGGGAAATAGAGGCAGTGAACACCTGGTGCTTGGTCAAAGTAGTACACTTTGCCAGAGGGTGAAAGCATCCAGAGTACAAAGGATTATTGTTATGCCAAGCTCAGGGCACAGACTGCTGCCTGGGCCTTAGCTCTGGGAAACAGGGTGCCTCCAATGTATCTTGACAGGTTAAATGAGATAGCACATGTGTAGCATCCATCTTAAAGCATCCTATAAATGTGCGCTACCCTAATTAACTACCAAGTTGATAGATTCTTGTCCTAAAGAGGGCCTTCTTTCTCTTCAGAAGTTCAGAGCTATTGAAGTGACCCATATGGAAACACATCTTAACACCTGCCAAGTGTGTGTGTCCCAGGTCTGTGATCCTGGCCTTTAAAAGAGCCATAAGTAGAAGTGGCTACTTAGCTGGCTAGATATGCCTTGAAGGCAGCTTTGGAATGTGGCCCATCCCCCTCCAAGGGAGAGTGCAGTGTCTGCCTTGAATTTCTCCCACCCACCCATGCGATAGAGTGTTGGGATGTAGGGAGAGCGGTTTTTTAGCTAATAGAAGTCTATTTTCTTTTTCTCATTTCCCATTCCATTAAAAAAGACAGAGACAAGGGGAAAAAACTGCTTGTAATATGCATAATCAAGTAAAACAAATTCTTCCATAAAACAGATAATGGTTCATTCTATGATGGCAAAAACTTGAAAACTCAAGAAATGCCTATCAATTGAGCAGTGGCTGAATAAACTATGGTCTGCAGAAGGGACAGATACCATTATGCTGTAAGAAATGAGGAAGGGGCCAGGCAGTCATGAAGGGCTCTAAAAGCCAAGCAGAGGATTTGATATTTGAGCTTGGAGGTGATTGAGTGGTAGGAGGAAGGTGATGTGGTCAGCCTTGTACTTTAAGAAGATCACTTTGGCAGCTGAGTGGATGGACTGGCATGGGGAGAGACTTGAGCCATGGAAGCCAAGCAGCAGCTATAGCAAGTGTCTAGATGTGAAGTGGTGAGTGGTGGCACCATCAGAGGAGAGAAGAGAGAGTGCACATGAGACCTTACAACGGTTGAGAGAGAGTGAGGGGTCAAAACCCCGGGGTTTGAGCCCGGGAAGATGGTGGTGTCCTCAACAATAATAGAGAAGGCACAGTAGGAAGAAGGGAGGCCTTGGGTGGGAGAAGAGAATGAGCTCCATTTTGGACACCTATGGGACATCTGATTTAAGATGTCTAATCAGCAGTTGGCTATATGAGACTGGCTGTCGAAAGAGAGGTCAAAGTAAGAATCATCTTAGTAGAGATGACCACTGAATCCACGTGAGCTGGTGAGATCACCCAGTACGATAGTACAGAAGACCAGAGGTTCCTTCCGATTCCCATTAGGGGTCCCCCATCTCTTTCCAGAAGCCTGCCATGCCTGTGTTTTATTTTGTGGTCCAAAAATCCAAAGCTCCAACTCAGACTCCGTCCCCATCCTCCTACCCTGCTGTGATAAAACATCCTCACTGTGGACTGCCTGCGCCTCTGGCCGGGCTCTCCATGTTCCCTTTCCAAGATCCTGAGGCCCACTGGAGTCACTACAGTGGCAACAGCTTTCCCTCTGAGAGGGTTCTGGGAGGTTCCCCGGGCCTGTAGAGACAAGAGCAATCTCTGCTGTCAGCAAGTTAGCCAAGAGAGTCTCCCAGCAGGGCATAGCGGGGCACCCCTCTTCTTTCATTTCTCTGACCCTTCCTAGGGGTAGCTGGTGGCACAGGGAACAGAACTCTGGGCCCAGATTCAGTATGACCCCGAGTTCAAATTCGGCCTCAGACACTTATTAACTGTGGCAAGTCACTTAACCTCTGCTTATCTCTCTTCCCTCAGCTATAAAATGGGTCCATTATCATCTTTGCTGCGGAAGCAAACATTGTTAGGGGAGGCCAGTAGCTCTCAATGGGACAGAGCATCTTTGGTCTTTTCCTCCTGAAGGCCCTTCCCTCACTCACCACAGTCTCCTCTCTGATCTCTTCCAAGGGACCTGGGCACTTCCCTGTCTCACCTCCAGATTCTGTGGATGCTTCGTTGCGGGCTGGCAGACTTGGATGGAATCAGTTCCCTTCACTCCCTGAAAGTAGGTTGCTTTCTGTAGACCCCCGGGAGCCCTGGCATCTCCAGGAAACTGGAGCACTGCCCGGGTGTGTTCTCTCCTGGGTCCTCTCAGGGTCAAGGGTTCCCCAGGACGCCCTCAGCCCCTTGGCTCTCAGCCCCCAAGTCTCTTTTCAGGCCCGGCGGGGGGGGGGAGGCGGTCAGCTGTGAAAACAAGTTCAAGGGCTCTTCTGGACAGCCCTGGGAGCCTTCAGGCCTCCTGCTTTACTCACATACCAAAGGGGACCCTTGGGATTCCCTGGGGTTTAAAGTCGGGAGAATTCTCCAAAGGAATTGGGACTACGCTACTGAGGATAAGGAGAAGCCTACATGCACAAAAGACTTTCACTACAGCATAACTTGGGATAGCCAAAGGCTGGAAATAAGGCATGTGCCCAAGGGCTGGGCTGTCAAGGAACAGCTGCCAGGATCGGCAAAGGAGGGGTCCAGAGGTCCAGGGGGAGCCTGGGCCAAACTGGGGAGGAGTGAGGAGTACAGGGGTTCCAGCCACCCAGACTGCCTCGGCTCAAGGACACAGTCCCTCACCCCCAGCCCGTAATCTGGCTCTTAGCAGGGAATGGTCCCTTTACTGGGGCCTGGGGGTTGGGAGGGTCTGTCCACTGAGTCAAACACCCAGGTGTCAGCATGTTTTAAAGAACTGAAAATAAAGCAAGGAAAGAGAGGGAGCTTGGAGAGGACATTAGGTGGGCCACTAGAAGCAGCCTGCCCTGTGCTTGGGCTGGGGTTGAAGTTGCTGTTGCTGCTGCTGCTGCTGCTGCTGCTGCCTTCTGCCTGTGGCTCTGCCCTGGGGTCCAGAGTCCATGGAACCAGAAGCTTCAGAGGCTTTGGAGACCCTGTACAGTAAGGAGATGCTAGGATTCTGGACTTGAGCTGGACCTCCAGTCTCTACCAAAGCTTAATGAGAGCTCTTCCTTCAACATCCCCAACCTCTGCTTGAAGCCCTTCAGGGATGGGAAACTCATGACCTCTTGAGGGAGCCCACTACCACTCACAACCGACTGGCAGGGGATGGAGGCAGCATCGATTCTGTGGCCCCAGAAGTTAGGCCTTCCCGCTCTCAGCTTTGGCCTCACCCCAAGCTGGAAGTCTGCTTTTTAAAGCCCCCAGACTCTCTTCAGATGCTATGCTACCTCACCATCTGCCCACCCTCACCTTGAATTGGGGAAGTTGATCTCAAGCATCAGTTTTCCATTTTTCATCTTAAATTTCACAGCACAGTGGATAGAGAGACCCAGAGACAGAAGAGAACTGAGTTCAAGTGCTACCTCTGAGGCACGCTGGCTGTGCAGTGCCCCTCTAAGTCCCAGAGCAGACCCTTTCCAGCATTGGTGGGTGAGATGTCTTACTGAGCCCCCGTGCCGATAAAGTCATGGATCCAATCCAGAAAAGCCCCATCTTCTTTGGGTTGGTCCAGTGACCTACTGGTCAAGATCTTTGGCACTTGGACTTGGTCATGGGGTATGTGTGCTATCCCTCCCAGCTCTTGGTCATTTGAAGATTTGACAGGTATCCAAGGCATAAAGTTGTCCACACATATGTCCTTCTGCCCAGTGGCACCGTCTCTCCCTGGGCCACAGTCTTTCAGATATCCCTGATGGGGCTTCAGCCATCTCATAGGCCACTTCCAGAGGAGGTCATTTGCTGGACTAGTGATCTCTCTGCCTCTCTGTCCTCTTTGTTCTGACCTTCCCAGTGCAAACAAAGGCATTCTCTTTGTTGAAGAAAACAGCCAAGATAGGGCTGAGGGGCTCTGCTTTCTCCCTGACCTGTCTCCCTGCACAAGGCTCCTGCCACTTCCGTGCTTCTCATCCTTACCCCAAGAAAGCCCCAGCCCCCACCAACCACCACAGCCCACATGCGGTCCTCAGCTGCCTATGCAGTCTCTGCTTGGCTCTTGAAGGTGGGCCGTGCTCCGCTGTCCCCCTTCCTTGCTTCTTTCTACTCTGTGACTGTGTTGTTTGGTGTCCACATCACTGATGGGGGAGTAATGGTGAGGGTCTTGTCAGTACTGGATAGTAGAGGACAGAAGGTTGGGTTCATAGCCGGCGGTTTCTGTAAAGATGGAAGATGACACAGGAGGTCTGAGCAGTGCAGTGTTAGAGTTGATTCCAGGACCTTTTTTTTTTAATTGATCCTCCTTAAAGCTAAAAGATTTTGTCCAAGGTTCTTTGTCTCTGAACTCTAAGTGGGGCACAAGCCAGAGCCTAAGTGCTCTAAATGCAGAATGACTGTGAATGAGGGCCAGATTGATAAATCTGTAACCTAGCCCCAAGGGCTGCCCTCTCCAGAGCCCTGTGTCAACTAGAGGATGTTCATGTGTGGCAACCCCACCCAGGTGGCACCGTTCCCAAGGCACAATTCAGCCAGGCCCGGCTGCTGATGGGACAAGATGGCAAAGCTTCTTAAGGAGAGGGCTGGCTGATTTGAAAGTCAGAATGACCAGGAGATGAAAGTGAGGCCAGGAGGGGGCAAAGGGCTGGCTGGGGAGGCTTAGACTGGATGGACCCAGCACTGGCTTTTGGGCTGTGCCTCTGCCCACGGGTACACCTGGCATCCTGAGGGCTGCCCAGGGTTATGACCTTGAAGAGGTGTCTAAGGGGTCCCCAGGGCAATCAGGCCAGGCCAGCCCAGAGTTCCCAAAGGAGGCACCGAGAACCCGCCTCATCTGATGGTCAGGCTCCACCCAGGACATGCCCTCAGTCTGGCCCCGCTGCTGTTGCTCCCATCTCTGCCTTTGCACCTGGACCTCAGAGCTTAGCACAAAAGCATTCGGGAGTTGTTTCTTAATAGTGTCTCTGGACTCTACTCAGTAGAAACACCATCTGCCCGGGAGTCCAAAGTGGATTTTGCTGGGACTTCAGGAAGACCAGCCCACTGAAATCCCGAGCTGAGGCCCCCACCCTGCCCGTGCAGCCTCCAGAAGGCAGATGCAGCTGCATTGTGGGCCCCTCCCCCTCCTTCTTGGGTCCTTGAAGACTCTGTGGGGACTTCCTGAAGAGCTTTCTGCCCAAGTTAACTCCCCAAGGGGTATGGGCCCTCCACCTCCTTGGAGTGTATTGCTTCAAAACCCAGCTCCCCCTTTCCCCATTTTTCTGGTGGTAGCAGCCAGGGCAGGGGTCCCCTGATAGTCTCATCACCACTTTGGCTCTTTACTCCGGATCTAGGAAGTGTGCTCCACACCTGCATGCCCCTGACAAGCAGATGATTGAGGGGCTGGGGAAGGGCATGTGTCTGGGCTGCTGGGCTAAGGGGGCTCCTTCTTCCCACCCCTGGGGTGCTCCAGGATCCAGTAGGAAAGCTCAGTGCTCAGGAAATACAAAGGCTGCTTCCTCATTGGCCCTCCCTGGGCCCCAGCTCCTTGTTAGGGCTCTCTCCCCGTCCCCATCCCCAAGCAGAACCAGAATGCCGGCTCACAGCCACTTTGGCCTCTCCAGGAATTCCTCAGACCCTCTGGCTGTCCCCCATACTCCCACCAGGGGGCAGCATCCAGGCTCACGGCCCCCTTTGTCTCCCCAGGAGCTGGGGGGGATTTGGCTGGCATGTTTAGGGAATGCCTAGTCCTGGAGGCATAGTCTGGGCTTTGTCCCCCACACTCCCAGCAAGGGGCAGTATCCATGTTCATGGCCCCCTTTGTCTCCCCAGGAGCTCTACATGTCCTACAACAATATTTCTGACTTGAGCCAAATCTGTCTGCTGGATCAGCTCGAGGTTCTGGACCTGGAGGGCAACAACATTGAGAACCTAGAGCAGGTTCGGTACCTGGGTCTCTGCAAAAAACTCCATGTGCTCACTCTGGAGGGGAATCTGATCTGCCTGAGGCCAGAGCCAGAAGCAGCTGAGGTGAGGGCCTGGACCTGATCGCTCCTGCCCTGGCCTTGGGGGACCGGGCTGGGAGCTGAAGTTGCATGTCCCTCTCCTTTCTCCTCTTCAAATACACTGTGGTCTGGTGCGGTCTGCCTGCTGGCTCAGCCCCCTCTCAGTCTAGTAGGGAGGGAGCCAAGCAGAGGATAGGAGTGCCCCACGGCTTTACATTCTCAAAAGTGGGAAGATTTCCATGAAGTTGGGAAGGAGGAGGGAAGATGAGGTGATAAGGAAGTCTGAGGGAGGCCTCAGAGACAGGTGTGTGTAATATGCAAATATTCATGCATTGTGTCAGTAGGGCCTGGAAACCTGTCCCCCCTCCTGTAGAAGGGCTGGTCCCCTCTGCCCAGAACAGCTTCCTCAGGTCCAAGGGACTCCATAGATTCACATCTCCTTAAAAAAAAAAAATCATCTTTCTGGAACCCCCACCAATGTGTTTACCTTTAATAGTCAGTCAGTCAGAGAACACAGTTCATAATTAAGGCATTTAGTGAAATGGTATAATAAGAAATATAGCAACAAATCTTTTCCCCTGTAAACCTGGGTTATGTTCTCACAACATTCACGGTGTCTGTAGCAAGAGTGGCTGCAGATAAAGAACACACATGGAGGGGTTGGCACACGAAGAACGTGTGTCCAGAGCAGGGCTAATCCCTGCCTGCCGCAAGGCGGGGCACTCAGGATCTTCCAGTGATATCCTGTGCCATTTCTGCTGGGCATGTCCTCAGCATCTCCTGCTCACTTGGACATCGACTCTCTGCTGCTCCACTTCCTAGAGCTTCTGGCTAAGCTGGAGTCCTCAGCTGTCAAGGATGGCCACCCTGCTCTTTTAGCTTAAAGCCAATTTTTTAAAAAAGAAAAAGGCTTTTTCCAGTTCTTAAAAAAAAAAAGTCGGGAATCCTAGCCTGGGCCCCATACCACCACCAATTACATTCTCTCAGATTCTCTTCAGTTCACTTTGGAGTCTTGGCTGGAAGCCTTTGACCTTCTCAGACTGAAATTCCCTCCCCTAGGCACGGAGCTCTTTAGCTCCAGGGCCCCCTCAACTATCTAATGCCCTCAGACCAACCCTCCTAGTCCAGGAGCCTTCATACTCATTCTCCATCTCGGGAGGTGAGATTGCAAATCTGATGATGCCCGATTACATCCCAACAGCTCTGGGGTTCAGGGCTCCCAGGTTTTAAACCCTAAACTTCCCCTGAAGATGCATTCTTGAGACCCCAACCGGAGATCCCTGGGGCTTTAGTCAGATTCCTGTCTTTTCACATGCTGATACAGGAGGCCCTAAGCCAGAGACGTGGGGAGGCTCTCCCAGGTCAGATCTGAGCAGGTATTGTTGTTCCTACTTTAACGAGCCTCGGAGATTGGGAGGTCCCAAGGTGAGTCAGGAGTGGAGCACCTGAGCCCAGGTCTTTGCACTTTGAGTCTGTGACTCTCTTCCAAGGGAACCTAATGCTAGCAGGCCAAAGGCAGAGTGGAAAGTAAATCAAAGTCCCCTTTTCAATCTTCTTTACTGAGGTTTGAGGGCTGGCTTTGTGGTGGAGTCTAGAGAGAGTGGAGTCCAAAGCCCACCTCCAAACCTGACCACGGAGTGACCACAGGTGAGTCATTTCAATGCCTGGAGCCTCCGTTTCCTCTTTTGTAAAACTGGGTTGGTCAGATAAGCCTGAGTAGGGGCCCAAGGTTGGGGTCTCAAGTACCTTTCCCCTGGGCAGGTATGGGCCTCCCCACTGGGGGTGGGGAAGGAGGGAGCTGATTGGCTGTTTAGCCAGTCCGATCTTGGAGCTACTTGAAAGTCAACAAGCACTTAGTGAACACATACTCTGTGCCAGGCACCGTGCTAAGCGCCCAGGAACACTGTTGCTTCTGTTGTGTTGAGTCTGACTCTCCACGACCACATTTGGGGTGTTAACCTGAAAGTTTGGTTAAAGAAGGCAAACAAGTTAGGTGATACATGATTATATAGTTTATTCCCTGTTAGCTAGCGAATCATGTTAACATGGAAGCCAGAATGTGATTCTGACTCAGAGATTAAGCAAAATGAGAGAAGTTTTATACAGTTGAGAGTGATCAAACTCAGGATGTCTGTGTTACAAAAAATACAGCCTCCATATGTTTGTTTAACATATAGCATGGGAAAGGAATTTTCTTAATTGAATAGGTTGTAAATACAATAAAATAGGAGAATGTAAAAGTGTCCATTGAAATTATAGACCAAGATAAGAAGAATCCCATTGTCCAAGAGAGTGTCTGGTCCCAGACATCCTGGGCTTAGTGATAACAAACAGGAAGAATGCTGGTCAGTTCCATCTGGTCTTGGAAATTGCTGACACAGGAAGGGGTGTTTTTAGTTCACTCAAGGGGAAAAAGATTAATTCAGGTTTTTGGCCCTTATTGGGGCTCAATTGATCTTAAATGATTATCAGGGATTTTCTTGGCAGAGATACTGGAGTAGTTTGCCATTTCCTTCTCCAGCTCATTTTGCAGATGAGGAAACTAAGGCAAATAAGGTTAAGGGGCTTGCCCAGGGTCACACAGTTAGTAAGTGTCTGAGGCTGGATTTGAATTCAGGTCCTCCTGACTCCAGGATGGAATGAGCATAGGAAAGTGACCCCAGTTGTTCTCCCTTGCTTCTGAAGGTGATTTTGGTGGTGTCCCTAGAGAGAGTGATTGGTTACCATGAGGAACCCCTCACCGAAATTATTGGTGAAACCCTTTGTGACCATTCGTCAAGAAGAGACTGATAAAAGCATGTTGTACCCGGAAGATTGTGAATGTCATTTCAGTAATCTGTCTTTTATGCCCACCAGCTCTGCTGTAGCCAGCCAGGGGGCACCACATTGCAGAGAGAGCTGGGCCTGGAGTCAGGAAGGCTTGAGTTCAAATTCAGCTTTGGACACTTAATAGCTGTATAACCTTTGGCAAGTCACCTAACTTCTGTCTGCCTCAGTTTCCTCAACTATAAAATGGGGATCATAATAACACCTACCATTCAGGTAGGATATTGTGAGCAGATCATTTGTAAAATGCTTAGCACAGTGCCTGGCACGTGGTGGGTGCTATACATGTGCTTATTTCCTTCCATTATTATTATTATTATTATTATTATTATTATTATTATTATTACTTTCAGCTGGGTAATTTAATCCTCTTCCAAGTTCTACTAGAACTCACTTTAACCCTGAATAGCCAGAGGGGAGAGGTTAGACTTCAGGAAGACTGAAGTGATAGAAAAGGATAAATGAAGAAAAATGAGGTAATGCCTAAGAAGGAGGGTCCCTTCCAGTTTCAGTGAAGCGTTGTTTGTGTATGAATAGGGAAAGAATGTTTGGTTTTGATTGTGTCTTTGGAAAGGAGACCACTGGAGGGCAGTCCTCAGTTCCGTAATTGTACATTTGGCCAGACTGTGGCCTGAGGGAGGGAATTCAAACCTAATCTAAAGCCCAGAGTTTGGAGATATCCTAAGGGGTGGCATGTTGGAAAATGGCTTGCTTTCTGCAGACAAAGGGGAGGTCCAAGTATATACCCTGGCCCCACAGAAAAAGGGGAACAGTGGCTCAGAAATCTCTAATATGAGTTAAGATTTGGAGGATAGGACCCTGGATATGGATTGGTGACTCTACAGGAAGTGTCCTGTTCTTTGCTGCCTCAAATGCAGGGGAAATTAGGTGATACAGAACTGTTGAACAGAGATCCAGAAAGTTTTGTTGCTGTTTTTCAGTCAGGTCAGACTCTTTGTTGACCCTGTTTGGGGTTGTCTTGGCAAAGGTACTGGAGTAGTTTGCCATTTCCTTCTCCAGCTTATTTTACAGATGAGGAGCTGAGATTTAAAAAAAAAAGGGTTAAGTGACTTGCCTAGGGTCACACAACTAATAAGTGTCTGAGGCTATATTTGAACTCAAGATGAGTCTTCCTGATTCCAAACCCAGTGCTCTGTTGAGGTTTAGGGGTGCTGGAACCCCAGAATCAGAACTCGCAGGTCCTGCTACCCAAGCCTTCTTTCAGCCAAAGACAAGGCTTATTAGAACATCTGTCACACTGGGCAGACTTTTAAGGAGTCGGAACATTAGTGAGCTAGTGGCTAGATTATAAGAATCTGAGCATCTTAATGGAGATGTGTGGGATGCAACTCAAATTGAAAAACACTGAGAGATGTCTCAAGGTAGGAACAGAAAGGTTTATTTTCAAATCTTGAGATGCGGGTGTCCCTCCACCAGTATGATCTGATGAGGGGAGACAAGTTACAGAAGCAAAAGAACCAGATTAAATCGCCCTAAAGGCTAAATTCGCCCCTCCCACCAACTGGCCAATGTTTGGCTCACAGTCTGAATGTGAAAGTCTTCCACAGAAACAGAAAAACAAAGAAACAATATACATATCCATATTTAGCCCCTTAGTTTACTGAAGTGTTGCCAAAAACGTGCAGTCAAGCTAGACACTGTACTGTATAGCCAGGTCACCATGACTGAAATATAGCAACAGGTACAACAAGATATAGGGGGGCTTCAAGGGTTTCAGGCTTGGCAAACTTTAACTACTGAGATAACAATGGCATAAAAGGGGGGGCGGGGTACTTGGGGCTGGATTCCCGTAACTCAGGTGATTTCTAGTAAATCGAAACTTAGTGTCAGGCTGCTATGCCTGCCTTGAGTTTTGATACAATTTCTATTTATTCTTCTAAGAAGTCTTCACAGGACCCCCCAGCCCACTCAGTCTTATCCCAAACCTTAATTATACTGAGGAGTCTTCACTGGGACATCCCATTCAGAGACAAGATGGACCTTATACACAGAAAGACTATGGGAGGGATCTAAGAGTGGCCAATCAGTCTATGAGGTAATAGAACTCCAGGGACCTAGACCACTCTGCCAAGGGAGAATGGAGCTTATATAAGATTAAGGGTAGGAAGGGGCCATTCTGGAGGTAAGACAATAGAGGGCTAGGCTAGGTCAAGGGTAACAGAATTGGGAGATTGGATGTAGCCACAATGAAAGGGCCAGTTGATGGGATTATAGCCTCAGGCCAATGCCAGAGATTTGGCCTTGTGGGAAAGTCCATCCTCATCATGTCCAGTGGACCCACTTAGCTGCACCAGAGGAGTCAGGAAGACCTGAGTTCAAATGTTGCTTAATCACTTACTGTGTGACACTGGACAAGTAATTTGACCTCTATTTTTCCTCCATTTCCTCATCTATAAAATGAGGATAATAATAGCACCTCACTCAAAGGGTGGTTGTAAGGACCAAATGAGATAATATTTATAAAGTGCTACATCAATGCCAATTATTGCTCTTCGAGCTAGCCTGGATGTTCCTGGTGTTGCTTTAGGTCACACTCACCTCTTTATATCACTTGTTCTGAACTTCAGAGGCAACATCTCTGCTTCATTTCACCCCTGCAGCATCTCTGGTTGATTTCACCTCTGCAGCACCTCTGCTCCATTTCACCTCTGCTGCATCACTGGTCCATTTCACCTCTGCTGCGTCTCTGGTCCATTTCACCTTTGCTGCACTTGTGGTCCATTTCATACCACCACCCCCTGCAGCATCTCTGGTCTGTTTCACCTCAGCAGCATCTCTGGTCTGTTTCACCTCTGCAGCATCTCTGGTCCATTTCACCTTTGCTGCGTCTCTGGTCCATTTCACCTCTGCAGCATCTCTGGTCTATTTTGTTGAGGCTTAGAGGTTTAGAGGTGCTGGGACCCCAAAATCACAACACACAGGTCCTTCCCAAATGAATTTGACCCAAGCCTTCCTTCAGATTTGCCATATTGGCCAGACTTTAAGTAATCTGAACATTTGTGATGCTGGTATTGACAAGGGGTCTAGATCGAATCTGAGCACCTTAATGGATCTTATATACAGGAAGACTGTGGGAGGGATCTAGGAGTGGCCAAGTAGGCTGAGGTGATTGATAGAAGGGGTCTAAGGAGAATCTGGATGGGAGTAGCCAGTAAGCTGGGGTGACTGTGAGGTAAGAGAGAAGGGGGGTCAGTGAATGCCAGGGACCTAGACCATGAGGCCAAGGTAGGATGGGGTCTAGATGGTATCAAGGGTGGAAAGGTAACAGACAATGAAGGGCTGAGTGGGTCAGAGGTAACAGAATTGGGAGACTGAGTGTAGCCTTAATGAAAGGTCAGTTGAGTGGATTGTAGCCTCAGGCTACAGGCTAGAGACTTGGCTAGATCTAGTGGGAAATTTTTTTTTTTTTGCTAGGCAATAGGGTTAAGTGACTTGCCCAGGGTCACACAGCTAGTAAGTGTTATGTATCTGAGGCTGGATTTGAACTCAGGTCCTCCTGAATCCAGGGCCAGTGCTCTATCCACTGCTTCACCTAGCTGCCCCTAGTGGAAAAATTCAAGGAGAGTCCCAGGTGGGGTTTTCTAGGGCCCATACCAGTCACAATCATGTCACCCCCTACTAATAAACTCCAGTGGTTCCCTATTCTCCTGGCATCAAACACAAAATCCTCTCTTTGGCCTTCAAAGCCCTTTACAGCCTTACTACCTTCCCAGTCATCTTACACCTTACTCACCCTCCTACTCTGCAACCCAGTGACTTCAGCCTCCTTACTCTTCTTCATGCAACACATTCTGCAATTTAGTCCCACAAGAACATTGATTCACTCATAAAGTGTTGTGACATTTGATCCGCCATGTTTCAAGTCTGTCTCTCTACTGTTGTGTCTGTCTGACTTCTGCTTGTTCCTCATATACGTTTAGAAAGACATTTCTTAATGGTTTCTTGTCATTTTGTTGTTATTGTCGTCCTTGGTTATTGTATTTGTATATTGTATTTCCCATTCTTGTGTTTCTGTTATCTAGGGTATTTGAAAAGCATATAATTTCATTGAGTCTGGTTTTCTTTCTAGGAATGCTTCAAAAACCTCCTTTAATTGTCAATCTTTTTCATTTGTTGGTAGGCTCAAGTTTTTGGGAAGGTTGGTTGCCTTGGTCTCTATTTTGAGCTCCTTTGCTCTTTGGAACGCATAATCCCATTTCTTCCTATGGCTTATGATGGGTGCTAAGGAATCTTGTGTTATTGGGATTTCCTTTCCTTTATATTTAGAGTACTTTCTCCTGGTCAATTGCAGAACATGGTGTTTGTTGTGGAATGCTTAAATTAATCACTATGTATCTTGGGGTTTGTAGCAGTTTTCTCTGTTGCAGGAGTTTTCTCTGTTGATTATTTCAATTGGTTCTCTGTCTTCTGTGCTCAGATGTCCTGGGAAGTTTTCTTGTGTTGTTTCTTGCATTATGGTGTTCTATTTTTTTAATTTGTCATATTCTTCTGGGACACCTAGAATTCTTAACTTGTTTCTATGAATCCTATCTTTGAGATAGATATATTTTGCTTGTACAGAGAATTTACTTTCTTTTACTATCATTATTTTTTGCTTCTCTTCTTCCACATTGCCCTTCAATTCTGTGTTCTTGCATTCTCAATCAGTTTTTCTCTCTTTTGTTTCTTTGGTGAGACTTACCACTGGGATTCAAGTTTTCCTATTCTGCTAAATATTACTGCTATGCTGGCCATAAATTCTGCTTTCACAATTCTTATTTCTCTTTTAAACCTCGTACAACTTTGGTGAGCCCTCTCTCCCAAAGGCATCCATACCATTTGCTTATTTCTCCTCTTCCTGACATTCACATTGCTTCCCACAAGCCCCACCATGGGAGGTTTGAGGAGGAATGAAAAGGTTTGGAAAATATGCGATGCTGAGTAGAATTGTATGTCCACAAGGTGGGTTAAAGGGACTGCCTTGCTGCAGTGAGGGCCCATCTGAGATTGTGTAACATAGGTGTGTAGCAGACCCATAGCTTTATGATTTTCTCCAGTTTGTTTGGTGGCACATGAGTAAGAGGAAAGGCAGTAAATGGATGATTTAAAAAAAACACTCAGTGCTTGGAGTTGGCAGGGAAAGATCTTTGATGGAATAACAGGACACAGATTCACCAGGGGAGGACAGTGCAGGGTTGAGCTGATTCACCAAGGGTTCAGGGTGGAGAAGGGAGAAGAGTGTAGCTAGTGCAAGAAGAATGGGCCGGGAAAAAACTAATGGGTAGAGGGATTGGAGGTCACAGTGTGAAGGAAAATCAAGGTTTGGGGTTGTAAGGCAGAGGGAGGGGTAGAATAACAACAGATTATGACCAGATAAAGGAATCACACAGTTCATGAATATTCTTCTCAAGATCAAGTTAGGCTTGGCCATCTTTGTGAGTGTGTGTGTGGGGGGGGGGTGTCATAGAAAATGAGGAAGTTGAGGAACTGGTGGGAGGGTAGAGAGCTTCTCCCAGAGCCTCCATTTGAGAAAGTGGCCTGCACCAGCCATCCTTCACTCCCCACTCAGTGGCACTCTCTGGGACTTCTCCTACATGCCGCCATGATGGATCCCTTCCCTCTCTCCCCAACCCTGCTCTTCCTTCTTTTTGTATGCAGTCTTATCCCATGAGAATGTAAGTTCCCTGAGGGCAAAGACTACCTTTTGTCTTTCTTGGGACCTCTGCTACTTAGCACTGTGCCTGACACCTAGTAGGTGCTTAATAAATGTTTATTGACCATCTGAAGGAGTGCTGATATGTAATCTAAAATTTCTTAGTGTGAAGGCAAGAGAGAAAGACTGAGTCAGACACTGAACTCACTCACACTGGCCCACATGAGGGGCCAAGGCAACCAGAATGGAGCTGTAGGAAACTGGGAACATGAGTGAATGGCTGGCCCAGGGAGGCTAATATCTTCCTCTCCTTCCCAAACAGGCAAAGTAGAGGTGGCATGATTGGATTCCCCCTTTGGGAAAATCACTTTGGCCACTGAACAAAAGGTTGGATTAGAATGGGGAGATGAATGGGGAGAACAATGAAAAGTCTATTGCAATAAAACAGACCAGAGGTGGTGGTCAGGATCTCTGTGAAGGTAGTGGCCGTGTGTTGGCAAGAGAAGGGGAAATGAACAAAAGTTATTGGGAATGTGGAAATGGTAAAATTTGGAAATGCATTGAATATGTGAGATGAAGGAAAGTAAAGAGGAAAAAAAATAACCCAAAGATTGCAAGCCTATGGTGGTGTAATGCAGAACATTAATTTACCATTTAGGTAGTAGGGCCCTTTAGGCCATGGAAAGCAGAAGTTGCTGCTTAATCTTGCCTCAGACCGCTTTCCTCCTAAATCTAAACAATAGTGAAATGTACTCTTGGATAGCTTAAGCACAGCCCATACCTCCAGCACAAGTGGATAAGAAAGCTTGCAATACAATGGCTTTAGATAATTATGTTTATACCAGAAACCAGGACACCTGGTCTGGTTTGTGTGATCCCTGACCTGTAATGATGGGATGCTCCGATGCTTGTGCTTATACTTTTGCCCAAAATGCCTCCCTAGTCTCAGAAACACTATCTCTAACAACCACTCCCCAGCCCAAGGACGCTGTGCCTAGCAGTATTCATGCATGGGCCTCAGCAAGATCCTTATCTGGCTGCTCAGGCCACAGCCCTCAGATCATATGTCTGGAAGCCTCCATTGTAAGAAAGTTTGCAGAGCATTATCATATCTACACAGAGGGAGAAGGGCGTCCTTGACCACCCAGACTTCAAAGATCCATCCCCCTCCCTGTCCTGTATGCCCCCTATATAAACCCTAGCTCGACCCCTGATGGGGGCTGCTTGATTTGGATGTGAATATCCCTGGCAGCCGCGGGCTAATAAAGTCCACAATTTAAAATTAGCTTGGGTGGTCAACTCGCTAATTTCTCGGTATAACAGTGGCAGCTGCCTTCATAATAGAAAAGTGGGGAAGAGGAGAAAGCTTGGAGAAAAGAGAGAGTTTGAGATGTCTGCAGCGCATTGTTACAGTAGTCAGCCTATTTAAAGCATCAGGGGCAACATTATGGTCCCCAAGATCCACATGGTTTCTCCCTCTTTAGCTTTAGGGAATTTATTTAGACAAAAATTTATGAATTCATCGTAATCACTCTGAATCTCCAGCTAGGAAAATTCTTAACATTTGGGTAGAGGTTGTGCTAATTCTACATTCATTTTTATCTCTAGTTAACCCCTAGCCTCTTTGTAGTTGAAACAAAATTCAGTTTACTGGAAACTTTTGGATAATGAAATAACAAATTATATTATATGTTATAAAGATGACCCCAAACTCAGTTCTGAAGACTGATGTCTCGAAGACTTTTTATTAAAGAGGTTGAAGTGTGTCATTTCAACCCATAATCCTTCTCGGTTACAATCTTCCTTATACTCCCCTTAATATACATTATGTGCCTGGAATTGTGTTATCACTACCCCCCTTATGGAGAAGTTAGCCTGTCTGTGCTGATTTCTTATCTACTCATGTGGAAACTTAACTCTTTCATTTCTCACTTTATAGTGACTGTAAATAGACAAGGCACCAGGAGAGGAGAGTAGGAAAAGAGACAACCTTTTCTTGGGACTTCTCCTTGTCTGAGTCCTTTTTTTTTTTAATTCATTCATCCCTCACTTTCTTCTTTCCTCTCTCTTTTCCTTCTTTCCTTCCTTTTTTCTTCCCTTTGCCTTCATCTCTCCTTCCTTTCTTCCTTCTTTCCCTTCTTCTCTGCTTCCACAAGCATTTCCTAATCACCTTCCCTATTCAGAATGCTGTTCTGTGCCCTGAGCATACAAAGATATCACAATATTTGGTCCCCATGCTAAGGGACCTTGAAGTTCAGTGGGAGATAGCCCAAGAACTAGAATGCCTGTCCCTATTAGAATGTACACTCCTTGAGGACAGGGACATCTTTATGCTTGTATTTGTATCCCTAACACACAGTAAGTGCTTAATAAATGTTGGTCAATGGCCTGACTTGATTTATTTCCTGCTTTTGTCGTCTCTGCCAATCTGATGGGTATGAGACGAAAGCTCAGGGCTGCTGGAATCTGCGTTTCTCTGGGTATTTTCTTCCATTTGTTTGATGATCGCTTGAATCCCTTCCTTTCATATTCACAGCCTGTTCATATCTTTTGACCATTTATATGTCAAAGAAATAATGGCTCTTAATTTTATAAATTTGAATCAGTTCTTTATACATCTTGGATGTGAGAACTTTATGAGAGAAACTTATTACAAAGATTTTTCACAGTAAACTATTTCTCTTCCAATTTTAACTACATAGTTTTGTTTGTGTAGAGTCTTTTTAAGCTAATGCAAAATGGATTTTACTCCAGTCCCTCATTTTACCTGTAGGAATGTTTGTGTTTTAAGTGTGTTTCTTTTAAACAACATATTGTTGGATTCTGCTTTCTAATCCATTCCTCTATCCTTTTCTATTTTATAGAATTCCATTCTTTCACAATCATAGTTATTATTACTAACTGTGTATTTCTATCTTTTCTTCTAGTATTTTTTCCTCGCTTTGATTCCATTTCTTTTCTTACAAATAGGAAGAAGGTGGTAGGACAAAGTGAGTTTGCCTGGAACATTGTAGGTGCTGAATAAGTCTTTATTGACTGACTGACTTGTGATCTTGCAAGCGAAGCAGCATGTTTCCTCTCTCTTCTAGCTCTTCTCACATCATTTCCCTACCTCTAATCCCAGGTTTTTATTCTCTCTTCCTTTTTTTTTACATCCCATCTCTCACCAGAATTTGAGTTTGTTCACCTGATGACTCTCCCATAACAATTCTACCCTCTCTCTTGAAACTCTGTCTCTATCTCTCCCTTGTCCCTGTCCCCTCTTATTTCCCTTCTGAATTCAATGTCTTTTTGTGCCAAAAGCCTGTGTGTGGGGTGAATAAGAGGGATGCAATTGTGTTAAGTCGTGTAGCTCACATAAAAGTGAAGGTCATGGGATGTCCTTCCCCTCCCCCACTCTTCCGTGGATGCACTTGCTACATGATAATGATTTCCTTACATTCTCCTTCTTTCCCCAGTATAATTCCCTGTCCCTCCCACTTTAGTCTTCTCCTAAGCAGAACAGAACAAAATCACCCATAAGTCTTCTGTCATTTTAACCTTTCTCTCTGGCCCTTGACAACACTGGGTTCTGTGAAAACATGGATTTCTTTTCTTTCTACTAATATATAAACAATCCATCTCCACCTAGTACCTTCATAAACAGATATGTATACCCGTGTTTCAATTGGCGACGGTGTTTCTAGTTCCAAAGGTCTGCACAGTCTCATCCTTTTCACCAGGAACGCCTAGATACCCTCTATTCCATTAAAGATTTATTCCTTTCCTAAGTTTGTCAGAGAGGTTGCCCTTGGTTGTTAGCCTTTATCTTTTGCCTTTTGGCATAATGCATTTCAAGCTCTCCTCTTCTTTTTAGTGACAGCTGCCAAATCTTTTGTAATGCTGACTACGGGAAGGGGAGACATAGGTAAATATTTGTATAGTGCCTACTGTGTGTCAGGCACTATGCTGAGTGCTTTTTACAAATATCATTTCATTCAATCCTTACAACAAAACTGAAGTGCTATTGTTTCACCATTGAGGAAACTGAAGCAAACAGAAGTTGAATGCGTGCTCAGGGTCACACAATGAGCATCTGAGGATAGATTTGAACTCAGGTCTTTCTGACTCCAGGCCCAGCACTCTGCACTGTGGTGCCCCCTAGTACCCTCTGTGGATCATTGGTACTTGAACTCTTTCTTTTGAGCTATTGTCTTTTTTCCCTTTGGATTGTAGCTATGATGTTTCTGGGAATTTCTGTTTTGTGACATGTCTTTCGGGAGGTGACCTATTGCTTCTTTCTATCTCCACTTGCCATCTGTTTCTAAGAGTTCTAAGCAGTTTTCATGGATGACTTCTTGATATGTTCTGTGACCTGCTCTCCAGATGGGTTGGTGTTGATGTTACATTTTCCTCAGTCTATGTCCCCCAAATCTCTTTGCTCTGTTTTAATACAACTTGCTGCTGTGTGGAGTTGTTTTCTGCCTGGTCCATTCCATTTTTCAGAACACGTAGTTCTTGGGCTAGGCCTTCCACTCTTTGTTCTAGGACACGAACCCTCTTTGCTGTTCTCTCTGCCCTCCCATGGGTCATTCGTTTCTTCCCGGTTCTCTTGTGGCCTGGACATTTCTTCTCTTGGACTCTGCTTGGACTTGGCGTGGGACAGCTCTCTTCCTTGGGCGTCCCTTGTAATATCTGTTGTTTTCTCCTTTTGCTCAGTCCACAACCTCTGTGTCTGGGTTGAGGTCAAACTCAGAAGTAGGCCTCCATGGTCCTGAGCCTGGTTGCTAAGTCTAGGCCTCACCTTGTACAGGAATGGTTTGGCTTTGCCTCCTCCTGTGGTCAGGCTCAGGCTGCCCAGATGCTGCTCAGGGCCTTTCTGCTGCTGCTGTGGCCACATGGGGCTCCGTGGGGCCCTGCAGCTTCTCCTGCTCCTTTGGAGACTGCTGCCGGTCTGGGCTCTTCCTAGGGCTTTCCTTGCTGCTATGATCCAGGACTGTGCATACCCTGGGCTCTTACCAAGGGGCTCTGGGGTGGCCCCCAGGTGGACTCTACCTAGGGTCTTTCTCTTGTCTCTGGAACAACAAGAAAACAAAAAGATTCTAATTTAGCTTCAAAAGACATTACAGACCAGGTGAGAGAAAAGATGATTCTAAACTAATCACAGAAAAATACTAATAAAGTGTCTTACTTGTTTTAAATCCTACGACGAGGGCTCTACCTGCAGCCTTATCCCATGAGCAAGGGAGCAGCTTTGAACCAGTCCCACTTTCGAGTTTCCCTTCCAGCCTTGGACTGGGTGAAGCAATCTACAGTTGATTCTCCGCATTTCCTGGGGTGTGCATCCTAGCCTGTTACTGCCCCCAACTTCCCCCAGGCCCTGGTCAGGGCCTTCTGTTCGGGATGACCCTCCCGGGATCTCTCCCTTCCCTGCTGCACCTCAGTCCTAACTTTGCTCTTCAGAGGTGAGTGGTGCTTGCTCTGGTCTCTCTCCTTCCAGATCCTCAGCATCTCCTCTTTGTTCTGAGAGGGCTACCTTCGCTTTGTGTTTTATACAAGTTCCTTGGGCCAACCCAGACTCTCATACAACGGCTTTGATCAACTCAAGGAGGTGTACAAGCCCTGCTTACACTCAGTTTTGATTGACTGACCCGACCAAGACGTATTCTTATCTAACAGAGGCAACAGTTTTAAATGGTGGGATAATCAATGGTGGCTCCCCCTACCCCTTACATTCTCCCTCTGGTTTTAATATTTGTTATCCTTAGCAAATCCACTGGAATATATGGACTTTGGGCAGAGGATGTCCTGAACTGTGGTTCAAGCATTATCTTTAAACATTTTGTTTTATACAAACAAAGCCAATGCAACCAAGATTAGGAGGGAAGTAGAAAATTGGGAAAGAATTTTTACAACCAGTGTTTCTGATAAAAGCCTCATTTCTGAAATATGTAGAGAACGGAGTCAAATTTATAAGAATACAAGTCATTCCCCAATTGATAAATGGTCAAAAGGTATGAACAGGCAGTTTTCAGAGGAAGAAACTAAACCTATCTATAGTCATATGAAAAAAATGTTCTAAATCACGATTGATTAGAGAAATGCAAATCAAAATGACTCTGAGGTACCACCTCACACCTATCAGATTGACTTACGTGGCAAAACAGGGTAATGATAAATGTTGGAGAAGATGTGGGAAAATTGGAACACTAATGCATTGTTGGTGGAGTTGTGAAATGCTCCACCCATTTTGGAGAACAATTTGGAACTGTGCCAAAGGGCTATAAAATTGTGCATACCCTTTGACCTAGCAACACCACTTCTATGTCTGTATCCCAAAGAGATCATACAAATGGGAAAAGGACCCACATGTACAAAAATATTTATAGCAGCTCTTTTTGTGGTGGAAAAGAATTGGAAATGGAGGGGATGCCCATCCATTGGGGAATGGCTGAACAAGTTGTGGCATATGAATGTAGTGGAATACTATTGTGCTATAAGAAATGATGAACAGGCTGACTTCAGAAAAACCTGGAAAGACTTGTATGGTCTGATGCTGAGTGAAGTGAGCAGAACCAGGAGAACATTGTACACAATAACAGCCACATTGTGCGATGACTAATATTGTTAAACTTAACCCTTCCTGGCAATACAAGGATCTAAAACATCTCCAAAGGCCTCGTGATGGCAAATGCTATCCACATCCAGAGAAAGAACTATAGAGTCTGAATGCAGACTGAAGCAGACTATTTGCTCTCCTTTTCCTTTGTTTTGTTTTATTGCTTCATTCTCGTGGTTCCTCCCATTAGTTCTAATTGTTCTTTACATCATGACTAATGGGAAAATATGTTTATTATGAATGTGTAAGTAGAGCCCATATGAGATTGCATGCTGTCTTGGGGATGGGGGAGAGAAATGGGAGTGGGAGAAAATTTAGAACTCAAAATCTTATGGAAGTGAATGTTGAAAACTAAAAATGAATTAATTACAAGAAGATTTTTTGTTCTAAGTATTTTCACTCTGATCTATGCTCAAGAGAACACTGAGCACGGGGACATTGTAGTCTGCTGATAACTGTGATCGGCACAGTTAGTGTGACTAATTCACACTATCAGAATTGACCAAATCGTTTGCTACACTGTGGTGCTGCTCTTTGGCGATTGGGTAAACCTTGGCCCAACATTGTGAGGTTCAGAGAAGGGTTTTTGAAAAACATTGATCCATTTATGGAGGATGATGATCCATCTATAAGCGCCTAGAAGCTGCCTATAAGATCGGGGTCATGTTCTGTAGGTGTAGGGGAGCCTTGACTTGGGAATGGCTGCTGTGGTCACTCTGAACCCCAGTATTAGGACTGTGGTCTCCCACCAGGGACCTATAGCTCAGCCCTCTGTGTCTGGGACTCCCCCAGCCTCATCATGGGCCTATCCTAGGCCAGGGCTCCAGTCAGGCCACTGGCCCTGGTGGTGTTCTGGTGCACTTTCCCTGCTCAAGGGGCTCTCTGAGGCATTTTCCCACAGCCCACAGGATACTTTCATGTGGTTCTCATGGCCCCTGTCTTGTTCTTCCAGGCCCCAGACTATAACTACAGGGCCGAGGTGAAAAAGCTCATTCCCCACCTCCAGTTCTTGGATGACATACCTGCTGGCCAGACCTCCCTCCAGGCCACCCGGAAGCTCAACAAAGACTGGCTTATTGTCAAGGAGTCCATCAAAGAGGCCAACTTAGATGGCTCACGGTTTAGTATGAGGCTCATTCAGCCCTCCCCCCAGCAGGGATGGATGGGGGCCCTGGGGACCAGCCCCCTCCTTTCCTGAGGCTCCAGTGGAGAGTAAGCTTGAGAAAGCACTGATGAGAAGCTAGAATGCCCAGTTAAAGCCCGGGCAAAGTGGAGGTGGTGACCCTCCCAGACCCCCAGAGCCTGCTTTCCAGGGAAGGTGCCTCCTTGTTACAGGCCTGCACCAGAGTCCAGCATCTCCTCACCCAGGTGATGTTTCCTGGTGCAACTGTCTGATCCCGGGGGGTGGGGGGGGGTGGGAAGGGCTCAACACAGGGCCATAGCCCAGCAACCCCTCCCTCATGATTGCCTCAGTTTACCAGTCTGTACAGTGCAGAGAGCTACCTTGCTTCATGGCAGAACTTGAAGAGATCCACAGTCTTGGCTGGCTGTGAGCAGTCTCCCCCCAAATCCTCCACCCAGAATGTCAGAGGCCTCCCCCTTGTCCTGTGACTTCTGGGAGGGCCCTGACCAGGTTGACAACACTCCTCTCTCTTTCTCACTCAGATTTTTATGCAGGCTTACCAAGGCAGAGGCTCAACCCCAATCTGAGGCTGTCCACGAGCCCTTTACCACCAACTCCACAGCCATGGCCTCTCCCTGTGGGCCGGCTGCCCTGGACAATGCCCCTGTCATCTCCTGGGAGTCCCCTTCCAGAAGCCTTCCTCCCCGAGGAGCTGGCCCCTGACACCAGTGATTCCAGTGACCTGACCCATGGTGTGCACCCCTAGCAGCTGGGTGGACATGTCTCTCCTCAGGATCCATTGTCCTTCCCTTGACTTCCACCAGGGAGCTGACTTAACCTCCTTTCTTTCAGGAGTCAGTCGGGTCCTCTGTGGAAACCCCATCAAAGGCCTGCAGGAGCGCCGGCAGAAGCTATGTGTAGGTGTCTGTGTTCCCCTTGGGGATGGCATTCCACAGGCCAAAGACTCCCTAACACGCCACCCCCAAAGAGGCACCCCTGAAGAGCCCCGAGCATGGGCTGAGATCTGGGTGGTCAGGGAAGGAAGAGCCCCAGCTCCCCAGGGGAAAGAAGCAGGTAGAGGCTGGGAGCCTGGGGCAGGGGCAGGGGCCAGGAGTCCCCTGGGGAGTGGAGTAGGGGTGGAGGTCGGGAGCCCTGCTGAGCCCTGCTGGGGAGCAGGCAGAAGGCCCCTGGGGAGAAGGCAGGAGTAGAGGTCAGGAGGCCCCTGGGGAGTAGAGCAGGAGTGGAGGTCAGGAGCCCCCTGGGGAGCAGAGCTCTACTTTTGTTCCCCTTGATAAGGAAGTTCACCCCCCACCCACCCTCCCACACACACCCTTTCACAGCAATTCTCCTTGTTGGCCAGAGTAATCCTTGGACCTTTGACCTTCAGGTCAAAGTCTCCCCTCTCCCACCCTCCTCTACACACCCCTTCCTGTCCAACACTCAGCAGCCTCTGAGGCCCCAGCCCACCTCAGGCTGCAGCTCCAGCCGCTGCTACCAGGTACCCCCTCAGAGCAGACCCACCCCACCAGCCTCAGGAGTTAGCAAGGCCTGCCTCCATGGGTCCCTGAGCCCAGCTTGAGGGTGTCAGCCCCCTGGACTCCAAGCCACCATCTAGCTCTACACCAGGCACAGAAGGTGCTGAACCCTGGCCATACTTCTGACATCCCAGATTCTCTGACCCCCCCCCCGGCAAACAAGGGAGCCCCACCTTGCCTGCTGCAGCAGATGCTCCCAGGCCAAAGAAGGCACTGCCTGCTTTGAGCCCAGAGGCTCCCCCAGGACGCATTCCTATCCAGCCCCAGGGGACTGTGGTCTCCCCCAGTTTGGGATGAGTGCATGCCTTCCTCATCCTACCTCCTGGACCCCTGCATCCTCAACCAAGGTTCTCACTTGCTCCCAGGACCACAGTGGACGCACAGCTCCCCAGCCTCCAGCCCTGGGGTTTGTCAGGTCACCTCTGAAGGGACCGGAAGAGCCCTCTGGTGGGGAAGAGGACCTCTGGGCACAGTTCAAGGCTTGGAGGGAGAAGCGGCAGCAATGGTGAGCTGAGAGGGAGAGAGGACTCAGGGCTCCTCCACTGCCCAGCCCTGGATGCCTGGCCATGCCCCTGGGCTCAAAGCCAGAAAGCCTGAGTGGCCTCCCTTCATGCAGGAGGGGGCTACAAGGTAGGATGACCTGGGAGGTGCCCGACCTTAGCATGGGACTGTCCCAGGCCAAGCTGGCAGCAGAACTAAGGAGGTGGCAATCCCTCCAGGATCCCCCAGCTCAGCTTTGAGCCAGGGGCAGAGGTGGCCAGAGGGCAGCAGCCACAAGGGTCAGGCATGATCCAGCCCACTTCCCTGCTTTCCCCTAGCCTCCATCCCTTCCTTCCCCTTTGCACACTCTAAAATGGCCCCTTCTCTGCCCACCTCCATGCCCTCCTGCCTGTAAAGGGTTGGGGGTTTCTGCCTCTGTGGGTGTGTATGAGGAAGCACTTGGAGGGGCCAGATAGCAGAGACTATCTGAAACCCAGACTAGAGTCTCTGTTTGACTGTGGAAGCCATGGAGAACCTTCATCAGCCTCCCCCTCTCACACTCCCATGGCCTGAGAGTCAGCTGGGTTTGTCTCCCCCAGGGTTCTCCAGGGCCCTTGAAGGTTTGGGGGAGTAGGTAGTATCTGACATGGGCTCAACTCCCCACTGACTTGGGGGTCGCAGCACCCCTCTTCAGTCACATTAGCTTTTACAAAGGAGTGGGGCCTTGAAAGAACAAACATGTCAGCATCCCCTTATGCCTGTGGGCAGCACCTTGGGCCTTGGGAGGAGAAGAGGATCAGGAGACCCACCAAGCTCAGTTCTCACACAGCACAGTCCCACCAGGACAAAGCCCCTGAGGCTCAGGTCTGGGCCTTCTGGCTTCTCAAGACCCCCTTGCTGGGGAATCCTGGCCCAAGGTCAATTCAAGGTTGCTCTGGCAATCTAGGGGATTCCACCACCTGTGCCTACAGCTGAGAAGGGAAGGACAAATGGCCGAATCCCCACTGGGTTCTTGGGTAGCCCCTTCCCCCACCCAGATTGGTGCGTAGTGCCAGGGCTTGGGTGAATGGGACCTTTACCCTGGGCACCTTGGGAAACAGAGAGCACAACTGTGCCAATCATGTAGGCTTCAAGATGTAGCCAACAGTGGCTCCCAGCCACGTGGAAGGGGACCCTACACGTCCTGCACAGGGTCCTCCATCTTGGGTGAGCTGGCCACACCCAACCCTCTGTCACACTAGTACAAGGAGTCACATCTGGTGGCCTCATCTGCAGTAGCTGGGGGAGTCCTTGACTCAGTTCTGAAGAGGGCTTGGAACCAAGGCCCATCTCTCAGGCCCCCTTGGCTTCCGAGGGAGGAAGGCCTCAAGATCTCCCCCATGAGAAGGCAGCCTCAGCCTCTTCTCATGGGAGAGGGATGCCCCTGGAAGTGCTTGGGTGCGCACCAGATCCCCCTTACATGAGGGGGCTTCCCTAGTGGATAGAACCTTCTTCTTCCTGAGATTCCCCATTAGGGCTTCACTGTTCACACTGTGTGTGTCCCTGGTCAAACAAGCTTTGGGGCCAGCACTGACTCATTCTGTCCTCACCAGTGCCTAGCACACTCTGAAGGGGGTGTGTTTGTGAGGGCAGGAAGTGGGGGGAGTTGGGAGTGGCCTGAGAGGAGGAGGAGGGGTGAGATTTCCAAGTATTCCAGGTCCCGGGAGGGGGAGAGCAAGGAGAGCTGCAGGGAGGCCGGGCCAGGGTGGTGAGCTAAGAAGCAGGTATTTCAAGAGGCTGGTTGTGGGGAGAAGCTCCCAGATTTCCCAGGTGTGTTCCCAAGAGGAAGAGGAAGAGGACTCGATTGTGCTGAATGACCAGGAGGAAGAGGAGAAGGCCAAGGGGCCCCTCGGGTCTTGCCCAGGCTCCCCAAGCCCTGCCCCAGGTAACACCTCCCTGCCTCCCCGCTTGTTTTCCTTCCTTCCAGCTGGTCGATCACCTCTTCAGTCTCCTGCCCCTAAAGGCCCCTATTTCACTCCTCCATCTGCCTTCCACCTTCTTCCCAAGGTCACCTTTTGCCCCTTGATGTCCCAAAGACCCTTCTGGTGCCCCCCACTCAGGCAAAGGGTCAGTAAGGGTCCTTGGAGACTCTGACGAGGGAGGGAGCCAGGACTGCACGCAAACATGGAAGCAGACTGATAGAGGGTTCCACTCACGTTGTGAAGACCCCTGGTCTTCAAGTACTTCATGGATGTGCCTGGGTCTTGTACGAGGTCTGGAAGACAGAGACTGGTCATAGACATAGGGGCAGTCCCTGACATTACAGCTGCAATCCCCCTTTTTTATATTGGAGGAGGAGCAGATCCAGGCAAGGTCCTGCCCCTCCCAGGGTCTCCCTGCTTGTGGTGGTCCTCCTCTGCCCCCTGGGCCTTCCCTGTGCCAGACAAACCCCTCTACCTGCACAAGTGACCCCAGCACATAGGGCCTGGCATAGAGTAGGCATTCGACAAATGCTTGTCCCCTCTCCTCCAACAGACGGCCCCCTCCGTCATCTCCGCTCTCACTAAGCTCCAATGTTTCCCACCTAGTGGCTGCTGCCTCAAATACACTCACAGCTCCCCTGTCCTTTCAGACCCTTCTTGATCTGTCCAGGCCCGATGGTTCCTATCCTCCAGCTCTCCAGTGGAGCCTCCTCTTCCCCTCCTGCCTTCCCCAAATCTCTGTGATCTCATCAGTCAGCCGAGGCTGCCCCCTTCCAAGTGGGAGCTGGGGTAAAGAGAGGGATGGGGAGAGGAGAGTCCCCTCCCAAGTCAGTCCATGGTGTCCTTGATGGGCAGAACAGAGAGGACTCTCCCCAAAAGGAGACAGTGACTAGCTTGCCACTTTTAAAAGCCCAGCCAAAGCAGGCTGCCATCCCCCCACCCCCCATGAGGAAGGGGATGCAACAGGCTCCCTGCTGGTAAACTGGGCGAGCTCTCCATGGAATTGGGCATGCTTAGAGAAGCCTGGACTACAGTGATCACCAAGTAATCATGAGCACCCACTGTGAGCCAGGCACTGTGCTAAGCTGCCCATACAAAGAAAGGCAAACAGACCCTGCCTGCCCTCAAGGAACTCACAATCCAACATGCTAACAACCATGTACAAACAAACTTTCCAGAGAATAGAGTGGGGCTACGCACCAAGATAGAGGGAGGCTGGGAAAGGCTTCTGGCAGAAGATGGGACATTAGCTGAGACTTGAGGGAAGCCAGAAGGCAGAGATGAGGAGGGAGGGAAGCAGCCTGGAGACAAGTAACTGAGTGTACAGAGAAGACAGGATGGAGGGAGTCACTTGTGCATGCAGAAGGCTCAGCCACCTCATTAAGTGAGGCCAAGGCCAGGGAGAAGAAGGAGCTCTCATCCTGGCCTCCTCATCTGGGAGAATGGTCAGGGGGAGGCATAAGGGATGAAAAGGTTTGGCAGAGCGCTGTGGAAGGAGGGGGCTGTGAATGCACGGCAGACCCCAGCAGAGAGTTTAGGGGTTTTCTCCCCCAGCACATGGCAGGAAGGACCCAGGGCAAAGGCTTGATGTTGGGAGGGCAGAAGGCAGCAAGAGTTGAGCTGAGTAGGCTGGCCGAGGGGGCATTAGCACGGGGTTGGGAAGAGGGTGCAGGTCTTGGGGGGGGGCTCCCTTGGGTCAGGGGGCCAATGAAGAACAGGGCCTAGGGCTGGAAGGCATAGGGAGAGACTGGAATCTCATAGGGGGATTTCCAAGTTCATGAACATGGGGGTGATTCATGATGGGTGATGGCAGGTCTGTGGATGGCTGGGACGGGCTACTTCCCTTCCCAGTTGGTATCAGACCATTAGGGACATTTTCCCGGAGGGCAAAGACCAAGCACCCAGAGCCCCCAGAGTGTGGAGGGCACTGGGTTCCCTGGTGGTCATTCTGCTGAACCCATGACCTCCATTGCTTTCCAGATCTTTCCAAAGTCATGAGCAGCAGCAGACAGCCAGCTGGGCCCAGCTACCCCCTGATCCCTTCTTCCCTCAAGTGCCCATCCCCACCCCCACTGTCTAGCCCCAAAGGGCACTCAAGGTTGGAGCTTCGGGGCAGGCGAATGAGCCTGAACCTCACCATCAGTCCATTGTCCAGTTCAGAGGCAGGGGCCCACCTAGGGAAGAGGTTAGCCCCGCGGACTCCCTTCAGGTGTCTCATGGCCCTGAGAAGCCCAGGATCCCAGAGCCAGCCAGAGCATCGAGGGGTCAAGCCATCTGTGGGATCTGGACTCACCAAGGCCACGTAAAGAATCCTTCCAAATGCTCACTCTAACCTCCTCCCACCCCCAGCAGGAAGGATCCTCTGCTGTCTCTTCTCCATCTACCTCTTGTGTCTATGTATGCACCTTGTCTCTTCTATTTCTGTGTGTTTGTGACAGTCTGAGTCTGTCTCTTCTCTTCCTCTCCCTCTCTCTCTCTCTCTCTCTCTCTCTCTCTCTCTCTCTCTCTCTCTCTCTCTCTCTCTCTCCCCCCTCCCTCCCTCTTCTGTCTCTGTCTCTATTTCTGTCTCTTTTAATTTTTAAATTAAATTTATTTTAGTTTTCAACATTCACTTTCATAAGATTTTGAGTTCCAAATTTTTCCCCCTCCCCAAGATGGCATGCAATCTGATATAGGCTACATATGTACAATCATATTAAACATAGTTCCACATTAGTCATTTTGTGAAAAAAGAATCAGAACAAGAGGGAAAAACCATGAGAAAGGGAAAAAGAGCAAATAGTATGCTTTGATCTGCAGTCAGACTCCATAGTTCTTTCTCTGGATATGGACAGCATTTTCCAGCATGAGTCCCTTGGAATTGTTTTAGATCAATGCATTGCTGAAAAGAGCACAGTCTATCAAAGTTGACCACGACAAATGTTGCTGTTACTGTGTACAATGTTCTCCTGGTTCTGCTCACTTTACTCAGCATCAGTTCATGTAAGTCTTTCCAGGTTTTTCTGAAGTTCACCTGCTCATCACTTCCCACAGCACAGTAATATTCCATTACATTCATATACATTCACAGCTTGTTCAGCCACTCCCCAACTGATGGGCATATCCCCTCAGTTTCCAATTCTTGGCCACCACAGAAAGAGCTGCTGTAAATGTTTGTGTACATGTGGGTCCTTTTCTCATTTGTATGATCTCTTTGGATTATAGCCCGAGTATACCACTCTATTTCTTAGCCAGTACCAAGTAGTTTTGATGATTGCTGCTTTGTAATAGTTTTAGATCTGGTACAGCTAGGCCACCTTCCCTTGCCTCTCTTTTTAATTCCCTTGATATTCTGGGTTTTTTGTTCTGTCAGATGAATTTTGTTATTTTTTATAGCTCTATAAAATAATTTTTTTGGTAGTTTGGTATGGCACAGAATAAGTAAATTAGCTTAGGCAGAATTGTCATTTTTATTATATTAGCTTGGCCTACCCATGAGCAACTGAAATTTTTCCAATTATTTAGATCTGACTTTACGTGAAAAGTATCTTGTAACTGTGTTCATAGTTCCTGGGTTTGTCTTGGCAGGTAGACTCCCAAATATGTTATACTGTCTCTTCTCTCTCCCTCCCTTCCTCTCCTTCCTCTCTGTTTCTCTGTCTCCTCCCTCTTCCCCCTCCCATCCTCTGCTGTCAGGAAGGGAAGGAGAAGACCAGTGCCCTGGGGATGACTGGGAAGCCCTTGCCTCCAGCAGACTTTGATCCACCACCCCCCTGAAGAGAGGACTGGGGTGAGGAGAGCTAGAGAAGGGCAATCTCGAACACTCCTAAGCCCCTGCAGAACCCCTGGACAGGACAGACCAGGTCTTCAGCTGCTTCTTCCCCCCTCAGGTTCAGCCCACAGGGCCTCAGACCAGCAGCCAGGGTCCAGTCACCTGCATCCTTTGTCTCCTACACACCCTCCCCACTGGAGCCAGCCTTCTCTCTCCTCAGACATCAGGCAGAGAGAAGTGCGCCCGAGGGACCCAGCTATAGGCAGCCCATTATCCACTCTCCAGCCAAGGCCCCAGAGAAGATGCTTCTGCCAGCCCCTGCCCAGCCGCTCACCAGCAGCAGCGGCGGCAGCAGCACCCTACACAGGTTGCCCAGCCGGCCCAGCCTGGGACCCATCACTACCCCACCCCCAACACCCCCAGCCCAACCCCAGAGGAACTCTAAGTCATAACACTGTGGTGGCAGCTGCTTGGGCAAGCAGACATGGTCCCCAGAGCCGCTGACACCAGATCCAAGACCTGCAGCTGACCCCAAGGACACAGAGCCCCGACAAGGCCTCCTTGACCCTTGAGTCCTGTCAGAGACTCTGCGGAGGGGGCAGTAGGGATGAGAGCCGGCCAATGCTTGGGGCAGGGGCCATCCCCATGGCACCCCACGAGTCCTAGGATGGGAGGGGCTGGGCTGGGGAAGGAGGGCAAGACGCTTGAGTGGAGGGGAACAAAATTCTTGCCTGAAGTCACTTGGTGCTGGAGCCTCAGCCTGGTGGGGGGTGGGGATGTGTGGGGGTCCAGAGCCCAGTCCTGATGGATCAGATACTGGGGCAGGACCTCCCTCCCTCTTTGTCAATCAGTGTCTTCTCTTGGTTGGACAGAAATGTAAGGAGGTTTTATTTTCAGTTAATACTGGTTAATAGATGAGTTATGCAGCCAGTGTGTCACTTCTGCCCCTGGCCTCCTCCCCCACCTGAGCTGGGGCTCCCCTGGAGCCCCTTGTCCCTGTCCCCCCCATCACACAGAGCTACTCGAGGCACATGTATTGTAGGATATGTCTGTGCCCCTCACAGAGGCTCCCTCAGCTCTCTGGTGATGGGGGGATAACTCAGCTGCTTCTGCCCAAATCTGCTCTCCGTGGTCTTCTGCACGCTTAGGGCCACCATGGGACAGTCCACATCCACATGTTTCCTGCAGATCCATGGAGGCAGGAACTGGTTTGCTCTCTGAGGGGAGAGAAGGAGGGGGCCGGTCATGGGAAAGGGGGATGGGGGGCTGCCTGGGCAGCAGGCTTGCTGGCCCCCAGAGGAACAGGGCCTTGCTCCCAGGCTAGCCCCCTCCCCCAAACACACAACACCCTCCACTTGTATACGTCACACACACACACACACACCCCCCAGGCTATGAGGTCTTACACAAACACATCACACCACACATATTACCTGCCCCCACCCCCCTGACTGGGACACACATCATACTACCTCCAGACTCTGAGGTCTTAAACATATATCTCTCTCTCACACACACACACACACACACACACACACACACACACACTTCCCCACAGGCTGTAAGGTCTTATGCAAACACATATACACACATCTCTCACATACCTTATAAGGGTTACAAGGTCTTAGTCATACACACACACACATTCACAAACAGGCCACTCACAGGAATGCACTTCTCCTGCATCTTCTTGCCAATGCCTGGCAGCTGTGCCAGCTCTGTTTGAGGAAGGTAAAGGGACAGCATGAGGGTCAGCCCTCAGCAGCCAGCCCTCCCATCCCACCCCACCCCACCCCCACCTCCCCACCAGCAGGGGTGGAGATCTGGGAGAGTCATGGGGAACAGTCAGCCCTCAGCAGCATCATGGCCCTGTCAGCCCCCCACCCCTACCTCCCCATAGGCGGAGATGGAGATTTGGGAAAGTCATAGGTAACAGTCCACATGAGACATAGGGACAAGTGATGGGGAGGGGAGGGAAGGAGGGCGCTCCTGGGGGGGCACCTGGAATGGTGGGGAGTGGCACCGTGGCACCATGAAGAGACTCCCTGCCAGCCACAGCCTCTTTCACTTGCCACTGGCTGAAGTTCTTGGATATGTTAATGCTGGGTATGGGCTTCAGGAGCCTGCAAGGAGGCAGCAGGCAGTGTTAGTGGACGGGCATGTACCGCCCTGCAGGGGGTATGCGGCAGGGAAATGGGTGAGGTTCAGGAGACTACAGAGCTGTGTTCCCAGAGGAATTAGGGATAGGGGGAAGGGAAAAGTGAGAATGCATTTAGCCCCAGGGTTGATAAGCTGGCCAGACTTGAGCCAATCCTACCCCTCCCTTCCACTCCCGCACCTGCTTCTGCGGGGCCCAGGCTGGCCCTCCAGGCCAGGGGGAGGCCCTGGGACCTTGGTCTTCTTTGGGGCCCGGAACTGCTGGCCGCGGCTCTTGCTCCCAAGGCCTGGGGCCTCCTGGGGCTTCTCTCCCTCGTTCTCAAGAAGGGGATAGCAGTCGATAGATATGTCCGTGTGGTCAGCAAAGGATCTGGAGGCCTCGCTCACACAGTGTTGTGCCTGATACTCACTCATCACCTGGGGGACTGACTGGTTACCTCATTCCCCCAGGAGAGGTGCCAGAGCCTGCCCTGCCCATGGTGGCATCCCCACACCTGTGGTGGCTGCACTTCTGGGGACCAGAGCCCTCCCTCCTTCGGAAGGCTTTTGACCATGGCCCCTGCCACTCACCTGGCCCTTGGGGTTCAGCAGGAGGGTGACACAGCCAGGGTTGGTGTAGAAATGGATCAGCTCCCTTTGCAGTATCTGGGGCACACGCTTCCTCACCAGGCTGACCCCTTCACCCCACACCTGCCCCAAGAGTCCTGTCAGACCAGTCCCCATCCCCGGGGCAGCCACATGGGAAAGGAAATGTTCCCTTAGGAGCCTCTCTCCTCAGGCAGCAAGAAATACTCGGGAAATGGAGGCTGAGAGGATGGTATCTGGGAGAGGCCCAGAGGGGCCTGGACCTGAGAATCCCACTGGTGCCTGGCTCAACCCCGCCACTCTAAGAGGCTCTGAAGCTTTGGGGTCATTTGTACCCATTGCTGGGGTCCTCTTATGAGGCAAGGGGCTTTTTCAGAACAGCTACAAGGGAACAGGGGTGGGTTCTGCAATGCACAAGTAGGCTTACAACACAGAGAACTCTGTGTTCCCTAAAAGCCTATGTGATGTATCCAAGCATGATCACACCTGTCCAGCTATGTGCTGGTCTCATGAGCAAAGGCTTGCAAGTAGCAGTCTGGGGGGATGTGGCCAGAGGAGGGAAGGAACACACCTGGATATCAGTGACAGAACAGGAAAGGATCAAGACGTTTTGTGGGTACTGGTGGTCATAGGGAGAAGCCAAGATATCTGGCTGCAAGTCATAGAAACTGATAGCTGCAGTTAGGGTGCTTGTCAGCTCCCTGAGTGACAAAGGTTATACACACACACACACACACACACACACACACACACACACACACACACACACACACACACACACTGTTGAAGAGACAAGTTACCTGGGCACCTTTCCAAGCCCTTTGTGCTGCAGGGGAGGAATGAGTACAGAGTGAGTGGACCATGGGTGCAATCCCCCAGGAAATGTGCATAGATGGTAGCCTTGAGAAAGGACAGCTGGAGTGCTTCCAGTTGCAAGGTCATACATGTGTATTTACCTTACATTCTGCTTTAAGAGCAAGGGGGAGAAGTTGGGCCCCTTCTCCAAGCTCAGGAGAAGGTGTTAGTACCCCCAGGAGGCCAATACAGATAACCAGATGTCACTAAGATGTCATACCCAGTGGTCCTGCTTTCTGAATACCTTTATCTGATTCAATGGAAAGGGCCAATGCCATTAGCTGGCTGAGAACTGTCCACAGAATTGTCCACACCCTGACTGCTTACGAGTTCTCTGCAGTTCAAGTAGGAGCCAGTAGTTACAGAAGAACCCAATTCTTCAACACTAGAGGAAAAGGAGGGGGATTCTCTCCCTTCCTCCAAGTGGGGCATCTAGCAATGGAGCTACTCTCCCAGGAAGGACCATATCCAATAGTTTGAGCATTCATTCCTTGATAGAACCAGCAGTCAAACAGGGACACACACTCTCCTGTCAGATGTAGACATGTGAGGTTGGCAGTAGTTTCAAGGAGCATGGCAGCAGAGAAGAGAGCTAGCTCTGAATCCCAAGAGATTGTAGAAGCTAACTAATATTTGAAAGTCAAACTGCAGAGAGAAGAAAATCCTGAAAGACCTTGAGAGCCCTGCTGAATGGGACATCTGGTGGAGACCAATCTCAGAACGGGAGCCCTGTGATGTCTCCATGAGTAGAGAAAGGACATTGAGGCCCAAAGTTCTGGAATTGTGAGTTGCCTTAACCATCTGCTCCATATATGCCAGCCTTACTCTCACTTTAAGTTTGTGCTTACTCTTCCCACAGATGCTGTATTTGAGAGAAAGTGCACCCCAAGTTTACTGAGGGCAGGTGGAGAATTTTGTTAACTTTGTTCTTACTATGTCATAGAAATGCCTATGCTAAGAGATAATTGTAACTACTGGGTGAATATTAAGGCAACACACACCAGATGGGGCTTGTCAGTTGTCATAGTAGAAGTGGTACCCACAGTGTATTCCTTGAATACAAAGTAGCAGCTGCTCTATGGAGACACAACCCTCAGTGCAAGTTGGGGGCATGGCCCAGGAGGGGGTGTTACCTAAGCAAATGTCCTTCACCTAACTCTGATACCCCCACCACCGAGGGTGATAGGGACTCATTAGCACTAGAAATATGAAGATAAACTTGAAGTGGTTCTAGATGAAGTTGACAATTTGCTACACCTTGTGGGCTCATTACTGGATTGTTCTAACAACACCAGGACCCACAAAGATATCAGTCAACTAGCATTTATTAAGCATCTACTATGTGCCAGGCACTGTGCTAAGGGGGTATATAAAGATGCACTGGGGGTACAAAGAAAAGAAAAAATAGGGTCCCTGCCCTTGGGAAGCTCATAGTCTAATGGGAGAGACAACATGCAGACACAGACAAAATAAATAGGAGGTAACCGACAGAGGGAAAGCACTAGAATGAAGGCTTCCTAGAGAAGGTAGGATTTTAACTGGAACTTGAAGGGAGCCAAGAGGCCAAGATGCTGAAGTAAAGCCTTCCAGTACAGGCCTGGTGTCAGGAGATGGGGAGGTGAGGTGGCTGATGTCACAAGACCACAGAGTATATAGAGGACAGAAATGTAAGAAGAGTAGAAAGGTAAGAAGGGGCCTGAGTGTAAAGGGCTATACAAGCCAAGCAGAGGCTTGTACATTTGACCCCATTTGACTGAGGCAGGCAGACCTCCCACCCAACAGCAACTACAATAGTCCAGGTATGAGGTGATGAAGGTCTGTCCCAGAGTGAGGGCAATGTCAGAGAGAAGGGTGCATATTGGAGTGGTGCTGCAGAGGTGAAACTGACCAGAGGTAACTGCAGAGGTGAAATTGGCCAGAGGTATTGCAGAGGTGCGGTAGAGATGAAATTGACCAGAGGTACTGCAGAGATGAAATGGACCAGAGGTGCAGCAGAGGTGAAATTGACCAGAGGTGCTGTGGAGATTCAGCAGAGGTGAAATGGACAGGAAATGTGGCAGAGATGAAACTGACAAGAGATGTTGCAGAGGTGAAATTGAAATGACAGGCCTTGGCACTTTGGATATGAGGGAGAGTAAGGCATCCAGGATGACTCCTAGGATGTGAACACTGGAGAATTGGGAGGATGGGGAGGGGGGCCTTCAGCTGTAGTATAGAAGTTAGGAAGAGGAGAGAGTTTGAGGAAAAAGATAAGTTCAGTTGTGGGCACAATGAGTTTAAGATGTCTATAGGATGTCAATTTCAAGATGTCGAACAGACAAGTTAGAGATGGAGGTCAAAAGAGAGGTTAGCACTGGTCAAATATATCTGAGAATCATCTGCTTTGGGGGAAAAAGAGGGGAGGGAATGAAATAACCACTTATAGAGTGCCTACAGTGTGCCAGGCATTGTGCTAAACACTTGTTTGATCCTCACAACAACCCTGAGAGGTAGGTGCTATTATTATCCCCATTTTACAGTTGAAGAAACTGAGGCAAATAGAGGTTCAGTGACTTGCCCAGGGTCACACAGCCAGGAAGTGTCTGAGCCTGGATTTGAACCAAGGTCTTCCTAACTCCAGGGTAGGCACTGTCTCTACTGCAACACCAGCTGCTTCTGAGATAAAGATGATCATTGAAACCACAGAAGCTAAGGAGATCATCCAGAGAAATAGTGTAGAGGGAGAAGATGGGCCAGGACAGAGCCTTGTGGGACCCCCCAGAATGCCTATTTTTTTCAATCTGTCATTGACATTCAAAAGGTTTTGTCTTTTCTTGTGGAAGTTTCAACAACAATGATAGCACGTATTGATACACAGTGCCTTAAGACTGGCTTCTAAATGTCACCCAGGAGGAGATTCTAGTCTCTTTTCATTTTATATAGGAGGAAACTGAGGCACAGAAAGTTATTGCCCAGGGCCACAGAGCTCCTAAAGGCCAGAGGCAGAATTTGAACCCAGGACTTCTTGCCTCCATCTTGGGTGGTACCCCCTCCTCACTGCCTCTGCCCTTTCCTCTGCTCTGTCTCTCTGCTATGGATCTTGCTGATAAGAGTCCTAGGCAATGGAATTCTGGGTAGGCTTTCATGGGAGAAGGTGGGGAGGACAGGGCTGAAGGAGAAATGGCCATTATGTGATGTTAATGGCCTGAGACCACAGCACAACCTAAAGTTCCCAAAGAGATGGCAAAGAACAGGGCTATCAGGTAACTCTGCTACCCCACCTATCTGCCAGGGAGGCCTAAGGGTGGCCCAGATGCTGGGGGTGGGGGTGTGGGGGGGAAGGACCATGGACCCAGGCATTGCTAGATTTACAAGAACAGTCAGTCTGCTGGCCCTGTACCTGGGGACACATTCAGGAAAGCTGCCACCTTTTTTAGAAGGACCTTCCCATTCACCAAAGGGCTTAAGACAAATAAGAAACCCTTGGTGTCCTTGCTAAGACACCCACTGAAAGAAAAGAGGAGCAGCAGAGAACTGGGGGCTAAGACATGAAGGAGGACCAGCACACCCTGACGCCACCCTGCTGGCAGCATGAAGAGGGCCTCCAGAGCATCAGCGCCCTGGTGGGAAGGCAGCGGGGCTCTCCAGATGGTGATGGCTAGAATCAAGCCTGGAGCAGATGGACACTCTCCCCACAGACCCAAGTGGGGCACACAGAATCTGGCACAGATTGAAGTTACCCTGAGTCAACACAGATGCCTGGTGCAGACATTCCAGACACCATCTTCCAGACCCTTCAACAATAACCTGCTTAGAGTTTTCCTCCTGCCAGAAGGGTTGGGGGAGCAGAGGAGGAGACAAAGCCAGGACAAGGGCCTCTCCTCTGCCACACCCCAGGCGGCTGGCTTAATCCAGCATCTGCACTCAGTCTATGGCCTAGGAGCAAACTGACTGGTGAAACATCTTGTCACTTTCTTGAATGGGACGGAGTTGTCAGTGACCCGCTCGCCCCTTACACAGATTCACCCTCTTCCCTAGGCTGACGGTTATTAGACTGATGAGGGGAATGTCATGCACATAGTGCCCCCAAATATCAGCCAAATATTTGGCAAAGTGTCCCATGGTGTCCTCATGCACCTGATAGACATGAGCTTACTGAAGAACTGCACCCAGAGAGTGTTGTGAAATGGGTCCAGGCCACTCTGAAAGGAAGCTGATTTGTATCATTAATGCTGAGCAGACATGGTGGGCTGGGGCCCACGGCTAGGGTCTGACTCACACAGGGGACATTCGGTGAAGATCTATGGAGAATGACCCAGAATCAATATTGCTATCAGGAGCCTTCTCCCAATCAGCGGGGGAGGACAAAACAGAAGAGGATGTATGGACTGATGCTGAGTGAAGTGAGCAGAACCAGGAGAACGTTGTACACAGTAACAGCCATACTGTGCGATGACTAACGATAGACTCAGCCCTTCTCAGCAATGCAAGGATCTAAGCCATCTCCAAAGGTCTCATGATGGAAAATGCTGCCCACAGTCAAAGAAAGAACTATGGAGTCTGAATGCAAATTGAAGCAGACTCTTTGCTCTTTTTTTTCTTCTATTTTGTTTTGATTCCTCTTTCTGGTGGTTCCTCCTGTTGGTTCTAATTCTTCCTTACAACATGACTAATGTGAAAATATGTTTAATAGGAATATATATGTATAGTCTATATCAGATTCTATGCTGTCTTGGGGAGGGAAGGGAGGAGGGGGAGAAAAATTTAAAACTCAAAAGCTTATAGAAGTGATTGTTGATAAATCAAAATAAATAAATTAAAAAAAACAAGAGTTTGGGGGACAGATAGAGACACCACACTGGGGTGAAACATCTGTGGGAAGGCCAAGTGAAAAACCATCTGCCCGGCCTTCAAAAGGCTGCCACCATTTGTCTCCCCGTCCCTTCCCCATCTCTGTGAGTATTGGCTCCCTTCAAGCACTCCAAGGTCCAATCACAGACTGCCAACAGTTCCATCCACACCAGCCTGTCTGCCACTGGGCCATTCCTTATGCCTCTAAGGCAGAGTTTTCCCTCCCACTTCTGCCTCACCTTCTACATAAGGGCTCTCCTCAATTCTCTCTACTGCCTATTGTCAGGGCTCTCTAGCTTTGGAATCACTTCCACTCCCTTGTATAAAATTTGTATTTACTTGTCTGTGTTCATTTTGTACACACACATACCTAGAAAATAAACTTGAAGGAAGGGGCTGTTTCATTTTGGTATAGCAACCCCATGAAGCCACTCACCCAAATAAGCATTTGCCTTGTGGGTTGGAGTTCCCAGAGACTGTTGACCACTACTCTCCTTCTAGTTCTAAAGGTATAAATCTGGGGCTGTTGCTCATGAGCCCCCCCTGGTATGTTTCCTATCCATGATCAGCAAGTAACTTAATGAGCTTTTAGCAAAGGTATTTACTAAAGCGTCATACAGTTGGCGGACACCTTGAACCAGAGACACACTTTCCTCCTGTACACACAAGATTCCTGGAGAAAGCAGCTTCAGACTTCAAGGACAAATATAGCGAAGCACATATGTATAGGGCAAAGGAGTACCTAAGAAGTCCTGGCCCAAAGGGAGGACCCATGAAGTTTACTGTGGGAGGTATGGTGTCAGGGATGAATCAGTCCAGTCCCAGGAAGAGCTCCTCTCAAGGTGAGGTATCTCTGCTGGATGGGTCTGTCTACTGCAGGGCAGAGCTAGACTTGACTGGGCTGAGTTGCTGACACCATGAGATTTCTCTGAACTTTGTATTGCTTCCAAGGTCTGGCAAAGTTGCTGCCCCTGCCCTTTCCAACACCTGTGGCTATTGCTACCAGTTCTGGTGGGCTCTGCCACTGACCCAGGTCACTAGGAGCTCAGCATCTCTGGAACTCACAGAGTCACCTGAGAAACTCCCACAAGCAACTTCCTCCAGGGGCTTAGTTAAGGGTCATCCACTACTCTACTGGCGTGCCACCATACTCCATGACTTCAAATTGACTTACTGTATGGCATGTGGACCCAGAGGTTTCACTTGACCTACTCACCTAGTCACAAGACACTTCCTGTGCAGAGTCCATTGCCTTTCACTCAAAGACAAAAATCCTATGATCTTCTCAAATTAATTGTGATGAAATTCTTGGAAAATTCCTTAAATACCTCATTTACTTGGTTGATTGTGGTGAGGGTAGAATGCCCACCCTTCCTTCCATTTGTCTTTGTAACCTCAGTGTCTAGTAGGTACTTAATAAATGTGTGCTGAATAGGCACATTTCACAAAATGTTTTAGAATGGAAACTGCTCTGAATGGCTAAATCTTGTGGCCTCTCTTCATCCTCGTTGGCCTCTCCAACACTGCGGAGGCCTGCTCCCCAGCTATTTCTCCTCTCTGGATTTTCACCATATCGTTCTTTCCTCTTTCTCTTCCAACATGACTGACCACTCCTCTTCTGTCTCCTAGCCTGCATCACCCATGTCCTGTCCCTCAGGTATAAGTGGATGGCATTAAGGCTCTGTCTTCTCTCCCTAGTGTCTCAGCCATCCCATTAGCTCCCATGGGTTTAATAAGCATTTCTCTGCTCATAATGACTCATTGATCTATATAGCCAATTCTACTTTAATACACACCTATTGGGCATTGGGAACTGAAGGCATTTCCAAAGCCAACATGCCCCCAAAGAACTCATCCTCTTTCCCCCCAAACCACCTCCTTCCAACAGTATTTCTGCCCAGGGTCCCCCACCCCTCCCAGGCTTCCAGCCCCAGGTGCTCCTCACTTTCACTCGCCTCCCCATATTTTATGTTACAAAGTCTTCTCCCACCTCCACCCACCCCCCAACCCGTCTCCTCTATTCACGGATCTCTACCCTAGTTCAGTCCCTTACACAGTCTCTCTGCCTTCAGTCTCTCCCCCACCCCCACCTCCAACTCAGCTTGTGTCCAGCTGCCCAGGTAATCACTCTCCTCAAATTCCCGTCCACTTTTTAAAGCCCTTCGAGCCCTGGCCCAACCCACCCTTCCAGCCTCATGACACATGAATCCCCTTCACCCAATGTGCTGTGTATGCTCTTCACACGTGTCCTGTCCCTGTTAGTGTTTGTCCTTGTACCCCCCAAGGGGGTGATGCAGCACACCAAGCACGTAGTAGGCATGAAATAAAGGCTTCTTGAGTGACTGGAATCAAATTAACCCTGCCCCTCACCAAAAGCTGAACAACTGAGAAATATATGACTTGCCTTAATTCAGATTTCATCCTTCAAAAGGTAGAGAAACCACTAAAGGGAACTGCCACAATATCAGACATGATTGTGCCTGACAAGGAAGAGCGGGACGCTGGGGCGGAAAGGACGGGACCCTTGGGCCAAGTGATAGCTGTACCACTGAGCTTATGATAGGCCAACTGTCCAGAAACAGAGGTGAGATTGGCCATGGCCTGAGGAAGAGCTCCACAAACGACGGCCCAGACATCCAATGACCACGGAGACACGAGGGAAGCTTTCCATGAACTGACCGAGACGGGAAGGCAGCAGAGTCAAGACTCACATGCACGTGACCGCAACAATGTCTCTGGGCGCCAAACAATCAAAAGTGAATGCTGTGAGCCTGGGAAGGAGGCCAGGCCCCAAAGAGGAGACCGAGAAGATGCCTTGCCCACTCCTGGCAGAGGGCTCTGGGCGCCGCTGGCTGGTCGGTCAGATTTTTCAACATAGTCATCAGCTGGGGGGAGCTTTTTTTCATCTTCCTCCTGGGCATTTTTTCCCTCTTTTTAAAAGACAATTCTTTACTATAAGAAACGATTCTCGAAGGGGAACTAAGTGATGTAAAATCAACAGACAGCAACAAAACCCACTGCTTGTTTAACCATCGAGTGCTGAGCACAGTCGGCCCGAGTTTGCGGAGTTCAGAAAGGGGGAAGGGAAATGTGGGACCCTCCCCCAGATCTGGGGAGAATCCATTTCAGAAGAGGCACATGAAGGACAGGGAGAATCTCATGCTTCCAAATAAAGCATGGGAAGCAGGGCCTCACAAGGATCTGCATGCTCCTTGGAATCCAAGTCAGGAAACACAGGCAGAAATCACTCAGATTAGGGCAAAATCCCCTCTTTTCTTCTGCCAGAGATCCTGGTAACTGGACTAGAGAGACATGAACTCTGATTTTAAAATGGATTCTACAGAAAGGACTGCAAGTGAGCATGGGGGCAGAAAGCTGGCATCTTGCTGAAGACTGGCACACTCTGGAACCTGGCTCCAGCTTTCGGGGACTGAGCACAAAGGATAAAACCATCTCAAGGTGGGGGAGGGAGCAGGGGCAGGAGGATGAACTGGAAGGATTCAAAAGCCACCACTGGGGGAAAAGGGCAATGAGAGGCCAGAATACCCAGCTCCACACCTGGCTTCTGCTTTCTCTTCCAAGGAGGACCACAGAAAGCTGCCAGCCCCTGGCAATGTCTGCAAATATTCTGGAATGTTACTGCTCCAAGAAAAATGATGAATTGGGTGGATTCAAGGACTGGAGACGACCTGAGGCACCAGGCATCAGGCTCCCAGTCATGTAAAAGAACACAGCTCGAAAGGCTTCAGAACTCTGATGTAAGCAGTGACCCTGGGGACCACCGAGGGCCAATGGGGAAGCCAGCCTCCTGCCTCTTGGTGAACAGGTGGCAGACTAGAAGGGCTCGATGCAATGATTGGCTTGACTTGGCCATACAAGGGAGAGCTGGGGCAGAGGAGAGGGGTCACACTGCTAAAATATTTTAAAAGAAAAGAAAAGCAACTGCCTCAGGTCTCCTGGCCCAGGGGAGCTGCGCGAGAAAATGTGGGAGAAAGGCTGTGGAAATGGGGTGGGGATGGGTCTACAAAATTCTAAAAGGCAGCATTCTTCAGAAGGGTTGCAGAAAAGGAAGTAGCATGCCCTCTCCCCACCAAGGGCCAGCCTGGCTTCATGGAGGCCAGACGTGGCCAGATCCACCCGGCTTTCTCAAGCTCTTGTGACAGAAAAGGGCCTGAAAGGAGAAGAGCCAGCCAGAGAGCTCCTTTGAGGAGCCATCTGTGTCTGAATGAGAGAAGTGACAAGGATCTGCCCAGGTCAGGGCAGTGGGGGGCAGAGCCAATGTGGCGGAGTAAAAGTAGTGACTTGCTTGAGCTTTCCTCCGAACCCCTCCAAATACCTGTAAAAATGACTCTAAACAAATTCTAGAGCAGCAGAACCCATAAAAAGACAGAGTGAAACAAATTTCCAGCCCATGACAAGCTGGATAGTTGATAGGAAAGGTCTCTTGTGCCAGGCTGGGAGAGGAACACAGTTTAGCATGGGCCACACAGGGAAAGACGAGGCCCCAGTAAACCTACAGCAGCATGGGCAGCTGTGGCAATTTCCAGACTTCTCAACCCAAAAATGCCAAAGACAACTTAGAAGGCCAGTCAGAAAGGGTCTGTCGGACCTGGGTGAGACAGCAGTGCAGTCCAGCCCTGGCGCTAGCACAGCACTAGGGTGGCGGCCACAATGGTAGTGGCTGCTTCCAGAGCACTTGACCCACACACTGTGGGGGGATTGAGCAGCTGATCAGAGGGGGATTGCAGGGATCTCTTTGATAGCACTGAGGCAGGGTTCTCTTGCTTTGCCCGTGGCTGGAGCTGGGTCACAGTACTGTGTGGCCGTCCTGGGGCAAGAAAGAGCGCTGGTGTGATGGAGCTTGCAGTGGTGGTGCAGAGAGAATTCTCCTCACAGTTCCAAGGCAGAAAAGAGTATTTGTGGTCACTCATAGACTACAGCACAGGCCAGGAAAAGAGTAAACACCTCACCCTTGATTGTACTACCTTGGAAGAACTGAATATTTACAGGTCCCTAGAAATATCTCTGAAAACAGCTGCACAAAACCCCTGAAGCTTGGGACAGTACATTTTCCACACTGGAAGCAGACCCCTACCTTAACAAAGAGTCTGTAACTCAAGTAATTGGCTGGGATCATGAGAAAAAAGCAGAAAAAAAACTCAAGACTACAGAATCTTACTTTGGTGGCAAAGATCAAAACATACGATCAGAAGGACATAACGAAGTCAAAGTTCCTATATCCAAAGTCTCCAAGAGAAATATGAATCAGTCCCAGGCCATGGAAGAGCTCAGAAAGGCTTTTGAAAGCAAGTAAGAGAAGTTGAGGAAAAATTGGGAAGACAAATGAGAGTGATACAAGAAAATCATGAAAAACAAGTCAACAGCTTGCTAAAGGAGATCCCAAAAATACTTAAGAAAATAACACCTTAAACAATAGCCTAACCCAAATGGCAAAAGAGGTTCAAAAAGCCAATGAGGAGATGAATGCCCTAAAGAGCAGGTCAGGGCAGGGATTAAACAGGAAGTCCAGCTCTGGTGACTCTCTCATATTCTACAATTAGTGTTTAGAGGAGTTAGACTTGTAGCAGATGCCTAGGCTGCAAAAAGTGTATGAAAAGCTTCATCCATAGCCTCCCCCTGGGCAGGAGGCCTGAATCTACATTCATCTTGCTCTCTAGTCTCTTTCTCTCCTTTGATCTTTACCCAATTGCTCTCCACCAGGGGGTAGAGTTAGTTGGGCCTTCAATGCCTCTCCCTGTCTCCTTCTATCTGACCTGTTTTGTTTGCTTCACACACAATGATCCATTGTCATGGATGAGTTCCTGGCATAAACCCTTTCCCACTAAGTCTCAGTGACCCTCCAGCCATCTCATTTACCTACCACCCTGTGCTACCCACCCTCTGAGCCTTGACCGATAGATAGCCCCTTTCAGTCATGTATGAATGCCCTCAACCACCATTAATTAAACACCTGGTACATGCAACAACCTGCACTCACGCTAGTCAAATATATACCAGGAAAGGGACAGGCCTGCAACTGGGTCCTCCTTGCCCCACCCCTCTCCTGTTGCCGACATCGCCGCCCTCCCACACCCAGGGCACAGTGACAGCTGGCCAACGTTCCCCCCCTCAAATTTCAGCAAGTTGTGAGTCAGAGCCCTTCTTCCCAGGCCAGGGGCCCATTAGAAGGCACAAGCCAGAATGGTCCAATATGCTCTTGCCATAGTGCTCCCCTCTCCTTCCCCGCCCTTCCCAGGTACTGGCCAGATGTCTCAGTCTTCTTCGACAATGGCAACGATCCCCATCAGAGACACCAGCTCTGCTTGCTCTCTCTCCATCCACCATCCCCTTGGGGAAACAGCGGGCAGATGTCCCAGGGATATCACAAAGTCATAGACTTCCCCCTCTGTAAAGCACGTTGGGTGCTTCAGGGAACGGGGACTCAAACGCCAAGGGCCTCCCAGACTGGGCTCTGAGGGGCAGAGGGAAGGGCCAGAACTGTGCCAGGGCAAGTTCTGCCTCTGAACCTCCTTGGCAGATGCAAGGAGGGAGCTCTCCTGGATCTAAGGACCCTGGGGGACCCTCTCAGAGCCGCCCTGGCCTTCTCTCCACCTCCAGGTACATCCCACAGGGGCAGGGGCACAGACCGTGATGTGATGCCGTGGGGCCAGCAGCGTGTCCTTGGGGAAGCGGTAGATGCACACAGGGAAGTAGTGAATGAGTTGTTTGAGGACGAAGCCACTGATGTCCACACTCTCCTCCAGGGACTCATTGAGGACCCGGATAAACTTGCCTTGTTTGTGAATCTTCACAATTTTCAGGGAGGAGTACAAGACCTTCCTCCTGGGGAGACAAGAGCCAGGCAGCCTGGGATGGGTGGGGCTGGGAACAGCCCTACCCCAGCCCCTCCCTGGCAGGACACTTACCTGCCCTGGTCCTGGAGGGCACTGGAGAGTGAGCCCTGCCTTGCCGGGCCAATGCCAACCACGGCAGTGCCGAGGCTGCTGCTGCTGCTGCCCACTGGTGTCTTAGGTCTCCTGAGCTCCAGGGCGGGGAGGTCCCCTGTCCAGGGAGCGCAAATCAGAGCCAGCCAGGGCAGCATCCCCACACTCCCCTGGCCCTCCTCACAGGGCCTCCCAGACGCTCACCAGAGCTGCTGCTGACCTCCTGCTCCTGGGTCGGCGAGGTAAGGGAGGGGCTGAAGTCAGTGCCTATGGACGAGGGGACACTGGTGTGAGCAGCAGAGCCCCTGTCCGAGGTCGTGGCCATGGAGCTGAGAGAGCTACTTGGCAGCAGACCCCAGTCTACGCTCTTCCTTTGGCGGCGGGACTTCTCCAGTTTGGGGGGAAGGTATTCTGGGGAGTCCAGGACATAGGCAGAGGCGGCCCTGAGGGGGAGGTGAAAGAAACCCAGGGGTCCCAGTCAGCCTTGATGGGACACATGGGGTGGGGGGTGGGGAGTGAGGGGCTCAACCCGACCAGACTAGGGACCAGTACCTCTTCTTGCTATGAATGTCCTCAAACAGGTTGGGATAACGCTGAGCTGCGCTGTTCCAATCTACGTCGTCCAGGCGGAAGTGATGTCCCTGAGAGACCCAGAAGTGGGGCCAAGCCAGACACGTGTGTTCCCACCAACAGCCCCGCCAATGAGCCTCCCCCCAGCTTTACCTCCTGAGAGCTCTGGTCCAGGGACTGGTCACTCACATCTGTCATCAGGGCCTCGGCTGTCACCACCTGGGCAGAATCGGGCAGATGGGCACAGCTGGGACTGCCTGCTTCCCCGCCCCCCATCTGCATGCTGGCTGCTGTGTGCTAAGCTGGGCCTGGGGGCAAGGGGGAGGGGTGTGCTAGATTCAGGAGAAAAACCAAGCGCGCGCGCGCGCGCACACACACACACACACACACACACACACACACACACACATACATACACACACCCCAAAGGCGAACAGGGGTGGAGGTGCAGGGTTAGGGCTAGGGAAGAGCCTTGGGGGGCCAGTGGGCCCAGGATGGTGAGAGATCATGAGAAGATTGCAGAGGTGAGGGGCAGATTATAAATCTATCTGGCAGGTTGGGAGAAAGAAAGGTAACCAGCTTCGTTAGGGCACCCACGAGGTGCCAAGCGCTGGGCTCTAAGCTAAGCATTCATAAATACTATCACGTTTGATCCGCACAACACCTCTGGGGGGGAAGGGCTATCATTACCTTAATTTTACAATTGAGGAAACTGAGGCAGGCAGAAGTGAAAGGACTTGCCCAGGGTCACATGTAAGTGACTGAGGCTGGATTTGAACTCGGGTCTTCCTGACTCCAGGCCCAGCAGTTGCTCCACTGTGCCAGCAGCTGCCTCAGTTCCAAGGCTGGAGCCAGATAACAGAGAACCCTAAATCCCAGGCAAAGTTTATATTTTATCCTTGGAGGCAACAGGGAGCCACTGAAAGTTTTGGAGTGAGGTCACTAACAGGATCAGGTGCACAGAGCGCTGGTCTTGGAGTCAGGAAGGCCTGACTCCTAGAGTCCAGCCGCAGATGCTCAGTGGCTGCATAACTCTGGGCAAGTCACCGATCCTCCTCCTGCTTCTCCTACTATGTATAGGACTGACTGGAAAGGGGAAGGCCAATGGAAGGCAACGAGGCCAGACCCAGGCAAGAGAAGGATTCTCCACGGGAAGAGAAAGCGGTAATGCCCTTCTCAGAAAAAGGGATGGTGGGAGAGTCTGAGGGGAAAACAAGGAGCCAGTCAGCAGGCACCGTGCTAAGCCAGTGTCTGCCCGAGGGGAGCTCCCAGTCTGACATCGGGTAATGACTCGCTGCAGAAGATCACTGTCTAGGGTAGGTCACGCCAGGTTTAAGCACTGGCAGTTAGTTCTGAGTAGAGGAGGGCTTGGGAGGAAAGACCACCAGCTCTGTTTTGTACACATTCGGTGGGATGTTTCTAGAGGTCTTCCTATCTCAGATGTCCACCAAGCAGGAGGGCACGAGGCTGGAGCTCAGCTCCAAGAGTCACTTCCACAGAGAGGATGGTGGAGTCCACAGCTGAGGAGATTGCCGTGTGGGCCAGAGCCCTGAGTGACACCCATCAAGAGTGGGTGTGACTTGGAGGGCCATCAGGCAAGGCAGAGCAAGGCTAGCTGGGAGAAGAGCATGATGGCCAGCATCAACAAGAGAGGTCCAAGAGAAAGCTGCTGGACTTGGCACCTCAGAGATCAGCCACTTCAGCTGAATAATGAGGTTGGAAGCCAGATTGAGAGGGAAGAAAGTAAAGAGACGGCCTTCTCAGAGACAAGACAGGAAGAGGGCCAGTGGAGACAGGAATGAGGACTGTTTAAAGATGGTAGAGAAACGGGCATGGCTGTAGGCAGGGGGGAAGCAGTCAGATGACTAGTGACAGAGTGGGGGTAATATCAGTCAATGAGTGTTTATTAAGCACCTACTGTCTGCCAGTCCCTGCTCTCAAGGCACTCCCACTTGAATGGCAGAAAAAACAGGAAAACACCTAAGTACAAAGAAGAGACATGCACACACATCAAGACTGAAGAAGACAGGAAGGAAGGTGGCCAAGAGCCCCCTCTCCAAGGGAGACAGATGAAGGAGGAAAGAGTGGGAAAAGATTTCCAGATGAGATGAGGAGGCCAAGGCCAGTTCTCAGCCAGGCCCTGCCACGGGAAGTTTGAGGAGGGTGTGGCTATCCCTACAAGACATCCAGGGTCACAGAGCTGAAACCAAATGGCCCCACATTTCACAGATATGTCCAATGAGTGGCTGGAGATGTGGGACTGGAGGTCCAGAGAAGTCATGGCAGAGATAGCAACCAATTCCTTGGGAGCTGCTGAGATTGCCCAATGAGACATGCTGAGGGAAAGGAGAAGCTGGCCCAGGACAGGGCCTCTAGGGGACAGGGATGCCCCCAAGGACAGGGTAAAAGAGAGCAATGAATTAGCAAAGGTCACAACCGGAGAAAGAATCCTGACAGTGGCAGGGGTGAGAATACCCAGGTGTCTCCAGGAGGCAAGCCTGAGCACTGGCAGAGGGACTGCTAGAGTCTGGAGAGAAGCTTCAGTCAAGGGAGTGGGCAGCCTGAGGTCAAACTAGAGGCTGAGAGGAGGAGGAGGAGGAAGAAGAGAAGGGGGAGGGGGGAAGAGGAGAAAGGGAGAGAAGGGGGAGAGGAGAGGGAATGGGGAAGGGGGTGGAGGAAGAAGAGAAGGGCGAGAGGGGAGGAAGCGGAGGGGAAGGGGGGGAGAAGGGGGGGAGGCACTGGCCGTAGCAGCCCACAGGGCCACAGGAAGGACTGTCCAAGGCCTGGCCTTGTTTGTGGGCAGTAGGGAAGGAGTCTGGGGCAGAGGGAGGACCCATTAGAAGGAAAAGGGGATGGGGGGGACGGCTAGGGCAGCTCCCTAAGGAGGCCCAGGCACATCTGGGCAAGGCGGGCCAGCCAAGCTCACTCGCCTCTATGCTGCCCGTCTGGGAGTGCAGCATTCGGCCAGCCCACGAAGACCGGGCCAGCTGCAGGAGGCAGGATCGCTCGAAGGCCTGCACCTCGTCCTCCAGGCGCAGCAGGTTTCTGTTGGCCTCTTGAAGCTGATTCTCCAGCTCCGTCTTCTCCTTGGGGAAGATGAGAAGGAGGCTGCAGGGTCCCAGGCCCAAGTGTTCAGGGCTCCAGGCCCCCTCCTCAGGAGTCCATCCTGGCTTCGGCCCCAGGCTCAGCAGCAGAGCCACAGGGCCCAGAGACTCACCTGGCAGGCTTGCTCCTTCTGGTCCTGAAGCTCCTGAGTCACCTTCTCAATCTGCTGCTGCAAGGCTTTGATCTGCTCCCGGGAGCTCCTGTCAGAAGGTCAGAGCAGGGCTGTGGGGGAGGGGGGAGAAACTTGGGTGCGGGAGGGGCACAGAGGGCTCCTGACCTTTCTGGCTTGGAGTCTACCAGCTGGTGGAGGATGTAAGCCATGTGTTTCCCAGGTTGACACTGAGCAGCCTTCCGAAGGCCTTGGACTTCTAGCTCCCTCTGGGCCAGCAGCAGCCTCAGGACCCTGGGATCCAGGTGCTCTGAGCAGCAACTGCAATTGTCACATCCACAGCCCTTGGACCCTGGCCCTGGTCCCAGGTCCCAGAGCCAGAGACTGTCCTGGCCTCGAACTCAGCTGGGGCCTCAGACCCTGGAGACCGTCCAGCCCTTGGACCAGAGGCTGTCCTGGCCTCGGCCCCCAAGCCCAGCAGCAGAGCCACAGGGCCCAGGTCTTAAGTCTCAGAGCTGGTGTTCTCCCGTCACTCCCTGACCCAGCCCCTGAACCCTGCCAGGATCTTCCATTAGGGCTCTTACTGCAGGCTGCTGGGAGACATAAAGAAGGAGACAGAGGACAGCTTGCCGTCAGCACCTTGCAGGGTTAGCCCAGATTCTGTGGCCTCCAGGAAGTCGCTGCTCCACAGGAAGGAGGGCCAGGAGATGGTCCAGGTGGGGTCATGGACCTCATCAAACCCCTGCCCCAAATCGCTGCCCAGCTGCTCCAAGCTGCAGAAGGCATCTTCCCCCTGCTCCCCAGGCTGCCCAGCCATCCTTGGTGTTCCTGGAGGGAGCCCGCCTGGGAGAGATGCTGGGCTGCTCCTGCCCACAGGAGATGGCCACCTGGGGAGGAGACGTGGGGACCTAGTGATCTCCAGCCATCCCCAGGGCTCCTCACAGACTAGACCCACTAGGTGGATCCTAGCTATCGCCACCAGCTGTAGTGGAGAGAGGCACCCAGGAGCTCCATTTTACAGAAGAGGAAACAGCCTTACAAAGTTTCAGGTTTCTGCCCCCCAGCCCCCACCACCTGAACCAGAGGCTATCCTCCCAATTATCCAGCTCTAGCAACTGCCCCTCCCCCCTCACCTGAGGCACACTGTGAGCTCAGAGCTCTGGAGCCCGGGCTTTGTTGCTGTTTCCATGGTTACGAGCACTCTGGCCCCCCCCCCCCATCAAGTCCCCAGAAGTAAGGAGGGGCTGTTTATGCTCCAGCATTTCATAGGCCTCAGTTTCTCCCTCTGGAGCACTAGGCTGTAGCTAGGGTGGAACCGGAAGAATAAGACTGGCCTGGGGGGACCTCCCATGGAGAAGGGCCAGCCAGCTTGGTTCGAATGCTACCACTGAACTGGAGAGAACTTTCCCCATACAGTGACCTGGAGCCCTGCTCCCAACACTGACCGGACAAGGGATACTGCCTCCTCTGGGGGAGTCATGAGGGACAGGAAAGGGAAGAAAGTCAGGGGCACTTCCCTAGGGAGGACCTCAAAGGCACAATGAAACACCAAATTACAAAGCAGAGATTAATAAAATTAAAATTCAGAAAACTATTGAACTAATAAGTAAAACTAAGAGCTGGTTTTATGAAAAAATCAATAAAATAGATAAACCTTTCATTAATTTGATTTTAAAAAAGGAAGAAAACCAAATTACCAGCATCAAAAACGAAAAGGGTGAATTCACCATCAATGAAGAGGAAATCAAAACAATAATTAGGAGCTATTTTGCCCAACTGTATGCCAATAAATTTGACAATCTTAGTAAAATACATGAATATTTTACAAAAATATAAATTGTCCAGATTAATGAAAGAGGAAATAAAATACTTAACAACCCCATTAAGGGAAAAAAAAATTGAACAAGCCATCAATGAACTCCCTAAGAAAAAATCTCCAGGGCCAAATGGATTTACAAGTGAATTCCACCAAATATTTAAAGGATAACTGATTCCAAGGCAAAGAAGGAGTCTTATCAAATTCTTTTTATGATATTAAATATGGTGCTGATACCTAAACCAGGAAGAGTCAAAACAGAGAAAGAAAATTATACACCAATTTCCCTAATGAATATAGATGCAAAAATTTAAATAAAATATTAGCAAAGAGATTACAACAACTTATCACAAGAATAATACACTATGACCAGGTGGGATTTATACCAGGAAGGCAGGGCTGGTTCAATGTTAGGAAAACTATCAGCATAGTTGACCATATCAACAGAAATCATAGGATCATCTCAATAGATGCAGAAAAAGCATTTGACAAAATCCAACACCCATTCCTATTAAAAACACTAGAGAGCATAGCAATAAATGGAGCCTTCCTTTAAATGATAGATAGTATCTATCAAAAACCATCACCAAACATTATATGCAATAGGGACAAGCTAGAAGCATTTCCAATAAGATCAGGGGTGAAACAAGGATGTCCATTATATTACCATGGCTATTCAATATTGTGCTAGAAATGTTAGCTGTAGCAATTAGAGAAGGAAAAAGAAATTGAAGGAATTAGAATAGGCAAAGAAGAAACAAAGCTATCACTCTTTGCAGATGATATGATGAAATAATAAACAAATTTAGCAAAGTTACAGGATATAAAATAAACCCACATAAATCACTGGCATTTCTATATATTACTAACAAAGCCCTGTAGCAAGAGATAGAAAGAGAAATTCCATTTAAAATTACTGTAGACACTATGAAATATTTGGAAGTCTACCTGCCAAAACAAAGCCAGGAACTATATGAATACAATTACAAAACACTTCATACAAATAAAGTCAGATCTAAATAACTGGAAAAATATCAGTTGCTCAAGAGTAGGCCGAGCTAATACAACAAAAATGACAATTCTACCTAAATTAATTTATTCATTCAGTGTCATACCAATTAAACTACCAAAAAATTATTTTATAGAGCTAGAAAAGGCAATAACAAAATTCATCTGGAAGAACAAAAAGTCTAGACTATCAAAAGAACTAATGAAAAGAAATACAAGGGAAAATGGCTTAGCTGTACCTGATCTTAAATTGTATTATAAAGCAGCAATCACCAAAACTGCTTGGTGCTGGCTAAGAAATAGAGTGATGGATCAGTGGAATAGGTTAGGTATGCAAGATACAACAGTCAATGACTATACTAATCTACTATTTGATAAATCCAAACATTCCAGCTTCACGGATAAGAAATCACTATTCAGCAAAAACTGCTGGGAAAACTGGAAAAATGTATGGCAGAAAATGGGCATAGACCAACATCTTACACCCTACACCAGGACAAAGTCCACTGGGTACACGATTTAGATACAAAGACTGATACTATAAGCAAACTGGGAGAGCAAGCAATAGTTTACCTTTAAGATCTATGGAGAAGGGAAGAATTTATGCCAAACAAGAGATAGAGAACATTATGAAATGCAAAATGGACAATTTTGATTACATTAAACAGAAAAGTGTTTGCACAAATAAAGCCAATGCATCCTAGATTAGAAGGGAAGCAGAAAACTGGGAATTTTTACAACTAGTGTCTCTGATAAAGGCCTCATTTCTAAAATATATAGAGAACTGAGTTGAAAATATAAGAATACAAGTCATTCCTCAATTGATAAATGGTCAAATGATATGAATAGGCAGTCGATTAGAGAAATGTAAATCAAAATGACTCTGAGGTACCACCTTACACCTATCAGATTGATTAACATGACAAAACAGGACAATGATAAATGTTGGAGAATATGTAAGAAAATTGGGACACTAATGCATTGTTGGTGGAGTTGTAAAATGATCCAACCATTTTGGAGAGCAATTTGGAATTATGCCCAAAGGGCTACAAAATTGTGTATACCCTATGTCTGTATCCCAAAGAAATCATAAAAATGGGAAAAGGACCCACCTGTACAAAAATATTTATAGCAGCTCTTTTTGTGGTTGAAAGAATTGGAAACTAAGGGGATGCCCATCGACTAGGGAATGGCTGAACAAATTGTGGTATATGAACATAATGGAATACTATTGTGCTACGAGAAATGACGAACAGGCAGACTTCAAAAAAACTTGGCAAGACTTACATGAACTGATGCAGAGTGAAATGAGCAGAACCACAAGAATGTTGTACGCAGTTAACAGCCATATCATGGGATGAATGACTATGACAGATTTGGCTCTTCACAGTAATGCAAGAATCTAAGACAACTCCAAAAGATTCATGATGAAAATTGCTATGCACATCCAGAGAAAGAAAAAATGGAGTCTGAATGCAGATGGAAGCATACTATTTGCTCTCCTTTTCTTTCATTGTTTTGTTTTATTGCTTCATTCTCATGCTTCCTCTCATTAGCTCTAACTGTCCTTTACATTATGACTAATGGGAAAACATGCTTAACATGAATGTATATGTAGAGCCTATATCAGATTGTATGCTGTCTGGGGGAAGGCGGGAGAAGTGGGAGGGGGGAAAATTTAAAACTCAAAATCTTATGGAAGTGAATGTTGAAAACTAAAAATAAATAAATTTTTAAAAAAGAAGTAAACTTTATTAGGTTTATTCTTATTCTCTTATTCGGTTAATTCTTATTCTCATTCTCTTAATGAAAAAAGTGATGATTGATAAGCTAGAATTGATTAAGAGTCTTTTATGTGCCAGGCACCATGCCAAGTTCAGAGTATACAAAGAAAAGAGAGCCCCTGCCCTGAAAAAGCTCCCAGTCTGAAGGGGGAGGCAACATATAAAGAGCTTCATACAAACAAGACAGACAGGATGAAGTGGCTGAAAGCTCAAAGCATCAAAGGCCACTCAAAAAGCTTCATGCAAAAAGTGGCATTTCAGGATGGACTTGAAGGAAGCTAGCCAGCGAAGCCAAAGATGCAAAAGCACAGAGCCCAGAAATGGACTCTGTTATATGGAAGTAAACACAAGCTGGCCAGTGCCCCCAGACCCCAGAGTGTAGGGAAGGGAGGGGAAGTGCCCAGGCTGGGAAGAATTTTCAAGGCCAAAAAGGATTCCGTATCTAGTCCTAGAGGTGGCAGGGGGCCAGAGGGAGGAAGGTTGATGAAAGCCATTAGATTTGGTCATTACAAGATCATTGGTGACTTTGGGGAAGGCAGATTTAATTAAGTGATGTGAACAGAAGAAGAGAGAGTGAGAAGTGGCGATGCTGGTTGTAGATGGCCTTCTCCAGGAGTTTAGCCACAAAAAGGAAGAGAAGGTAAAGGGAGGATTCCATCAGGTGAGAGGTTCTTTTTAAAAATGTGGGTGTGCAGGGCAGCTAGGTGGTGCAGTGGATAGAACACCGGCCCTGGAGTCAGGAGGACCTGAGTTCAAATACTTACTAGCTGTGTGACCCTGGGCATGTCACTTAAACCACATTGCCTAGCCAAAAAAAAAAAAAGTGGGTGTGTTTGTAGGCAGGACAAATGAAGCCAACAGTATAAGAATGGCTAGGGGCCAGCTGGAACTGCATCGGGGTAGTGAGACAGTGCCTTGCAGTAGGTATTGTGCAGCAGGCCTGCCTTACCTCAGTGAGGGCCTCCACTTCCAGCCCGAAGATCGGCCGTCTTTGGCTAAGAAAACAGAAGCAGTCTGCTTCTTCTCTGCTGTCATCGAGGTGTCCTGCAATGCTGGGACCCTTCCCTTTCCCCCAGGAGAGCTAAAAACAAACACCCCACATCCACTGCACCGTCCTCAGCAATTAGCAAATGTATTAAGCACATACTACCTGCCAGATACTATTTGGCATTGAGACAGACAAAAATGGGTTAAGGTCTCATGGGGTAAACAATCTGGACTGCTGCCTCCAGTGCATCCTGTCTCTAGCTTAGTTACACCGTTGTTTGCAGGCTGTCACCTCCACTAGGTTGGGAGCTCTTCCAGGGGAGGGGCTGATGACACTTGTGCTTAGCACAGTGCTGGGCACACAGCAGATGTTTAACAAATGTTTATTTCCTTCTTCCCCTAACTCTTGGAGGAGGTAACATCAGCTGGACTAGGTAGGAAGCTGGGGTTTATACAAGGCAGAGGTGGGTGGGGGGGAGAATGCATTTCCAGCATGGAGGAATGAGCTGTACGAAGGCAGGGAGATAGGAGATGACATGTCGGCGGTAGAGCCAGCTGCGGCTGCTCATCCTTCCTTTCTGAAGGAGGTGATGTCTCCACTTGGCCTGAATCGGATCTAATTGAGGTACAGTTGCACAGTCATTAGCCTCGCTTGGAATCTAGCGGCAGCACAAAAGTCAAGACAACAGTGGATGCCCCAGGACTCAGCAGACGTTGGTGACTCTGATGTCTGACTACGTGCCAAGGGCTCCACAGTGCCTGTTTCAGCCACCTGCACGGTCCTTGGAACAGATTGCTCTTATCTGCCCATTCCCCTAGGGAAGTCTTCTCACGCTTGCCGTTGACAACCCCCTAACTCTACCCTCAACCTGGGTTAGTCCCTGCTTTATCAAGGTGAGGCCAATTCACATGCTACAGAATCTGGGAGCCACAGTGGACGGCGAAGGAAGGGACTGGTCCTCCCTTAACACCCTGGACAGAGGAGCAAAGGGAGGGTCACAGAGGGAGCGCCACCTCGCATCCCAGAGCTGACTAGTCCAGCGCCTGAGGTTCCCGCGCACGGTCCCCACGCCAGAGCACAATCTCCCGGGACCAGCGCACGGTCCCCACGCCAGGGCACAAACTCCCGGGACCAGCGCACGGTCCCCACGCCAGGGCACAATCTCTCGGAACCGCTGGCTCCCACAGCCAGACTTGTAGATGCGCAGCCACTGCGGGGCTGGGCCCCACTTCTGAACATTTCTCATCCTCCACCAGGCTTAGTGTCCAGCCCTCTCCCCAGGGCCCTGCCCCACATCTCTCCTTCCCAGCCTCCCTCCTCCCCCTGTCCATCTCAGTCCCTTCTCGGCCCCCTCCGAGTCCACCCTTCTTTCCCCTCCTCATCCTCACCCAAGACCCCGACAACCAAGGGCCTCGTCTGAGGCGCGCCCCCTGCGGTCCCGCAGGCCCCTGCACTCCGCGGGTAGTCCCGGGCGGGGCCACAGGCTAATTCCCAGGCAGAAGACACCACGTGGGCACCGAGATACAAATGGATACAAATAAACCGGAAGCCGCTCCTGAGCAGAACGAAGGCGGTGGTCCAGTGTTAGGCCCCGCCTCCCTCTACCTCTAGAACTCGCCTCCTTGCAGTCCACTCAGCTGCAAGGAAAAAGCCAGCAATGCGCAGGGGGAGCGGGACAGGAAGAAAGGGTGGGAGAAGAGACAAGAGCCAATGGGAGCGCGGCAAATGAAGGGGCGGGGCGGCTGTTGAGGGGCCAATGGACGGAGAGGTGAGGCCTACAGCTCTGAGCAGGTACCCGGACATCAGGTTCCTCTGGATAAATAGTGGGGTCAGAGGTCACGGAGAGGGCAAAGGTCAGAAGTGAGAAACAGGCCAACAAGAAAACCATTCCCCACCCCAAAGGCAAGGTGTCTGGACTGGGAGACGACTTTGACCGCTGACCGCGAGGCGCAACCAGCCACACCCCTGGAGTTGGGGGGAGGGGCGGTCGCACCACGTGACTACACGAAGCCCCTCCCATACCTGCAATCTCGAAACCGTGACCAATGGAATGGGGGCGGGGCGACAACCAGGTAAACCAGACGCGGCTGGAGGCGTGGAATCGGGTCTAGACTTGGCAGCCAATGGATGCCTGGCGTAGGATTGTGAGGCGGTGCCCGAATCGGAGAGTGGCCAATGGGGAGCGCTAGATGGGGCGGAGTGGGGCAACAGGCATCCGGCCAATGAGGGTGAGGCGTGGGGTTGCGGGGCGAGCTCGCCACAGCGGCCAATGGGGCGCCCGGGGTGGGGCGGGGCGGGGCAACAGGCATCAGGCCAATAGGGGTACCGGGTGGGGCGGGGCTCGCAGAATCAGCCAATTAGAGGGTGGCGTGGGGCGTGGTTGCTAGAGCCCGAACCGAAGCCCGAGCCTGAGTCCGAGCAAGGTTAGTCGGTTTGGAGCTGCGGGGAAAGGCCCCGAGGGTAGGGTCAGGGCTGTTGGGTTCTTCTTTTGGGGTGACCTTTGCTAGGGTCAGCCGCTGCTTTCCTGGATCTGGGGGCGGGGAGTCAGAGATCGAGGGGGGAGACGCTGATCCTCCTAACCTCTGACCCCGCCCCCCCAAATGGGAGCATATTTAGGGGTGGGAGGAGGTTGGGGCAGGAGGCGCGGGTTAATGACCCAGGTTCCCCTTGGGGTGGAGAGCAGAGCCTGGCCCTTTAAGGGATCCCTTCGGGGAGAGGGGAAGAGCCTGGAGCCCTCCAGCTCCGCCTCCCCCGCCCCGGCTGAACTTGGGGGTGCCCCTCCCTCCTTCCCCAGGTCCTGCTGGGGATGCCCCGGCCCTACCCCCGCCCCCATGGAGCTGAAGGTGTGGGTGGACGGAGTCCAGCGTGTGGTTTGTGGCGTGTCGGAGCAGACCACCTGCCAGGAAGTGGTCATCGCCCTGGCCCAAGCTCTAGGTGAGCAGGGCAGCCCCTGGGCTGGCAGGTGGGTGGGCGGCCGGCGCTGGGGCTCCCCTCCTCCCACCCCCAAAGACCACCTCCTCCTTTTTCCCAGGACAGACCGGCCGCTATGTTCTCATCCAGCGTCTCCGGGACAAGGAGCGGCAGATGCTGCCGCAGGAGTGCCCAGTGGGTGCCCAGGCCACATGTGGACAGTTTGCCAGCGACGTCCAGTTTGTCCTTCGGCGGACAGGGCCCAGCCTCACCGAACGCCCTGCCTCGGACCCCTGTCTTCCCCCAGAGCGCTCCCCTGTGCGGGCCAGCCTTCCCCATAGGCCCTGGCCTCCTGCACCCCATGAGCCCCATAGGGGCTGGCCCTCCATCTCAGCCAAGGAAGAGGTAGGAGGGGAGCTGTGGGGTCTAGAGCACCTAGTCCAGAGCAACGAGGCTGAGCTGGGTCAGGAGGGCTTTTGGAAAGAGGAGCTCCGGCGGGAAGTACAGCAGGAGCTGGAGCGCCAGGGCCTCATACGAGAATTGCAGGTGGCCACTGAGGAATGCGCCCGGCGACTTCGAGAGCTGGATGCGCAGGCCCGAGCCCTAGAGGAGGAGATTAGCTGGCGGCAGCAGCAGGAGGGGCCCGGCTCCCGAAGGCCCCAGGATGAGGCTGCAGCCGCCCGGCTCCAGAGGGACCTGCACACTCAGGCCCTGCAGAGTGAGCGGCTAGAGAGCAGCCTGGCCAGTGTGGGCCAGGCCCTGGCGGAGGCCGAGCAGAGCCTGCAGGTGAGGCCAGTATGACCCACCAGCCACCAGCCCAGCCTCAAGGAAGGGACCAGGCACCTTCATGGCTCCCCTCTCCTACCCATCTAGGCCCAGGCCCAAGAGGTGGAGGAGCTGAACCGAGAGCTCAGACAGTGTAACCTGCAGCAGTTCATCCAGCAGGCCGGACCGGCACTGCCCCCACGACCCCAGGACTCTGGCCCCAGCCAGGTGAGAGCCTCGGGAGCTGGGCCCCAAGGGGACCCCAGGAGGAACACTCCCTTTCCTGGGGCTCCCTGGACTCACTCCCTGTTTGCTGCAGGATCCTCCAGCCTCACCAGCAAGCCCATCCCATGTCTTCCCGAGATGTCCAGCATAAGCCCCTAAGCACATGTAAGTCCACCGCCCCTGCCCCTCCAGGAAGAGGGCTCTGAGGAGAGCCCGTGTGCCCGGCTGTCTGGCACCTTCCTCTCCGCCATGGCTGGCTGCTCACTAAGCCTCATCAGCTCTCACAGGCAGCTGCCCTGGACACTGAGGCCATGCTGAAGATGGTCACTGGCAGGTCGGGGGACCCTTGTCCCAACCATTCAACTGGTCCCCTTCTCCAGCCATGCTGCACTGGTCAGATATGTGAAGGATCACTGGAAGAGGCTGACTTGGGCTAGGAGGAGAATTTTTGTGCCACTCTGCCAGAGACCCATGGACAGAAGGACAGTGGTCCCACAGGCTGGCCCAGGCTCCTCTGGCCAGAGCTCACTTCCCTAAATCCCTACTGTGTGGCCAGTAAACACCTAGCAGGAGTGGGGGTGGGGGTGGCGCTATCTCCTGGGGTGGACTGAGTATATCCCTGCTGGGAAGTATCCTTCTATTCCTGTGTGGATCCACCGGAATAAAGGCACCCAAAGTATGCTATATCTCTGTTTCCTGCAAGGTGTGTCAGGCCTGAGTTTCCCTGAGGCCTGAGCCAGTTTTGGAGCCTCGGCCTAAATATCTGGAGTACTGGGAACCTCCCTCCCTCTTTCCCCTCCGGAAGTCTGCAATCTAAAGCCCTACCCATTATCATCACAACCTTCCTCTGGCTCTGGTCTCAAATTCCACCCACTGCTCAGGCCACAGGTCCCCACCCCATGAATAGTCTTAAGTCCCTGGTGGTCTCCTAGCAGCCCCCTCCCTTCCCGGAGCTCTTCTCTGAAGTTCTGAAGGGAAGGCATGGTGTTGATCAGACCCAAGGGCCAGGGGCTTTCTCAGCAGAGGGAAGGGCAGGGTTCAGACTCCTTTCTGGCGCACTGGGGGATGAGGACAAAGGCCCAGCAAGTTGCAGCAGCTGGGCACTTGCCTTCAACCAAATATTGTCAGCACCACACCTCCCTCCCCCTTCTTGCTAGCCTCAGCTGCTGGACACACCCCACTCAAATTGGGGTGGGGGGAGGCAGAGACAAATAGGACTGCTAGTGCCTGGTTAAGGATGATGGAGAAGCCCACAGCAGGGGCCTGCTTTCTGAGAGCTGGGTTCCCTGGGAGGCAGGCCTACCACAGCCACACCCCTCCTTAGCCAGGTAGGGAGACACCAGGCAAGGACCTGGTTCCTCATCTTCTTCCTGGAGTCTTGCAGGGTGACTCACGGGCCAACTTCGGCCGAGGTACCCTGGGAGTGGGCAGACCAGCTAGGCCGGGCCACTTTGGACCTGGAGCCCAACCCCTGGGAGTTCAGAGCTCATTCAGGGAGGCCCTCTCTGGGCCCTGGAGACAGTCCTGCCTGTGCCCAGCTGCTTGGACACGTTTGGCTGGTAAGTGGCTGCCTCTGGGTGGTGCCACATTCCTGAGGCCCCGGGCACACAGGAGAACTTAACTCAGCACCCTGAGGCCAACAGTTGGCCAAGGAAGCCAGACCTTCTGCCTCTGGCTTCTTTACCCCTAAAACTCAAATAAACACCAGGCTGCCTTGAGGGAGTCTGTCCTGGGGGAAAAAAAGGCCTTCCTGATTTGCTAGCCAGATGCCCACTACCTGAACCCTTCTGGGGCATCACTTCTCTCCAGTGATGGAACCTAAGCCTTTACAGACAGCTGGAAGACTGCTCAGAGGAGGCCCAGTGACTGAAGGGTGGGGGAACATCTAGGACGAAGATGGACATCTGGAAATCACCTCAGCAACTCCAGGGCCAGGCCCATCTCTCTCACAGTCCCAGCTCTCCCCTGGCTCCCCAGGCCCCTCTCTGACATCCCCCATGGGCACCATTAGTCTCTAACCCTCTGGCTGGCTTAAAGCTAGTCATCAGACCATTATCCTGCTGTCCAACCCATGAAAAACCTGCCCCATCCTTGAGCTGCCAGGGAGCTTGGGATGGATGGCTTTCCTCTCACTGCCTTCACATTCCTACAACCCTCCATCCCATGTGGGCACCTGAGGAGGAAACCAGGTCCAGCTCCCTGCCAATCACCCCCACCCTAGATCCCTGAAAGACGAGGGCACTGAGGAGCCTGAACCATGGCTCCAAGCAGACACCATAGACCTGTGTCCCCAAGCTCTGGACCTTGCCAGCTTCCTGCCCAGATAGCCCGAGAGTCCTCAGAAGCCAAGGAGGCAGAGTGACACTCCCCCCCCCCATGCTCTCGTGCCACCCTCATCCATCAGCACCTTGTTCAAACGAGGGCTGTCAAGGACACAACTGTCCAGTGCCACACTGCACTCTTACATTTCTTTATTGGCAGTGAGAGAAGTTGGCCACCTTTTACAAGCAAGGTGACAGACAGATACAGAACTGAGTTCCATCCTTGGCCCTCCCAAAGGGTGCCCCACAGGAGATGCTGAAGGAAAACCATCTCCCCCTCAGGGCGGCCCAGAACAGCCTCCATCTCTGGAGGACACTGGCCTCAAATAGAGGAAGGAACGTGGACCCATGACTTTGGGCCAAGGGCATCGGGGAGTGATCCAGGCGGCTGACAGCCGGGAGCTCTCGGGATTGCTACGCTCCATCTTCACCCAGAAGTTTCCGGCCTTGACCACAGGTTATCCTGCAAGAGCACAAAGGTTAAGAAAATATCCCAAACCCTGAACTGCCCTGCAACTAAGGACGGGCATGAGGGAAAGCCTGCAGGTCCTCACAGTATCCTTACAGCTGGCCATGCCCCAGAGCAGCGGCAGAAAGTAACCAAGGTCCTCTGTCCCACCATCCCACTGGCCAAACCCAAGGGGAACTCTGATTCAATGGGCAAGGCAAAGTCAGAAGCTGCCTCTGGGAGCTCTTCTGGCCCAGAGCTCACCGCTGCCAGGACGGGACTGAGGTCCAAGCAGCCTGGCCTAGGGACTAGAATGCAGAGCTGGGAGTCAGGAAGAACTCCCAGAAGATCCTGTCTGGGAGCCTTCAGACAGGCTGCGTGAGCTCAGGCAAGTGCCTTCATCTCTCCCGGCTGCAGGAAGGCACCTTAACCTGGAGGTGGGACACTCTCCTATCCCAAGCAAAGCCTTCACAGCACCAGAGCCCCAAGCCCCAGCAGCTCAGTGAGGCCAGGGCAGCAGGGTTTGGCAACGGACAAGAACCTGAGGAAGAGAACCCCATGGCTAGTCTGACAGCCTCCCTCTAGTCCCAGCTGAGAACTCCGTCTGGTCGCAGAGCATTTGCCAGGCTGGCAAGTTTCACACTTCTTGGAGGCCTCCCGAGCTACCATCCCAGCTGAGGGATGTTCAGATGTTCCACTGGGCTCTGGGAGGACCCTGGATAGCTTTGGTGGGAGGCTGGTGGTCTCCTCAGTCCTGTGGTGGGCCGGCTGCACGGTAGCCGCTGTCACACGCACAGTGGGTCCTCAGCGCAATGTGCGTTAGTCAGTGGCTCCCCTGCAGCCGGAGAGGGGCAATGGAGCCTGGAGCCTCATGACCAAGGCTAGGAGTCTGGAGCCCAGACCTGGACACCAGAGATAACCCCACAGCAAGGCCCTTGAGGCTTAAAGCCTGGAGTCCCTGACCTCGAAGCCAGAGCCCAAGCACTGACACCCAAAAGACTAGAGCCCTGAGCCCAAGCCTGACACCGCAGATCGCAGGAGGCTGGTGCCCAGAGCCCGAAGCCCAAGCGTCGGCACCGCGGAGCGCAGGGGACTAAAGCCCCGAGCCCCAGAGCTGGAACCCGGAACCCAAGAGCGGGCACAGCGGAGCGCAAGAGACTAAAGCCCCGAACGCAGAAAGGCTGGAGCCCGGAGCCCAAGCGCTGGCACCGCGGAGCGCAGGAGGCTACAGCGCGAGCACCAGAGCTGGAGCCCAGCCTGGAGCCTCCCGGATCGCAAGAGACGAGTGCCCAAGCGCTGGACTTCCGAGCTTGGAGTCCCGAACCCGGCTGCCCGGAGCGTAGATCTTCGGAGCCCGGCTCCGCTCTGCGGGGCTTGGCTCCGGTGGCCCCGCTCTGCTCCTTCTGGCGCCGGCGCGAAGGCTTCCCAGGCCGGACCTGAGCCACCTGGGCCGGCCCGGCCCGGGGCCTCCGCCGCCCCGGACCAGGGCTCCCAGATCCTCCTCGGGGCCCGGGCCCCGGCCCGGCCCGGCCCGGCCCGGCCCGGCCCGGCCTGCGCTCCGCCGCCGCCGCCGCCACCTCCCCCGTCGTCGCCGCCGCCGCCGCCGCCGCCGCCGCCACCGCCCCGCGTACTCAACCTTCCACCCCGCCCCGCGGGCCGCGCCTCCTATGCAAATTACCCGCTCGCCTCCCAGCCAATAGGAGGCCAATCTGGGCCCGCACCTCTGCAGATGCAGCCAATGGGCGCGCCGTGAGGCGTGGCCTTCCGACCCTGTGCGGGTGGTAGGCCCCTGTGCACCGTCCCAGGGACGCGCGGCGCGTTCGTTTCTGCACGTCTTCCTTCTGGCCAGAACCACTTCTCCGGAGATGGGGGGGGTAGCCTCCACAGTGAGCCTACCCCCCCAACCTGCGTGACCAAACCGCGCAGCCCAGAAAGACTGGGAACGGAGAAACAGATGGAGGGGCGGCCTGTAGGCCCCAGCCACACCGAGGTGGGGAACGCGACGGAGCGCCGGGCTCCCCCTAGGCTAGCGCAATGGTACAGAGCTCGCCCGACGGCCACGCTGGGCCATGAAGACGGGGTCGCTGGGCACGTAGCCGCCGGCGCCGCGCACGCACGTCGGGCCCCACCCCCAGCTCCGCGGTGCGTGCACCGCCCACCCCCTATTGAGTTGTGGTCTGACAGAGACCCGATGTAGTATCCCCGGCGGCCGCGCTGGGGCGCCAGAGCGCTACAAAACTTCAGCTGGTCAGGTCTGACGCCAGCCAGCCTCCTCCTGCCTGTACCCTGTTCGCCGTCTCTAACCTCTGCACCCATCTTCCACTGCAGTCCTGCCTCCAGGCCTTCCCTTCCCGCTCTCCATCTCCAGTCTCCGTACCCATTCTCTTTTCTGTCCTTCCTCTCCCGAAGTCCTTTCCAGCCTCCACTTCCCCACCAGAGAGACCTACAGATGAGCTCCCTTTTCTCCCCCCAGATCCCCTTGCCACCACAGTCTTGGGCAGCCATCTAACATCTCGCTCTTTCCTTTGTATCCACTGGCAATGCACTAAGGGGGAGGCCCATCTGTGGCCCCTGAGGCAGCCTCAAAGGCATTTAGTGGAGGCTCCCAGAGAAGGGCCTCAGCTGAGGCCTGGCGTCAGCACTCCTCCCACCTCCCTCGAGGCGTGCTGTGAGAACCAAGCGTCCTGCAGGCATCCGAAGAGAGAAAGAGGCCAAAGGGGCCAGGCGGAGGCCCTCCACGCATCCCCCGCATCCTCCCACACCCCTCACTCCCATCTTGACCCCCTCCATGCCCCAAGGCCTCCAGCCCTCGCCACTCCCCATCTTGGGCTTCGAAAATTGACTTTCTGAACCCTCATGGAAGACTGGCATTTCTCCCTCTGACGATGACTGGCTTGTGCTCAGGGTTCTAGCTCAGTGGTTCTTAGACCTGGGGATCTCAGAAGCCCTTTCCGCTGTTACAGATTAGTGAAGACCCCCTCCAGCCTCCAGCCTCCACCCTTCACCAAGAGCTTTTGCTTCTGTGGGTCAGAGCTCTTCATGCTGATCACACTAGGAATGAAAGCCTCTCAGTATTGTTCTAAAAATCGTTCTGAGCCCAGAAGGGGCCTCAGGGACCCCACCCCCAGTCACCCTTCTCCGGACCTGCTTTGGAGAAGCTTGTCCCCGAGGCCTAGGGTTCTCTAGGAAGCCTCCACAGGGGAGCCTTCTGACCTCAGCTGGGTTCCAACTCTTCACAACCCTCCCCTCCCCTCAGGCTCCTCCCCAGTGCACAGCACATAGTAGGGCCTCCATACATGTTTGAGACTCTCCTGTCTGGTCCCGAAACGCTTCCTGCCCTTTGTCGTAGCTGCTCTGCAGAACAGCCCCAAGAGGGTAAAAGACAGGGATTGTCCCCCCAATTTCACAGAGAAGGAAACAGGCTCCAAGAGGGGGACTCACTTGACCAGGAAGAGTCTCTGGCAGCTGTGAAGGGTCAGACTGGGGGAGGGGGCAGGATTGCCTTCTCTCAGTGGGGGGAGTGAGGGGGTGCAGGTGCAGGATGGGAGTCGGCCCCAAGCCTCTCATCCAATTCTAGTCCTGACATACCTCTGTGGCCAGCAAATCTACAGCGAATAAGAATTCACCTCGGTCTTCTCCCCTGGAAAGGGAGGGTACAGCCTTTGGCCTAGTGCTTAATACAGAGCTCTGGGCCTATGCCATCATTGGGCTGCCTGGTTAGCGGGGAGTGGTAGGCACTGCCAAAGAGTATGCCAGGTGTGCTGTGAGGCGCCATCCTCCTTTTTGGCCTTTTGTTGGTCTGCTAGCATTTAGCACAGTGCCCAGCATACAGGAGGTGCTTCATAAATGCTTAATGATGGCTGGGTCTCCCAGGCATAGAGGGCAAGCCTTCACAGCTGCTGAACTCATCTTCCTGAAGCCCAAGTCTGAATAGCTGAGCCAGAGGCCCTTCCCAGCCAGCTTCCAGCCCACCAGCCTTCCTTGGCTAATACATCCTTCTTCATTTCCTCTGCAGCCTCTCAGGTGAGCCAGCCACCCCGAAGGAGAATCGCTGTCTCCCTTCAGGAAGCCCTAGGCATCAGTCCCACCCCCAACCCCCAGTGGTCAGGCTTACAGGACATCTCCCATCAGGGTAATATAGGCATCCGGAGGGCAGGGATGTTCCCTTTTGGCCTTCATCTCCTCAGGGACCATCTTTGCACCTGGCAAGCAGTGCTATTGGTCATGTCTGACTCTATGACCCCATTTGGAGTTTTCTTGGCAAAGGCACCGGAGTGGTTTGCCATTGCATTCTCCAGCTCATTTTACAGGTGAAGAAACTGAGGCAAATGGTAAAATGACTTGCCCTGCCTCACCCAGCTAGGAAATGTCTGGGGCTGGATTTGAACTCAGGTCTTCCTGACTCCAGGCCCAGGGCTCTGTCCACCATACCACCAAGCTACCTCTATCATTTCTTGTCATCTGACTGTGCCACTTCACAGCTCCACTAACAATGTATCAGTTGCGCCAGTCTTCTGCCAGCCTCCAACAATTAAACCTTTTTCCCCTTTGCTTATCTGGTGATTTTACGGTGGGACCAGCTCTCCAAGGGTGATCTGGCTTGCAGCACAGAGATCCGAAGTGCCTTCCCACTGGCCCCTTTTGGGGAACAGCTCTCCTTGCTCCTCTTTTTGAGTAGGGTCTGCTGGCACACAGCAGGTGCATAATAAATACTGGTGGGTGGAAAGATGGTTACAGAGGGAGGGGGGAGGTGCCGAGTGAAACGGATGGAAATCCCCCCCCTACTTTACCCATACCCCTCTTACAGCCTCTCCTCGCCCCGCCCCGCAGGCCCCACCTCCGGCTTCTTCCACCGCCTCGTCCCCCTCGTCCCCCTCCTCCTCCTCCTCCCCCCTCTCCAGGTCTGGAGGATCTCGCTCTGAAAGCCCTGGCCCGCCCTCTAGTCTCTGCGCACGCGCCCCGCCAGGCAGTAGGCGAGGGGAGGGGGCGAGAGCGCGAAGTGGCCGGTGCCATTTCTCCGAGGGGGTGGGGGAGGATGAGAAGGGCCGTACCATTCAGCAGAGGGGGACGCGGCTAGCGCAGTCCGGACCATTCTACCAGGAAGAGGGGGAGCCATTGAAGGCCGAATCTTTGAGGGGCGACGCTCCTTCGCGGCATTTCCCTGCCATGACTCCTCTCGGGAAACTGCGAAACCCAGGCAGTCTGGGCTCCCGCGCCACTCTCCAGTCCGGCGAGGCCCACGGCCTTTGTTGATCTGCCGAGCCTCCCCCCTCTTCTTCGTCTTCATGGATCCGCCCAACGGGTGGCGAGGGCGGAGGGGCATCCCCGGAAGTGGGACCAGTGTGCTTCCGGGTCGGGAGCGCGCTGGCGGCGACGGAGACGGCGGGGGCCTAGTTCGGTGGCGAGAGCTGGGCCGGAGTCAGGGCCAGAGCCGGAGCGGAGTGGAACGGGAGCCGGGACCGGGGCCGGGGCCGAGGCGGGGGCCGCGGCCGAGGTTGGGCCTGAGCCGCATCGGGGCGGAGCGGAGCCGGAGCAGCGCCTTGGTCGGTGAGTGTTGGTCTTCGCGCGCGTGGCCCCGCCGGCCCGGGGCGGCCTCGGAGGGGGAGGGGGAGGGGGCTGCGCCGGCCGCGGGCCGAGCCTGGAGGCGGTTCTTGGAGAAAGGCCCGCCAGCAGGGCCGCGGAGTTTGGAGGCCTTAACTGCGCCAGGCGGCCCAGGGTGGAGGGTGGGGGCTGGGGCTGAGGCGCGGAGGCCCGCCTGGAGGAGGCTTCCCGCGGGGCGACTTCCCCCGGCCCGGGGCCTTCTTTGGGGGCCAGGAGGCAGAACTCGAACTCGGGGCCCCCCCGAAGCCTGGCCCTGCCTGGGGTCCGGCCTGCCCAGGCACCGATGTGGGCTTCCTAGTGTGTCCTTAAAAAGGCCGAGGAGGTTAAGAGGGGGAGATGGGACGTGGGGGCGGCGGGGGAGCTCAGGCCCGGCGTCCCCGCAGAGCCGCCCCTGATGTCCAGCCATGGATGACGACAGTCAGGACGAGCTCATCAATAGGAACGCGGCGGCCCACGGCTCAGGAGGCCGGAGTAGGGGCCAGGTGGTCAGCGAGGCGGGTGAGGCCTGGGACTTGGGGGGGAGGGGCCCCGGGCTGGGGGGAGGGGCCCTGGAGCGGGCAGTGTGGTCAGCATGTCCGTGTCTGTCCAGATGATAGCAGCGATGCCGGGCCCAGTGGAGACTCTGAGGAGGACACTGGGAGCGAGGAGGACGGAGACGCTGGGGGAGAGGAGGGAGAGGAAGGCTCAGGTAAGGCCTGGACTAGTCCCTAGCACCAGGGAGGGGAGCCCCCATCCCTGAGCTCTGGGAGCTGCAGGCTCTGGCTAGAACCCCAAAAGAAGCTGGTCTCCCCGAGCTCAGTGCTGGTTTGGGGTGGGGTTGCTGCACATCCGAACACTTTTTAAAGGGATTGAGAGGAAGGGCATTGGTATCTGAAAACCTGGGCTAGGCAGGGGCCTGGGTGGGCTGTTGCCACATGTTGCAGGCGGATCTTCTGGGGTGACCTGAGAAGTAGACAGGCTCCTAGGGCTGGGTCTGGGGAGAACCAGGGCCCCAGCCTCCATAAACTAAAAACTCAGGTTTCCTCATGGGGTCTGTGGATTCCAGAAACCCAAAGGTGGGCTTAGGCGTAGTGGTAGGAGAGAGCTTGAGAAAAAGAGGGGCTGGAATGGAGAGCTACCGTGCAGCATGGCCCCACATGGGTTAGGGCAACTTGGGAGGAGAGGTGGAGAAACAGGTGGGGACGGGGTCAGGCCTCAGGAGGCCTCCTGGGGCAGTGGGTAAGGGTCCTGGTGGAAGCCCTGCCAGAGAGAACAGGTTCACCGTCGGCAGCTCCTCGTGAGCATTTTTTGTCCTTCTCCAGACTGGAACAGTTCTGAAGACGACGACTCCGTGGACGACCAGGAGGTGGAGGTATCTTTAGAAGCTGCTTTGGAGCCCCCCAAAGGACGGCCAGATCTCCCAGCCAGGGGGAGCAGCAGCTCTGACGAGGACACGGAGAGCTGTCCCATTTGCCTCAACGTGTTTAGGGACCAAGTGGTGGGCACCCCTGAGAACTGCACCCACTATTTCTGCCTCGACTGCATAGTGGAGTGGTCTAAGGTATGGAGGGCCCCACAGGCTGCTTGGCACAGGGGCGTGGTGCTGCCAAGCAGGGAGGCCTGACGTCACATTTTTGCACGCTTCCCATAGAATGCCAATTCCTGCCCCGTGGATCGTATTCTCTTTAAGTGGATTTGCATCCGGGCGAGATTTGGTGGCAAGGTCTTGAAAAAGGTAAGTGGCAGCATGTCTTCGGTCATCCTTGCATGACACTGGGGTGGGAGAGTTCTGCTTTAGTGCTCCTCTGTGTGATGGACCTGGGAGAGCTGTCAGCCAATCTCTCCCTTGTGCCGAGCACCAAGGACGCCAGAGGTGGCATCAGTGCCTTCAGTACAGCTAAGAGGGGCCCACTGAGCAGAGCCGGCAGCACAGGTGGGCAGAGTGAAGCTCAGAGACTGGGGCCACATTTGGTGACAGAGAATGTGAGAATGTCCACGTCTGTTATCAGATTCCTGTGGAGAGTCAGAAGGCTCCTCGGGCTCAGGAGGATGAGGAAGACCCCACCTTCTGTGAAGTGTGTGGCCGGAGTGACCGGGAGGATCGGCTGCTGCTCTGTGATGGCTGCGATGCCGGGTGAGCGTTGGGGCTGGGAGTGGCCGCCCGCCTCTCTGATGGGGGAAGCCGGGGGTGTTCCTGAGGGTACCCCCTCACCCCAGCTCAGTGTCCATTAGCAGATCTGGCCAGAACAAGCTTATTGTCCCTTCGGTGTATTTTGTTTGTGTGTTTTGGTTAGGCAGTGAGATTAAGTGACTTGCCCAGGGTCACACAGCTAATAAGTGCTCTGTGTCTGAGGCCAGATTTGAACTCAGGTTCTCCTGAATCCAGGGCCAGTGCTCTATCCGCTGCGCCAGTTAGCTGTCCCTCTTTAGTGTTTTTTGTGGCATTCAAGGCCTGGCCTGCCTTTCCCACCAGTGCCCTGTTGTCTAGCCAGGGTTTACTCTGTTCTGATTTCCTGCTTCTACATCTTGTCTATTTCTCAAGGCCTTTCTTGAGCCTCCAAGAGCTTCCACTGAATCAAAAGACTGGGTGGAGGTGGGAGGCAGAGTGACACAGACGGCAACTTGTGGGGGCTCATCAGCTTAGCCCCATGGGACTGGTGTGGGTGACTTTGTCCAGATTTCAAAACGCCGTGGATTTTCATCTGCCGTCTTGGTTGGGAAATGGTAGAGTCAACCAGTAGCCTTGCAAGTGTGGAATTTCCTTGGGAAGCTGTCTTACCATGTGGCCCCCTGAGTGGCGCAGCCACAACCCATCCTGGGTACCCTCCTCAGCCAGCATGTGCTTGACTTCACCAGCTGGGCTTGGGCTTGGGGTGGCTTAGGGGCCTCAGAGGCAGGTGAGCCAAGTAAGGGGGAGGCATTTGTCCAGGTTTGCACAGCTGCTAGACCGTCTGAGGCAGGATTTGTGACTGAAGCAGGTCACCAGGGGAAAGGTTTGTCCACAGAGAGCCGTGGTATCAGAACCCTTTCTGACTTGGTACGCCTCTGGCTCAGCGAAGGCTGAGTCACAGAGGCCCCTCAAACCCGGGGATGTGGCCTGGGTTTCTACAGCCTTCCCTGGGGGCAGCAGCTCTGCACCATCAGGCTCACGGCCTCGTCCTATGTGCACAGGTACCACATGGAATGTTTGAACCCCTCTCTGAGCGAGGTGCCTGTTGACGAGTGGTTTTGTCCTGAGTGCATTGCCACAGCTGCCCCAGCAGTGCCCCCTGCTGCTGCCACCGGTAATCTTACGGCCCTTTGTGGCCTTGCCCCCTTGGCGTGGTCAGTGTAGGCTGGCCCGTGGGGAGACTCTTGTAGCCACAAGAGCAGCCCGAATGGGACGCAGGCTCCAGGGTTGGGGAGGGATGTGCTCACAGCTCTCTGCTGCTTTCTTCCAGCCCCAGGAGCTGCCCCAAGGCTGCATCCCATTTGTGGGGGGCTCTGGGGCCAGTGAATGGGCCAGTGATGGCCTCTTTTCTCCCCAAGATGCAGAGCCTGTGAGTGAGGAGGAGGTGGCCTTGCTCCTGGTTGATGTGGTCCCTACCACCAGCCGGCTGCGCCCTAACGCAGGCCGCACTCGGGCTATCGCCAGGACTCGCCAGAGTGAGAGGGTGAGAGCCACCGTGAACCGAAACCGGATCTCCACTGCCCAGAGGATTCAGGTGAGCAGCTGAGTGGACCTGCCGGGCTGGCCAGAGCCTGAGGCACTGACACCTGGTTCTCACAAGAACCAATTTTACAGATCAGGAAAGTCAGTGACTTGCTCAGAGTCCAGCTAGTAGGCAGCGTCTAGGACGGTTTGCAGATTCAGAGCCTCATAAGTACATCTGTTCCTCTTATCTGGTGGTCTGGACTCACCATGCAGGGGCTAGGGAAGGAGGAGGAGAGTTATCAGGCCACGTGGGCACCATGTCACTCGGTGCCCCCTCCCATGTAGCCCTGGTGGTCTCTGTCTCTTTCCAGATGACAAAGGCAGGCCCTGGTTGGGGTGGAGGCCCAGGGGGCAGCATCAGCTTCCCAGAAGCTGAGGTGGGGGGGGCCCCCAAGAGGTCCTGCTGTGGAATGCGGCCGTGAGTGGGCCTCTGTTTCGTTCTCCCCGTAGCGGGTGCCCAGGTATCTCATGTCATCCCTCCTGGATGAGACCATAGAGGCTGTGGCCTCCGGCCTGAGCACTGCTGTGTATCACCGGCCTTTGACTCCTCGGGCCCCAGTCAGACGGAAGAGGAGAACAGGTAAGGAGGCCTTAGGGGCCCTGGGAGGTGGCGCCCTGACATGCCCAGCATGGCATTCTCGAGCACTGTGCATTGTGGGCCTTCAGTAGGTAACTGTGCGTCTCCCTGGGTGTGAAGGAGCCCCCTGTGGGTGCTCCAAGGAGCCAGGGAGTGATCGCATGAGGGGAAGGGCCCCCTTCTTCTGTCCACTGAGTGGCCCTGGTCAGGACCTGCTGGCTGGCATGGGCCCTGCAGCTTCCTTAGGCACCCCCACAAACGCTGCATTGGCTCTCCCTGGAGGCCACCCTCTCCGCCATTGGCCGTATGAGCCTTGAATCCCTTTCTTTGGGTCTTGTTTCTTCAGGGAGAAGGAAGAAAGCATCCGGAAGGAAGAGAGCGTCCTCCAGATCCTCGGCACGAAGCAAGACTTTGGGGACCCGGCCCAAGAGGCGCAAGTCCCGAGCAAAGAAGAGGAGAGGGCAGAGGAGCCGGGTAGGTCCCTGTCGTCCTGGAGAGGCGCCTGGGCCTGGCTGCCAAGGCCAGCCCCCAAGTCTGCTTTTGTTTACTTATTTTATTAATTTACTTTAATTTATTAACAATCATTTCTACAAGACTTTGAGTTTTACATTTTTCTCCCCTTCCCTCCCCACCTTCCTTCCCAAGACCGCATACAATCTGATACAGGGTTTACATATACATTCTTATTAAACGTGTTTTCTCATTGGTGCTCTTGTAAGGAAGAATTAGAACCAATTTGAGGAACCACCAGAAAAAGGAAACAAAACACAACAGAAGAAAAAAAAAAACAAAAAGTCTGCTTCAATGTGCATTTAGCTTCTGTAGTTCTTTCTCTGGATGTGGATAGTATTTTCCATCATGAAGCCTTTGGAGAGGTCTTAGATCCTTGCATTTCTGAGAAGGGCTAAGTCTATCAAAGTCAGTCATCGAACAGCATGGCTATCACTGTGGACAACCCCAAGCCTACTTTTGTGTTCATCTTTGGAATGCCAGCACGGCCTGCCTGCCTTTGGGGCCCAACCCCTCAGCCTCCTTCACTGCGTTAGGGCCGAGAATGTCAAAGGAGGGGCATCCCATGGGCGGGGCGTCTCTGTTCCTCTCCCCCAGCAGGGAGATGAGAGGGTTCCTGAGACTTGAGTCCCAGGCTCTCTATGGAGTCTTCCCCCAGGACCCAGCTTCCTGGGCAGCTTGGCGAGTGTCCGGCCCATGAGGGGGAAGCCTGAGCAAAACAAGCTCCCTTGGGCTCTCGGGGGCCCATCTGCTTTGTCCACGCCTGCTGGCCCACTCTGGCCTACCCTCTCCCCATGCCTGCTTTGACCCCCTTGGCTTGGGCGCTGTCAGTCACTTGGCTTTTCTTTCTTGTTCATGTTCTTATTCAGGTTAAAACTGAAATCACCGCTCGTTCTCGCATCGCCAGGACTCTGGGCCTTGGGAAACCCCTGCATGGCGCCTCCATCCCTTCCGTGTACAAGCCGGTTGAGCCCTCCCTGGGCTTCATGCGAGCAGACATCGGAGCGGCTTCCTTGTCTCTGTTTGGAGATCCTTATGAGCTAGACCCCTATGACAGGTACAGACCAGCTCACTCCCCTTGGAGACTGAGGAGGATCCTGGCTTGGGGCAGGGGTGGGGAGTCTGGAAAGGCCTGGCCTAGGGCCAGGTAGTTCCCTCTTGGGGTTGGGCTCGCATCGTGGGAGTCCTTACCACACTGGTGACTCCAGGCCAGGCCTAATGGGGCTTACACAGCCTTACCAGAGATTTTCTAGGGCTGCTGGGGATTGGCTTGGGCCTCTGCCCTGCCATTACACATGGCAATGGCCCAGAACTCTGCTTGTCAGCTGCTTCTGCAGCGATATTGTGGAGATAATGGAGATTGGCCCATTTTGGTCACTCGGGAGCTGGTTGGTGGTGAAGGCATCTCTGCTGTGCCCCACGGGATCTCCGAACTGGCCTCTAGCCCAAGATGGACCCGGGCAAGATTCTGCCTTCTGGGAGCAGATCTCTGGGGATATTTCCGGCACTTCTCTATACCTTCCCAGGCCCCCAGTGGTGCCCTCTGGAGCAAAGCCCCTTCCATCTGACAGCCTTTCACATATGGGGAGGGTGCTCTCCTGTCCCGTGGCCCCTCTGAGCGTGGTGTCTCATACTAGATAAGCTGAGATTTCACTTCACGTCGTTCCTTCTTGTTACCATTAGAGCCTCTGAGATCTCTCCTTTTCTCTTTTCTGCTCTTTTCAAATGATTTGGACGAAGGTAGTCATTGCCAGGCTAGCCATTGCCAAAAAACTGAGGAACGGGCAGGCACGATGCGGGCAAAGGCTAATTGATGGAGAGAGAAGGGGGCCTGCCAAGAAAGGTTCAGGGGCCACATGAGCAGGAGGGGTCTTGGCTGATTGCCTGAGGCATCAAACCAGCGTTGGCTGGCAGTGGGATGGCATTTCACGAGGCTGGCACACAGGGTCTGGGATGTGGAAAGTGAAGATTGTCTTGGGAACTGCCCTTCCAGGCCGCGGCAGCCATGCCTCGAGACGTCTTAGGATGAGGTCTGTCCCGTGGAGGCTCCAAAAGCCAGGGCCCAGACCAGATTGGATCTTGGGCAGGGCCTCATCCTGAGGGCATCCAGGAAGGGCAGCGGCCTGTGGCTGCAGCCCAGGCCCCTTGGTCAAGTAGGGACTGCTAGGCCCTGAGGCCTGGGGACTTCTCATTTCTTCTGTCCCCTGTGTGTTTCCAGTAGTGAAGAGCTCCCAGCAAACCAGGCATCTCCTTTGAGCACCAAGAGGCGGATTCTTTCCCAGTCAGCCCTCAGATCTCATCAACCCGTGGCTAGACCCATTTCTTTGGGACTTTCCAGGTAAGGGGGGCAGGAGGAAGACAGCGCCTACTCTGTGCCAGCTCAGTACCCACCACAGCCCTGGTAGGTCGGTGCTATTATCTCCATTTTACAGTTAAGGAAGCCAAGGCAAGCTGGTTGAGTGACTTGCACAGGGTCCCGTAGTCAGTAGTCAGCAAACGTTTGGCAAAGCACCTACTGTGTGCTAGGCACTTGTGCCGAGTACTGAGGATACAAAAACAGACAAAAGACAGTCCCTGCCCTCGAGGATCTTATGCTCTATTGGGAGGACACAAACCAGCCAGACAGGCTAATGAGAAATAGGAAAGGTACATGCATTTAGGGGGATCGGGAGAGACTTGCTGTAGAAGGTGGGCATTTAGTTGGGACTTAAAGGAAGTTGGGAAAGTCAGTAGTCAGAGACAGGAGGGACAGGGATCCAAACGAGAGAATGGTTAGGAGCTGACAGGTTGAGGGACTTGTTGGAGGAACATCCTGGGGCCCAGGTCGTGGGATCCAAGAGGGTGTAAGGAGACTGGAAGGGATGAGACAGCATTTTGTAGTTGACCCTGAAGGTCACTGAGTCAGGGGGACAGGCCCCTCCCAGCAGCTCTTGCAGTGTCCACACTTGAGGGGCTGCACTGGGGGCAGGGGCAGAGTATTGGGGAGATGCTGCAGAGGCAGAATCGGCAGGCCTTGGTGCCCTCTTTGGTTTGGGGAGTAAGAGAGAGGGAGCAGTGCCAGTGACTCCCAGGGGAAGGAGAAGGAATCAGGTGGTTGTCTGAGGCCTTCCCGCCCTCTCCCACTTCAGCTGGCCAGCTACTGTTGGTAGCAGAAGCTCGCCAGTGTTGGGGAGGGCCATGGTGCTTATCCACCGTCTGGCCACTTCTAGGCAGCCTTGGCATGTGCTGGCACCCCAGCCAGGTTCCCTCTTCTTGGGGCACAGGAGCAGAGAGGACCCCTTGTGCTGCCTGCTTTTATAAAGTGCCGTCATCGTGCGTTATGATGTCTCCACGTCTTTGGTCTGTTTCTCTGAATCTGGGAACCCCACCTGAGGCCTAAGCAAAGCCTGGAGTCAAGGGCAGGGCAGAGCAGGCTGGGGGCCAGCAGACTCTGGGGAGGATGAGCACAGAACACAGGCACTTGCTGAAGTCCAGATGTCCAGCTGGACGTCAGAGCGCGATTTTGTAGCGTTGGCCAATTCCTGGGTGCAGAGGCTTACGATAAGAATGGAGCCATCTACTCTTGTCAACTGGTCCGTTTTGGCTCCAGCAGCACCCTCCTGTGGACCTCTGGCCCACTAGCAAGTGTGACCTAGCAGAATAACAATCACAACTATGATGCCTGACATTTATGAAGTGTTTACTTTGTGCCAGGCACCAGGCTAAGTCCTTTACAAATGTTATCCCATTTGGGCTTCATACAACAACCCTGGGGTCTAGGTGCTGTCCTTGTCCCTGTTTTACAGATGAGGCATAGTCCAAGAAACTTGCCCTGTGTCTGAGGCTGGCCAGAGCCAGCTTCTAGTAGCCCTAGTGTGGACCGCTGCACAACAGGAGGGCAAAGCCCTCCTTTTGGGGGAAGCATGGTCTAGGTTAGGATGCCCCTGCACCGCAGCTGGTGAGCCTGTCCTCAAGCAGAGGAGCATCAGAAAGGACAAGGCAAGGAGGATGGAGAACAGAGGGTCCAAGGCAGGCGGGAAGGGGCCGGGGCCGGCTGGTGTGGGTGCCAGGCATTGGATTTGTAGCATACGTGTGGCAGATGGAAAGAGGAGGCCTCTGTGAACACTAGAGTCCAGAAAGGTGGACAAGGCCTACAAAGATGGGGTGGTCCTTTCCCAGCACCTTTCTTTGTTGGTCCCGCAGACCATGGGCATCTCCTAGCTCTTTGGACATTAGTATTGAAGACTTATGGCCTAGCAGCATCCCTGAGCCTGTATATGGGGAAAGGGCAGGCATGTGCTTTAGGGGGAAATTTTGAGGTCATGCAGAGCCCAGCCTCCCTTTCTACCTCTTCATGTATAGCACTGGGCCCAGCCCGTTGTCCCTCTGCACAGTCCATCCAGGTGGGCGTAGTGCTGGGTTCCCCCGAATGAGCTCTGCTATGTCCTTAGCCTGATAAGCACGCTGCCACACTACCCCCCCCATCCCCCTCTGGGACAGCAGGCAGCAGTGTGGTAATGACGGCTGTCTCGGAGAGGTCTGGGTGGCTCCGGGGTTTGCGTGGGAGAGCCACCCACCCAATAAACCAAAGAGCCTGTGAGGAAGGCTGCCATCCTCCACTAGGCAGGGCTGGAGCATGGGCCCTGCAGCCCTCCCACAGTTGTGGGGCCTCCTCCAGTGGCCCCTCTTTGCTTCCCTTAGTCCTACCACTTGTTAACACAGAGTGAGGCTTAGTTGGAGGATCATAATCCAAACATGGCAAAGGAACGAAGCTGTGCTGTCAGATGCTGGTGCCCTCCCTCTGTCCACACCTGCTGTGGCACCTCAGGAAAGGTGTGGACCCTGTTGCGTAGTTTCCACCACACCCTTGCAGAATGGACCAGGTGCTTACAAATATGCCCTGGAATCGACCCTGATGCTCACAGAGCAAACCAGGAGGAACAGGCTGAGCTGGTGCTCCCAGTGAAGGGCACTCTGGATGTCCTAATAGTGTCAGAGGTGGAATCGTCCCCCTTCTCTGGTAGACTTGGGTGAATGGAGGCTTGTTCATCTTCTCCACTGGCTTGGGGGGAGGTTTCTAGGGCCTTTTAGTCTCTGTTAGGATGATGGGGAACTGTGCTTCATCCACTTCCCAGTTTTCTTTAGGAACAGTCCTGGGGTAGGGTGAAGTGGTGCCTTTTATCTTTGCTTTACCAAGGGCTGACTTGACAAGATCCCTGTCCTTGGTCACCAGAGCCTCATCGACGAAGAGGTGGTTCTCAGTCCTGAAGAGAGGCCTGTGGTGCATACAGTTTGGCACTGGCCAGCCAAGGAGGTCTTGGCCCTGCCCCAGATGCCAGGCCAGCCTTGGGGACATTGTGTTGCAATTCCTGCTCGTCCTGAGCACTACAGTATAAAATGACCAGGGATCCCACGAAAGGAAGTACAGTCTAGCCTGGGCTTTAAAAAACCAGCGCCATCAGGACAAGGTGGGACAGGCATGGCTAGAGTTGGAATTGGGCTGTGATAGGTGTGGGGAGGTTTGGTTGACCACAATCCAGGATGAGCCGGAGTGTCCAGAAAACACAGCCAGAGGAGATTCCACTGGTTTTTGCCCAGTCCTGTCCCACAGACGGGAAAGAATGTTGGGGATAAGCTGGACCCGATCTAGAGGGAGGCAGCCCCGGGTACAGAAACAAATGTTGATTAAGCACACCTACTGTGTGCCAGGCACTGTGCTAGGCCTTGCCTTCCAGGAGACAGCATACTAACAATTATGGATGGGGACCAGTTAGATATTGTCAGCAGAGGGGAGGCCCCAGCGTGGGTGGGGAGGGGTCAGGAAATGAAGGACCAGTTGGACATGGTGCCAAACTAAACGAGGCTGTTATGGTGCCCTTCCCTCCCTTCTCCCTGGCCTTCAGATGAGCCTCCTTTGAGCTTCCCCATTTGGGGTTACTTGTCAGTAAGCGTTGGTGATAGACTGTTGCTGGACTGGGTGGGGGCGGGGGGGAGCAGCATGTGTTCCCATACGGAGGTGTGTTCTTTGCCAGTTGTGATCAGAAAGTAGTGAAGGCCATCCAGACCTCAGAGTTGTGTGGCTTGAAGCATCCGGCTCCAGACCCCCCAGAGGGGCTGTGCTGTTCCTGGGCCCCTGCCATCTTCACAGCTCCGGCTCTCCTTGGCCTAGGATGCTGCCAGGGGTAGAGCAGGTACCAGCGTGTGCATTCGCAAAGTGCTGCAGCAATGACTTCTCATCTGTCTCTTGACTTCAGGAGGAGTGTTCCTGCTTCGGTCCCTGAGCAAGATGTGGAGGTGGCTCCTGTCCCAGACCTCGTGGGGAGCATCCTGTCTGGGCAGAATCTCTTAATGATGAGCAGCTCGGATGTGGTCATCAATCGAGATGGTTCCCTCACAGCCCGGAAGGCAGGTAAGAAAAACCTGGTCAGTTTGAGTGGAAACCAGCCTGGGGGCAGTTGTGGCCGCCAGGTGTAGTCAGGTGTGGGCCAAAGACCCTCCAAGGCCGGGGCGGCTGCTGACAGAGCATTGAAACAGTTGTGAGGGGTGGGGTAGCATTGCAAGTGTTCAGGGGCTCAGGAAAGTGGTGAGGACTTTGGGATTGGAGCAAGTTGTAAGTCTGATCTCAGAGGATGCACGTGGGGTCGCTTGCCTGGCTCTGCCAGGAGGACCCCTGGTGAAGGTCATCCAGTCTGAGCAGTGAGCAGTGCTCAGAGTTGAGAGTGAACACGATCAAGTGAGTGGTCAACGGCCCCCTTTGCATCTTCTCTCTTTCAGCTCCAATTTCCTTGCAGAGAACCTCGGCTGCTAAGTCCCAGGAAGATGGAGAGGCCAGGAGCAGGGATAGCATCCAGCCCAGGACCTTGCAGTCAGGGACGTCAGCCTCCCACCTAAGCTCAGATGTTTCTGAGCATTTGGGCTTGAACTCCTGTGGGGGGGCCGCCACCAGCATACTCTCGGTGTCCTCCTCTTCCTGCCTCAGGGGGTTGGAGAAGTCTATGAGCCCTTCCTCAAGTGTGCCCAGAAAGGCAGCTGTGAAATTAGAGTATTCAATGACCCCTCGCCCAGTTCAGACACAGAACTTGGCAAATAGGAGCAAACTGGGTTTAAAACCAAATGAAATGCCTCAACTTAATGGAGAAAATAAACGTCCTGTGTCAGTGACAACTGAGTCCCCTAAGGTTTTGAGAAGGACAGCGATAGGACTGCCTCTCCCACCAGCTCCTAGGAGGATTGACATCTCAGAGCTTCCTAGGATACCAAAGATGAAGAGAGAAGGCGGCAGTGGCAGTGACGGCCATGTGGATTCCAAGCCCGCCTGTGGCAAGGGCACAGACATCCCCAGCTCCTGCATCAACCGGCTGACCGGCCGAGAAGGCAGCAGCCAGCCAGCCCGAGGGGGCCGTGTTGAGAGCAAGCCCAGTGGCCGGGACTCCCAAGAGCCCAAGATGCACTCAGGAGGCAGTGGTGGTGGCGGCTCCTGCACCAGCACTGGTGGCCCAGGCTCCCACAGCAGCCTTGCTCCATTTGGGCCATCCCGAGGCAAGGGTTTGGGCTCCTCCTTTGAAAGCTTTAGAATTAACATCCCAGGGAACACGGCAAACCCCAGCAGGCTCCCAAACCCTGGCTTCTGTAACACGTTCCGGCCAGTCGACAATAAGGTCCAGCGTAAGGAGAACCCTTCGCCCCTCTTCTCAATCAAGAAAACCAAGCAGATCAAAAGCGAGATCTATGACCCCTTTGACCCCACAGGGTCAGATTCAAGCTCCCCCAGCAGCAGCCCTGAAAGGCTTGGTGCAGGGCTGTTGCCCTCTGAGATCACCCGCACCATCTCTGTGGATAGTCCAAAGGTCCCAACCTTCCAGACTGTCCGCTGTGTGACCTCGTACACAGTAGAGAATGTCTTTGGGTCAGGCTCTGATCCATCTGATGGGCCATCCTCTAGCCATCCTGAGCGGATTTCCACAGGCACATCTGACCTGGAGAAGATGGAGGAGGAGGAGGAGGACGAGGAGGAGCCCGGGAACAGCCCTTGTGTGTCTACCACTGTCCGGCGGCACCTGTCAGAGCGGGCGCCTTTGGAGGCAGATGGGCGTGAGCATCGCAGCACCTTCTTTGCCACTGAGGAGCGGACCGTGACATGTGTGACCCTCAAGCCGGCCTCGCCCTCTGAGGAGGAGGTGGGGGAGGAGGAGGAGGTGGCCCAGCCAGCAGCCACCACCCACAGAATTGTTGAGATTCATTCTCCTTCTCGGTCACGCTCCAACTCGAGCTCACGCAGCCGCAAGAAGGCCAGGCGGAAAAAAATGTCCACCAAGGAGCACAAGAAAACTCGGTCCCGCTCTCGTTCACTGTCTCACTCCCGGGAGAGAAGCTCGCGGTCCACCTCCCGGTCAGTCGAAGAGGACCACGCCAAAAAGCACCGGTTCAAGGCCAAGCCGCGGAGGTCGTCCAGCGACCGCTCCGGCAGCCATGACAGAGCCAAGAAGAAGAGAGCCAAAGAGAAGAGGAAGGGTCCGTGGTCCCGGGACCGCCAAAAGTCCCGCTCGCGCTCAGGGAGCCCCGGCAGTTCTTCTTATGAGGTCTGCGAGAGCCGCAAGAAAAGGAGGAGAAGGTCGAGCTCGCGCGGCCGAGGCCGAGAGGGCTCACACTCCAGCAGCCCTGAGAGAGCCCGGAGGCATAAGCATCGGAGGCAGAAGAGCTTCGAGCGCTATGAGAAAAAGGAGAGGAGCTCCCGGCCCCGAGACAGGAGGAGCTCCCGCTCCCGATCGAGGGAGAGGAGAAAATGGAGGTCCCGCTCTCCCTCGGCCTCCAGGTCCAGAGAGCACAAGAGGGCCAGGTCCAGGGAGAAGCGGCCCCACTCTCGTTCTCGGTCCAGGGATGGGAAACCGCCTGGGAAGGATGTGTCTCCGTCACCCCTACAGGAGAAGGAGGCCAAGGCAGCTGAGGAGAGCACTCCCTCCAAGCTCCCAGCCCCAGGCCAGGCCGGTCCCAGCCAGGTCGATGGGCCACAGGCGCTCCCGGCCATAGAAGAGACGATGCCTGAAGCCCCAGCTCAACCGGAGGTGCCTGAAGAGGTCGCTGCTGATGACCTTGACTACGGGGAGACTGTGGAGGCAGAACATGTCTTTGATGACTTCTCCAGCGATGCGGTCTTCATTCAGCTAGATGATATGAGCTCTCCCCCTTCCCCAGAAAGCACAGACTCATCCCCAGAGAGGGGTCTTCTGCTTCCCCTGGCTCTGCCCGCAGGCAGCGGCCAGTGCAGTCTGAGCCTCGGGGTGGTAGCTGCAGCCAAATGTGAGGCCCCCCCAGAGCCACCAGCTGCCTCAGAGGGCCCCCCGGGCGAGGCACCTTCCTCCCAGGGTGCCCCAGAGAACCAGGTTGGGGAGGTGACGACAGTGGAAGGAGAAGAGGGTCCTGTGGTCAGTGAAGAGGTCAGTGAGGCTGTGGAGTCAGAGATGGAAGTCATTTCCCAAATCCCCTTGCTGAAATCAAAAGCTTTGGTGAAGAGGGTGACGTGGAACCTCCAGGAGGAAGAAGACAGCATGGCAGGCCCAGAGCCCGAGCCAAGTAAGGAGCCTTGTGGGTTAAGGACCAGGCTGGACACCGAGGTGGGCATTTGTGGCCATGTGTGGCCCCACTGTGCCCCTCCTTGTCCTCCTCAGTGACCCCGGCCCTGATTTTTAAGTCGCCTCCCATCCTCCCCACCCCTCACCTTCACACTCGATGACCCTGTCACCACAGCCAACCTCCCTCACTCTCACAGGAGAGCCGAGTGTCCTGTGGCAGCCACAACAGGCTCTCACCCCCCTGGATCGATGGGAGACTCTGGGGTTAGTGTGGCATATGGGGGGCGGGGGGGCAGTGCCAGCACGATTCCCAGGCTGTCATGTCCTCCCTGGGGGCTAGGAGCTCTGAGGCAGGGCTTTGCCCGGGTCTCCCAAACTCCAGGCCCCTGGCTTCTCTCTCCAGGGGCACCGTTCTACAAGCTGCCAAGATCCCTGGAAGGGGCCTGGAAAGCCGAGGATTCGAACCCCAGCCTAAATCAGGTGCAGTCCCGTGAGCCTCCTCCCACCAATTACATGGTCGCTGAGCCCATGTTTCCTGACCTAGGTTGCTCTCAGGTTGGTGTCCACTCTGGGGAAGGGCTGCAGGCCGCATCCCACTCCATCTGGGCTCTGGAGACAGCCGCCCATCTCATGCACTGCCCATTCCACCCCGGGAGCGGCACTCATCTCATTGTCGGCATGCTGGGTCTGGCGAGGAGCTGGGGGGGCGCTGGGCCAAACCGGCGGGGCAGTGGGGCACACTGAGAACGCATGTTCTGACTGGCGGGGGGGGGGTGTCTGTGCAGGTTTACAGCCCCAACATGCCTCTGACCCAGACTCTGCCCCCGAGCGTGCCGCCCTACGCCCCAGTCAGCCAGCCCACCGTCCAGTTTATCATGCAGGGCAGCCTGCCTCTCGTGGGCTGCGGGACAGGACAGAGCCTGACCCCAGAGCCAGCTGTGCTGGCCACAGTCTCTGAGCCAGGCGGCCCGGCGCCGGCCGCAGGAGACGGAGACGAGAAGACGACACCCAAGCAGGCGGGTGAGAAGACAAAAAATGAAGAGGTGAGTCAGGGGGCTGGGCAGGGCTGGGCAATGCCAGGGAGGGGCCCCCTCGCCTGCCACGCCCATGGTCTGCGTGGTCCTCCTGCAGTACATGAAGAAGCTGCACGTGCAGGAGCGGGCTGTGGAGGAGGTGAAGCTGGCCATCAAACCCTTCTACCAGAAGCGTGAGATCACCAAGGACGAGTACAAGGACATCCTTCGCAAAGCGGTGCAGAAGGTGATGGAGGGGGAGGAGGGAGCCTGAGGGGTGGGCCAGACGGGCGGGCTGGGCCAAGCTGACCACTAGCCCTGGGGCGGTTTCCCCCAGATCTGTCACAGCAAAAGCGGGGAGATCAACCCCATGAAGGTGGCGAACCTGGTCAAGGCATATGTGGAGAAATACAAACACATGAGGAAACACAAGAAGACGACAGAAGCCGAGGAGGAGCCCCACGAAGCTGAGAACTGAGCCCACCCCGGCCACCGCGGACTGGACAGGACAGGACCGGATGGGTGGGCGCTGTCAGTGACTGACATAAAACTCTGGGCTCATGAAACCACCGCCGCGGTCTTCAGGGTTTCCTTGGTTGCAGTGTCAAAGGGGATGGCCTTTTTACATACATATATATATATACATATATATACATATACATATATATACATATACATATATATACATATATATGTGTGTATATATATATGTATATATATATATACACACACACAGTAACTATATATTCTGTAGACACTCTGTTTTCATTGTGTTCTAATTTATCGAAACATGGATTGTCTTTAGAAACTTCTGAATCGATTTAATACTTGAAATGTGCAGCCTTGAGCCGGTCCATGTGGAGTGGATGCCGGACGTCAGGAAGGGCTGGGTCACCCCACCGTCCCACTCCCATGTAGGAGTTGTCTTCTTGTTCCAATTACATTTCCTGTTGCTGAATCAGGGGCCGCCTTTCCCAAGGAAAAAGCAGGGGTGTAGGGGGAACGTCCGTTCTCTCCCTGGCTCCTCCAAGAGCGCCACGCAGGCCACCTGTGCGGCTAATGTCTATTGAGAACATTTTGTATTTTTTGAGTAGAGTTTGGTGGCTTTAAAGCGTTTGCATTGTTCTGTCTTCCTTCTTGTCAAGGAGGGGGGAGGTGGGACCCTGTGCAGCAGGCTCAGGCAGGGATGCTGGGACCTCCAACCACACCCCCTCGCCTGGGCTCTAGACCCAGCCAGAGGGCTTTGGGCCCCCTGGTCACAGCAGTGGCTGCCAGGCCTAAGCCCCTGTTCCAGACCATTAGCAGCAGAGCCCCTCTGTCCACAGCCAAGGGTGGTAGGAAATCACAGGGGCCAGAGACTTCTTTGAGCAAATAGTATCCATCCTGACTGGGACAGAGATGACGTGCAGGTGGCTTGAGGAGTGAGAGATTGGACGTGGAGGTGGGTGCAAGGGCTCCGAAGACCAGGCAGAGGGGCTCAGGACTTTGGGGGCAGAGGAGGAAGGTACAGTGCGTTCCCTGGCACAGCAGCCACCCTGTTGTCAAAGGGCCTGCGAAAGTGCAGAGGGGACAGAAAGGGAGGTGCCGTGGGGGGCACCCGGGAAAGGGAGAACACGCAGCACAACTGGAAAGGTGGAACCAAATTGGGTTTTTTTTATTTTATCCAAGAGGCAATGGGAAGCCACTGATGACTTTGCTAAAAGGTGAGGTGCCTAGAGGTGTTCTTGAGTGGGAAGGAGAGGGGAGCTGGACTGGCCGTCCCGAGGACTGACCCACAGCTCCAGGGTCTGGGGAGTGCCTGGACATTCTGTCTCCATGTGGCTTTTTTCCCCAAGGGGAAAGGGTGGTTTTGTCCAGAGGGCTACAGGTCTAGGCAGGGTATTCCGTCTCCATGAGGAAGTTTTCCAGCACTTCATAGAGGCTGAGGCTGTGGGAGACCTGCAGGCTGAGGCCACCACTGTCCAGGGAGGAGACGCCTTCCTGCCGTTGGACAGCCTCGTGGCAGAGCTGGCAGATTCGGGGCACTACCTGGGGATGGAAGGGAAGGAGACGTGAAGAGGAGCCAGGTGTCCCCACCACCCGTGCTTGGGGAAGGCTGTTCCTTGCTTGCCAGCTTTTCCCCAGTGTATGGCCTGGGGGAGGGTCTGAGTCGCCCACCTCGGTGAGCTGGGCCTGTGCGCTCCTTACCTTCACCAAGATGAGGTTCCTCTCCTTGGGCCTTCTGGAGAGAGTCTGGCCAAAGCCCAAGTAGATAGTATAGTCAGGAGAGGTGCGTCTCCTCTGATCCCTGTACTCGGCCAGTTCTAGAAGAAACAGGCTTTGAGCCAGGACAACCCTGCCTGCGGGGCCAGGGAGGGAGGACCCACAGGTGCTGGGCACCTGGGCCAGGGGTGGACAGAAGGGAGACAGGGGCCCAGAGAGCCCAGGCCTGAGCACTGACCCTGGCGGAAGACAGAGAAGTCAAAGATGGGCCTGGCCTCGTTCCTAGGAAGCAGGCGGGGTGGCGGTGGAGTCCCCGATGATGCCAGGAGGCTGCTCAGCTCCCAGTACACTTTGCATTTGCCCATTCTCTTGGCCCAGAGGCTCTGGTCCCAAAACTGCAGCTGCAGCCCGGGCCCTATGTGCTGCATCAGCTGTTCAGTATAGCGCACTTGCTTCTGGTCTGCCAGCTCCAGGGCTGCTGGGCTGGGGAAAACCACAAGCTGGTGGTCCTGAGAGACCCCCGACACCAGGCCAGGGCTGCTGGCCACAAAGAGGCAGGAGGTGTGAACCACGGCCACCTGCCTCACTATCTGACCCTTGTAGAGGATTGTCACATCTAAGCCAGTAGGGAGGGAACCTGGGGAGGGATGAAGGAGCCCCAAGTGAGATCTGTGGCCCAAGCACCACCCCCCAAGCCCAAACTCAAACCCCTTACTCACTGCTCAGAGGGAGCTGGGGGGCTGGACAGAAGGCTCCATCCTGAGGGTGGCCAGCTTCATGGAGACAGGGAGCGGGCTCTTCCCCTGGGAGGCAAGAATGGTCCTGGCTGAGGCCCCATAGGTGGGGGAGCAGGGACAGGGCTACCTGACTGTCCCTCTCCATGTCCCCATGTGCCCCCCACATGCCAGGCTTCCTGGATCTTGCTAGGGCCTCTGAGAGGCGGCAGGGGCCCTGGCTGGGCTTCCCAGGGTTCCCTGGGGAGGGTCTCTGTCCTCCGAGAATATGGGCCCTCAGGCTCTCTCCAGAGGGTGATGTCTGGGTGGGGGAGGAGTGGGGAGGTGTCAGGTCACCTGCCTGCCCTGCCTGAGATGTGGCCACCCTTCTCCTTCAGGCCCCTGACACTGAGCACAGCCTGCCCCGCTGTCCCTTCACTCATTGGCTTCTTTGGCAGAACCGTCCTCTTGGGCCCTCCCGCTGCTTTGTCCTGAGTGGGCCTGTCTGGGGCTCTATCTGGGTGTCTCTCTTGTTTCTCTTCGGTTCCTATGGGTTCAGTCATCCTGATGACTCCCAGCCTCTACCTCTGGTGTGATCTGGTTACCAACTTCCTTCTGAGGAGCCAGAAGGCCCAAGTTCAAATCCTGCCTCTGACCCTTGCCAGCTGGGGGACTGTGAACCAGCCCCTCCTTCCTCCTCAGACGGGCCTGTCACGTCAGAGTCATTCATCCCACAAATCCGGCTCCCATTGGACCCCTTATCCCTATCCCAGCTCGAGCCCTCACCCCCTCTCCCGGAACATGTCAGTGGCCTCTGCCTCCCCTTTCTCACAGGCATGGCCACGTCACTCTCATGCTCAATACATCCCAGGGCTCCTTGGTATCTCCAGGCCCAGCCACAATTCCCGCTTGCCATCCCAGGCCCCGAAACATGCATTGGTCTTTGGGGTCCAGCTTATGCACCACCTTCCTATGAAGCCACCCCTGCTGACTTCTTCCGCATTACCAGGGCTGCCCCACACCATGACCTCTCTGAGGACAAGGGCAGGTCTGCCCCTTCCTCCCCTGCCCCGTACCCCTCCCCTCATGGGCAAGACCTCACCCTGGAAATATTCAGTGGCCTCTGCCAGGCCCTCCAGCTCACTCTGTTCCAGGGCCAATTGGAGAAGGTCAGGACCAGAAACATCTGGGGTTCAAGAGGCCACAACTCAGAGACCAGGGCCAGGACTCAGCAGCCTGAGCCCCGCCCCCACCCCCACCCTGTCCCTAGCCCCTCACCAGCAGCCTGTCCATCCAGGGAGAGCACCTGGAGCCCGGCCTGCAGCTGGAAGGAGACATTGTCAGCTGCGAGGTGGCGTGATGCCAGGTGAGGGGGTGGGGGACAAGGACAGGGGGCAGGGGAGAGGTCAGGGACCAGGACGCCGCCCACAAAGAGTTGGGCACCCTTCCTCTGGCCTCCTGGATCCTCCCCCATGCTGTCAGCATCTCTTCTCCCGCAAACCTCTGTCATTGGGCTGTCCCCCCTAGCTCCTAAGGAACTGAGGCATGTGGGCTGCTCCTCCCCAGCAGTCCTGTCCACTCCTGGAGAGGGTAAGAAGATTGAGTGAGTGCCAGACAGCCCCCTCCTGGAACAGCCTTCAGGGCTCTGCTAGGGGCCCCTGCCTACCTGATGCCCTGGGCCAGGGCTGGCTGAGTGTGAACACCTTGTGGGGATCATGCTCATCCCAGGACCTGTCCTCCACCAGCGTGAACAGCTGGGTGCTCTTCAGGGCACATCGGAAGTTGGTCTTCCAGTGGGTTCGCTCTGAGGCCTCTGGGGGCTGGGGGCTAGCGCCCTCGGGGTCGGGCTGCCACCGACCTCGCGCAATGGCCCAGGCCTGCCAGGGAGAAGGGCAGCAACCATGAGCACAGCGCCATCCTGGGCACAGGTCCCACCCCAGCGCCGGGAGCCCCACCTTGAAGATGCTCGCATCATCCTCACTGATGTTCTTCCGGGACAGGTGTTTCCAGGGTACCCGGAAGCAGGTGCGGGTGTTGTCCAGCCAGCGCAGGCCCTCATAGTGCCCACTGCTGACCTCCCCTAGAAGCCATTCACCAAAGAGTACTCGCTGAGGTCCCCTGCAGGAATGGGTGTTGGAGTTACTGGGTCAGCGGGGCTGTGGAGGCCCCATGGAGGGAGAGCTGAGGGTCTAAGCAATGGAGCCTCTTACCTCTTGGCCTCCAAAGCCATCGTCCGTTCAGAACACGGGCCAGATGCAGTGGTGAGGAGTGGCACGCAGGATTGATGCTTCGCAGTTCAAACCGTTCTTCTGGATTAGGACTCTGCACTGGGACCCTACAAAGCCACATAAAGGGGTAGAGGGTTGAGGGGCAGGGAGGTGAGAACAGTGGGGACCAGTCTTGCCGATGGGACTGAGGAGGCCCAGAGAGAGAGGAAGGGGGCAGCGCCATGGCTTATCACTACTTTTCAGTGAGTCAGACTTGGTGTTCTCTCTTCTGTCCTCTGCCCTGGGCAGACCTCGGCAGGGGGACCGTGCTGAGCTCTGGGCATGACAGTTTAAGAAGGTCATTGTTAAGGTGGAGAGAGTCCAGAGGAGGCTAAGGAGGACAGAGAAGGGCCTGGGGTCTGTATTACCTAAGGAGGGATCAGTTGAAAGAAGGGCCCATTCAGATTGGAAAAGAAAAGGCTCCGGGTGCATGAGAGGCGTCTTAGAGAAGGAGGGGCAGAGCCAGGGTCCAGGGCAGGAAGAGCTTCCGCAGAGCTGCCTGCATCAGGGGCTGTTTAACTGCATATGCAAACCCAGGCATCTATGTCCTCCTGTGTGTGTGCACACTTCACGTGGGGTACAGGGTCAGGGCATTCAGTAAACATGTCCGTCTCACCTCGGAGTGTGTGCGCATCATAGCTTTCGCATGGACATCTCTACAAAGGAGAAACTGAGGCAGTCCAGAAAGCAGAAGACATTTGCCCAAGGTCACACAGCCAACCAGGGAGCAGTAGGGACCCTACTCCTTTCCCTCCCGTCTTCCTTAGCCCCCTCTCCACAGCTGACGTCTGTGCAATTAGGGTTAGCAGTGAGGATCCCAAACAGAAAGCGAAAGCGCCATCCCGGGCTTCCACAGAGGCTGGAGCAGTTGGGAGGGCACTGGCCAGTCCCCTCTGGGCCCATCCCACAGGCCCAGAAATGCTCACCTGTCCCCTGGTGGGTCTCTTGCTCCTTCCTCCCTGACCCTCCTCACCCCCTCCCCATCTTTTGTCTCTCAGTGCCTCTCAGCCCGCACACCTTTCAGTCTTTCTGGCCCTGGGTCAGTCTCAGTTTCTGTCCCGCCTTCCTTCCTTCCCTCTCAGTCTCCCTTCTCTCTCGGTCCTTGTCTGTCTATCTCTCCTTTTGGCCCCCAGTCTCAGTACCTGGAGTGGCTGTGGGGAGGAAATCTCAGTCTCCTAGGAAGTCCAGCCTCTCTGCAGCCTTTATAGGGTTCCCCTGGGGGGTGGGGCTTAGCCCTCCTCCTCAGTTTAGACCTGCCTAGAGAAGGAAGTACCCCAGGGTATGAAAGCCTTCTTTGTTCTGGGCCCTGGCCTTCTAGAAGTCACGTGGTCCAAAGATGGAAATGGGAGGGAGAAGTCCAAAGGAGGGGGGCAGACAGAACTCTGTCTCTCTGTCTCTCTCTGTCTCTCTGTCTGTTTCTTTCTCTGTGTCTCTCTCTCTGGCTCTCTGGCTCACCCTCTCTCTCTCTCTCTCCCTCCCTCCTGGAGAACTGGGAGTGAATCATAACCGGCCACTAACTCACAGAGTGACCTTAGCCAAGTCCGCATCTGTGAGATCAGTGAGCTTGGGCTCAATGGTCTCTTCCATCCCTTTCCACCTCGCTCCCATCTACGGGGGTCCCAGGGTTGCTGTCCAGCTGCTGGAGTGATTGGAAAGCTTGCCTGGCACCTGGCCCCTTTGCCACATTCTCCAGCTCCTGGTTCTGCCTTCAGACTCCCCTCCTCCCCAGACCACCCCAAGGTGACTCTCCCGCATCCCCTGAGCCCCTCCTTCAGTGGGCAGCTTGCCATTGCCCTGGCTTTTCTGTGTTATCTCTAAGTGTGGAGCTAGAAGGTTACCTCAGCCTCCTCATTTTACAGAGTCAGAAACTGGGGTCTCTCCCAAGGCCACAGAAGCAGAACTGCCCGAAGCCAGGGTGGGGTGTGAGCGAGGTCCGGCCCCAGATTCAGGCCTCTTTCCTCTGCCTTGAAGCCTCCCTGCTGCCCCTTTCACTCAAGCTTGCACTTAGTTGATCGATCAACTAAGAAGCATTTATTAAGCACTTACTATGTTCCAGGCACTGGGAATATAGAGGAAAGAACTGAAGTCCTCTTTGCCCTCAGGGAGCTTGGAGTTTAACAGGGAGATGAGAACAACACACAGAAATACTGGGGAAATATGTTGGGGAGGGGAGAGAAAGAATAAAAATCTATATTCCAAATAAACACAAGGTGGTTTCTGGAGGCAGACCCAAAGAGCTGGGGGCCTCAGGTAGAAGGTGCCTTTGGGGACTTCCGGGACGTAGACTGAGGAGACAGGGCATTGCAGGCAGGCGGAGTCCTGGAGAGACAGGCCACCATGCATGAGGCTGGGAAGACAGGAGTGCTCAACAGGACAGAGGGGGGATGTATGGGCAGTACCAGGGAAGGAGGGCTGGGGTGGTAAGGGAAGAATGTTTGAGAGTCCTCATGTTTGAAAGGCCCACATGTCCAGGGCTGAGATGACTGGAGGTCAGGAGCCAGGTCTTTGCCCGGGCTGTGCCTCTCACCTGGTGTGCTCTCCCTGCTCCGCCTCCTGGTTGCCCTGGCTGCTTTCTGGTCCCGGGACTTTCCCCTAGTGCTCCTGTCCCTAGCTAGTTCAGTTGTTTCCATGTTGTCTCCCCTGAGGGCAGGGACTAGCCCAGGCCTCTTCCATGCTCACTGGAGCCAAGTGATCCCATGTGACTGGCCAGTGCTAGGGGCTGGACAGCCTTCCAACAGGAGAGAGGAGCACTATGGGATGATGGTTCCCGGCCATGGATGGATTGAGTGATGGGATTTTTGGAAGACGGGGAGACACGGGTGTGTTTCTAAGCTGTGAGGAATGAGCTAATAGAGCTGGGCAGAGAGAGTGGATGGGGATGACTGGCGGAAGGACAGGGACAGAATGGGAACTTGGGGGAAGAGATCCCAGAGTGGTTTGCCATTTCCTTCTCCCGACCATTTTACACGTGGAGAACCTGGGGCAAACAGGGTGAAGTGATTGGCCCAAGGTCCCACAGTGGTCTGATGCCATCCTGACTGCAGGCCAGTCCTGCCCAGCTGCCCCAAGCTTTGCAGAGCACTTTGCAAATATGACCCTATTTAATCCTCACAAACACCCAGAAGAGGGGAGTAATTGTTATCCCCATTTTACAGCTGAGGAAACTGAGGCAGACAGAGGCTCAGCCCAGTGGCTTGTGTAAGCTAGTACATATCAGGCTGGATTTGAACTCTGGTCTTCCTGACTCCAGGCCCCAAGTGATGACATAGTACAGATTTCTAGGAGGTCAGTCGGTTAATGGGCATTTATTAGCAAGAACTTACTAGTGGCCTCAACCCCTCTGCTGATTCTCAGGTGTGCGGTTATGTCTTCCTCACCTTGGGAGAGTGAGCCCTGGTTCCCCAGGGTCAGGAATTGTCCCTAGACTGGCCCTTTCTCCTATTATGCCGTCTTTTCTCCCATTCTTCCCTGGCTGAAATGCCTCCACTGCTCCAGCTGGACTAAGCAGGCCAGTGCTCAGAGCCCCAGAGGAGCAAACAGGCTCCCCAGACCAAGGCCAGCTGGGTCCCAGCTCACAGCCTGCCCTCCCCACCCATTAGCCCTCAAAAGAGGAAGAGAGAAGGGGAACCCAGCTTTCTCAGAATCACTTTCTTCCCTTTGTAGTCTGGGGATGAGGCAATGCCCTGGGGTTGGGAGTGGCCATGAGGCCTGCAGGGCTGGGGACAGCTGGGGGCAGGGGCCCAGGCCATGGCAGGGAGAGGGGTCTGAGGCCGGGCTCACCCAGATTCCATGATTCAGGCCAGGTCTGGGTCCACCAGGGGCCGGGGCAGGCAGGAGACCTGGGACCACAGTGGCCCAGACCAGGCTGCACTGTGTCCAAGCTGACCACAGGAAGCCGGGGAGGAACCTGCCAGGTACCACGATGGAGTCACTGAGGGCCTCTCTACAGGTAAGCATGTTCGAAAGGTTGGAGATTTGGGACAGGATTGCGGGGGCTGGAGTGGGGCGGGGTGGACGAGGGGGAGAAACCCTGGGGAAGAGGATGTGGCCCTTAGGTTTATAGGAAGCTGCCCCTGAAGGCAGAGAAACTGAAACCCAGCTGGGCTGGTAGCCTGGCTGGCCTCCCCCTGGGACTGCCAGAACTTGGAGGCACCCTCAGCTTAGCAAATTTAATGCAGGGCCAGAGACCCACCGAGTCTGGGCCCGGGCCGGAGCCAGACCCAGGAATACACGAGGGCCCAGGGGGCCCAGGAGGGGTAAGTACCGAAGTGGGGCTGGGGGACAGCTTGGTCTGTGTCACCCCCCCCCCATGTCCAAGCCATAGAAGGGGAGCCCAGAGACCTCAGCTGGGACTCAGGCCCTGACCAGGGTGGGTGGTCGGCCCCAGCCGTCCCCACTCTCATTCCCTTCCACAGGGCTCTGGTCAACCTTGGGCCCCTCCTCGGGCTCTTCAGGAACCACCGAGAGTGAGTGGGGCTCCCCAGATGCCAGCAGGAGCTGCTCAGGCTCTTCTGACACCACCAGGACCAAGTCAGGCTCTTCTGCCTCAAACTCCTCAGACTCTTCGGGCGCGGCCCTGGGCTCCTCAGGTGTCGGGGACTCCTCGGGCCCTGGGCTGTTGATGACCACCACGTCCACCTCGGCACTGATGTCCCCCCCAAACCACACGGCTTTGTACCCTCCTTCCTCTGCCTTCCGTTCCTTGGTCAGGATGGACCTCACGGGTCCCTCTTTCCGGGTCCTGGGGCTCCTCTGCTCTGGGGCCTCGCCCATCTCCTCCTCCTTGGCCTCTCTGACCGCAGGGCCGGCCATCTCAAGCCCAGGCATTGGGGGGGCCGGGCCATTGCCGGGCCCCACTGGAGAGTCATCCTTGTCGGGCTGAGGCTCAGGTCCTGGCTCTGGGCTAGGTGACTCCTGAGCTTGGAATGTTTTATTATCATAGCCTGAGGCCTTTAAGTCAGTCTGTGGGAAGAGAAATGCAAGTAGTGAGGGAGGTCCCTGGCTCAGCCCCCGAGCAAACACCTCCCCCACATCTCCTTCCCCAGAGGCTCATCTCTCAGCACCTACTGTCTCTTTCTCTGCCCCTGCCTCTTCGCTTTTATCTCTATTTCATATATTTCTTTTCTGTATATAGGTCTGTAGAGAGACATAGCTCTAGGCCCGAAGTCAGAAAGACCTGAGTTCAAATCCCACCTTAGACACTTCCTAGCTGTGGGACCCTGGGCAATTGACTTCCCTGCTGCCTGCCTCAGTTTCCCCATCTGTAAAATGGGGATAATAGCAGCACCTCCCTCCCAGGGCTTCTGGGAGAATCCAAGGAGATAACAGCTGCAGAACACTTTCTCCTGTGTCCTCTCTTACTCTTGACTCTATCTGTATGTCTTGTGTCTCTGCGCCACCTACATCTTTATCCCTTCCAGAGATAGTTCTTGCCTGTCTCAATGTCTTGTCTCTGGATCCCCGCTGTCTGTCTCTGTCCTTGTCTCTTGTCTTTCCATCTCTCTGTCTTTCCTTCTGGTCTCTGTCCTCTCCTCTCCCTCTTATCTCTGTCTCTCTTGTCTGTGGATCCCTGCTGTCTGTCTTTCCTCGCCACCCTCCCAACTCTGCCTCTGTCTCTGCCCCCGAGCAGGCCTCACCTCATACTTGCTGCTGAGACCATGCTTCTGGCCCTTATTGTGCTTGTAGATGAAGACTGCCAACAGTACCAGGGTCAGCAAGAGCAGGGCTCCCAGCACCCCTCCCATGATGGCCATCCCATTCACCATGGGCCCCAGCTGCTCCTGGTCTTCTGGAGAGCCACCTGGAGGAGACACCAGCCAGCCTCTAGCTTCCAGCCTCCCCTGGGGGCCTAGATCCTCTCATCTGGATGCAGCCAGAGAGTCATGTGGAGGGATGACCTGTTCCTGCCCAGCCCCCTCCCCCCACCCATTGGCCAGAGTTCCCCACAGGGCAGGGCCAGCCCAGGACTTTAGGCCCTGTCTATCCTGACTGTGTCACATACTGTCATAAACCACTCGGGAGAGGGAAGGGAAGGGAGGGTGGGGGAGTAAACAAGGTCTCAGGGCCTCTCCCCAGGGGGCAGCCCGGCAGATGTCACATCTGAGGTGGAGCCCAGGGCAGCCGGGCTGGCCACCTGACTAGATAAGGGGGTCCAGATCCTCTAGCTATGGGCAGGTGTGTGGCTGGGGGGTTGCTGGCACAGCAAGTGGGGGGCAGCTTTGCACAGAGGTTTCAGGGAGGGAGCCTGGGGGGATGGCACTGATGAAGATGGGGAGCACCACCTGTGGGCCTGGAGGGTCCAATGGGCCCTGGAGAGGTTGCTGATGAGACACTTTGCTCTGGAGATGGTCCACCTGGGGCTGCTGATGTTTCTCCCGTGATCCCCCCTGGTGCTCCAGTCTGGGAGTTCGAGCCAGGCTGCTCCAATGCTTCCCGCCCTCATCCCCAGGAACCCAGGGAGCCTGTGGGCAGGGCCTTTGGGAGCTGGCTTAGCTGGGCCTGCCCTGAGGGGCTGGGAGGGGATGCTACCTGGAGTAGTGGGCTTTGTGTCCTGGACAAGGATTTCAATAGTGGTGGTGTCTTTCTCGGAAGTCAGATAGTCCAAGACTTCAGCCTGAGGCAGGGAGCAGGCCCGGTCAGCTCTGTCCCAATGCCACCCACCCCCTACCCGCGGGCACCAGCCCCTGGGACGGAACCTACCTGCAGGTAAAGCACCTGCGGAGGCCCCACACTGGCATTGGTCAGCACAATCTCTCCAGACATCCTGAAGGCTGAGCTGTTGGTGATTTGGTACCTGAGGCCTGAATTGGGCACCTGCAGGATAGGACATTGGGATGAGTGCACCCCAGCCCCCTCCCTCGTGCCCCCAGGAGACCCCCTCCCCCCTCATCTCTCCTTCCCTTTCCCCCAGGAGGGCTCTCTTCCCTCTTTTCTCCCCAGACTCTCTCCCATGATACCCTCCTTCCTTACACCTGCTGGGAAGTCATCATCTTCAGCTCTGAGCCTCAGCTCCCTATCAGGGTCTTCTGTGTCCCTCACAGCCACGTTGATGCCAGTGCCTGGGGGCAACCAGCCTCGGTATAGGGCCTGGGGGAATCGAGGTGGGTACAGCTGCCCAGCCACTGCCTGAATGGTGACCTGAGTCACAGAATAGCTTCCTGTGTTCCTTTGTTGTTGAGCCTAGAGAGAGCGGGGAGCCAAGGCACAGAGTGAGCTTCCAACAGGGTCCCGAGAGGGAGGCCCCATCCACCATCAGAGACAGAGGACGGCTGCAAGAGCCAGTGAAGGTCACCCAGAATAAGGTGGGAGAGAGGGAGTGAGCGGGATGGAGACAACAGCCATGTCCATGGGGCCCTGTGATGGGGAGCCCTTGTGGGGAGCAGCTGGGTACCCCAGACTGTGCCCCAGGCACAATGAAGCACTGCTCCCTTGGAGCCTACCCATGGGGAAGGGGAGGCAGTCAGTCCAGCAACATGTATTAAGCACCTACTGGGTACCAGGAGCTGTGCTAAACATTGGAGATGAGAGAGGTAAAAGACAGTCCCTGCCCTCAAGGAGCTCACAATCTAGTGGGGGAGACAACATGTAAATGAACAGATACAAAGCCAGCTCTAGACAGGATAAAGGGAAGATCCTGGAGTAGAAGGGGTGGGGAAGGCTTCCTGTAGGAGGTGGGATTTCAGGAAGCCAGGGAAATGAGTAGGAAGAGTGTTTCAAGCATGTGGGAGGGGATGCTGTGGAATGACCAGAGAAAGAGCCTAGAGATGGAAGGTCTTGTTCATGGAAGAGCTGGGAGGCAGGGGGGCCTCAAAGAGTAATGTGGGAGAAGGTGTAGGGAAACTGGAAAGGGGGATGGGCAGGTTATGAAGGGCTCTGAATGCCAGAGAATGCCAGAGAAAAAGATTTTCTGTTTCCTCCTGGAGGTGATAAGAAGCCCTTAGAGTTTACTAGGTAGGGTCAGGAAAATCATTTTGGTGGCTGAATGGCGGATAGATTGGAGTGGGGAGAGACTGAGGCAGGCAGACCCTCCAGTAGGTTATTGTAATAGTCTAGGAGTGAGAAGATGAGAGTCTGCACCAGGGTAGGGGCAGGATCAGAGGAGAGGAGGGGGTGTATTGGAGAGATGCTGCGGAGGTGAAATGGATAAGAGATACCTGGAGGTGAAATCTACCAGAGATGGTGCAGAGGTGAAATCGACAAGAGATGGTGCAGAGGTGAAATGGACAAGAGATGCTGCAGAGGTGAAATCCACAGGCTTTGGCTACCATATTGGATCTGAGGTCTGAGAAAGAGTGAGGACTCCAGAATGATGCCTGAGTTGGGAGCCTGAGGGACCAGAAGGAGGGTGGTGCCCTCCACACTAATAGAGAAGGTTTAGGGGGAAAGAGAATGAGTTTGGCTTTGGACTGTCCAGTTCAAGATGTCTGAACTGTTGGAAGATTGGAGGTCAACTGGGAAGTGGGGGCAGGAAAGATAGATTTGAGATGGTCATTGAATCCATGAGAGCTGATAAGATCCCCAGGTGAAATAGAGGGAGAAGAGCAGAGGGCCTGGGCCAGAGCTGGAGAGATACCCTCCCAGTGGGGGAGGGCATAGGCTAGGGAGGAGAATAGCACCCAGACCTGCTTCTCACCTGGACCAGCAGGGTGAAGGTCATGGGGACAGGGACAGCTTTGGCCATGGTGACGTTCCCCGTGTCCACACCAATCTGAAATGTATTGTCTGTATTCCCTGGGGGGGGAGGGTGGAAGTCACCTTCAGTCAGTCATCTCTGTGTCTGCCCCCTCCTCAACCCAGAGGAAGGGTGGTGGGCAAGCAGTGTAGAGGGCCTGGGCTCTGATGGGGTGGGGGCAGGGGAGGTTGGCTGTCAGAGATCTGGGAGTGTGTCTCACCCCCAATAATGCTGTATTCAATTGGTTCATTGATGGCAGTGTCTCCATCTATAGCGTACACAGGCCCAGGTTCGAAGGTCAGGGGTTCTGTCTAGAGGAAGGGAGGAGGAGAAGCAGTTGGGTGGTGTCCTTGGCCCACACTGGCCAGGAGGGAGGGCTGGTGGTTTCCTGCAGTGTCTATCTCTGGGGCCTCAAGCTGACCCTAATTGGCCTATGCAAAGTTTCTTTGGGGAGTAAGCAATGCCAAGACCTTTCTGCCAAGGAAGCAGGACTGAAACCACTGGTGGGCACATCTGGAAGGTTATGGGGGGAACTCCCTTGAGAACCTTGGCCAAATGAGGAGAGAACATTGTTATGAAATGACTAGGGCTGGGGACTGGCCCTGGGCTTCAGCAGGGTCAGAAACATGCAGGGGGGGCAGTGTTTCTGGGCACAAGAGTCTCCGAGGAATGCCAGCTCTCTTCCTCCTCCTCCTCCTCCTCCCCTCAGCTGCCTACCTCTCCTTAAGTCACCAGTCAGGCCAGGAACCTGACCAGGAGCTCACAATCTTACTTGGGCAGGCAGAAGCTCAGAGAGGAATGGCCCCCAAGCCCTGACTGCCAAGACAGGAACAGTCTCCAGCCCAAGCCACTTAATAACTATTTTCCCAGGTTCTCAAGGAAGTTCCTCCTGTAGCCTCCCAGACATTCCCTCCAGTGGCCTCAGCCCTGCTTGCTTGGTAGGAAGGTGCTGGCACTGCTCACTCCTTGCAGGAACTCTGCAAAGCCCAGTTGGAGTCAGATTGGAGCCCCAGGAATGGACACTGTGGTCAATGGAGCCCTGTGGGAGGCCTTCGCTGGTCCTCCCTCCTGGCCACCTGAGTATGGGTGGTTGGGAGTTCACATGAGGAGACATGCCTGCCCACCCCAGCTTTGTTCCCCTGCCCCACCCCCTGCCCTAGGAACAGATATTACCAGGACAGAGCCAGTGGGCACAGCTCCTTGGTACTGGGCATGGACACAGATTCGCCCATCAGTGAACACACAGGGTAAGAACCATGGAGGGCGTATGTCCGCAGGCAACACTTGGATTGTGATTGTGGCCGTGGCAGTGTGGCTAGGCACCTCTTGTGGCTCTTCAGTGTCCTGTGGCAGAGCCCCCAGCCACACATGAGCAGGATGCAGGAGGGCCTGGCTAACCACCCCATGCTGGTGCTGGGGTACTCTTTTCTATAGTCCCCTTCAAATCCCCTGGCCTTAGGGGATGAAGATACCTGCTTGGGGGCTAGGGGTCACTGGGCATAGACTATGCTCTCTTGGCTCTGGTCTGTCAGGACACCTAAGTGCCCAAAGGCTCCAGGGCACAGAGAGAGCTCAAAGAGCATGAGGTATCACCCCTTCATCTTAGAGAGGGGGAAACCAAGGCCTAGAACTGCCTAGGAGCACACAGCCAGGTTCCTTGGGGGCCAGAAGGGGAAGGAACTCACCCTGGCCAGAAGGTGGAGGACCATGACTGGGTTCTTCTCATAGTCCAGAGTCCGGTTCAGCTGCAGGGCAGGGAAGTTAACTCCAGCCAGGTAGAAAAACAGCTCTGCATCCTGAGGCAGGGGTGGAGGGGCAGGAGGGTCAATGAGCAGCCAGCTGGAGCCCAGCGCTCTCTGCCTGCTTCCTAGACAAGCGGCTGAGTCATATACCTCAGCTGGAGCCCAGCACCAGGCTCTGGCTGGCAGTCGGGGTGGGAGGGGGGAGGGAGTTGATGCTCAGGGATCCTGGAGAGGATTGGGGGAGGAGGAGGAGGATGCTCTGAGGTCTTGGAGGGGCTGGGAGAGGGAGGGGGTGCTCTGGGGTCCTGGAGGAGTTGGGGGAGGAGGAGGGTGCTCTGGGGTCCTAGAGGAGTTGGGGGAGGGAGGGGGTGCTCAGGGGTGCTGGAGGAGTTGGAGGAGAAAGGGGGTGCTCAGGGGTCCTGGAGGGGATTAGAGGAGGAGGAGGGTGCTCTGGAGGAAGCCAGCTCAACTGACCAGGGGGCTCTGCCCTAAGAGACTGTAGAAGAGTGTGTCCCCATCTTTGTCTGTGGCTGTCAGTTCTGTGGCTGGGATGACAGTGGTCCCCACCTTGGTGTCCTGCACAGAATTTGGGGAGGTTGGGTGGGAGCAGCTCAGCTCCACCCCTGCTTTGGACCCCAGCACCACTCTCTCACCTCTCCCAACCCCACCCCCATCTTGCACCATTGCATGCATTGCACAGCTCACCTCACTAACATTCCAGGCCTTGCTGGAAAAGGGAAACTCGGGAGCCATGTCATTGACATTGATGACCTCCACAATCACAGGCAGCCTGGTCACCTGCAGCAACTCAGCGGTTAGAGGTCAAGGGTCATCACTCCTTCCAACCCACTTCCCCATCCTGATGCCCAGCCCCCACACTCACCACAATGGACCCCTCTTTGCACTCTAGGATTGCAGTCAGCACAGTATGCGTCTGGGTGGAGGGAAGAAGGGAATGTGGAACTGGTCATTTCCTTAACAAGCCAAGCCCCTGGACATCCACACTTTGGAGTGACAGATTGAGGGAGAGCCTTCCACCGCCTCCCTACCTGAGGTGGAGTGGGCAGAGGGGGAGGACCTAGAGGACCCGGGCGGGGGTGGGGGGAGAAGAAGGAGGGGAAAGGGCGTAGAGGGCTGGCGCCTGGCTCACCTCATAATCGGGGGCCCTGGTGAGCCTCAGCTCACCATTCTCAATATAGAAGATGTCCGCAGGATTGGACGAATCACTCACATCCACCGTCTGCCCGAGGGGTGCAGTGACGTTGGCTATGGGTCTTGTAGGGACTTCATTCTCTACCACAGAGAACAACTCCTGGTCCACAGAGCACACTGGGGGGGGATTCCCACTCTGAATCAGCACTGACCCTTGAATTCCCCTGGAATCTCCCTGCATCCCTGCCCCCAGCCTCTCCTCCCCTAGCCTCTCCTCCCTAGCCCCTTGCCCCCAGGCTCTCCTCCCCCTAGGCTCTCCTCCCCCAGCTTCTCTTCCTCCCAGTCCCCTGCCCCAAGCCCCTCCTCCCCCCAGTCGCCTGCTGCCAGCCCTCTCTCCCCAGCCTCTCCCCCCTACCCCCACCACCTCCCTTGCCCAGAGCACCCTGACTCCCTTCCCCCAGCCCTGCCTTCCCTTCAACCCCACTACCCTGGATCTGGCCCTCAGCTCCAGGGAGAAGCAGCAGCAGAGGCAGAAGCCCCAGGGCCCAGCCAGAGGCCTCCAAGGTGGGGGAGTAACCCAGGCCCCCCATCCCAGGGGCCTCCAAGGAAGGGGAGGAAAGATCTTTCAGCCTGGTTTGGCCCACCCTGCCCTGCCCTGCTGCTCCCCGGGCACGCAGGAACGCAGAATGACCTTTGAGTCGGGCAAATGACGATTATTTATGGCACCTCCAGCTGGGGCTGGGGGGGGGGCGCCCACTGTAACGCACCCCCACCCCCAGGTCTCAGCCCTCCCAGCACCCCAGAACAGGGAGCCTGGGACACTGTCATCTGACTGGCCCTGGTCCTGGGGAGGAGTTGGGGAGCGGGAACTTGCGTCTGAACTGTTAGAAGATCCCTGCTCTTTGTCCCTCCTCACTGCACACACAAGAAAATGAGAGACCGGAGCCCAGAGTGGGCGGACAGAAGGCACAGTGTTTGCTGGACTCAGATCCCTGTGTCCAGAAGGTCTTGTGGGGGGACCTTTGGTCTGCGGGTGCCTGGCTCCTAGACAGTCCATTCTTCAGCAGCATCCATCCTGTCCCTCCCTCCTTCTTTCAACCACCCTGGGATTCAGACCATTAACTAGTCAGTGGCCTCAACTGCTGAAAAAGGAACTTTCTCATTTCCCTCACTGTGTGGAGAGGGACTAATCCTTGGGAAGGTGTGAGAGGATGAGGTCTGAGGGGTAAGTGACCCCAGGATATGCCCAGAAGAGAGGTCCTCGAGGGCTGTGGGCTGGGAAGGGAGGCATGGGGGCAGTGGCAAGGGACGGGCCCAGCTCCTGCACAGGCACTCTGGCCATGAAGTTTTTTAAATTTTCTGCTTTTTGTTATGAATGGAATCACTCAAAACCAACCAAAAATAGTAACTCACATTTATATAGTGATTTAAAGTTTACAAAATAGTCAGCTCACCTTCCTTAGGTGCCTACCCTATGCCTTGTGTTAAGCCAGGGTGGGGAACCTTTGTCCTTGAGGCCCCACGTGGCCCTCTAGGTCCTCAAGTGCAGCCCTTCGACTGAATCCAAACTTCACAGGGGATGAAGACCTAGAGGGCCATGTGGGGCTGAAGGTTCCCCACCCCTGTGTTAAGCATTGGGGAATACAAAGAAAAGTAGAAACAGGATCCCATTTGACCCTCCCAGATTGTTCAGCTATTGTCATTGAGTTATATCTGTATCTGATGCTCTGGGACCCTGTTTGGGGTTTTCCTGGCAAAGATACTGGAGTGGTTTGCCCTTTCTTTCTCCATCTCTATTTGCAGATGAGGAAGCTGAGGCAAACAGGGTGAAGTGACTTGTCCAGGGTCATTTAGCTAGTAAGTGTCTGTGGCTGGATTTGAACTCAGGTTGTCCTGACTCCAATTGCGGGACTCTAGGACTAGGGGAGGGAGGAGGCAGGATTAATCCTCTCTGATTGTACCTATCTCAACCCACTGGGGGCTGACTGGGAGGGGGGAGGAGGCTTTCCCTGGAGCCCATTTAGGAGCTTCAGGAGTCATGAGATTAGCTACAGAGGGTTTTAGTCCAGGGCTAAGGTTGGCGGGGCTACTAGGCTTAGCCAGAAAGCTTGGAAAGCCAGATCACAAAGAAAACTCAGGAAGGGCTGAATGCTGCCCCCCACCCCAAGCCTTCGGTGGATTGCCAAGTGCTTGGCAGCTCACTTGGTATAATTACTGACCCCAGCACCGCCTCTGCTTCCTTAAGCCCTCTTTGGCAGGCAGTTCATTCTACTGAACTCCTAAGAAAATGCAAGATGAAAATGGAATGAAGTGAGCAGGAAGAGGACCCTAGCATCTGTGCACTGCCTCAGAAGGTCTGGGAACCTTAGGTTTCCCTTTCCCATTTCCCTTTGGTTGGATCACTAATTCCTTCTGTAATCTTGTTTCATTTGCCAGCTAGAAAAACTGGGATTTTCTCAAGTGATTCCGTTTGGCAACCCCATCTGAAATGGAGGACAGAGCAGAAAAATAGCCATGCCCCAATAGGAATGTCTTGTACTATCCCAAGGTGGGCATCCCAGAAGGAGGGCAGTGAGTTTCTAACTGGATTCCATGGGCAGGGGAGGCATCTTTGCTGGAGGAAGGTTTTGGGTTTTTTTTGGGGGGGGGGTCAGGATAGAGAGCCAAAGAAGTATGTGGGAATGTTTGTTGATGTTTCCTTTGTCTAGGAAGATGATGCAAAGGAAGTCATAGGTACAACTAGGTGGCACTGGAGTCCAAAAGACATGAATCGAAATCTTGCCTCAGAGGCTTATTAGCTATGTGACCCTGGGAAAGTAATTTTTCCTCTCAGCCTCAGTTTCCTCAAGTGCAAAATAGGGATAACAACAGCACCCCTCAAGATTATTATGAGGATCAAAGGAGATAATATTTGTAAAGTATTTAGTACAGCGTCTGGAGTCTTGCAGATGCTTAATAAATGCATACTACATACAGAGGAGTGGGGTGGAGCCAAGACTGTGGGGAAAAGGCAGCTACTTGCCTGAGCTCTTCCAAACCCCTCCAAACACCTTTAAATAGTGCCACAAAACAATTCCTGGAGCAGCGTAACCCACAAAAAGATGGGGTGAAATAATTTTTCCAGCCAAAGACAACTTAGGAGGTTGGCAGGAAAGGGGCAAGGGAGCAGTCAGCTAGTCAGAGGGGGGTTGCAGGGGTCTCTCTGCTAGCACTGAAGCAGAACTCTGTTGTTTTGCCCATACTCTGCCTAGGCTATTCTGGAGAGGAAAGGAGCTAGGATTACAAGCAAGAATCACCTATCCAGCAAGACTGAGTATAATCCTTCAGGGGGGAAAATGGATATTCACTGAAATGGAGGGCTTTCAAGCATTCTTGATGAAAAGACAAGAGCTAAAAGAGAAAATCTGACTTTCAAATACAAGACTCCAGAAAAGCATAACAAGGTAAATAGGAAAGGAAAGGTAAAACTGTTTACATTCCTAGATGGGAAGATGATACTTGTAACTCATAAGGCCTTTTTCATTGTTAGGGCAGTTAGAAAGAGCATATCTAGACAGAGGGCACAGGTGCGAGTTGAATATGAAGGGATGATACCTAAAAAAATAAAATTAAGGGGTGAGAGAGGAATGTACTGGGAGAAAGAGAAAGTGACAGGTAAAATGAGGGTAAATTATCTCACATAAAAGAGGCAAGAAAAAACTTTTACAGTAGAGCAGGGAGAGGTGAAGGAGAGTGAGTGAACCTTACTCTCATCAGAATTGGCTCAAAGAAGGAATAACATACATACTCAGTAGGGTATAGAAATCTATCTTACCCTATGGGAAAGTAGGAGGGAAAGGGGATAAGAGAAGGTGAGGTGATAGAAGGGAGGGTAGATTCGGGGAGGCGGTAGTCAGAAGCAAAACACTTTTGAGGAAGGACAGGGTGAAAGGAGAGAGAGAATAGAATAAATGGGGGGTAGGATGGAGGGAAATACAGTTAGCAACAGTAACTGTGAGAAACATTTTGAAACCAGTTCTCTGATAAAGGCCTCATTTCTCAAACATATAGAGAACTGAGTCAAATTTATAAAAGTAAGAGCCATTCCTCAACTGATAAATAAGGAAAAGATATGAACAGTTTTCTGATGAAGTAAGCAAAGCTATCTATAGCCATATGAAAAATGTTCTATGTTGAGGGCCTGAGCTGGAGAGTCTAATAAGGGCTCACTTATTCAGAATATTTGGCTTGCCAATTTCCCCTGCCTGGGAGGTGTTAGAACACTCTGCCCCTTGAACCTTGATGGCAAGCAGGTGTGTACAATTAAGGATGCGAATAAGGGCTGGAATTAGTCACATAAGAATGATGGGAACACCTCGGGGATGATTGTTAGCTTTCACTATATGCCCCAGACCCTCAGAATAATAAGCGGCTCAATCTTTCACTGACCTGCCTGGCCCACGTCTCTTCATTTCACACTCCTCCATTTGATGCAACACTTGGTGGCGGGCGACAGGCCCGAACAGGAACCTCAAAAGGTACGAGGGGAGTGGCTCTCTTGGTGCTCCAGAGAAGAAAAAAGAAAAAAAGAAAACCCTTGGCGGCTCTACGCTGTGGAAATGAGGTCCTTGGAGGCTCAACACTGGGAGGACAAGGTAAGAGAGCGATAGTCACACGACACATCCTTTAGCAGTTTTAGGGCTAAGGGGACACCAGGCAAGTGGGATATAGGAACATAAGGAAAGAAAAGAGAAAGGGCTCGAGCATAAGAATAGTGTCGCTTTGGAATGGCCACGCGCACTTACTTTCGGTTTTGGGAAGCACACCTAGGATCGAAAGTATGGGTCAAACACAAAGCGGAAGCAAAGACAGAGAATATTATCTACAACTTTTCAAGGAAATAGTGAAAGAAAGAGGTTTATTTATTACAGACGGTCAGTTACAGGAATTTTTGGAATGTGTAGAAACATGCTGCCTGTGATTCCCTCCAGAAGGAACAATAAACTTAGAAATGTGGGAAATGGTGGGCCGACAAATGAGTGAGCACTACAAGGAAGTAGGTCCAAGTGCATTCTCCATAGCTACATTCTCAGTTTGGAACATGCTAAAAATATGTCTTACTCCCCCAGAGAAGGTGCTATTAACAACAAAAGTACTTAAGGCGGATGTGGGGGCGGGAACAGAGGAAGAAGAAGAGATGAATAGAGTATTTGAGGAAAAGCTTAGAACTGTAGAAGAAGATGTTATCTATGCAAAATCTATCACAGCTTCAGCACCACCGCATCCCCCGCCTTCATACAGATCAGGCTCATACAGAGAAGATAGTGAGGAGATGAATAAAAATCAAAAAAGCCATAAAATACATTGTAAAGGGTTATTAGAAGAAGCAATTACAAAAGCAGAGGAAAAAGGAGAGGAAATACCCAAGGAATTAAAATTAGCTGTGCCAAAAACCATGCTATTTCCAGTATATGAGGAGGAAGATGTAAATAACCCAGGTACAAACATCAGAATTCATAGACAGTTTGAATTTAAATTGTTAAAAGAATTAAAACAGGTTTTAGTTAATTACGGACCTAATAGTCCTTATGTACAAACACTGTTGGACGCAGTATCCAATACAGCATTAGCCCCATGTGACTGGTATTCTATAGTAAAGACATGTCTTGATCCTGGAGATTATTTGCTGTGGAAGTCAGAATACTTGGAGCAAGGTCAGGAACAAGTGAAATGTAACAACAGAACAGGAGCTCCTATTTCTTTCAAACAATTAACAAGAGCAGGGAGATACACAGAATTACAGGAACAATGGCAATTTCCCCTTTAAATTCCTCAGAATAATAATAATAATAATAATAATAATAGACAATTTGTGTTAAGAGTTTTTTTAACAAGCCTCTAATTTCCTTTCTTGGTGTCATTAAGTGCACACTATGTCACTAGGTATTGTATTTGTCCTGTCAGTTTGTATGTCAGGATGTGTCTCTGTATGTAACTGTACTTCATAGGATTTTCAATGCAGCCAGAGATTTCTGGGGGCTGCAGCTAGGGAAGCAACAAATTGTAAAGCTCCTTTCGTTGTGGATCCAGGCCTGGCCAGCCTGGACTTACAGTGAAAAGCTGTATACAGGTAGAAACATTTTAGCAGATTCTGAGGTTTTGAGATTAGTCATTAAGAAACTGGGAAATTGTTCATTTGGGGACTGTTGGAGAGAACTTCTAAGACTGGGGGTAATTCCAGAAAGCTTTACAAGGAGGTAAACTTAGTATGACTAGAGGAGAAATGATCCAGAGACGTCAGGATATAGGAACCACACATTTTCAGGCACAAGTGATGGCAGCAGCATTTAATAACACTTCAAGGACTCAATGAATATTAAAATGCTCTAATTGTGGGAAACCAGGTCACATAAAAAGCAAATGTGAGACACACAAAAGGATACCACAAAATTCTCCCAGTACGCTCCGTCCCAAATGTCACCGTGGTACTCATTGGTTTTCTCAATGTAGATCTTTTAAGAGGAACAGAAGGGTTTGGAAGCACAGAGATGTTTTGGCATAGAACTATCACAGATGCCAGACCTACATTAAAGATAGAAGTACAGGGAAGAGATTTGCTGAAACATATGAATGTCACTATAAGGAGCAAAAATTTTTGTAGGGGTCACAGCCAAAGATAAAAGAACAGTACAAGTTCCAAAAATAACTTGGAAAGAAGGGCCTCCCATATGGGTGGACCAGTGACTGCTTGATTTAGAAAAAAATCAGGGCTTTTCAACAGATAGCAGAGGAACAATTAGCTGCAGGACACATAGAACCATCCACAAGTCCATGAAACTCTCCAATATTTGCCATTAAAAAGAAGTCAGGAAAGTGGAGGATACTGAAGATCTCAAACAGACAAATCATGGCATGGAAGAACATGTTGAGGAACCTTTGGAACTTAGAAAACTATTGACCAGTTATAGATAAGTGGTTTAAGCAGCCAGAAGGTTCATCTTTGTAAAGAATTAATTAAAGTAGATCAACTAAAAACAGCTGGAAAAAGAGAATTGTTATTGGATACCACATACAGGGACTTTTAAATACCTAAAGATTAAACTTAGATGTCAGCAAAATAATATCATAGTACTAAAAGATATAATAAAGTCCAGAACAGGGATCTCTATTACTATGGCAGATTTATTTCACCCCTCCAAGAAAGCAAGATCATATATAATTTCCAATTTCAGCTAATTAAGATGCTTTACATAGGAGTAACATGAGTGTTTCAGATGCTGTCTTTGATTCTGTAAACAGCCAGAGTCCCACCCCCATTTGTTCACCAACATTTAATCTGTTATCGGTTATATCAATTAGTAACACTTTACACATTTTACCATTATAACACTGCATTAACATTCTGCATGTATTTTATATAACCAGTAACTGGATGAAAAGGCCTGTGGTGCCTCCAAAGTGTAGGAAGAAATTTTGCCAGCATGCGTGCCAGATTACTGAGTATAAGGTGCACCAGCAGCCCATGCTTGCTTAATTTATACATGAAATGCAATCTTAAAATCAGTCATTCTACTATAGAACACCACAGATAATGCATCCATTCTCACTAATTCTAACCAGTCTAGTGGCATTGACTGTCCTTTGAATAAAGGGAGAAAAATAATAGTGGAATGTTTTTCATGGTTTTCCAAATAAAACACATCACTGGAATCCCATATAACCCCTGCGGGACAAACAATGGTGGAATGAACAAATCGATCCCTGAAAAGACTTCTTCAAAAGCAAAAAAGGGGAGAAGTAAGGGGAAGGCCACAAAGACAATTGGCACAAGTGGTGTATGCTCTGAATTTTCTTACATCTCATGGAGAAGGCTCTACCCTGGCTGCAAAACACTTTAAGGTTTATGGGAAAGAGAATAATGAAGAACAAAAGACTCAAAAAACAGTCATGGGGAAGGACCCAAAAACCAATCATTGGTTTGGGCCAGATAGGTTGTTGACCTGGGGAAGAGGGTATACTTCTGTCTTTCCAGATGGTGCAGAAGGACCAGTATGGGTTCCTGAACATAATATCAGGATCTGTGCCCGAGAGGACCCAGAGACTTTGGACACTCAGATGGCAGAACAGGCACAGAGACAAAAGAACGAGGAAGGAATGCTCAAGACAACAGAGCAAGACCCTGGAGTTCAATCAAAGCATTGACTCTCACTTTCCCCTGCAGCCTTGAGGTGTCGTTTTTCTTCAGTGCCTGTACAATGTACTCTTTCATTTTACAAGGGCAAGCTGGTCAGAATTGAGTCTCCTTCTCTCCTCCACCTTGGGATGTGACTTCTTAAGGGAAGAATCAACCCCAGGACACATTGCTAAAGTGACTAACATTGTACAAGAAGAGTTATGTTTGCATTGCTTACCACCTTGCAGGGGGGGATTTTACAGTTTCAAAGGGAAAGCCAGTATGCCTCTAATGTATTTCAGGATAGATGTAACTTTTGATCATTGTGTTATCTGGGATATTGTATCCCTTGTATCACTTATTGTCTCATCAGTGTCATTTGGCAACAGCTTCATTGTGTTATCTGGGATGTTGTATCCTTTGTGTATTTACCAGCTTTAAAAAGCAGGAAGCATTGGCTTGGAATGTATCATTGGCATAGTGTTGAAATTATTGGAGAGCTTTGATTCTGATTTGTCTTTTGCTAACAGTCATTTCCCAGGGACTCAACCCCAGAACCTAGCTCAAGAAATTTTGGAAAATTGGGTGTAACCAATTTATTTGAAAATGTACCTGCTTTACTGTTTCAATCTGTTTTCATAGGCAATATTGCTTGTTATATTATCTACAGCAATGGGTAAATCATGGTTCAAGTCTCTGGGTACAGATAGTCATTACCTTAAGTCAATTTAAAAAAAAGAGGGGGGGAAGTTGTTGAGGGCCAGAGCTGGAGAGTCTAATAAGGGCTCACTTATTCAGAATATTTGGCTTGCCAATTTCCCCTGCCTGGGAGGTGTTAGAACACTCTGCCCCTTGAACCTTGATGGCAAGCAGGTGTGTACAATTAAGGATGCGCATAAGGGCTGGAATTAGTCACATAAGAATGATGGGAACACCTCGGGGATGATTGTTAGCTTTCACTATATGCCCCAGACCCTCAGAATAATAAGCGGCTCAATCTTTCACTGACCTGCCTGGCCCACATCTCTTCATTTTGCACTCCTCTATTTGATGCAACACTTAGTTACAGGCGACAGTCCTAACTCACTGTTGATTGGAGAAATGAAAATTAAAACAATTCTCAGGTACTACCTCATACCTATTAGATTGGCTAATAGGACAGAAAAGGAAAATGACAAATGTTGGAGAGGATGTGGGAAAAATGAGACATGAATGCACTGTTGGTGGAGTTGTGAACTGATTCAACCATTCTGTAAAGCAATTTGGAACTGTGCCCAAAGGGCTATAAAACCATGTATACCCTGGCTGGCCACATTGTTCAAATGCAAAACATAAGCTTGCCAGAAAGACTATTTTATGGAAAACTCACATGAGGCAAGTGCTCACTTGGTTAGCCATACAAGGACACTCTCAAGGTCTCTCTTAAGAATTTTGGAGGGGCAGCTAGGTGGTATAGGGGCAGCTAGGTGGCACAGTGGATAGAGCACCGGCCCTAAAGTCAGGAGGACCCGAGTTCAAATCCATCCTCAGACCAAACACTTGACACTTACTAGCTGTGTGACCCTGGGCAAGTCACTTAACCCCAATTGCCTAAAAAAAAAAAAAAGAAGAAGAAGAAAAGAAAAGAAAAGAATTTTGGAATTGATTGTGTGACACGGGAGATGCTGGCACAGGACTACTCAGCATGGCGTGCCCTCAGAGAACAAAGCAGAACTGAAGCAGCTCAAAAGAAACACAAGATGTGAAAATGTTCACACGGACTGTGTGTGCCCCACGTGTGGTAGAACTTTCTGAGCTTGTATTGGTCTGATCAGCCACGGCTGGACACACTGGACTTGGACTCTAGCACAATAAGGTCGCTTTGGTCCTCTTCAAGAATGAAGAGCAACAGCTAGCCAGCCACTGCTAGGTCTGCATCCCAAAGAGATGAAAAACAGAAAGGAAAAGGACCCACATGCACAACAATATTTCTAGCAGCTAATTTCTGCAGGCAAAAAATTGGAAGTTGAGGGATGCCCATCCATTGCAGAACGGTTAAACAAACTGCGGCATGTGATTATGATGGAATACTATTGTGCTAAAAGAAATGATGAGAAGGATGCTCTCAGAAAAACCTGGAGGCAGCTAGGTGGTGCAGCAGATAGAGCTCAGGCCTTGGAGTCAGGAAGACCTGAGTTCAAATCCAGTCTCAGACATTGGACATTTGCTAGCTGTGTGACCCTGGGCAAGTCACTTAATCCCCATTGCCTCGACAAAAAGCAAAACCAAACAAACAGAAAAAAAAAACCATGGAAAGACTTACATGAGCTGATGCGAAGTGAAATGTACTGTGTACAGAGTTACAGCAGCATTATAAGATTATCAGCCATGAATGACGTAGCTCTTCTCAGCAATACAATGATCTGAGACAACTCTGAAGGACTTAGGATGAACGATGCTGTCCATCCCCAGAGAAAGAACTGATGGTGTCTGAATACAGACTGAAGCATGCTTTTTTAAACTTTCTTTATTTTTCTTGAGGTGGGTTTTTTTGAGGGGGTCTATGTTTTCTTTCACAGCATGACTAATATGGAAATATTTTGCTTGACTAAAGAAAAATGTAAATCCATGTTTCCCTCCTTCCTTATTTTATAATGCATGTACTCAACGAATACAATTTTTTCTCAGTTCTGAAGGCCAGAGCATGTCTTGTCCCACACTGGTTTCCCTCCTAGGGGTCCCCACCCCACCCTTCTGACCCATTAGAGCTCAGAACCACCAGGTACTGTTGATGAACTCTGTTTTTCCTGTCTCTAGCTTGCCTGCTGTCTCTCCGTTAGAATGGGAACTCCTGAAAGGCAGGGACTTGGCATTTCTTTGTGTCCCAACACTTGGCACTGTGGCTGGCACACTGCAGGTGCTTAAGAAGTGCTTGTTGACTGAGAGATTGGCTGACAGTTTGGGGAACCCTACGGATCCCTTCTCAGAATCACTGTTTTACATGCGAAAAGGAAAGTACATAGGATTACAAAGGCAACCAGATATACTGAAACAAAGTGATTAGAATATTTTAAGAGATTTTTGTAAAGTGGTTTTCAAACCTTACAATGCTTTACAAATGTGCGCTATAACAGAAACAAAACAAAACAAGCAGGTAGAGGGAGCCCAGCCACCAGATTCCAGCAGGTGGCGCCCTTGCGCAGTCACTCCTTGCAGTAGAGCACAAGGCTGCCGGCCACCAGGCTTTCAGTGCGGGGACCGGAGAGTGCCCTCCTCCAGTGGCCAGCCCTCTCGTCACTCACTTTCTCTGACTCCTTCGATCCTCATTCCTCTCCAGAAAGATTCAAATGTGTTACTGTTTTAGTGGACGCCTGGCCCTCCCCATCAGGTGCAGAGATAGCATCTTCCCTTCCTGAGCTGGGAAGAGACACCACTCCTGAGATCTTTCAGTGATAAAGAGCTGGGAACTAAGAAGGTGAATGCTCAGACAGAGTGTGGTTTATGAATATAATGGAATAGTATTGTGCCAGAAAAAATAAATGAAGAAACCTGGGAAGAAAGACTTCTATGACCTGATACAGAGAGAAATGAGCAGAACCAGAACAGTTTATACACTCAGAAAAATAACTTTGAAAGACTTCAGAAATCTGATCAACGAACTAAGCCTGGGGACACAACTGCAGAAGGCCTGGGATGAAACGTGGTGCCTGCCTCTTGCTGACAGGTAATGACTTTTTTTTAGACAGGACAAGTGGGTAGATTTATTTTGCTTGACTAAGCATATTTGTTACAGGGATTGTGTTTTTCTTCTTTTCGTCGGGAAGGGGGCAGGGAAGAAAGCTAGCAATAGGATTTTTTTTAAAAAGGCATTGAGGAAAACAGAAGGAAGGTCAAAGGGAAACGGGAGCAGGTCTGATTTTAAAGTAACTTGTTGAGTTCATTATGTCATTAAAAAAAAGTTGAAAGTTTGTAATATTGATTTGTGGTCTCACTTGGAACCAATCTTTTTTGTTCTATTTTGAATGTTGAAACTTTCATTTTGGGGTATTCGGTAAGTTTAAAGTTTTGAAAATCTGCAGCCCGGGCCCTGACATAAAAAAGACCTCGGGTAGCCCCTTCACTATGGGGGGGTTATGGCACCACACACCTCAAGCATGTTTGTAGAGCCATGTCACCTCCAGATAGGTTTCAGGCAAGCTACTGCCCAAGGAAAGGGAGCAATCATACCTAGAGTCCCTCACCCTTAGGGATACAGATTGGTTTGCAAGCCTGGAAGCTTAGCTGAATGCTAGCTCTTGTTACAACAGTATAGCCATTGAAACATCATCTAATAAAGTTGAGCAACTTGAGGAAGAATTAGATAGAATTCAACAGGAATGGATGTAAAGGACTTTTGAGTCCAAAAAATTCACCTTGCTGAATCCAAGGTGGAGGAGGTGTGCCTGAATAGTAGTTTGCCTGAAAATGAGTTGAAAATTGTAGTAGAGAATGCAATATTGTTATGACTTAACAGTGTGGTGAGAAGGCCACCTCAGACTCTCTGATGTCCCGGGTGGGGGGGGAGGGGGGGAAGGGCACTCCCTGCATACCTGGCCCTGGGAGAGCCACAGCCTGACGCTGCAGCCCCTAAGGCAGTAGTGTGTCTGTGTGTCTGACACCTGACCACACAAGTCTGAACTTGTGCTACATTTTGCCGAGACTGGAGGCAGAGGTAATAGGGATTGGGGTGTCTAAAGGGGCAGGGGTTAGGGTGCAGATGAGCCAGGTACTGAACTTGTGGGCAGGAAGGATGGTGGCTTGGAGGTCACGGGCCTGACAACATTGAGGGAACGGAAGATGGTGAGGGGTGGTGGCCTTGGGGGAGGTGTAGCCAGCTTCAGGGCAGGGACAGGCATGTGGGTAGTTCTGGGCATTTCAGGCCATCAAGTCAGAGCTATTTTACAGGAACCTAAGGCTCAGAGAAAGGAAGAGACTTTGTCCCAGGCTATGTAAGAGGTCATTGGAAAGGACAAGGTTTCAGCAGGAAGCCAGCAGAAGAAAGTCCTCTGAGGGGTTGTGGGAAGGGAAAATAGGTGACAATGACTGAGGGAGCATTTCTTGAGGAGGGGATGGGCAGTCCTGGCATCCTCTGTGGTTTGGCCCCCAGCTCATATGGGGGTAGGCAGAACATCCTGGTGGGAGAGAAGCCTGGGGTGGGGGGAGGGAAGATTGGAGGGTGTCTGTTTGGGACAGAGGAATTATTCCCTAGAAATGTCAGTGTCTGGGGCCCAGAGGATGTAGGTAGGAAGGCCAGAGTTGAGTGACATGAAAGGGGACCAGGAAGTGGGAAGCAACCACAGGGAAAAGGGCTGGAATCCTGCTGGAGTCCTGAAGTCCATGCGTAACCATGCTGATCCCCCTGCTTGAGATCAGTCCCCAAGGTTAAAACAATGAAATGGAAACCGAGGCACAGAATTCCCCTCCTCCCCAATTGCCTCGTACTCATCATGTACATATTTCTATCTATGCATATTGTCTACCCCCAGTAGAGGGTGAGCTCTTGTGGAGCAGGCCTGTTTGGTGTCCTTTCATCTGCATTCCCAGGGCCTGGCAGAGAATACCCTTGTTAACAAACCAACAGACAAGGCTGGGGCTTGGCTCTGGGGGCCTCCAGGTCAGCATCAATGAAAGGAATAGAGCCTGGGAGGTGGAGGCAGGAACTTAGTCTGCCTGGCTGCAGAAATCAAACCAGGAGCCGCGTGGATGGGGGAGGGGGGCGGCCTTGCAGGGGCAGGCACCAGACAAGGGGAAGCTTTGCAGGCCTCAGTAAGCAGGAGCAAGGAGAAGAAGGGATGTTGGGCTTCCTGAGGGCCCTTCCAGCTCTACTTCCAAAGGCCCTGCCCCTGTGGGCTGGTCTTGCAGAGAAGACTGACTGGGCGATATGGGGAGAGGTGCACTGTGGTCAAAGCCCAGCCCAGCCCAGGAGGCATTAGGGAGCTCCTCAGTGGCTGTGTCTGATTGCAGGGAGAATGGGGAAGGCCCCCCTTTTGGTGTCTCCCTCCCCACCCCCATCCCCGCAATGAGTGATCCCTCATGGTGGGAGAGGGATTTTACACAAGGAAGGGAATTTGCCACTTCTTGCTGTGGTCCAGTACCAGGAGCTCAACAGGGGACTGACAGGGCCAGCCAGCTCTGTCCTTGGGAGGCAGCTTCTTCCTCCCCAATCCCTTTAGCATCCCAGAATCTTAGCACCAAAAAGCACCTCCAAGTCCTCCGACCGACCCATAGCCAAGAAAGCATCCCCAGGCCATGGCCCTTGTCTTGAAGGCCTCCAGAAAAGGGGAGCTCACTTTCCCAGACATATCAAAGCCGTATTGGTCTCTTTGCCCCTCCCCTTACTGCTCCTGAGGCTGCCTTCTAGGACCAAAAAGAATTAGCATCATCTTGCCTTCATGGGACAGCCCTTGGAGTCCTTGGAGACAGCTCTCAAGTGATGCTGAAAGGGACATGGACAGAAGAAACCCCCTGGGGCTTCTCCAGGCCAAAGAGCCCCAGTCCCTTCAACCAGCCTTCTTACATTGTCCCTTGTGCCTCAGTTTCCCTGTCCCGTTCTCAGTGATAGCAATTGACCTCAAAAGGTGGGGTGGCACTGGGAGTATAAAAATTCAGGTTTCCAAGCCCTCTTCTACTCCTTGGAACTACTTCCCCCAATGGCCCTTCCACCCCCCTCCCCTGTACCCCAAGGTCACACCAGTCGGGCTCTTTGTGAATCAGATGCTCTTTTATTATTGAATCATAGACGCCACTTTCTTTGGCTTTGAGTTCCCTCCCACACAAAGGCTCCTTTCCTTTCAGGCTCAGTCTCTGGCCAAGGAATGACTTTGTAGAGCAAGGGACAGGGACTCCCGGTGGATCTCCCTCGAAGGACTGCACTGTGAAGAGGTCACAAGAGGGGCTCGTGAGCCGGGCTAGCAGACTGAGGCCCATCCGCTCAGCAACCTTGAGGTAGGACAGGACCGGCTCCCTCCAGACTCTGAGAATGATTTTGGGAAGGAACGAAGGGGAGGGGAGCTAGGAGCCCCCCTGGAGCTCCATTGGAAGAAGGGTGGGGTCATTTACCCGTCTTGTGCGAGGCACAGACGCAACCACTTCAAACAGAGTGAATCCTCCCAGGAGGGGGCTAGGGGCCCATTTTCCCCCCTGGAGCTCCTTCCAGTGGCCTCCTCTGGCGCTCTGACCGACCTTCTCGGCCACAAAAGTAAAAGAGAAAAAAAGGGGGGGGGAGTCACAGTCTTGCAGATGTCAGGAAGTGTTAGGAATTGGGTGGGGCTAGTGAGAGAGCTAGAATGTGTTCATGTCCTTACGCACAGTACGGTGTGTATATTTGTGTGTACACCCCCAGGCTGGAATGAACCTCAGTGTGTGTGTGTGGTGGGGTGGGGTAGGGGGGAGAGTCTTGGCTGGGAGAGGGAAGTGTGGGAGCGGGAGCGTGCAGGAGCGCACCCGCGCCTCTCACCTGCGCTTACCCACTAGCTGCTGGATAAGCCGGTGCACCTGGGCGGTCCCTCTTATTTTACTGAGCTCGCTGGTAAAGGTGCCGTCCGAGTGTCTCTGAGTCCTGGGGAGGCGGGGAGGCAGGGAGGCAGGGGCTGAGGGCCGGACTGGGTAGGTAGCCGCAGTAGCACTCAGGCCCGGGTCCTCCCCCGTTCCCTCTTCCCTTTCCCTCAGCTCCCTTCACCCCTCCCTAAACGCCCCGGGGGTAGAGCTCACCTGGGCCCCAGGCCTACCAGCGCGCGGACCAGGCTCTGAACGAAAGCACTCTCTCTAAGGCGGCTCAGCTCGCTAGTGAAGGCACCCTCCATATGGCGCTGAGCCCTGCCAGGAACCCAAGGGATGTATTTTGGGAAGGGGGATGGCGACAGATGGAGGGAGGAGATACTGGATGGGGCGGTCACTCTCAGGGCCTTTAGACCCCCTCATTGGCGGAGGGGAAGATGCGCTCCGACCATCACCATCCACAGCCATTCCACCTGAGAGTCCAGGCTGTAGCCCGCCGAGTTGGCGGGAGGACTGAAGGAAGCGCGTTTGTAGTTAACTTTGTAACTATCTTGTAACTCTTGTAACTTTAACTTTGTAACTATCTGCATAGCTTAGTCCCTGTGTTCCCCTCCAGAGCGTTAATCTAGGCTCCCAGTCCCTGCCCTGCTTCCCCCACCCACCCAACCCAGTCCCAGGTGGTCCAGAGCCTGTCAGGCTCCTGTGTGAGAGTTAGAACAGTCAGCCTTGGCCCAGAACAAAACCCAGGAAGGGAAGGGAAAGGCGGTCCTTGTTCTGATCAGTGCAGCCCTCTCCGGGAGCCCCGAGCCCATTATCTGTTGACATGTGCCAATCCTGCGCCACCGGGATAGGGGAGCCGGGGTGGGGGATCACCTCTGGGGAGCCAGGAGCGAAGAGGAGCCTTGGATCAAGAAGACAGCGAGGATCGCAAGGGCCCCGATTCCTCTGGCCATGGGAACTGAGGGCTGAAGAGCAGGAGATATGGAATACTAGAAATATCCAAGCAGCCGAGCTCCCGGATACACAGAGGCAGAAGACTGAGGAGAGAATCAGGAATTAAGGGGATTGAGCTGGGTGGGCAGCGAAGCTCTGGGAGCTGAGATACAAGTCAGGGAGACAGACTGAGGGGCGGAAACGGACACCGCGAAGGAGCCTGAGACCTAAAGACATATAAAGACCGAGAAAGAATTCACAGAGACTGAGACTAGCAGACAGACGAGACAGAGACAGTGAGATAAGTAGACAGAGACAGACGAGAGGAAAGAGTGACCGGAGGGCAATGGCAGTGAGACCGAAAAGACCGACTATCGGAGAGGTACAGAGACAGGAGAGTGACGGGAAAAGAAAGACCGAGATTGAGACCGAGATTGAGACCGAGACATGCCGTCCTCAGAGGGGCGGGGAGACCCAGGGAGAGACAGAGACCCGGAGACACCGGGAGAGACAGAGGCCAGGAGACACGGGGAGAGACAGAGGCCCGAGACCCAGGGGCAGAACCGGAGAATGCTTGGCGGCTCTCCCGGCGCCGCTCAGCTCCTGCCGGCCAAAATTCGCCGGCTTCTCACCGAGCCTAGGAGAGATGCTCGCTGAATTTCAGCTCCAAGCGGAGTCCTCCGTCCTCTCCTCTTCCTCTGCCTTCTTTGAGGCAGCCGCCCGACTCCAGTGCTTGGCTCCGGGGCCTGCTCGGTATAAATCCCCTTGGGCCGGGGACCTGGAGGGCGGAGGCGGAGGCTTGGGGCGCCAGGGTTCCTCTACTCCCCGCCCCCCACGCCCGCCCGGTGCCCTTTCTGAGGCTCCACAGTTTCCGCTCCGGCGACTTCGCAAACAGTTGGTCCGGGGCCATCGATCGGCCGGGAAGGTCAAGGCCGCCCCTCCAGCTGTCATCCCTGCCCGTCCGGGCCCCTGGCTGCCCTAGCTGAGGCCTGCTGCTGTGGATCTATGGCCCCACCCAGTCCCATCTCGTCCCTTCCTGGCCCCAAAGGCCAAATTGAGTCTTTGGAGGGATTGGGACAGGCAAGGCTGAGCATCAGCGCCTGGGGATGCTTACGGAAGCCTCCAAGTGTGGGCTGAGTGGCCGCCTCAGTCTACGTCTTCCCATGAGGAGTTTGTACATTCATTCAAACGGGACTGGAGAGTCGCACGAAGTCAGATGCCAAGTGCAGCGTGATGGAGCCAAGGGAGAGCTACCCAAGCCTTCCTGGCAGAGCAGGGAAGGAAGAGAGCTCAGCTCCGAGGAGGCTTCGAGGAGAGGATGGCAGAAAGGCAGGGCAGGGCAAGATGGGAACGGGCCCACTAGGGGTCATGTTGAGCCGTGACAATCTGTGTGAAGGGGAGCCACGGGAAATAAGCCTGTAGGAAGGAGATGACCCGCAGTGCCGGCCTGGCCATTTTGCTTGTTATTCTCGAGGCAATGATGAACACCAAAACACTTGATGAGTAGAGCCGGTAGCGAGGGGTATGCCTTAGAAAGACGATCTAAGCGTCTTCATGGAGGAAGGACCAAGAGGCTAGGGCTGCCAGTTAGGAGACACAGCCAGCCTGGGAGCCTGGGGGGAAGCTGGGGAAAGGTCCCAGGAATCCTGCCTGGCCTGGGCAGACATTGATGAAGAGTCTAGTGTGTGGGTACCACCTTTGGAGGCCAGGTGCTTGCCCTGAGAGAGCTTCCAGTCAAGGGGTCACAAAGAGGTTAAGGGCCCTTGGCCTGGTGCTTCTTCCTAGGGGAGGTCCAGGAGAATCCCAGAAGACTTCCTGGAGGCAGAACCTTGGAATCCTGTTGGCTCGGAATGGTGGGCGGGAGGAAGGACATAGGAAGCAGGTGGAGGGACCAATCTTAATGGCTGGAGTGGAAGCTAGAGAGGATTCGGGGAAGGGAGGACAGATCCAGCCTGGGGTGGAGGGTGGCAGTGAGGAGGAGGTGGTGGCAGTGCTTGGGCTTTCTTTGAGGGGGCTCCTCGAGGGCCTTGGCCCTTCGAGCCCTTCCCTCACCCCTCACACCTGTGCCTAGAGCAGGACGGGGGTCTCCGCTCTTTGCATGCACTTCGCATATATCTGCATAGAGTCACAAACGCCAGACACCAGGTTAGCCCGACAAAACGGAGAAACCTGAGGCAGGGGTATAGGAGCCTCCCTTGAGCCTCCTGGAGCCTAAGATTGGTCTTGGAAATAGGGAGCCAGTATTCCTAGGTCCTGGACAGCTAGGTGGTGCAATGGAGCCCCGGGCCTGGAGTCAGGAAGACTCACCATCTTCCTGAGTTCAAATCTGGCCTTAGACACTAGCTGTGTGACCCTGGGCAAGTCACTTCACCTTATTTGCCTCAGTTTCCTCATACATAAAATGAGCTGGAGAAGGAAATGACAAACCACTCTAGTATCGTTGCCAAGAAGACCCCAAATTGGGGTCAGAAGAGTCGGACAGAAGTGAAACGACCGAACAAGCAACATTCGTAGGTCCTCCGACCGCCAGCACCCTAGGCTCGCGGTGCCCACTTGTGCAATGCATTTAATGACCAATGAGGCCTTCCCGAGGTATTGCCCTCTGCCTCCAGACTAAGGTCTTTCCCGCATTCCCAGAGTGTCACGCCCTTCCCGATCCTTGACTCCGCTGCATTAGGAGGCGAAGGACCCCAGTGTCTCAGTGCTGCTGGACCCCGGCCTTCATTTCTGCCATCTCGGCAAAGTGGCTGGCGGGACTCAGGAAGGGAGGGGGCGCGGTTGTGTGCGTGCGTGCGTGTGTGCGTGTGTGTATATTTGTGTTGGGGGGGCTTTCCTCAGAGCCCAGAGAAGGCTGGGTCGAGAAGGGGCGAGGCCGGGGAGGAGCTAGGGAACTTACCGCGCGTGGAGCAGTGGAGCCGAGCTCATCAGCCGAACACCGGAGATAGGGTCCAAGGGGGAATTCACTCACTCTGGGAGCAGAGGTTGGGGACACCCTGCCCCTGGTCCCGAGCCCCAAGGCCCCCCTCTTCCTTCTTCTGACAGATCCGGTAGAGTTCAGTCTCCCGGAATGTGGCTCCCCGCCCCATCCCAGGCTGCAGGTGTGAGGCGCTGTCCGCGGTGCTAAAGCGGTCCTGTCCTAGGCCATGCTGGAGAACCGCAGCTTCCTGAACGCCAGCGAGCTCCCAGGCAGCGGCAGAGGGAGCCTAGGGGCGCCTGAGCCGCATGTGGGAGCTCTGGTTGGGGGCATCCTGCTCATGACCACTGTGCTGGCTGGCAATGCGCTTGTGTGTGTGAGCGTGGCGGCGGAGCGTGCCCTGCAGACCCCGACCAACTTCTTCATCGTGAGCCTGGCCGCCGCTGACCTACTGCTGGCGCTGCTCGTGCTCCCCCTTTTCGTGTACTCCGAGGTGAGGTGAGCCCGGCCCCAGGACGCCCCCCTGCCTCGGTCTGTCCTTTGAACCTGATTCCTAGACCCAAGACACTCCCACCCCTTTTCCAGTTCCTCTCTCCTCTGTTGTACCTCCACCACCCCCTACCCCCGCTTCCGACTCAGGACCTTCCCCCCTCCCTTGGCTAAAGGTCATCACTTGTCACTCCCACCCCCACTGTCAGTTCTTTCAGCCCCATTCATTGTCCGTTGCTTGAACCTTCCACTCCAGGACTCAGGATCCTGTCCGTCACCTCCCCCCATTCTGGAATCCCGCTATAAACCCCTAGCCTAGTATACTTCTTGTCTCAAGGTCCCTGCCTCTCATTCCTTAGATCCCATACTGCGCTACCTCTTTCGTGTCTGTCCTATCCTTCTTCTAACCCTCCTTCACTATCTCTTTCCACACACATTTCATCTCTTGAAATCTCGAACCTGACACTGTCCTGCCCTCTGGCCACTGTTCTCATCCCTTCCATGGTCCACTAGACTCGTATGCCAGACCTGATTTCCTGAAATTGAGGAGGGGAAGGAATATGACAAAACAGCAATAGAGATCCAAGAAGGCAACAGAGAGAAAGAGAAGAGACAGATATACAAAGACAGAGATGTCAGGAGAAACAGAGGAGGGATGAGTGATTGAGGGAAGAGAAAGAGACAGGGAGAGACATGTCAGGAGAGGGAGGAAAGAAAGTACGGCAGGGAGAGGGTGAGAGAAGGGGAAGAGAGAGAGACAGAGAAAGAGATGTAGAGAGAAACAGAAAAGGGATGAGGGCTGGAGGGGGAGGAAAGGTGGAGAGAAGAGTGAGGGAGAGAAGGTAATGGGGGAGAGAGAGAGAGAGAGAGAGGAGAGCGGGGGAGAGAGAGAGAGGAGAGAGAGAGAGAGAGAGAGAGAGAGAGAGAGAGAGAGAGAGAGAGAGAGAGACAGAGAGAGAGAGAGACAGAGAGAGAGAGACAGAGAGAGAGAGAGAGATTTGCTTAGAGACTTCAAGGATTCCCTGAATGCTAATCTGCTTTGTCAGTTCAAGTCTGAACAACCACAGGACTTCTTAACTGTCTTGCTCTGCCCAAAGAGCAATGTTGGGTGTGTCTCAGAAGATATTTAGTGGGAGTGGTTTTCTCCTTACCCTAGTTGTTCCTGTGAAATGAATTGAACCCAAAGGTCCAAGAATTTCTTGCTCGGCCTTTCTTCCTATTCACCTTCACTGTTTCTAGCCCATGAAGATGTTTCTGGATCCTGTTTGACTAGCCTACATTATCCAACGAGTCAGTTCACCATCCTAACACTCAGCCATCTGCACATTGGATAAGCAAGCCATCCATGTTTTCACCCTAGTAAAGAATAAGAACATGGAACAGCACAGGCTCCTAAACAGATCCCTAGGGCACTCCACTGAAAGCCTCCTTCTGAGGTGACTAGAGCCCATGAATGAGTATCTCTGAGTGTGGCCATTCAGAGCTGCCATCTGGCCCACATCTCTTCATCTTGTCTCCAGTTCTTCTCCTTAATTCAACCTCTGTGCCTTTTACTAAAAATCTGCTCCATGAAGTGTGCAGGGATAATCCAGCCCGCTTTGATCCTCAGCTCCTATACTCAAAGGCACCAGAGAATGGGCGAATCAGTCAGAGGATTTCTCCAGCCCCCCACTCCTTGCATCCCTAGCATTGCTTCCCTTGTTTCTCCCCCAAGGAGTGAGCAAAACAAGGTGCCTGGTGTAACTTTATATCTAAAGACAGGCTCTCTCTATGAATCCCAAAACAACTTAGAATACTCATTGGTCTGGAGGCAGGGGATAAACTGGATCACCTCCAGAACGCCTGAGCATGGCCAGGGATGAAGACAAGGCCTGGGACAGGGGATCAGGTCAGCAGTCCTGGACTGGGCAGAAAGGAAGGATATTCTAGTTTCCAGAAACATGGTGCAATGTAATGAAGGCTGGGGTAAGGATGCCAAGAGAGGACATGAATGCTGTGACTTTGGTCCTCATCTCCTGCTCTGAGAAAGGGAAGGCTGAGGCTCCAGAAGACAGCAGTGGGAAAAGAACCTAGGGAGAGACAAAAACAGGTGTAGAATAGGTGACCAGAGCTGAGGAATGAGGGATACTGTAGGCACAGCTGCTTCCAATTACCTCTTCTTTCAAGTTTGCGGTGGGTGGCTACCTACTCCCCAGAGGAGGGGATATGGAGGGGGGGTGAGAAGAGGATGAAAGGGGCTGAACAGGCCCTTGGGACAAAAGACTTGATAGGCCTTCCATCCATAAGGAAGGTTGAGGCCTCCCAGCTCAGGTAGGCTGTGGGTTCAGTCTCTGCCTCCTCCCACTCACGGTTTCTCAATCTATTGTCCACTGGGGTCGTCAGGTTTATGTCATGGGTCCTGTGAGCCTAAGGCAGTCCCTGTCCACTTCCTGCTCTCCCAACATCCTCATGTCCATGGAGAGGGGTGGGGCTGGATGGTTCTTTTCTGCCCTCTAGTTGTGGATATATTGCCTCATCCCAAACATTGAAACAGCTGTTAGTATAGATGCTGCTGCTTCTGAAGAAAGTGTATGAGGCAGTGAGGTCCTAGGAGACCACATTTTTTCAAGTTACTCTAGAATCTTCATGTGAATGTGTCCACACAGGTGCTGTGAAGGACAGTGAAGGGTGGGGGATAAGGACAGGCTAATCCAGGGAGGGAGGGGTCACTCTGAACTCTGACATCTCTGTGCTGTCCACTAAGCCTCTAATCTCCAGTAGAGAGGATAGAGAAGGAGGAGCCAGTATTTCACTTTGGGGAGTATCAGGTAGGACCTTGTTGAGGTCCCCAGGATTTACAGTGAAGAGAAGACTTTCCAGGCACCCGGGTTCTTTGTCAGAAATTTCTAGAGCTAGAAATAATGGAGGATCTGAGGCTGAGAGTTGTAAGGGACCTTACATAGAGATCATTTGGACATCAAAGGACTCCAGGGAGTCAAAGAGAGATGGGATGAAGGAGGTCCATCCTAGAGCATCTGGGATAATTGAGGCCACCAGTTGGCATAGTGGCCTGGTCAGGATCAGAAGCCAAGTCTTTTGATTCAAAATCTAAGGCTCATCCTACTACATAAAACCATTGAGTGGCCTCTCAGATGACAGTGGGCTCTAGATGCCAATGCATAAGGGAAGGGAGAGGTCTCACCAGCCCTTTCCCACATTCCCACACATCCACTCCCCAGGAAGCATCCCTCCCTGAGAAACAGTGAACAGGGGAGATGGCCAAGATCACAGCAAGAACTCAGAGGCAGGAGGAGGGGGAGGGGCGGGGGAAGGGATTTCCAGGTCAGACCAAGCTTTTCTTCTCCTGAGCAAGCTGGAGTAGGCACAGTTATTTTGGCCAAATCTACACCCCAGTCTGGGTCCATGTTGCACGCAGCTCTGAGCTGGCCTGTGCTCTTGTGATGGAGAGGCCTAAGTGGCATAGGGGTATAGCCTCACAGCTTCTATCTCTGTCCCAGTTCTAGGGTGAGTGTGTTCCGGGGGGGGGGTCAGGGGCTGAGACAGGGACCTCAGACCTCTGTCCGTCTGTCCCAGTTCCAGGGTGGGTGTGTCCCCTGCTGGGGGGGGTTGGGGGGGAGGGGGTGTGTCAGGGGCTGAGACTGGGACCTCAGACCTCTGTCCTTCTGTCCCAATACCAGGGTGGGTGTGTTCCAGGGTGGGGGGTGGGCTGTCAGGCTGAGACAGGGATCTTTCTATCTGTCCCAGTACCAAGGTGGCGTATGGGCTCTAAGCACTGTTCTGTGTGATGCTCTGATGGCTATGGATGTGATGCTTTGCACAGCCTCCATCTTCAACCTCTGTGCCATCAGCGTGGACAGGTGGGCCCTTTTCCAGCCTCTCCCCCCACCCAGGTAGGCCCTGAACCCCTCCCCAGCCCAGGCCTCCAGTCCAGCCCTGCATCTTTCTGTCCTGACACTGAGCAGATACTTAGGAAATGCTTGTAGAATGAATCCTAATGCCCGTTTTCCCTAACTCTCACTTTGGGGGACCTACTTCCCTCAAAACCAGGCCAGTGTTCTGGGCCCAAGTTGTTGGCTCCACCAAGCTGAGGGCAGCTTTCCGGCCCCCCCCCCGCCCCCAGCCCGCAGCTCGCGGCCCCTTGCTCGAGGGGTGGGGTCTCTTTCGGCCTCCTTCCAGCTCCTTGGCCTCTCTCCAGGTTCATCGCAGTCTCGGTCCCTCTGAACTATAGTCGGCAGCAGCTGGGGAGGCAGCAGCTGGTGCTCATTGGCACAGTGTGGGGGCTGGCCTTCGCCGTGGCCTCGCCAGTGCTGTTCGGCCTCAATGATGTGCCCGGTCGGAACCCAGCCGTGTGCCAGCTGGAGAGCCGGAATTACGTTGTGTACTCCTCCGTCTGCTCCTTCTTCCTGCCCTGCCCGCTAATGCTCATCCTCTACTGCGCTATGTTCCGACGACTTCGAACCTGGGAAGAGGCGAGGAGAGCCAAACTCCGTCGGAGCATGTGCCCCGGGGCTGCCCGCAGACCCAGCCGGCCACCACAGCCCTGGCCTCGCCGGCGGTTTCCCGGGCCTGAGCCAGAGGGCCCTGGGCCTGCGGGCTACTCATCCCGTGGCCCAATCCAGACTATGTCCTACCCGCCGCAGCCCCAGCCCCAGCCGCTACCACAGGCGCTACCTTCTGCCGGGCTCCCGAGGAAACGAGCCAAGATTACTGGCCGGGAGCGGAAGGCCATGAGGGTGCTACCTGTGGTAGTCGGTGCGTGTCTGCGGCTTCCTCCCACAGGGCGGGCGGGGAGCTCTGAGAGGACGGTGGGGAGGGGGCCGGGGCTGCTCCGCCTGAGCTGGGAGGGAGGTGTGCGTCCCAGAGCTCGGGGCTGGTTGGCTCACTGAACACTCCTGCCTCCAGGTGCTTTTCTCGTGTGCTGGACGCCCTTCTTCGTGGTCCACGTCACTCGGGCGCTGTGCCCAGCCTGCCCCATGCCCCGGAAGCTGGTCAGCATCGTCACCTGGCTGGGCTACGTGAACAGCGCCCTAAACCCCGTTATCTACACTATCTTCAATACAGAGTTCAGGAGCTTCTTCCGCCGAGTGCTAGGCCTCCTTTGCTAGAACACTTGGGTGAGGGCAAAGGCAGCCTCCAGGCCCCCCTTTCCAGACTCATGGGATCACTGCTGCCCTAGTGCCTGAACAGTCAGCCTGGGGCTGGCGCTGGTGCTGGTGGCTGCTTCAGAGGCAGACTGGCTGGGGGGGAGGTGGCGTTTTAGGAGAGGGGCATGGCTGGTTGAAAGATGGGGGTCTGGGGACCTGATGCAGGCAGAAAGATCAACTGAGGCTCCTGTAGGCCTGAGCTCTCACGGGGAGGTGGCCGATTCCCTGGATGACTCTGTGCAATGGCCTCCTCCCTAGTCCAGCACAGTGGGAGCTGTCCAGGTGTTCTGAGCATGTCCACTTTCCTGGGGGCAGACACCACGTGAAGGGGGAGGGGAGGGGAGGGCTTCCTCCTGAGCCCCTGGGTGCTGACAGGGCTTGAGGTAGGTTTAGAGATATTTATATTCTGGCTGACGCAGCTGTCCCAGTTTGACCACTGCCCACCCAACTTTCACAAATTCCTCCGTCTCCAGGGCTGTGCTTCAGTGTCCAACAAATCAGAGGCTTCTTGATGGCCCAAAGGGGAACCGGACCTGGAGGGCTGGACCCTCCACCCCTGACCCTTAGGGGAATCCTGGGAAAGATTCGAGAGGGAAGGGGTGGGGGACTGTTTCTACATGAAGTGTTGATAGGGGAAATGTAAGCCCAGTGAAATGGCCTCCCTACCTACACATCCAGGAGTCTCCTGGGAATTGGAGTCCCTCTCTGGCCTCCCGGAAAGGTCCTGTACGTCCAGCCTGTCCCTTCTGCTTGCCTTCAGCGCTCCCAGGTGTCCCCATATGCTCACTTAGACCAAGCCTGACTTGTCTGAGGCAGCCTTCCCATCTGGCCTTGGCTCTCTGCCTGCCTGCTGATCTGCTGGCTTTGGGGGCCCGTTCAGGTCGCTGGGAACATGTCAGCCCACCACACCTTCTGGACAAGACTGTGATCCATATAATATGAGGTCTTCTCAGCTTAAAGGGGTTCACTCTTACTGCTGTTAAAGAAGAGACCCTCAACTCCTCAGGGTCAGATCACAGCTGGGGACTGAAGGTCACATAGGAATTAAGTGACCCAGAGAGGACTGGAATCCAGAAGCCAGGGGTCTTCCCATCCCTGTAATGACGAACTAGACCTGGAGCTCTCTGAGGGCATCTTTCTGCTCCGACCTTAGCCAATTCCACAAGCAGCTGGCATGAAGCTGAGGAGGTTTGCAGGGCATGAAAGGCTGCTGCCTGCCCTTGAGCCCAGAAGCTCCTCTTTTCTCTTGTATTTTACTGCCTGTGAGGGAGGCAGTAAGGGTATTAGCTCCCACTATACAGATAAGGAAACTGAGGCTCAGACAGCAGAGCTGAGTCTAGCACAGCCTGGGGAGTCAGTCCTCATTTCTTCCATCAGGGTACAGTCCTGCTAGGTTTTCCACTCCAAACCAGGGGCAGCCTAATGCTGTTGCACACTGCTAAGCTTCTTCCTCCCTAGTGACTGGGAGTGACTCAATATCCTACAACTACAGTAATGAATTCAAGGTGTGGAGTTCTCTGCTGAGTTTTGCAAAGTTATGCATTGTGAAGTGAAGCATTGACGCCCAGTGGCAAGCACTTGAGAGAGTGTGAAAATATTCTGCTGGAGAGGGAGGGGCTCTCACTGTCAGGATCAGCCTCCACTCAGATCCCAGTTCAGAGAGGCCAGATGTGCCCCTGCTCTGGCAGACAATCATGGCAGTAACATCCTGCTTGAACCTTCTTGGAGAGAGGGCTGTCCAACTGGACTGCCCTGCCTTGCCCTGCAAGAGGACCTTTGAAAGATTGGGACTAGCAGCAGCAGCAGCAGCAGCAGCAGCAGGAGGAGGAGCAGCGGCAGAGCAGGAGCCCTGGGTTCCTGACCATTGACTTAGCAGGCAGGCAGCACACTCTACTGTAGAAAAACGCCTGGTTCACAGGTGGCTAGTCTGCAGCAAGTCCTATTTCACATCCCAAACATAGTCAACAATCTAAGGACCAGAGGGTGGACACATGCACAACACTGGAGTTGAGGTTCCCAAGTGAGAAGCCAGTTCACCACCTTCTGCAGGGTCTAAACATTCCTTTTGGAAAGCTGTTGGATCTAAACAGCACTGGGCTGTGTGATCCACAGGGATGGAGCCTGGTCATTCTTACCTGCAGCAAGAATAACTACATTCAAATTAAAGGAAGAGACTTTCCAGGGGCTGGAAAGAGAGTGTCTCCCTTTGCCCCACCCAAGCAGACAATGCCCACTTACCAGCCCATCCGCACTTGCCCTATTCCTTTGTAGACCCACTAGTGACAGAGATGTGCCTGTGCTGGCAGGGATGAAAAGATCTGAAGCCGCTTAGGGGAAGGGGGTGAGGGTGTGTGCACAGTGTCCAGTCAGTCAAGGCGTGACAGAATTAGGTCTCCAGGTGTACACGCTGGGCCCAGCAGCAGGGTAGGGCCAATGGGCCATTGGTCCAGTCAGCTTTTTCAGCACCTCTTTGGATGTGGTAGCAGCTTCCTCCCAGGATAGCCACAGCCTCATTCAGGTCTCCCCATTTTAGCTTTCCTCAAGACTCCGGATGTTGCCAGGATCCCAGGGCAGCACCTCAGCCACTGGGGTGGGCAAGTGGCAAGACTGTCTGCCAAGGGTAGGTCACTGCAAACAGCTGGGAGCCAGGCTTGAGGCTTCATCAGAAGTTAACAGTAGCTCTGCTGCTCCCTGGCCTACCTGCTCTAGCCCAGGAAGAGGCAGAACCTTTGCCCCTCCCATGAAGGGTCAGGGGCAGAGTCTGGGCAATTCTCAATAGGTCAAGTGCAGCTAGTAACAAGGGGAGGGCACCTTTTGTCCAGGATGAATTCCCCAAGACAGGCTTGAGAAAAGCCAGTATAAGTTTAAACAATTTTTCTCTTCAAAACTTATGAAATGTAATTTTCATGAGTGGTTTTTTAAATAAAGTAGGGACAATGGACACTTTGTTCAGGATTTCCTCTCTCATTTCCAGAAAGAGCTTTCCCTCCTGATCTCGGGGGTGCTGCTCCCCTGTGGAAGCCAGTTGTCCCAAGGAACCAGAATCTGCTGTATCTCCTCCCCCCTCCTCAGTTCCTTCTGGGAGCCCTGCCTCCCCTCCCCCCCCCCCCCCGGCCTGTGAACTTGACTGAGCCTGGAGGGGGGCCATTTTCTCAAAGGCAGACCAGAGGACATTTCCAGCCTGGTTAGCAACGCATGAGCTGTTGAAAGCCTCATTTCAGAATCACTTACAGTTTGCAAATTTGTGCGAACACCCGCCGCTGCTTTTGAGCCTCCTCCAGGGACCCAGGGGAACATTCTCTCTGAGTGACAGGCTGGTGATAACACTTTCTTTACCCACCCCTTCTTCACCATGGAGGGCTGAGATCCTAGGGGAAATCATAGCTCCCTAATTGGTCTGCCTGCTTCTGGGGAGGTCAAGGTCCATCCATGAGGGAACCCAGAGCCCAGAACCCGGAAAAGAGGTGAGGTTTCCAGAACCCTCTGAACAGAGGAGTGCATGCTCAGCTCAGAATTAGGATTAGGGCTGTTGTCTCACATCCAAAGAGGGCTTCTAGAGTATGTACTATGAAGGAGGAACCTTTCACAGCCAGGTACTTGTGGGATGGGGATTGGGGCCAATCTTACAATGGATCTATGAACTCACAGAGGTAGAAACTCCATCTAACGGTCCAGATAGACCTCCATCACCTGGGGATGTGGTCCATCCAATCCTGGGGCCTTCCTCTAGGTTCCAACACTCCCAGGCTCCCTCCCTCCCACACCCATGTTCCCCACTTCCTGTGGCTTTCCACTCTCGACCCAGGGTCAGCCCATCTCCGTCTCTGAGCACGCTTCTTTGACTCCACCTTTTACACGCCTTCTGCATAACTGGTCACTGACACTGTACTGCAGCCTCCTGGTGCCCAGGGAGCACCATGCCTTACCTCAACTTTAATTCAATCACTCGATGACCCTAGAGATAGGCTCACATGCTCCAAGAGGGAGACAGCCTCCTGCCTGGACAGTCTTGTGACTCTCATCCAAGTGCTCCCATGAGTGGCCCTTGAGCACCCGCTGCCCAGTGAGCTGGAGCCCTTCCTTTGTTTGACCACCCCAAGGCTATCAGTGGAGCCTGCCATTCTTCATCCTTACCATGTGACTAGCTCATCTCCTTCCCAAGTCCGTTTCTAGGACACCATCTTTATTCCTGCTCTTCTTCACCAGTTACATGTTGATGCCTACTCTCATCCATTATGGGCCTCTCCCTTGCCACAGGTGATAACAATTTTCAATCTTTTCAGAGATCTTCTTGTTCCATATCTTATCAATGTGCCACACTGGTTAAAAGAAAAAAAAAAGATGGCTCTGTTTTTGGGAGAAGTTCAGGGACATGACAGGATCTTGGCAATTTCCTGAAGGCCATCCCAGTCCTCTCCTCCTGCCCATTTGTCCTCTTTCTCTCAGACATGCATACTAATGGAAAGCTCTGAGGCGTCCATCCCAAATGCATTCTCCTAATGTGGGCACCGTGTATTTTTCCTCCATTTGGTCTTTGTTGTGTGAGTGAACAGCAACAACTTTTTTTGAGTGGTTACAGATGCTAAGAGACTCTTGATACAACCAGTTCAAGGTCAACTGTGTCAAGACACACCTAGACCTAGTCGGGGCATTTCTATAGCACTTTAAGGTTGGCAAAGTACTTTCTACGTTAATCCATCTGGCCCTTACAACAACCCTGAGAAGCTGATGCTCCATGATCCCAGAGACACATTACTAGTGTCTAAGGCTGGATTCAAACATAGGTCTTCCAGATGTTCCATCCACATGGAATTCCTCTTTAACATGGATTTCTCCAACACAGTGGCAAACATCTTTGGAAAGCATTTATCTCCTTGTCTGATGTTTGTGGTGAGAGGGTCTTTGAACAAAGTTATCTCTGTTGTCCTAGCTTTCAAGAAATCTTACAGGCTTCTGAAACTGCTGTGGGATAGAGCTTGTTGGAAGACAGTCTTAAAGCCAGTGCTTTGCTCCACCCAATTGAACGTTTCCACTCCACCACCACCCCCAATCAACAAACAATAAGCACAGAGGGGGTGGTGGTTCTTTCTATCTTTCAGCTAATTATGAGGTGGCAAAGGCGTGGTCTACTGTAAAATATTGCTTGTGAGAACCTACTCAATTCTCAGCAATGTCCTCAATGCATCTGAAAGTAGGTGGTTGTTAGCTGTTGCTGTCTCTTGGTGCCTTTTTCAATGTTAGCAAAGCCTGAGGAGCTTTTCCCACCTTTAACACCTCCCCGTCCTTCAGACACTTTGTGAATCAATCCCTCCACATTCTCATGATTGTGTTGCCAGAACATGGAGCTATGTACACTCAGTCTAATCTGTCTGCTTTTCCCATCTTCGTTTATGTTTGTGTCACCATCACCTTTTCTCTGAGCACATATAGACTGTTAGAATCAAGTGTGGTGGCTCTATTATCCTAAATGGTGAAAAATTTTGTTTTAAAAATATCCACAGATCTTTTTGATTTTTCTTGTTATCCTCTTTCCGGAGGCAGCCAAAACTTGGAATCAGGAAGACTCATCTTCCTGAGTTCAAATCTGGCTTCAGACACGGGCTAGCTGTGTAACCCTGGCTAAGTCACTTCACCCTGTTTGCCTCAGTTTCTTCACCTGTAAAATAAGCTGGAGAAGAAAATGGTAAACCACTGCAGTATCTTTGCTTTGACAAACTTTAAAACAATTACCCTTCACTGCTTCTCTCTATGAAGTGATGCTGCTCAAAATCATCATAAACAACCTTGTTTCTTGTTAAGATTTTACAAATGAAATTCTACTCTAAATCGGCATGGCACTTGGTTACCATCTTTCTCCACTTGGAGTTAAGTCTAGTGTTTGCTGCTTATGGTGTTTTCTAGGCTCTCTGGGAATCCTTGTTATGGAAACTGATTTACATCCATCACACTCCTGCATAAAATTGTTAGGATTGGTAGCACTAACTTTTATTGTCCATTTTCCATTTTTCATCATCAATTACTTATGTTGTTCAGGATTGAGTTGTTTCAATTGTATGCCACATCTCTTTTTCCCATTATTATTGCTATTTTCATCAGCTTAAAAAAAATCTGATTTTTTTTTTTGAGAAGTCAGTGTCTGATTGTATACAGACAGCTGATTCAGGGATAACTCCCACATGAATGAAACACCCTTATCTATTATAGTATTATTCATCACCTTTTCTGTCATGTTATCCAGTCCCCTGAAGGACCTTATATTCTTCTCAGAAACTGTAGCATCCCATCACTCATAATCATATAGTGCTGCTGGAAGGACATGGGTTTTGGAAAGATGGGCTTTGTTTTTAGGAGAAGCTCAGAATCCCTGAAAGAAGTGTATCCTTTCCCACATGCCATCTCTCCTCTCTCCTTCTGCTGCTGAATTCTGACTCCAGTTCACTGTCCATTCCCAGGGTCTGTCAGAGATGCAGGGACCAGGACCTGCAGCTATGCACATGGTCCAGCCTGTGTGGTCAGCAGGACCTTCATCCATGTGAAGACTGTTCTTTTGCCATGGGAATTGTTGGGCCAAAGTCTTTGGAGTGACTGCGAATTTCACAAGACTTGAAGGAATCAGCACCATGTTGCCTGCAATAAGAAGTGTCTACAAGACCTCATGTATGTAGGGCCTTTTGGTCTCCCGCATTAGAACTGAAGGTCCTTTGGAGCAGGAACTGTCCCACTTCCTGTCTTTGCACCACATCACCTACCACAACGTTGGTGGTTGTCCTTCATTCTCGACAAGGACTGAAATGACATCACTATGTAGGGGTCAAGGTGTGGCTGTGCCTGACTGTGGCTGCTCAGACCAATGCAAGCTCAAAGGCTCTACCACAAGTCAGGCACAAATGGACCACGTGAACATTTGGGGAGGAGATGGCTTTAAATCTGTGCATCTCACATTTCTTTTGAGCTACTGCAATTCTGCTCCTCTCACAGAACACAGAGTCTTATTCAAGGAGGGCACACTGGGCTGGGCAGTCCTGTGCCAGTGTCCCCCATGTCATATATTCGATTTCCAAAGTTCTTCAGAGAGACCTTGAGAGTGTCCTTGTATCACTTTTTTTTTCCAGTTTACTGAACCAGTTTTGCATTACTTCATAAATAACAATAGTATTTATTATAGCACCTTAAGGTTTGCAAAACATTTTTTTCTGTTATCTCCTTTGATCTCCATAACAACCCTGTAAAGTAGGTGCTATTATTTTTTTCTTCTATACTTTTCCTTTTTTCCTTTGTTAATTTATTTTTAGTTTTCAACATTCATTTCCACAAGATTCTGAGTTCCAAATTTTCTCCCCATCTTCATCCCTCCCCCCACCCCAAGATGGCATATATTCTGAATACCCTTTCCCCTAATCTGCTTCTATCTCCCCACCTCTTCTCTTATCCCTTTCCTCTTCTATTTTCCTGTAGGGCAAGATAGATTTCCATATCCCATTGCCTGCATATCTTATTTCCCAGTTGCATGTGAAAACAATTTTTTTAAAAAAATTTGTTTTTAAAACTTTGGGTTCCAAATTTTCTCCCTTCCTCCCTCCCCACCCACCCTCATTGAGAAGGCAAGCAACTCGATATAGATTATTTAAGTGTAGTCATGCAAAACACTTCCATGGTAGTCATGCGAAAAACTAAGTACATTTCCCTTAATCCTATCCTGCCCCCATTTATTCTATTCTCTCTTTTGACCCTGCCCTGCCTCAGAAGTGTTTGCTTCTGATTATCCCCTCCCCCAATCCACTCTCTCCTCTATCATCCCCCTGCTCTCTTGTCCCTCCCCCCATTTTCCTGTAGGGTAAGATAGCTTTCCATACCCAATTGTGTATGTTATTTCCTCCTTAAGCCAAATCCAATGAGAATAAGATTCACTCATTCCCTCTCACCTCTCCCCACTTCCTCTCCACTGTAAAAGCCTTTTCTTGTCTGTTTTATGTGAGATAATTTACCCCATTCTACCTCTCCCTTCCTCCTTCTCATGGCATAATCCTCTCACCCCTTAATTTTATTCTCCAGATATCACCCCTTCATCTTCAACTTACCCTGTGCCTTCTTATTTATCCATCCATCTATCTGTATCTATCTATCTATCTATCTATCTATCTATCTATCTATCTATCTACATACATATAATTTTTCCCCTCCAACTACCCTAATACTGACAAAGGTCTCATGAGTTACAAATATCTTTCCATGCAGGAATGTAAACAGTTCAACCTTAATAAGTCCCTTATGCTTTCTCTTTCCTGTTTACTTCATGTTTCTCTTGAGTCTTGTATTTGAAAGTCAAGTTTTCTATTCAGCTCTGGTTTTTTCATCAAGAATGCTTGAAAGTCTTCTATTTCATTGAATGTCTATTTTTTTCCCCCTGAAGGATTATACTCAGTTTTGCTGGGTAGGTGATTCTTGGTTGTAATCCTATCTCCTTTGCTCTCCAGAATATTATATTCCAAGCCTTTCAGTCCCTTAATGAAGAAGCTGCTAAATCTCGTGTTATTCTGATTGTATTTCTGAAATACTTGAATTATTTCTTTCTGGCTGCTTGCAATATTTTCTCCTTGATCTGGGAACTCTGGAATTTGGCTACAATATTCCTGGGAGTTTTCCTTTGGGGATCTCTTTTGGGAGGTGATCAATGGATTCTTTCCATTTCTATTTTGCCCTCTGGTTCTAAAATATCAGGGCAATTTTCCTTGATAATTTCTTGAAAGATGATGTCTAGGCTCCTTTTTTGATCATGGCTTTCAGATAGTCCAATAATTTTAAAATTATCTCTCCTGGATCTATTTTCCAGGTCAGTTGTTTTTTCCAATGAGATATTTCACATTGTTTTCTATTTTTTCATTCTTTTGGTTTTGTTTTATAGTGTCTTGATTTCTCATAAAGTCACTAGCGTCCAATTGCTCCATTCTAATTTTTTGTTTGTTTTTTGGTGAGGCAATTGGGGTTAAGTGACTTGCCCAGGGTCACACAACTAGTAAGTGTCAAGTGTCTGAGTCCGGATTTGAACTCAGGTCCTCCTGACTTCAGGGCTGGTGCTCTATCCACTGCATCATCTAGCTGCCCCTAGGCTATTTTTATGGTGTTATTTTCTTTAGTATTTTTTGGGTCTCCTTTAGCAAGCTGTTGACTTGTTTTTCATGATTTTCTTGCATCACTCTCATTTCTCTTCCTAGTTTTTCCTCTACTTCTCTTACTTGCTTCTCAAAATCCTTTTTGAGCTCTTTGATGGCCTGGGACCAATTCGTATTTTTCTTGGAGGCTTTGGATGTAGGAGCTTTGACTTTGTTGTCTTCTTCTGGTTGTATGTTTTGATCTTTGTCACCAAAGAAAGATTCTATGGTCTGACTTTTGTTTTTTTGCACAGTTTGCTCATGATCTCAGCCAATTACTTGAGTTATAGACTCTTTGTTAAGGGAGGGGTCTGCTTCCAGTGTGGAGAATGTACTGTCCCAAGCTTCACGGATTTTGTGCAGCTGTTTTCAGAGATACTTCTAGTGACCTGTAAATTTTCAGTTTTTCCAAGGTGGTGCAATCAGGGGCTAAGCATTTACTCCTTTCCTGGCCTATGCTCTGGTCTATGAGTGACCACAAGCACTCTTTTCTGCCTTGGAATCAAGAGGATTCCCTCTTCACCACCACTACAAACTCCACCACACCAGCAAGCTTTCTCACCACAGGACCACCACCCAGTACTATGACCCAGATCCAAGCACAGGCAAAGCAAGAGAATCCTGCCTCAGCACCAGCAAAGAAATCCCTGTAATCTCCCTCTGATCACCCACTTGATTCCCCCTCAGTCTGTGGGCTAGAAGCTCCAGAAGCAGCTGATGCTCTGGGGCTGTGCCAGGACTGGGGCTGGGACCAAGCTTCTCTCTCACCTTGGTCACAGACTTTTCCTACTGACCTTCTAAGTTCTCTTTGGTGTTTATGGGTTGAGAAGTCTGGAAACCAGCACAGTTGCCTGTGATTCAGTCCCCTGAGGCCTGCTCCAGGTTTGCTGAGGCCTGTTTTGGCTGTGCACCCACACTGACCTGTGACAGATCTTTCCAATTAACCATCCAGGTTGTCTTGGGCTGGAAATTTGTTTCACTCTGTCTTTTTGTGGGTTCTGCTGCTTTAGAATTTGTTTAGAGCCATTTTTTACAGGGATTTGGAGGGGTTTAGGAGAGAGCTCAAGCAAGTCCCTGCTTTTACTCTGCCATCTTGGCTCCACCCCACCTTGTATCACTTCTTCTAACCTCCATGTGAGCACCTGCCTTGTGTGAGTTTTCCATAAAGTAGTCTTTTAGGCAAACGCATGTTTGGCATTTGGGCTACATTGCCAGCTCAACAGAGTTGCACTCTTTGCAGCAGAGTTTGAATGCTTGGTAGTTTAGCTCGAGAAATTACCAGGTGATCTTCAGAATCTTTCTAAGACAATTCAAATGGAATCATTTTAGTTTCCTGGCATGGCACTGGTTAGACTGTCCATGTTTCACGGGCATACAACAATGAGGTCAGCACAGCAGCTCTGTAGACCTTCTGTTGGTTGTCTAATACCTCAGAGAACTGATCTGTACTCTGTTGCATCTCAGCCTCAGAGGATGCACTGAGTGCACAATCATCTGCAACCAAAAAATCATACACCAACACTCCCTCCACTTTAGTCTTGGCTTATAGCCCTTTCAAGTTAAATAATTCACCATCAGTGTGGTGGCTGACCTTGATGCCATGTTCATCCTCATTGAAGGCATCTGACAACATGGCTGAAAACATCATGCTAAAAAGCACAGGAGCAAGCACACAGCCCTGCTTCACTCCATTGGTGACTGAGAAAGTGCAAGAGCATCGCCCATTCTCTAGAACCTGCGCAAGCATGCCTTCATGGAACTGGTGTACCACACTGAAGAACTTCACCAGGCAACCAAATTTAGCCAGGATTTTCCACAAGCCCTCACAACTGACAGCATCAAAGGCCTTGGGCAGATCGACAAATGTTGTGTACATACTGCTATTCTGCTCCTGGCATTCATCTTGAAGTTGTTGGGCAGCAAACACCATATCGACCATTCCTTGGCCCTTTCTGAAGCCACAGTGACTCTCAGGTAGATGACCATCTTCCGGGTGAAGGACTAGTCTATTAAGAAGGACTCTGGCAAGAATCTTGCCAGCAATGAATAAGAGAAAGAGACTGCACCCCCACCCAATTGTCACAGGACAACCTATTTCCTTTTTCTTTATATAGATGGACAATGGAGGCAACCTTGAACTCTGCTGGTTGGGGGGGAATTACCTCCTCTTGCCATATAACCCAGAAAATTTCAGTCAGCTTTTGTATGAACAGTGGATCCCCATCTTGTAGATCTCAGCTGGAATGCTTGCTTTGCCACATGAGAGGAGCCCAATGACATTCAAAACCTCTTCTTCAGTTGGAAAATATGGCTAGAAAGGGATTGACTTCAACCTGCGTCAATGGCTTCCTCATTGGTTGATGACCGTCTGTTGAGAACACAATGCAAGTATTCAGCCCACCTCTCCAAGATTACATCCTGGGGCAGCTAGGTGGCACAGTGGATAGATCACCAGCCTTGAAGTCAGGAGGACCTGAGTTCAAATCCAGCCTCAGACCAAACACTTCACATTTACTAGCTGTGCGACCCTGGGCAAGTCACTTAACCCCAACTGCCTAAAAATATAAAAAAAACAAAAAACCAAAAAGAAAACAAGATCACATCCTTACTCCTATTGGTTCTAATTCTTACTTACAACATCACTAATGTGAACATGTTTAATAGGAATGTATATGTATAGCCTATATTAGATTGTGCGCCATCTTAGGGAGGGTGGTCGGGAGGAAGGGGGAGAAAAATTTTAAATTCAAAAGCATATGGAAGTGATTGTTGATAAATCAAAATAAATTAATTTTAAAAAATCACATCCTTATCACTAAGCAATGTGGCTCCATTAGCACTGGGTAGTTGAGATGCACCATACCTCTTTGGCCTATAAATAGCCTTCAGGGCATTATAAACACACTTTGTATTGTTACTATCAGCATAAAACTGAATTTCATCTGCCTTCTTAGGGAGCCAAGAATCCTGCATCTCTCTATACTTTCATTGCCCTTTACCTTTTATGCAATTAAATGCTGTCTTCTTAGAGATGAATGAACTGTCCTGCTGGTAAACCCTGTGTTCTCCTTTTTCATTTAGCAGCTTCTGAATTTCCCCATCATTCTCACCAAACTAGTCTTGATGGCCCAAATGAGTAAATTCAAAGCTGTACACCAAATCTCTGAAAGATGCCCGTACCTTTTCTGCTCCACTGCTGCCAATCGTGTTGGCTCAGTTTTCACAACTGTCCCCATTCAGTGAAGTGCTCTGATCTGCTGACATTAAGTTTTCTGATAGTAGCCTTGCTTTGGGACCACCGTTTTTGTTTAATTCGAGTATTTAGCTTGGAGAGGATAAGTCTATGGTCAGTCCAGCACTCTGCATCACACATTGCCTTCATCACTCTCACATCCTGTCTCCTTACAATGACATAGTCAATTAAATTCCAATGTTTGCTTTGGGGGTGCGTCCACAAAACTGTATCGTGTTTAGGTAAATGGCAGACAGTGTTGGTGATGAGAAGGTCATGAGATGCCCAAGTCTTTCAGTAGTGACCATTGCTGTTGTTTCCAACTCCATTCCTCCCTAGGACTCCCCGCCAAGTCTGGCAGTCTGAGCCTACTCTGGCATTAAAGTCACCCAGAATTAGAAGCTTGTCCTCTTTGGGCCCATTGATGATAAGGGCCTCCGGGTCTTTATAAAATTTTTCTTTGACCTCATCAGAATTCTCCATGGTGGGAGCACAGGCCATGATGGTGGCGTGACATTTCCCTGCAAGTGGCAATCTCATTGTCATGGCCTGTTGTTCCCTCTTTTTGGAAGGCATACAAGCTTATTGACCAGGTTAGTTTTGATTGCAAAACCTACACCAGCTTCACAGCCCTCCCCTTCACTGCAGCTACTCCAGAAAATCGTCCATCCAGCTCCAACTTCACTAAGCCGGCCTTCCTCAGAACTGCACTTTGGATGCAATACCTGCTCTCTCAACAAGAGCTATTTGTCTTTCAGGTCTGCTGGATTTTGTTATACTTAAAGCATGCACACATTCCACGTGCTGATGGATGGTGAACGGAATCATCTTTACTGTTGTTTTTGTACATTTTGGGGTGTGTTTTGACCTCAGGGTGGGATCTCTGCCTGCCTTGGAAATCAGGACAGGGTTGGATAAGCAGACCTTTTTTTAGGGCACCTTTTCTAGACCCTTCCTCACACCAGGGAGTGAGCAATTTGATCCTATGAGACCAGGTTGGGGCCTCTTCAATGGCCAGCCTGGGACCCCAGCTAGAGGGGCCCAGAAGTCTTAAGGGCCTCAAATACGTTATAATTTCTGTCTGTCCTTACCTCCCCCAAACACACACACAAAGGAGCTGACAAACCTTTCAATTGAGGAGGGGTAAGCAAACCAGGAAACACTTTTTCAGCCCCCCCCCCCGCCCCCAATCACAGCCTGTCCAACACTGCCCTGTCTCCTTCCCAGGAGGCCACCACCAGGGTGGCTGGTTATCCTGGGATGGCCCTGTGGGCTGGGGGAGGGAAAGTTCAGTTGACATTGGCCAGGTAAGGACAAACATTTTGCTTTTCTCCCCCGTCCCCCCCCAACAGCTGCTTTGATGCCTCAAGGCCCCAGAACAGGAGTTGATTGAGGAGGGAAGGGTGAGAGAATGAACAAGCACATTTTCCAGAAGGCAAACAGCAGAGCTCCCTCCCATTCTCACTGAGTGGCCCCTCCTCCTGGCCCAGCTCCTAGCTGCCACGCAGCCAAAGGGGACAAGAGATTTCACTCTGAAATAGGAACCGTCATCTCCCACCTCCCTCCTCAGCATGGAACAAAATCCCAATCAGGGTGTGGGAGAGCCCCCAGACCAGGGTGGCCAGGAGTAGAGCAGGGCCTTGACTAAAGTAGATTGGGGCAGCTTCCCCTAGGGTCAGGCTTCCCCCTTCCTGCCTAAGTCTACCAAATCCTGCCAAGGGCACCTGCTCTGGCTTCCCTGAGACCCTTTGTGTCCTGGGCTGCCCCAGACCTGGCAGCTGCTCCCTCCTTTCTCACCTCCATCTGAGACTCGGCTCAAATATCCTCTCCGCTTCCTCCAAGGCCTTCAGGACACCCCCAGTCACTAGCGTGCCCCCCCCATTACTGGATCTTAGGTTCACAGACTAAAGAGACGGAAGAGACCTTCGAGGCCTCCTAGGGCAACCCCCATATTTCACTGGGATACAGCCAGGACTGGCTTACCTATCAACATCTTGTCTTCCCCTATAGAATACATGCACCTGGGGGGCAGGGCCATTTTTTATCCCTTCACGTAGCACAGTGTCTTTCACATAGCAAGCACTTAATAAGTGTTTGTGAAGGTGAAGTCTTTTATTTATAGATGTTCTAAAAGCCACAGTACTATTTGGCCCTGCAGAGGCTGGGGGTCCCAGGCAGCCTGCACGCAATGCTTCACGAGTTCCCGTGGCCAAAGGCACCCCGGGACACCAGGGGATTCCACCTGTCTGAGGTGGAAGCCTTTCTAGCCTGGCAAAGCTGTCAGTCAGCTCCTGTGTCAGGGGCAGTGGAGGCTCCTGGAGCCCCGGGCATGGCCGGTGCCAAAGTCCAGAGTCTTCCCAGGGAGGCCCAAGGACCCCCATGGCCTCATGACAGAGACCACAGGGGACACCGGGTTCCGAACCTTCTGGTGTCCCCCAGGGCCCCCCCAACCGCAGGCTCCCCAGGTTGCTCTCAGCAAGAAGCCAGCAGCCCCCCCACACACACACACCGTTCTCTCCGGAGAGAATGCCGGGCCCATTTCCTTTAGGAAAACGGGCCGCCAGAACTGCCCAGGCCCAGGATGGACTAAGGGCAAGAGGAACACCGAGGGAAGAGAGGGAGCCCTCCGAAATGGCCAGTCCCCGTCCGTCCCCATCCCCCACCGTCTGGCCCTGGGGGGGCTGCTGCCGGTCATTCACACAGTGACCTTCTGGATCACACTCTCAGTAACATGGACTTCATCGGTCTGGACAGTGACTGTGGCTGACTGACCACACATGTGCTGGTGTTCCTTCCAGTCCTGCAAGGAGAGAACATAGGAGGGCTGCTCTTAGAATCAGGAAAGGTGCAGGGAAAACAGCCTGAGATTCTACATCGAGATGGGAGCACAGAGAAGACCGTGCCAGGCCCAGGCCCTGCCCTCAACAAGCTTCCACTCCATGGGGGACTCCAACAAGGACCTGTTCGAGGGCTTCGGGGAGGAGGGAAGGAAAGGCTGTCATCCTAAGAGCTCTGTGCCAGGGTCACAATGCTGGCCAAGGTCTGAGGCCACAGCAGGCAGCTGAAGCGAGCCTTGAAGGAGAGAACATTCCAGGCAGGAAGGACGGACAGGGGAAATCAAATCTAGGAGGTGGCTAGAAGGCAGCACAGGCCAGCAAGACCTGAGTTCAAATCCAGCCTCAGACACTCACTAGTTCCGTGATCGTGGGCAAGTTTGTGTCGATTTCCCTCCCAGGGTTGTCATGAGGACCCATGAGATGGTATCTATAAAGCGACTCTCAGACCTTAAGGTGCCACTCCCATGACTCTCCTGGGGGATTAAACACCACACAGAGGAGTCGGTCTGGAGGAGCGATTTGGTGGGCAGTGCACCTCTATGCGTGCTCCGCCAGCTTTGAGAGAACTAAGCACACACATGTAGCCTAACTTCGCTTGTCTCAGAACAAATGCGGCTCCAGCTGACCAATGTTGTCTCCCCTGGGGGTCTGTGAGCCTGCTGACCCCAACCTCATGGGCACTGACGGACCATTTGCTGACCGACTGTTAGAAAGCCGTCTTCATGAGAACCTTGGAGACTGGCTGCGGTACCAGCGCTCACATGCCCATTTCACAAACGTGCAGACTGTGGCTGAAACACGTGAATGTGGACTCCAGGAAGCAAACCCACATCTTACGTGAGTCCCAGGCCAGGAGTCTAAGCCCACCAGTGACCACCATTTACTTCGGGTACCCACAACCCCACAACAGGAGGAAATCTCCCCTCTCTGAAAAGATCTATTGCTACTGACCTAAATCACCCTGGATGACTCAGACAGCCCTTTAAATCCAAGGGTAAAGTGGAGACTGCCTTAGTCCCAGAACACTGCTTCAGTGGGCTGGATTCGGGGTGGGGCCAGAACCCACAGACTTGGTCTCAGCAGATTCTCAGCTGGGAGGATAGCCCCCAGGGCCACAAGCCTTCCTACAGTTTGAAGGACAAGTTTAAAAAGCATATCCCTCTGACCCTGCCCCCCTCACTCAATCCCACTATATTCTCCAGAAGGGAAGAGCTATCCTTCTCCCATCCCCCACTCAAAAACCAAGTTTTAATTGCTGGAAGGTAGGGATCTTTCCAAGATCTCCTCAGCGTTAACTGGGCAATAAGAGGGTGATCGATGATAGGGAAATGCACGGGTAAACACTCTTATCTCTCTTCACTGCTTACAGATAAGGCAATTAGGCCTGAAAGGGTCCTGACCAGCAGAGTAAGGTAAGAGTCCTTCGGCCGGATGGCACTGTCTGCTGCCTGAGCAGGGCTAATGATCTTCAGTGGGGCCACCCGAAGGATTTTATTGATTCTAAGTTAGCAACACGTGGCAGGAAGACAACCTAATCTAGGTCACTCCTGAGCCGGGCAAGGAGCCAGTGTCCCAGAGGCGGCTGCCGAGGAGCCTGGGGGCCCTTGCTGGGAGGAGAAGCGAGGGCCAGTTACCTTGCGCTGGCAGAAAGTAGAGCAATAGTTGACCTTGTGGCAGCCGGTGCACTCATTCATGGCTTCTCGGCCACAGTTGACACAAGATTGCTGGAAAATGGAAAAAGGAACTGAGTGAGCATTAGCCTCTGGAGCAGAGCTTTAGGAAATGGGATGGGGGCCCCCACCTTCCTGTTCTGGGCTCCCCTCAGCAGACTGGGGACTTGAGGCAAGGGAAGGGTCCTTTCACCAGTGAAGTGAGTGAGGCTGCCACTCCCACCCAATTCGGACCAAGGACTTCCTGAGAGTTCACAGTTCCGTGTCTATATAAAGAAAACAAAGAGCTGCCCCTGCTCTCTGGGGTCCAGAGACACTGGCACTGGTGGGGGAACCTTTCTCAGAGTGCACAAACACATACAGAATTACCAAGGAAACCACCTGGATTGACTCTAGCAATCAATACATTAAATAGAACAGGCTCAAGGTCCCAGCCTAGAGGATGACTTACCCAACGAGCTGGCTGTTGGCATGCCAGTTCAAACTACTTCATGTGCTATTATTCCCATGTGACAAAGAGGAAATGGAGAAGAACTGGGCAGGATCGTGGGGTGGGCAGTGTACATGTCAGGGCAGGGTCTTGGAACCTCATTTTTAAAAAATTAAATTTTACTTTATTTTAAGGAAGATTGACCTTCTCTCCCTCCCACTCCAACATCCCTTCTCCTCAACTGCCAAAGCAAGAAAGTGAAAGCCTAGTCATCATTTACAGCATTTTCCATATGGCTTTTGGGGCTTGGGTTTCATCTCTGAAAACTGCTTGTTCGTATCCTCTGACCTTTTAGTAATTAGTGGATGGCTCTTCTTGTTAGAAATTTTAGTCAGTTCCCTATATATCCCAGAATTGAGACCCTTAACTGAGAAACTTGCTGCCAAGATTCCTCTCCTGCCCCCTTCCCCTTTACCTGTTCCTCTCTGCAAAAGTCTCTAAAGTGGTCTGGAATCAGAACTGCCCATTTTACTTCTGATCCTCTCTAACCTTCGTCTGGTCCTAATCTTCCTCAGTTCAGAGATCTGACAGGGCGTTTCCTCTGTGCTCCTCTGCTTTATGATATCACCCTTTGCATGTAAGCCATGTGTCCATTTGGAGCTGGTCTTGGTAGATGGTGCCACATGACACTCTTTGCCTAGTTTCTACCAGGATGCTTCCAGTTTTCCTAACAATCTTTGTCAAATAGTGAGTTCTTGCCCCAATCCCTGGGATCTTTGGTTTTATCAGACACAACGCCACTGTGCTCATTAGCTTCTGCACATTGTGGACCTCATCTGTTCCACTGATTCACCTATTTCTCAATGAACCTTGTTCTTTTGATTCCAAGATTAGGCACCTGTTCACTGTGTCATGCATGCTGCCTCATCCCAACTTACCTCCACTAAATTAAATAATGGAAGATGAACTTCAGATAAATTTCAGAAACAGAGCCAGCACTTAGAGGCCCTCTACTCCAGATCCCCTACTTCACAGAAGAAGCTGGCTCTGAAAGGTTAAAGGATTGATTTGTCCAAGGTCACCCAGGAAGCAGCAGAAATAAATGCTATCCTCTGACTCCAAACCTGTCAGTCTTTCCTCTGTACCATGCAAGCTCTCCCAAGCACAATCATTTCACTGCTGAAGTCTTCACACTTAGTATCCCTCCATGGCAGTTTCCTCTGAGAATTTTACTGACTCAACGTTTTCATTCCTGAGTATGTCTGTTCTGGGGCCAAGTCCAAATAAAGACAAAATGAAGGCTAACAAATCACTTTGATTTTCCTTGTTTTTCTCCATTCACTTCACAAAAGTAAAAGTCTCTGTGTCAGTCACTCACTGTTTGGTTCTCACTGTTTCTGCCTTTACACAGAACCTTCCCATAAAAAAGCAGTCAAGTGTTTCGGTAACAGAATGTCCACTTGACTGCAAGAAATAACATGCTGCCTTCTATCTCAGGAATTAAATTGATTCCCCATATTTGATCTCTTCATTCTCACACTCAGTAAGGCCCAGGGTTTGGGGCTGAGCTTGGACCACAGATGGCAAGGACTGGGCCAGTGTGGCGGTCCTCTGGGCTCCACACCCGGTATGCAGCACACAGGAAGGCCCATGGCATGAGGGGTACGCCATGTGAAAGGGGATGGGGTGGACAGTGGACTTCTGCCGAGGAAAGAAGTAAAAAAAAGGAACCAGCTTTAGCCATTTACTCAGAGGTGAGGTTTGAAATGGTGACTTGAAAAGCCACATACTCTCCCATGCCTTGACATTCTGATGACTCTCAAGGTTATCACTGATGGATCAATCAACACTAATTAAGCACCTACTGTGCACCAAGTGCTGGAGGCATAGCCCTGGATCTGGTCATCAATGTCCCAGGCTCAGCACTCAGCACATGCCTCGGCACTGACTAGACACATGACGCATGCTGCTTGTCTGCCTAACCGAAGGAGAAGAAAACCTTTTCTTTTCTTCTCCTTACCCTTTGGGTCACGGATGATTTTGGTACTTCTGAGACTGGGGCATCTGATTTGACTAAGCCAGGACTTAAGCACCCTTTTGTTTCAGGCACTGAATGAGGCTCTGGGGACCCAAAGACTAAACCAGACACTGTCTCTGCCCCCCCCCCCCACACTCACAGTACAAGGAACACTGTGGGGCGGGGTGGGGAGACAGACAGAAGAGGGGGTAGGGACAGAGAGATGGGGAGACAGAGAAAGAAGGAGAGAGAGAGGGGAGGAGAGAGAGGGAGGGAGAGAGAGAGAGAAGAGGGGGTAGAGCCAGGGAGACAGGGAGAGAGAAGGAGAGAGGGAGGGAGGGAGAGAGGGGGAGAGAGAAGTGGGGGTAGAGAGACAGAGAGATAGGGAGACAGAGAGAGAAGGAGAGAGAGAGAGGGAGGGGAGAGAGGGAGAGAAAGAGAGAGAGAGGAGAGACAGAGAGAGAGAGGGAGGGAGAGAAGGAGAGAGGGAGGGAGGGGGAGAGAGGGAGAGAGAGGAGAGACAGAGAGAGAGAGGGAGGGAGAGGGAGGGAGAGGGAGAGAGGAACAGAGAGAGAGACAGACATAGCCAGAGACTGAGCTAAACAGAGGCCACCAGGAGAGGCCCCCTGAGCCTTGAAGGCCACAAGGACTCTGGGAGGTGGAAAGGCACAGAAGGGCTGAGCCTTTAGTCCAGCTGGAACATGGACTTGGCAGTGATGGGAAATGAGGCTGGAAGGGTAGGCAGGAGCCAGAGGAGCGGGTGGCCACTGACCGGATGGGAGGGCTGAGTGGAGGGTAACTCTGAAGTTTCCAGCTGAGCTGGGCTGGGCAGTTGACAGAGCCCCCAAGCACAGGGAGGAGGAAGGGCAGACGAGGGGACCCAGAGAAGGAGCTCAATCTTGAAATGCTGACATTGGGTGAACACCTGGAAGGACCACCTCTACTGGATGCTCACGGCACAGTAAGGAAAGCCCAACCTCAAACCCTGCTGTTCCTGGCCCACAAGCAGCAGCCCTCCCACTGCCCTACTGCTTCTCCCCTCTTCCTTCCCTCAACAATGCCCTCGCAGGGGCTGGACAGTCCTGCTGGTCAAGGCTGATGAAGGGAGTTCCTCACACCTCCCTCGTGTGAACACTTGCCCCAGGGCAGAGAGGGACAGAGCACCTCTGTGGAGGAGAGAAGGGATTTGCCCTGATGGGGTACATGACAGAGACACTGCACTGGAGAGTGTTTTGGGGGGGCCCAGGGCTCTGTCCCTTGGAAGCCACAGACACCCAGGATATTTGTGTTGTACGCCACCTTGCACCTTGCTCAGAGATGATCTGGAGGTGAGGTCAGGCCTCTTCTCTCAGGAGGAAAAGGAGAAGACTATACACACAGGCTTGTGCCCTCTCTCTGTGTGTCTGTCTCTCTCACCCCCCTCCTTCTCTCTCTCTCTCTCTCTCTCTCTCTCTCTCTCTCTCTCTCTCTCTCTCTCTCAGTTACTCTTTCTCTCTCTTCTCTCTTACTCACTTTCTCTTTCTCTCTCACTGTCTCTCCCCTGTCCTTCCATCTCTCTCCTCCCCCTGTCCCCATCTCTGTCTCTGTCTCTCTCTCCCCTCTCCTTCTCTCTCTCTCTCTCTGTTACTTTCTCTCTCTTACTCGCTTTCTCCTCTCTTTCTCTATCTCCTTCTCACTGTCTCTCCCCTGTCCTTCCACCTCTCTGTTCCCCCTCCCCCATCTCTGTCTCTCTCTCCCCTCTCTTTCCCCTCTCTTTCTCTCTCTTCTCTCTTACTCGCTTTCTCCTTCTCTCTTTCTCTTTTCTTCTGTCTCTCCCCTGTCCTTCATCTCTCTCCCCCCTCCCCCCTTCTCTGCCTCTGTCGCTCTCTCTCTCTCCCCACTCCTCTCTCTCTCAGTTACTCTTTCTCTCTCTTCTCTCTTACTCGCTTTCTCCTTCTCTCCTTCTCACTGGCTCTCCCCTGTCCTTCCATCTCTCTCTTCCCCCTCACCCCCATCTCTGTCTCTCTCTCCCATCTCCTTCTCTCTCTTTCTCTCTCCTCCCCCCACCTCCCACTCAGGTGTGAACACACCAAAGCTGAACTTAATAAGTTTCTTCTCCTTCCCAGCTTACCAGGCCCCAGTTACCCCTCACTCATCCTTAACACACTGACATCTTGACACAAAACCTAGAAATGCACTGAAAACGCAATCCTACTGCAGCAAAGGGCCGGGGTGGGAAGAGCGGGGCCAAGTCATGTAACTAATGCCTCTGAGGCCCATACTTCCTCATCTTTAAAGTGGGTAAAAGGATCTTGCTGATGTGAACGCAGCACAGAGATGTCAGTGATGATTCTGCACCAAAGGCCCCCCACCTCCAGGGTCCCCAGAGTCAGGCTTCCCCTTTCCCAGCCTCTGGGTGCGCCTGCTCTGCCCCATTTCAGCAGGAGAGCTTGTCCCACACAAGAGGCTGAGGGATTCAGAGGCAGCCAGGCCATCGGGATGGGCTGAGACAAGAGCGGAAGTCCGTGCAGGTGAGGCCTGGGGCCTATCCGAGCTAGCGTGCCGAAAGCACACCTGATTAAGCGCCTACTGTGTGCCAGGCACTGGGCTAAGCACTGGCTATACAAAGAGAGGTGAGGAAAGGACTGCCTTGGCCCCAAGGAGCTCACAGTCTCACCAGGGGACACGACACATTAATATCCATATAGGGTAAACTGGAGGTGATCTCAGAGGGCAAGTCACTTCACCCTGCTGACCTCCATTTCCTCATCTGTAAAATGAGCTGGAAAAGGAAACGGCAAACCACTCCAGCGTCTCTGCCAACCCCCAGATGGGGTTGAGGAGGGTTGGCCATGACTGAACAATAAAAAAAGGGCAGTAAGATTAGATAAATGAAAGGCGGGAGCACGTGCAAAGAGGAGCCAAAATCATCCGTGTCTGCCAATGGCTGATGTCTGACTCAACCCTGGAGAATGAGCGAGAAGGCAATCAAGATGGTGAGAAGGTCTGAGCTTCTCTATACAAGAGTGAATGAGAAGCGGGAGCTGCTGACACAACACAAGAGCTGGCCACCAGCACTACCCGTTGGCACATAACCGAAGGCCAGAGGCAGTGCTCATGGATGCCACCGGTCATGGAGGCCCGGCCGAGCTCTGAGCTCCAAAGGCTGTTGCTTTAGGCCGCCACTCCTTGTCAGCCGGGCGCCTCCTGCGTGTTCAGACTGCCCCACGTTCCAGTCTCACCTCTCCTAGAGCACCACCTCAGGTCCGGCTTTCCTCACCTCACCCTCGCCTCCTAATTGGTCTCCTCAATAACAGTCTTCCTAGACCACACATGTGACAATCACTTCTTTGCTCCACCGTCATCACTTCTAGGGTGAAACCACAAACTCCATGCCCCTCCTTCACCTCCTGGTTCCGGGTTCCCCTTCCTCTGAGAGATGCCTGAGAGAAGGCCAAGATCTCAGCCCAGTGTGTACCCACAGGACCTTCCACGGTCCTTTCCACTCCATCTCTGATTACCCCTTCCCTGAGGCTACCTCCTGCCTCTGATGACATCTTTGTGCACCACCCACACCCTCCCCTCTGCTTCTCAGAATCGCCAGGGCTCAGTTTGGGGCACCACATAGGAAAGCCTTCCCCGACCCCCAGCTGTTGGTGTCACCCAACCTTGTACTTCCCTAGGAGAGTGCAAGCTTCCGGAGGACAGGGAGGAGTGCTTGCCAAGTGAAAAGGGTGGGTGTGAATGAGTTGTAGCTGGTGTTGCCCCAACAAGGACACAGGTGAGCAGAAGGGGCTGCAGTCCTGTCCCCCCCACAAAAAAAAAAATCCAAAGGCTTAGAGGAAGGCCTCCCTCGCCCTGGGGAAAATCCCCAGCGGGATTTACAGATGGGAAGGGCAGCCGAGTGGTGCAGTAGATAAGAAGGCTAGAACTGGAGTCAGGAAGACTTGAGTTCAAATCCAGACAAGTCACTTCACCAAATGAGCCGGAGAAGGAAACAGCGAACCGCTCCAGTACCTTTGCCAAGAAAACTCCAAAAGGGGGGTCAAGAAGAGTTGGATATGACTGAACCCCAACGCAGGCTCATAATGACAAGTAAAGCAAAGGGTGGATTTGTCCTGAGGAGCTGCCACTGCCCAAAGGCCCACCCACGGAGGGCGCTGGCCTTACCTTGATGATGATTTCTGCTTTCCCTTCCACATCTTCAGCTGGCTGGAAGAGCTGGTTCTGATACTGGAACAAGGAGACATGGGCTGTATTTATTAGCACACCTAACACGGCCATGGCCAGCTGCGCACAAGGGACATGTCGGAGACATCGACAGCATTTCTCCTGGCAGGAGACCACCCCTCCCTGGGGCCATGGCCCTCCCCCTTCAGGTCAGCGCCATCCCTTCCAGGAGCATGGCCCACTCCAGAAAAGCCAGGTGGGCAATGCCACCACTCAACAGGCTGCTTCCCAGGGGCCAGTGATGGGAAGAGGGCGACGGAACCATTCTGATGGGATGGTGGCCGGCCGGAGCAACTGAATGTTCCTGCGGCGTATTTATTTATGAGAAGCACCGGGCCCTGGGAAGAGATGCAAAGACAGAAGAGAAAGTCTCTGCTCCTATGGACCCCGCGTTCCAACAGGAGACCACAGGTACCCCACTAAGTACACACAAAGTAAACAAAGGTCACTTATAGAGAGAGGGTCTCAAGACCTCTTGCTACAGCAGTTGTGTAGGAGGCTAAAGTGGGGAGGAAAGGTGTTCAGGGCATGAGCAACTGCCTGTGCAAAGTCGTGGAGGGGGGAGACGGAGGTCCTGGGAGATGGAGGAAGAACAAGTCAGGCTGACTGACTGGAGGAGGGGGTGAAGAGGAGTCACGTACTTTACTAAAGCTGGAACGGCAGGTGGGATTCAGGTTGTGGAGGACTTCAATGCCAAGCATGCCTGGCTTTTATCACAGAAGCAAGGAGGAGCCAGCAGAGGGTACTGCTCGGGGGGGGCATTCAGATCCTTGCTGGGGGTACTCCGATCCTTGCTGGGGGTACATTGAGGAGGTCACTGCAACTGCCTGGGGCACGTGGAAGGAAGAACGCTCTTTCTCTCATGTTGTCCCGCAACATCAACACAACAGCCCCCAGTGTCCCCTGGCCCAGCAAGTCATTATGATATCCATCCTTCTGACCTGGTGCTTCTGAAGGGAAGGGTGGCTAATTTAAGAATAACAAAAATGCTGCTTCTGTCAACGCTAACTCCCACTGCTGGGGTTGTCTTTGAAGGCCTCCCCATCAGACGCAGGCCCCTGCGTGGTTGCCGTTCAGCTAGCGGAGGCCACTGGGGAGCAGGGCCACCCCCTTCCTTCGTCCTCCCTCCTTGACCTCTGCTCAGACCCAACACACCGGGAAGTTCCGAAGGGGGGGTGCACCATCCCCCGCCATCAGCCCTGCTCCTGACCCATCACTTACAGCAAAGAGCAGGACACCCCACATCCACATGCACATGAAGGCTTTGCAAAGTGCCTTACAGACATCATCGACATTGCAGAGATGAGGAAACAGGGGCTCCCCCAGTGTGACTGACTTGCACGTGTTCACACAGATAACAGGCATTAAAAGCAGGACTGGAATCCTTGTCTTCATGACTCCAGGAATCTGCCCACTGCACCCACGACCCCATTCCACTTTGAGTATCTTAAGTCCCTTGGGAGCTAGTTGGAAATGAAGTTGGAGGAAGGTGGAACAGGCTTATCTGAGAGTTGGCCCTAAGGCGTTAGCAGATGCCACGTGCTGTCCAAGCAGCAGCTGGCATGAAGGGGAAAGCATTTATGAAGCACTTACTGCACACTGGGCAGTGAGTACACAAGGACAGAAAGCAAGATGCTCCGGCTCCCAAAGATGAGATAAGAAAAGAGGCTGGGTGCAGGACAGGTGGCAAGGCCCAAGGGACCTTATGTCACAGCGACGGGGAAGATGGCAGGGCCTGCTGGTCCCAGCTTACCAGAAGGCTGACTGGCTGCTTGCCATCCATCGTGTTCGAAGACATCACCCAGATGATGCTGGGGTCAGGGTCCAGTGCGTCCACCTGTACAGCTCAGGAGGTTCTACCACAGGTTGTCCATGAATACTCTGTGCACATCTGGGGTGGAGATGGCTCTAAATCTGAGCATCTCACATTTCTTTTGAGCTACTGCAATCCTGCTTTGCTCACAGCGCACAGAACCTTCTCTGATGAGGGCACGCCATGCTGAGCGGTCCTGTGCCAATGTGTCTCACGTCACACAATCGATTCCAGAGTTCTCCGGAGAGACCTTGAGAATGTCCTTGATTTGAAATGTGGCCAGCCCACTGGAGTTGAGCTCTCTGTAGCAGAGTTTGAATGCTTGGCAGTTTAGTTTGAAAAAAGACCTCAGTGTCTGGAACCTTATCCTGCCAGGAGATCTTCAGAATCTTCCTAAGACAATTTAAATGGAAGCAATACAGTTTCCTGGCATGGCGCTGGTAGACTGTCCAGGTTTCACAGGCATACAACAAGGAGGTCAGCACAGTGGCTCTGTAGGTAGACCTTCAGTCTGGTAGCCAGTCTAACACCTCTTCTCTCCCACACTCTCCTTCAGAGCCTCCCAAACACTGAACTAGCTCTAGCAATACATTCATCAACCTCATCATCTATGTGGACAGCCCTGGAAAGTCTATTGCCAAGTTAAGTGAGCTTATCAACGGCATTCGAAATTTCTCCATTTGCTGTAACCAATGGTCCCACGTATGGATGGTGGTGTTCTGGCTGGTGGAGCACCTGTTTTCTTGGTGTTAACCGTCGGCCCAAAATTAGCACAAGTGGTAGAGAATCAATCCATACTTTGTTACATCTCACCTTCAGAGGCTGCACAATCAACCTGAAGGCACACAATTAATGACTCCAATCTGAGTCAAGCTATGTGAGCAATAAAGCAGCCCATAGTGGTTCTCGGGTGGTCTGCGGTGAGGGGGGAAGGGACAGAATCTTGGCAGTGGGCCTTTTCACCTCTCAGACATTCTGGATGGGTTCTGAACAGCTGGGGTTGGAGGGATGGGGGAAGGGTACTCAGAGAAGGAAGGTCAGTCAAGTAGAGACGATGAGAGAGAACAGCTGGTCCCAAAAGGTCGTCCTGAACACTAAGTGGTCACTTTTGAAGGCCTCTTGTAGAGTGACCCTGTACCAAAGTCCCTAGTACAGTACACAGCTTCAGTTGGGGGAAGGGGGGAAGTGGCACAGGTGCAATGGGTCCCTTCAAGTGCAGGGTGAGCTCAGATTGATGACATCAGATGCTGATCAATGAAAGCAGCCTGAACTTCAGCAAAGATGAATCACATCAGAGACTTTTCAATCCTATTTTTCAAAAGCTTATCAAGTTAGTCAATTGGGAGTGCTGGCTTTCAGCAAAGCTTCTGACAGTCTCGTGTTATTCTCGTAAACAAGATGGCTGAGAGAAAAGGTGACAGCAAGCTGGGCTTGGGGTGGGCTCAGTGGCCAGGCCCAAAGTTTGATATCAGTTGGGAGGGAGGGCTCCGGGTGTCCCTCCAAAATCCCCACTTAGGTCCCTGCCGCTTATTCTCTAGGACACACTCATCAAATTTCCAAATCACAGAGAGCAAGGTGACGGTAGGGGACAGAGGGAGAGGATGTCTAACAGCAAGAATAAGAGAAGAGGGGGGCAGCTAGATGGCACAGTGGAGAGAGCACCGGCCCAGAAGTCAGGAGGACCTGATTTCAAATCCGGCCTCAGACCAAACACTTGACAGTAGCTGTGTGACCCTGGGCAAGTCACTGAACCCCAATTGCCTAAAAAAAAAAAATAAGAGAAGAGGAATCCAGAAAGGTTTCAAAAGGCTGAGACATTGGCCTGAATCTAATAAGATGGCCTCTCTAGTCCCTTCCATCTCTGAGTCTACAATTCTCTCAGCTCACATCCATTTATATTTGTGTCCAACCATAGCCTTAGACTGGGGAGAGACCTCAGAGGCTCTTCCAAGTAGAATGTCAAGTCTTGGAAGACAGGGGTTGTTTGTTCCTAGCCCCCAACAGAGCACCTCAGACATAGTGGGCCCAAGTGACAAAATGACCTGGCATGAAGGAGGGGAGAGAGTGTCCCTCTAAACTCTGGTAGGGCTGTACTCACTGGTTCAACCATACCCTGGGGGGCTGTGATCAGTTTGGGGGGACATTTTAGGGAAGCACATTGTTATCATCTAGAAGAAAGTGGCCATGATGGGGAAGGGGCCTTAAGATTACACCACAGGAGAACTGGAGATACTAAACCTGCAGACTCTAGGCCGGGGTGGGGCCACATTTAGCCCTTTAGGCCCTCAAGTGCAGCCCTTTGACTGAATCCAAACTTCACAGAACAAGTTAAGGGCCAAAGGCCAAACCTGAGGACCGAGAGGGCAACGTGTGGCCTCCAGGCCAAAGGTCCCCACCTCTGCACTAGGCCATGACAACCATCTTCAAATATTTGAAAAGCTCTCACTGGAAGAGAAACGAGGTGTGTTTTCCTCAGCTCCAAAGAACAAAACTAGAAGCAATGGGTAGAAGTTTAAAAGAGGTAGATTTAAGGAAAAAATACCCTTTAAATCAGCACTTTCCAAAAATGGAAGGGCTTCCTTAGAGGTGGAGGCCTTCAGGCAGAGGCTGGCTAACTGCAGCGAGCATAATCCTGGCACAGTGTGGGGGATGGGACTGCGCAAGAGTCTCACATCCTAGACCAGGGCTCAGAATGTGCAGGAAGCTCACACTGCCATTTCTACTTCAAAGCCTAAGGGCCATGCCTGGGGCTTCTGCTGATGTTCAGTCTTTTCACTCTGATGAGCTCCTGACCCCACCTGGGGCTTTCTTGGCAAAGATACTGCAGGGGGTTGCCATTTCCTTCTCCAACTCACCTTACAGATGAGGAAACTGAGGCAAATAGGGTCAAGTGAGTCACCCAGGGTCACACAGCTAGTAAGTGTCTGAGGCCAGACTTGAACTCAGGAAGATGAGTTTTTTTTTTTTTAAAGACAATAAAAAGTGCATTTCAGTCAGCATTTAGTGGATATTCTTCATCATTGATCCTTTGGAATTGTCTTGGATCATTTTTTATCAGAGTAGCTAAATCTTTCACAGTTGATCATCTTTACAATATTGCTGTGTACAGTCTCCCCCAGGTTCTGCTCACTTCACTTTTTATGAGTTCGTATAAATCTTCCCAGGTTTTTCTTGCAGAATATTTTTGGTGGGTTTTTTTTTTTAACTAAAAACAAAACTAAATTTTCACAAACCATTTCACCAATACAACACTTTACTTTTGAATTAAATAATATGCCCAGGATTTAAAATATCATTTATACACTTAAATATTTGTGGTAATTTTTTTCTGAAAGAAACTCCCATCTTGTGGTAAGTAAAATAGTTACATCTGTCCGCACATGACTAAAAGGATGACACTGGAATGATCTAAGAAGACGAGTCATTCTGACTCTCAGGCAGGCACTCTAGGCACTCCGGTGCCACCTAGCTGCCCACCAGTCCTACACACAAACATTAAAACAAATAGCAGGAGACCTTCAGGCCAGCCGGTGGTAGAACGGTCAAGGAATCGACCTTCATTTTCCCATGGCCTAAGACAACAGACAAACAGAAAGGCACTAAGGAGTTCCCCTTGGGATGTCACAACCCACAGGCAAACACAGCCTGGGTTCTGCTCTCAGTGTCCCCCTCCCTCCCCTAGGGCGTTTCAGCACCTTGGTCTGGACAGCTCTGAGGCCAGCAAAGAAGATTCCTACCAGGAAGAGCCCAGTTCCTCCTCCAGGTTCCACCATTTGTTTCTTCTATAGTATTAGAGAACGTGCTTCCCACAGTGTCCTTCCCAGACAAGCAAGCAGCTTGTCTAACCAACCTCCAGAAGGAAGAACTCCAGGAACAGCTTGATTTGTGCAAAACCACCCCCCTCCCCCTACTGATGAACTGGAGACTCAGGCCACCAGACAGACACCAGCTTCCCTCGGGGCAACGCCTACTGGCCCAGCCAGACCTCTGGCCTCTGGGACCTAGGATGACAATATCAGTCACCGGACAGTGACTCTCGTCATAGACCAAGAGATGCAGATACAAACCACTAGCTCTTCATCTTTCTAGTGATGGAAAAACTGACCCTGCAAGACATGCCACCACCATTCCCTTTTCAGGAATTAACTGCACGCAAGAATTTTTAAACTGCCATCCCCTCATTTGAAACACAGACCAATCAAGATTGTCTTTCTGTCATACGGAAATTGCTTACTCCTGTGTATAAAACGCAGGCCACAAATTAAATCCTGGCTGGCCCACCTGATGCTTACTGCCTTGGCATGTTGAATGAACTCCTTTTAACTTTCTCTTCCTGAGTCTGCTTCATTAAGGAGGGCAAGGCCCCAAAGAAAATTCGTCAATTTTTGTGAGCCAGGCAGAACAGCCCTTTGCAGGTGACTATCGCTGAGAGATGGCCCATGACAGACACTGGACCTCTGTCCAACTGAGGGTCGGAGTGGACGCCCCAGTGGTTAGTCAGCCATGAAGTGGTCAGAGGATTAAACTCCCCACACTCAGAAAGGATAAGGAGAAACAGGCTATGAATGCAATCTGATTCTTTCTCATTTGTGCATGAAGAAATAAAGTGGTACACACGCAGAAGGCAGCAGTCAGTAAATACTGGTCCTTCCCCAGTATCAGATCAGAAAAGAACAGAATGGTAAGGGGATACATGTAAAAGCCTGGCATGAGGGAACACTGCCCACCAAGCTGGAGCAACAGAGCTCAGTTTGGACTGAACTCAGTAACTAAGGCTTTTAATTGCGGGAGACAAATTTGTCCAGATAAATACAGGACCTTGCACATGCTAAAAACCAGACCTGCAGAACCAGAACCTAGGAAAAAATGGATGGTGCCGCTGGGTGGCACTTTCAAACTGAGATTGCCCCTCATTCCCACATCCATACAATCAAGATTTCTCAAAACAAAAACAAAAACACCCCAAAGACTTCTTTATGAAACTCTTAAGAAAGCACTTTTGTAGGGAATAATCAGAGAAGGAAGAAGTAAAGATTTTGGCGGGCCTCAGGAAAGGGGGCCTGATGCGGCTTCCACTCCAGAAGCCTCTAGCTCACAACAAGGTCTCTTTAGCATGGAGAACTTTGGAAGGGACTGGGGTGAGTCAGCACAGAAAGGAAACTTAGAAAGGTTCTGGAAGATTAATGGAGTAGCCAAACAGCTCTCCCAGCTGTCCTTAATATTAAAGTAGGGGCTTACTCTCACTGACTTTTGATTAGACTTTCAGTAGGAGATAAGGAGGAAAAAACTACGAGGTTCTTTCTGCCTTCACAACCCTGGCCAACTTGGACACACTGCAGAGATAAAGACAGACAAGAAAAGGAAGGGAATCTTTTTCCAGGTTTTTAGAGAGTTACGGAATTGTAACAGAAGTGTGATTTCCAAACTGTGGCAGCTGCTAGAACATCTCAGTGGATTTTTGGAGGTTTGCAGCTAGGATTCCAATGAAGCCCAGACAACCCCTCTCCCCTTCCTGGTGGGCAATAGTTGTGTTGTTCTAGTAGAAGTTGATGCCCCTACTAGAGAACAAGCAGAGATGAAACTAGTTTTAAATGACTTGATAGAATTTAATTGTTTAGGTGAACTCATAGCAAAGTCACCTAAATTGAAATAGACTCTGCAGCTCTAAAAGTCAAAGTACAGCATATCTGGAAATCTGTACAGATTTGGTAGAATGTTAGATGACTGACAGCAAAGGTAAAGAGAAGGGGGGAATCCAAGTGTAAAATGAAAGGTTCGTTGCAAAATCAAAGTCAACTGGAGGGATATAAAAAGGAAGGGAGAAAGTTTAAGCAAGTAGGGATGAGAGGAGAACAGGCTGAAAGCTAAAGAAATTGGAGTCTGCGAGATGGCACAGTGGATAGAGCACTGGCCTTGAAGTCAGGAGGACCTGAGTTCAAGCCTGGCCTCAGACCAAACACTTGACACTTACTAGCTGTGTGACCCTGGGGAAGTCATTTAACCCCAACTGCCTAAAAAAAGGGGGAGGAGGGAAGAAATTGGAGTCTCTTTGCACAGACAGTGTGAATGGGAGGTCTGGAGTTTGGAAAGGAGTGTGAGAAAGTTTTGATTCCACTGAGATAAGGATTAGAGAAATTGTTTTAGAGAAATGCCTGTTAGAAATTTCAGGCAAACTGTACTCTATCAAGTAATAACTTTTACCAAATTGAAACTCTTAGAAGTAAATCTGCAGCATGAAACTCCCCATCCTTACAGCCTTGAGGATTCCGGAGGCGGACAGGAAGGTGAGACTGCCATGCAGAGCCTCTCCCTCGACCCCTGAGGGCTTGCTAGGATTAAAAATGAAAAGAATAGTAGCCCCTTGGGAAAGGTGAGACTCATACTTTGTTTGCCCCTCTCAAAGATTCCTGGAGGGGTTAGGTTAAGTAAGAACACAGAGGAAACTGATTTGGTTCATTGGGTGATTTTAAAGTAACCAAAAAGATTTATGGGATGGTGAAAGTGTCACTGTGAATCTTTGAAAGGGAGCTAACTGAAAGCAGTGGGCTCTGAAATTTGAGGTGCTGGCAGCTAAAGGCCCTGGGGAAAATTAAGATTTTGAATGCTACCATTAGTGATTATAAATTCAGATTTGATTTGGTCAAAATTCGTCCTGAAACTAAATCATAATGTGGTCTCATTTACAGTGAGATGCATTCTCCTATTAGGATAATTGTGGTAAATCAGAACTTGATGCAAAATACATTTGCTACTTGGCATTAAGGCAATAGGTTTGGAAAAAGCATGGATCAAGAAAACATGAGTTGAAATCTAGTCTCAAAAATTTATTGACTGTGTGACCTTAAGCAACTTACTTCACCCGTTTCCCAAAGTTCACTTCCCAGGGCTGTTTGTGAGGATCACAAGGCATCATAATCATAAAGTGCTTAGCACAGTGCCTGACGAATGGTAGGCACTATATAAATATTGATAAATATAAGTATTGGTCTTGAATGTAATCAGTACAGAATGCCGAAAGTGATTAAAAATAATGATTCTCTATGGAAGACAGTTTGGAAATGCATTCACCTGAATTACCAGTCATCTGACTGGTTCATGTTTTAGACACATGGTATTGCATATGTTATTACTGTGTTTCTAAATTTTTTTTCTTATATTGTGAAATCTGGGAAACCAATGCATCAGAAATGCTGATCAGAAAAGTAACTTCTTTCAGATTATGAATTAAGCTGCTAAAAGAATGTGGTCAAAATGCTTGAAAACTGTAAAATATTTAATGGAGCACATTCTGCTGTAAAATGCATTATAATAATAACTTACTGTTGGGAGAAAAAGTAGCAAAGTCCTCTTTATGTTGTCCTTATCAGGAAAGTTCCTTGGGACTTTCTACTTGGGCAAGGTCCTAAGATTTTATCAGTCCTGCTGACTGCATGTTATAAAATTCTAAAGCAATAAAGTTTGAGAAACTAGGACCACCCCCAGCCAAAGCTGGGAAACTTAAAAGTTTCTTTATAGTAAAGAGTGAGTTTTATCTGAGATTATATGACCATCACTTATGAAAATTATGAAATTGTAACTGTTGATAAATAATATGTACTGAAGTTACATCTTTGAACTTATTAACAATAGACCTTAGAGTCAAAGATTTCATTTTACCTTAGGAGTTAACAGGCATATGAATGTGTTAGTCTGGAGACTAACTGTAGTCAGCGTTTTCTGGGGTTCTGAGTCAACTATCAGGAATTCACTGTATATGTGAAATTCCAAATGTGGTTATTCTTAATGAAGGATAAATGAACTGTCCCTTATATGGATTTATCGTTAAATGTTGTTGCAACATGAGAAAACAGTAATAACCTAGCCCTAAGCTGTGATTAGTGAAATTTTGCTATTTGAAGTAAAATCTTGTGGGACTGTAATTTGATACGGTTCTGACTTTTGATTACAGATAGGATTGTCTGAACTGTCATTAAGCCAACAGTCCACCATTCAAGGGAAACATCATGTGCTACACAAAGGGAATGAGGTCTGAGAACTGCTACAGGTATACCTGGGAAAGTTGAGGGGATGACCTTGTGTAGGCAAAGGTAGGAGCCCCTTGACTCAGTTTCCCCATTGTGCTATTTCCTTTCTGAACAAGTAAGTTTTCCCACCTGGCTAATTCTGAGCCTGCCTTTTGATACCTTATGAATAATGTGGATTTTTCCTACATAATTGGCTATTAACTATAATTCTCACCTGGAATCAAACAAAGCTAAGGAAGGTTTTCCCCTATTATGGCTTGTCAGGTCAGTCTGCGCCAGTGAAATGACAGTTTTGATACTGTCAAAAATATGTCCCTCCTTTTCCCTTTCATAGCAAATTTCTATAATCAGGGCAGGTAAATTGTAGAAATTTTGTCATGTCAACATTGTAATTAACAGATTAAGGCTTAAATATCCGAGTTACTATAACATGGCACAATATAGCTTCCAAATGTTTCTAATGGGCTATATAGGCTTTGAGTATGTTTTAGCAATAAATTCTCAAAACTGGATTAAGAATTTTACATACAAAATTGCATTAATAATTATAAAGAATTTAAAATAATTTTTTCCTCCTATTTTGAAGTTTCTGTGTGATAATATTAAGAGAAGGGCTCTATTTACAAGTCAGGCCCTCGTGGATCCTTTTTTGAGGTTTGAGTTATTTTTCACTACATGAACTAGTTACTGGAAAGGCAAATTTAGAAGGCTGTGTGTACTAAATTGTATTGAGTCTTCTTATTGGCAGATTTTAGCAGAATTAGCTAGGAATCTCTGCACATGACTTGGAAGCAGAGAAGCAGATCTACCAGGAGGAGCCCCCTTCAGAGCTTCCCTGAGAATGAGGCCTATTCTAGAATGTCCAAGGGAAGATGTTTCCAGGGACCAGACAACTCCACGGGACATCTGGAACTCAATATGAAGTGGGCTGACTGAATGAACACTGGGAGCAAGTTAGCAGGCAATAAGGAGACTTGATGGCATGTAATACTGATGATCGTTAACACGTTACTCTGGCTTTTTTGGCTTAGGGTTTTACGTTTGCCCTAACTCCTTTTACTTATTGTTTGGGAACAGGGGCATTCCAGCTTTATATAACTTCACCTGACCAAAACCTGACTTACGGAATAACAACGCTAACTTTTCAACATTCCTCAGGGGGAAATCAAAGGAAGCTTGAAGCCCCTGCGAGGATTTCATTATTACCCTAGTGAACTGCGTAAGAGAGAATGTCCCTGACGCTGAGCTTTCTTGGTTCCCTTCTCTTGTTCTCCTTAAGGGATAGAGAAGATTCTGACTTGGCTTAACTAAGCTTGTTTGACTTTTATGACTCCGAAGGAAACACGGGACTATGAATCTGTAATTCTCATGGCCACGGTGCACTTGTGTCCAGTTGTGGACACTCAGAGCCACTACTGCTCATTCGCTTTGATTTGGCAGGAGAGCAGAGACCAGCAGGATGCAGTTGTTGTCCGACTGTGGCGTGGCACCATGAATATGGTTGGCACCAAAGGGGGGATTGTGGGAAGTTAGCTGTTTGTGCTGGGTCAGCCTGGGAGACTCCACTTCTAAAACCTGGTTAAAAATGCTGACTATGCAGCAGCATAATATGGCGGTGCGCGTGCTACCAAGTCTACCTCCCTATGATACAGTAATGAGGGAGAGGCTGAAGTAACCTCAATCCCAGCTCCTCACAAATTACATAGGCCAATCAAGAGACAAGACAGCACTAACCCCAACCCCTCATTTGAAGCACAGACCAATTGAGATTGTCTTTCTGTCATACAGAAATTGCTTACTCCTGTGTATAAAACGCAGGGCACAGATTGAATCCTGGCTGGCCTGCCCGATGCTTTCTGCCTTGGCATGTTGAATGAACTCCTTTTAACCTTCTCTTCCTGAGTCTGCTTCATTAAGGAGGGCAAGGCCCCAAAGAAGATTTCTTTTAATGATGGCATTTATTTATAATGGATGTATAGATGGTATGTGGGAGGGAAGGTATACGGAGAGAAATGGGGAGGGAGAGAGGAAGCGGGGGGGAGAGAGAGACAGAGAGACAGAGAGAAGGAGGAGGAGGAGGAGGAGGAACAGAGAAGAAGGACAGAGACAGAGAGAGACAAAGAGAGAAGAGACAGAGAAAAAGAGAAACACACAGAAAGACAAAGGAAGACACACAGAGAGACAGAAGAGAGACAAAGACAGAGAAAAGGAGAGACAGAGAAAGAGAGAGAAGAAGGGAAGGAGAGAGGGAGAGGAGAAAAGCCATCAAAAAGGCTCTTTTGGGGCTGTTCTACTCCATTTGTCCGTTCAGATGGTTTTAAGTAAGCTCTGATATTTTAATTTTCGCAATCAACACTGTACTAAGATATAACTATGGAGAGATGAACACAGACAGTCTGTTTCCATTCCCCATGGCCAAATCACCCCACCCCCTCCCCGAATACTCCTCCCTTTCTCTCTGGGATGGCAGATGTGAGAACTACTGAGCCTTAGCACATGTCAGAGGACTCCAAAAAGAGCTTTAGCCAACCAGTAGTTTGCGCTTCCTTGTGAGGCACTGAAGTGGTGTATGCAGGGGGTAGAACACTAGCCTTTGGGCCAGGAGGACCCGAGTTCAAATCCTTCCTCAGAGCCTTACTAGGCAAGTGACTGCTCCTTTCCAGGCCTTAGTTTCCTCATCTGTAAAGTGGGGATCATTAGAGCACCAACTTCCCAGCACTCACGCCCAAACTAATCGTCCTTACCCTAGATCACAGGGTCCAGTCCCTGCCCCCCCCCCAGCACACCCACCAAGTCCTCATCTGGTCTGATTAGAGACCTTCAGGAAGAGCAAGCCCAGCCCACCACTGCTGGCTCCTTCCACTTTGGAGTACACGCCAGTCAGGGGCTCTCCCCACATCTAGCCTGCCCCAGCCGCAGGCTCCTGGCTCTGCCATGTGTACTTCATCACTCCCAGCGACACGGTCTGGGCGGCCTCAGGACATCCCCTCGCCGCGGGAGGCCAGTCTCCTGCAGCCGCAGGGATCCTTTCTCATTTGGCGACTCTGTGCCCTCTGCGCCGCGGCTCCAAGTGACCATCACAGCCTGCCAAACATCTACTGAGGAGAAGCCTCCACTGCACCAACCTCCACCCCTTGGAACAGGCTCTTTTCGAAAACGGGGGATTAGGGGCTGCCACCCAGCCGAGCCCCCCAACACTCCCCTCCAAACCACCTTAAAACAACGCCGAACACCCAATTTTGGAGGGGTACAGCCAACAAAAGGTCGGGGTTACCTATTTTTCCAGTCTAAGAAAACTTGGTCTGGCAGGAGGGGTCTCTGGCACCGGGCTGGAGGCCCGTCTGGAGCCAGCGCCAGCAACAGGCGCTGGAGGAGGCCACACGGGCTGGCGGCAGCAGCTGCAGAGACAGCGAGGGGGTCAGACAACTGGTCAGAAAGAGACTACAGGAAATGCATGGCTGACAGTGGGGCAGTCGGTGCTGACTGGCAACTCTATTGCCCATACGCAGTTCTGGGTCTCAGTTCCAGGGCAGAGAGAGCACTGGCACTTGTGGCTATAGAGGACCATGGGCCCATCCTGGGTGAAGCACAGAGCGCAGACCAGGAAAGCAGTGATCACACCTCTCCCCGGATCACACCACCTTGGAAGCACCAAAGACTTCCTGGCCCCCCCAGAACTAGCTGCGTGACAAAACCTGAAGCTTGGGATAGTGACTTCTTACCCCCAGGTGAGAACAACCCAACTTTAACATGAAATTCAGTCAAGACATGAGCAACAACAACAATGACAGAGAACCTGACCATAAGAAACTACTATGGTGGCAGGGAAGACCAAGACAGAAATGCAAAAGAAGATAACAATGTGAAAACAGCTACACACAAAGCCTCAAAGAAAAATGCTAACTGAATCCAAGCCCAACAAGAATTCCTAGAACAACTAAGGAAAAAGATAAGAGTTATTAAGGAAAAATTGGGGAAAGAAATGAGAGTGATGCTAGAAAATTATGAAAAGAGGATTAACAGCTTGGTAAAAGAGGTGCACATATGCACACACACACACACACACACACACACACACACACACACACACACACAAAACGTTGAAGAAAATGCAGAATTGGCCAAATGGTAAAAGAGGCGCAAAAATCCATTGAAAAGAAGAGCTTAAAAAGAAGAATAGGCCAAATAGAAAAGGAGATACAAAAATTTGCTAAAGAAAAGAACTCCTTAAAAAGCAGAACTGATTAAATGGAAAAAGAGGTACAAAATCTCACTGAAGAAGATAGTTCCTTAAAAATCAGAATGGGAAAAGTGGAAGCTAATTACATCATGAGACAACGAGAAACAATAAAACAAAATCAAATGAATAAAAAAGCAGAAGAAAATGTGAAATATCTCATGGGAAAAACAACTTACCTGAAAAATAGATTGAGGAGAAACAATTTAAGAATTATTGGACTACCTGAAAGCTATAATCAAAAAAAGAGCCTAGAATTTCAAGGGATTATAGAGGAAAACTTCCCTGATATCTTGGATCCAGAGGGTAAAATAGAAATTAAAACAATCTACTTAAAAGAGATCTTAAAATGAAAACCCCCAGGAATATAACAGACAAATTCCAGAGCTCCCAGGTCAAGGACAAAATATTGCAAACAGCCAGAAAGAAACATTTCAAATACCATAGAGCCATAGTCAGGAAAACACAAGATTTAGCAGCTTCCACAGTAAAGGAATGGAGGGTATGAAATATGATATTCTGGAGGGCAAAGGAGCTAGGACTATATCCAAGAATCTCCTACCCAGCAAAACAGAGTATAATCCATCAGGGGGGAAAATGGACATTTAAAAGGCCAGAGACGAATAGAAAATTTGATATTCAAACACAAGACTCAAGAGAAGCATAAAAAGGTAAACAAGAAAGAGAAATCATAAGTTAAATTGTTTACATTCCTATATGGGAAGATGATACATGTAACTCAAGGGGGGGTAAGAAAGAGGGAGAGGTAGAATGGGGAAATTTTTCTCACATAAAAGCAGCGAGCAAAGAAGAACTTTTACAATGGAGGGGAAAATTGGGGGGTGGGGGGCAGATAATGCGTGGACCTCACTCTCACTGGAATTGGCTCAAAGAGGAAAGAATATATACACCCATATACTCAGTTGTGTACAGAAATGTAATTTACCAACAGGGAAACAGGAGGGGAAGGGAATAAGAGACAGGGAGGATGATGACAAAAGGGAGGACAGATTAAGGGAGGCTGTGGTTAGAAGAGAAATAGACTTTCGAGGAGGGACAGGAAAAATAAAAAAGAGAAAGGAAGAAATAGAAAAAAATAGGATGGAGGCAAACACACTGTTAGGAATCATGAATGTGAATGGGATGAGCTCACCCGTAAAATGGAAGCAGAGAGCAGATCAGATAAGAAGCCAGCAGCCAAGGAGGCGCCAGGATTGGGTCCTGAAGGCCATAGGGAGCCACTGCAGTTTACTGAGTGGGAGGTAACACAGTTGGACCTGCACTTTAGGAAAATCTCATTAGTGGCTGAACAGAGGATGGATTGGAGGAAGGAGACACTTGTGGCAGGCAGACCCCCCAACAGCTTTGCCGTAGTCCAGGCACAGGGTGGGGGCTGTGTCAAAGGAGAGAAGGGGGTATATTTGAGAAATTTTACAAAAGTAAAGTCAACGAGCCTTGGTGCCATATTAGATCAGGAGGTAAGAGATGATGAGTCCAGGATGACTCCTAAGGTGTGAGCCCGAGGGTCTGGGAGGAGGGGGTGGGGTCCCCTATAGTGATAGGGAAGGTAGGAAGGGGGAAGGTTCAGGAGGGAAGATAATGAGTTCTTTTCTGGACATATTGAGTTTAAGATGTCTACTGGACACCCAATTTGAGATGTATGAAAGGCAACTGGAGATGGGAGACTAGAGGTCAACAGAGATATTGGGGCAGGAAAAGTAGATTTGAGAATCTTTAGCTTAGAAATGGTAATTAAATCCATGGGAGCTGATGAGATCCCCAAGAGAAGTAGGATAGTGGGAGAAGAAAAGAGGGCCCAGGACAGAGCCTATGGTTAGGGGGGATGACCTGGAGGAGGATCCTGCAAAGGAAACAGAGAGGGAAGAGAAGAAGAACCAGGGGAGCCCGGTGTCCTAAAAACCAAGGAGTAGACAGTGTCAAGGAGGAGAAAGTTATCCACAGGGCCAATGGCTACAAAGAGGTCAAGGGGAATGAAGACATAGAAAAGGCCAGTGGATTTGAATGCTTGTTGACTTAACTTAAAAATTTTGCTCATGTATCTTTTGTATTTATGTTACCTCTGCTCCCAAATGTATCCCTCCCCTCACCTGTCATGCCCTAGAAAGCCATCCCCCCTAACAAAGTATAAAAAAGAGAAAAAAAAACAGTTCTGTGACCCTAACCAGCGTATCTGCTAAGCCTGGCAACGGACCCACAAACAAGGGGCCGCTTTCTCTCCTCTCTCTTGGGCCCAAGCTTGATCGTTACGGTTATAGAGCATTTTCCGCTCGTTTTGTGCACAGCTGATCTCATTTTCTCTAGGTCCATAAGTCTTGCCACACTTCTCTGCATTCATCATATTTAACATTTTTATGCATTACTATTCCATCACATTAATTTACTACAACTTGTTTGGTAACTCCTTACTTTGTGTCCAGTTCCCCCAAAAGCTGCTATAAATACAGGGCCTCCCTCTCTCTGCTTGACCTCCTTGACGTCCGTGTCAGTAGAGGGATGTCTGGTTCAAAGGGCATGGACGTTTTGGTCATCTTCTCAGCATGATTTCAAATCCCTTTCCAGAATGGCTGGACCAATTCCAATCTCGCATCTCTAATGGTCTTTCAGACATCTTGAACTGGACGTCCAGGAAAGGCCTTAAACACAACATGTCCAAAATGGAACTCATTCTCTTTCGCCCTAAACCCTCCCTGCTCCTACCCTGCCTGTCACTGTAGAGGGCAGCACCACCCACCCCATGTCTCAGGCTCCCAACCTAGGAGTCACGCTCAGCTCCTCCCTATTGCTCAACCTCCAAGGCCACCTGATGACAGCTCTGCGGCAGCTCTCAGACGTGCCCCCTTCCACAGCTCTGCCGCCACCTTCACCCCGGTGCAGACCCTCCTCATTGCCCGCCTAGACTATGGTGACGGCTGCTGGGAGGTCTGCCCATTTGCAGCTCCCCCCTCCACCGGCCCTGGTCCAGCCTCCATTCAGACACAAAAGAGATTTTTCCAAAAGCTTGGGTTGGCCCATGTCACGCTCCTTACCCCACCCACTCAGTAAAATCCAGCAGCTCCCTATGGCCTCCTCTGTTTGGCCGTCAAAGTCCTTCAAAACCGCCTCTCATCTGTCTGATCTTCTGGCACCCTCCTCGCCCCATCTACCCTGTAATCCAGCAACACCAGCTTCCTTCGTACAAGACTCCCTCTCTGGACTCCCTGCACTGTCTGCACCCAGGCCTGGAACGCTCATCTTCCTCCCCGCTGCCTGCTGGCTTCCATTGGCTCCTTCCAAGACAGCCTGAATACCACTTCTCACCGGACACCTTTCACAATCCCTGGAAACTACTTCCCATTTACTCTGCATAGATCCTGTTTGTAAGTAATTGTTCACACGTCTGAGCTCCTTGAGGGCAGGGACTGCTTGTGCCTTTCTCTGTATTGCCAGCGTTTAGCATGATGCCAGGCACATAGCAGGCACTGACTGGAGGCACATGGATTGACCAAGTGATGCCCCCGGCTGCTCACAATTCCCACACACTGACACGTACAGACCCATAGAAATACTACTGTTGCATATATGCTCAGAGCCCCCATGCAGACCTATAAATACATTATCTGTATCTACTTATCTATGATTCTATGTAAAACCATCCCCGGACCTGGTTTCCCCTTGAACAGAATGGAATCTCCCAGAAGGCAGGGAGTGTTTCCTTCGGTCTCTGTCCCCAGCACCCAGCACAGAGCCTGGCATGAGAGAATGTTCAACAGATGCTGGCTGGTCATTTTCCACCATCATCTCTGATTTTAAGGAAAGCTGGCCTCATTCAGCAATAACTCGGGGGGTCTCAAGGAGCTGGTTCTCAGCGACCTCTCTGGCCGTTACCTCCTTCCTCTCGGCCTCGGCCTGACCTCTGGCTTGTGCTGCAGCGGCCTCTCGGTACGAGCTGGCCTGCTTGGCCTGCTCAAACAGGGTCTTCAACTGCTGGGCCGTGCTCAGCAGAGAGTTGACCATCTCTTCCAGGCACAGCCAGCTCCGGTGCTCAGTCATCTCTAGCCCGTGGATCACGGCAGGCGATATGGCTTTGGTGGGGGTCGCAGGAGGGACCGCCAGAGCAGGCAAGGATGTCAGCACTGAAAACAGCAGAAGCAAAACAAACCACAGAGGAATTAATGAGATTCTCCACTCAAAACGCCCTCCGAGACAAATCAGTCTGACCCAGAAGAACTGAGTCTGCCCAAGGGAGATGTGCCACCACATGGAGTGCCGGGCACCCCCACGGGCAATGATACCATCCTCGGTAAGCAGCAGACCAGGGACCAAAGGGCTTGCAGGGGTCAGTCGTGACGACGGGGGAGCTGGCCCCTGCCGGCACCTATCAGGACGGCTCCTTCTCTTCCTGGCTGGCACCGTCAGCTGTTTGGGGAGGCTGGGACAGCATCTCTGCTTTGGGGCAGAACTTCTCCATTTCGTCAGACCCTCGGCACCAGGACAGGTCAGACGCCTGCCTGGGAGCCCCACAGGTCATTCAGTCACACCTGGGGAAAACCCCTGAACATCCCCATGACCCACAACCAGAAGAGTATCTCTAAGGAACCCTTGGATATTTCTGGATAGGGAAATGTTTTAGGGATATCAATATGGGGGCCCCATGCAGGACGGGTGGAGGAGGGGAGATCAGAGGCGAGGAGAGCAATCAGAAGGCCCTGCCATGGCCCAGCTCTGAGGGGCTGTAGAGGTCAGATCCACAAGACTGGACAACTGACTCAACGGGGGAAGGGGACAGCAAATCCCACTGTAAACACCCATGATCACTCAGTCAGTCACTTGGAGGCCGTGCACTGAGCTGAGCCAGGTGCCAGGGGCCTGCTACAAGGCACGATGATGCCCTCATGGGCAAGCTGTCAATCTTCTCATGTGAAATGAATGTGACTGCCACCAGGTGTTTACCAGCCCCGTGACAGTGGCAAGGCGCAGGATCTTGGTGACAAAGGTTATCTCTGAGAGCAGGAGAGGGGATGGGAGTGGGACACGGGCAACGGGTGAACTAGGCAGATGCAAGAGGCCAAACGGAGGCGAGAGGCACAGGAGAAAGGGGTCTGAAGGGGCATGGGTTCCCGCAGAGAAGGAGAAGACTGCCCTGTTGGACCCTTGCTGATGGACTCCTAGCCAAGATGGGAGCCTCCGGCCCAAACAGGGACACAGACTAGCCATTCTCATCTGTCCGAACAAGTCCAAGGACAAACCAGCAAGTGACCTCTTCTGCCCCAGAAGGGCCCAAGTCAGCCCCAAGGCCTCGGGCGGGCAATGGTAAAGCAGGCCTCCCCAGCCCCCCACCCCCACTCCTCTGCTACCCCAGCTCTAAGGGGGTGGGGGTGGGGAGCCCGGCCAGCCATCCGGATCCAGAGCTTTGAATCTCAGTAATCCAGGGGTGCCTGACACAGGAGGTGGAGAGCAGCACAGGGACCCTTCAGAGCCAGGGCAAAGGGCAAGGACATCCACTCCGCTCAAAAGCACAGCTTGGCCCTGGCACAAAACCCCAGTGCAATGAGTAAATCTAAGGAAAAAACCAACCAAGGTAAAAATTACTCTAGGTCTAGAGATTCCCCAAAAAGAGTCTCCATAAAGGCCACATGAAGGCATAGAAGTGAAGTGGGGGGGAGGGGAGGGGAGAGAGGAGGGAGAGGGGGGAAGGCTCTAGAATTGGAAGGAGAGCAAACGGCTTGGAAGAGAAAGTGCTAAGCCTTACTTACACTGTGGTCTGAATACTCAAACAGATATCAAGAAAGATTAAAACAAAATCAAAGGACTGAGAAAAATAGAAGACTCATGTCAAAAAATAACTGACTTGGAAATCAGGACTCACAGAGAACAGAAGCATGAGTGGGCTTTCTGAAGACTATGATTTTCTGAAAGCCTGGACGCTGTGTTTCTAGAAACAATAAGTGAAAACGTCCCAGATCAACTAGAAACACTGGGCAGAATAGAAAAAAAAAAAAACACTTCACCAATCACCTCCTGAAGGAACCCTCAAACGGAAGGTCCTAACTCGAACACAACACTCTCACACAAAAGAAAAGCTGCCGCTGCAGCCTCCAGAAAGAATCATTCAAATATCAAGTAACCACAGGACTTGGCAGCTTCTACCATTCCCAAGTGGAGATCATGGAATACAATATTCTGAAAGGCAAAAGATACAGGCTTACAACCGAGAAGAATGATCTGCTGAGGATTACCCAATGGGAGAAAAACGGCCTTTAAAGGCATGGAGGCCTGCATGAAAAGGCCAGGGTGAGTAAGAACTCTGAATACAAACACAAGATTCCAGAGAAACCTAGAAAGGGAATTTTAACTGAGCAGCTGGAAAGGGTTGTAAGATGATGCCCACGAACACTGCCACAGGGGAGAAGAAACACGCGTTCTGTCAGAACCTCCACATCTTCAAAGGGTACTGAGAAAGTTCAATGAGAAAGAGAGAGAGGTCTCCAAGGTGTTGGGTCTGTTTTAGGGGTTTTAGAAGGTACGAGAGAAAAGGGAGGAAGAAGGGGTGGAGGGAGCAGGCACCAAGCAAACCCTACTCTTACCTGAACCACACAAAGGAGGGCTGGATATACAGAGACACACAAGCAGCCTCATGTAGAAATGCCATCAAACAAAGGAGAGACAGGAGGAAACAGCCACAAGCAAAATAAATTTCCTGATGCTGAGAAGGGAGAGGATGGGGGGGTACAGGGAGGAAAATCAGAAATCTAGCATCTGGGGGGGCCCATCAAAGGGGACTTAGGGTACACTGGGAGAGATCCCAGCAGGCAATCAGCGATCAGGAGCCCAGAGCCAGATATGGGGAGTGATACAAGATTTAAAGGGCGGCCACGTTCCTGCCCCACGTACAAGAGGAATATACAGGGATGTCACCGTGCCACGAGAAACAGCAGACGAGATGATGTCTGAACTGACGAAGGGAGAAGGGAGAAGATTCTTTGGGACAGACTCAAGCACCTTCTCACCACCCCAGCCCAGCAGCTCCTGACCAGGAGGGGGAATGACTCAGGCACAGGGCAACATGGCTACTCTGCAGATTCATCTTGTTCAACTGTCTTCCTTCCAACGGTTTTTTAAATTCTCCCTCCCTCAATTTTTAATTGGAGGAAGGGGCCTGAGGGTCACCGAAACCTTTTTAAATGCCTAGGACAGAAAGAGTCCGAGGGAGCACAGACAAGCAGGACAGTTCTGAAAGCAATGTGTGGAATTATTACAAGTACTTTTTTTTTTTTTAAGATTCATGGTTTTACAGACAAGAAAAGGCTTTTATAGTGGAGGGGAAGTGGGGGAAGACGAGAGGGAATGAGTGAATCTTATTTTCATCGGATTTAGCTTAAGGAGGGAATCCCATACACACTCAATTGGGTATGGAAAGCTACCTTACCCTACAGGAAAATGGGGGGGAAGGGGATAAGGGCCAGGGGGATGATAGAGGGGAGGGCAGATTGGAGAAGGGGGTAATCAGAAGCAAACACTTCTAAGGAGGGATAGGGTCAAACGAGAGAATAGAATAAATAGGGAGTGGGATAGGATGAAGGGAAATATACTTAGTTTTCCATGGCATGACTACTATGGAAGTGTTTTGCATAACTACACATGTGTGAGTTGCTTACCTTCTCAATGAGGGTGGGTGGGGAGGGAGGGAGGAAGGGAGAAAATTTGGAATCCAAAGTTTTAAAAACAAATGTTAAAAAATTGTTTCATGTGCAACTGGGAAATAAGATACACAGGCAATGGGGTTTACAAATCTATCCTTCCCTACAGGAAAATAGAAGAGGAAGGGGATAAGAGAAGGAGGGGGAAGACAGAAGGGAGGGCACACTAGGGGAAAGGGTATTCAGAATGCAGCTGTCTTGGGGCAGAGGAGGGACAAGATGGGGAGAAAATCTGGAACTCAAAATCTTGTGGAAGTGAATGCTGAAAACTAAAAATAAATTAATTAATGAATCTTAAAAATAAAATAAAATAAATTTTCCAAAAAAAAAAAGATTCATGGTTTCAAATACAATCTTCTTGTGCTCTGCTATTTATATGGGAAATGCTTTTGAGCAAATTCAGACTAAAAATAAGGACCTGAACGTCAACGCCACGTCAGGAACCCCTGTGAGTAAGGCAAGAAGGGCAGAGTGGCACTCCAAGCCAAGGACTGGGTCACCCCTCCCTCTGTTGCTCCTGTGTAAGAGGAGGCGGTTGTGCACGGTAACAGCAACACTGTTCCATGAGGAACTGGGAATGACTCAGCTCTTCTCGGCAATCCATGATCAAGACAATCCCAAAGCACCGGTGAGAAGCTGACTTTGCCCTCCAGAGAGAGAACCAATGTTGTCTGAATACAGACTGAAGCTGCTATTTCCACTTTCTTTCATTTTTCTTTTAGTTGAGTCTTCCGAAACAAATGAAAGGCAGACCTGCATCTCCCCAGCCACCGATAAGAATGTAGCCCACACAAAGCAGGGCAAGGCAGGGGTGAGGGTGGGGGTCGGGGGTGTCTGTCCCAGGCCCTCTTCTCTCTCAGGGACCTCACGCGCTCCCATGGGATGAGGGTGACGCTGTCACAAGTAGTGCCTCCCATTCTCCCCAGACTTCCCTAATTCTGTTCTGTCCCCCATCAGTGGGGCTGCCTGCTGGGTGGCTGGGGGAGGCCCCCCCACTGACAACTCTGTCTGAGACTGACCCTTCACCTTCCCTAGCGGCCTGTCCCTCCTCTCCACTCCCACAGCCACTTTTTAAAAAAAGTAGTTTCATGGAGAATTTTTATCTTTCTACCACTCACAGGTCCCACTGTGTCCCTGCACATTCCTCCCTAAGAGGAAAACTACCCAGCAGGTCTGCCAAGCATGAGAGGATATGCAGCATTCTGCAGCCACAGGCCCCCACCTCTGCAGAGAAGGAACGTGAGAAAATTAGGTGAGACTAGATCTGTCCAATGCTTAGCCCAAGATGCCAAAGAGACCTTCCAAGGGAGCCAAATCAGAAGATTCATGTGAGCACCTTCCCCTGCGCTGCCACACACCTCACACAGCCTCGGCGAGCCCCCCACGGGCCGGATGAGCCCTCCTTCTGGACTGTTTCGGTCCTGTGATTGCTCTTTGCTGAAGCGACGATGACCCCGGGTGGCACTCAGCACGTCTGAGTCAGGACCACGCTATGACCCTGGGCTTCACTTGGTGCCATGCCCTTTCTGTCCACTTTGCCACAGCACCTGGCCCAGAAAGGGCTCACCCTTCCCCCATTGCTGGAGCGGAAGCCACCGCCCCCACCCCCCCGCCAGGGGGCACTGAGGCCTGGCTGGCACAACACCTGGCGATGCCAATCCAGCAGACTGCTGAAGCGCTCCCGTGCACCAGGTCCCGGGCTGAGACCATGCCGGTCACCCCTGGAGACTTTCAGCTGGCAGCTGGGGAGCAGCCCTTTCTCTTCTCATTTCTGACCATTTCCCTTCTCACTGGAGTGACCCATCTCTTCTCCCACCATGGGCTCTTGTTACCTGTCCCACTCAGATTCTGTGAAAAGGTGGCGAGCTGACAAGGTGGCCCTGGGTTCAAATGTGGCCTCAGACATCCCCTGGCTGTGGGACCCTGGGCAAGTCATTTGGCCTGTTTGCCTCAGTTACCTCAAGCCCACACTGAGGGCACTACCAGCACCTCTCTCCCAGGGCTGTTGAGAAGATCAGATGATATGCTATTGGCATAAATATTTACCCAGCACAGTGTCGGTAGCCAGTAGGTGCTTACTAAATGCTTGCTGCCTTCCTCTGTCATGGGGATGGGTGTGTATTCCCCAAGCCTGTGTCAGTGGAGTGGGGCCTTGGGACAGTCTGCTGTGTGTTGGCCCTAAGAAGACCTGGCTGTGTCGGGGAGGACCATCACTGGGGGAAGCCGCCATGGCCACCATTCAGGCTGCATGAGCAGGAGCAGCACCCACCCCTGTGACATCCTGCGCCTTTGCTAGCTTAAAAAGAAGAGTGCATATTCATGACCAGCAAACCTGCAAACCAGACCAGCACCTCAGAGACTCACACCTGCTGTGCCCACTCAGCATAACCCAACAGAAACCCCTCGGGGCAGAAGAGACATTAAACAGATGGTGACTGTGTCTCTGCTCGTCTCCCACCAACACAGATCAAATGAGCCGAGCCAATGGGCAGCAGCAGCCTCTGGGGCCACCTGGGTCCCCTCAGGGACTCAGTGTCCAAAGACACAAGGGACATCCCGAGGGACAATGGGTAACTTGGGGAGGGGCCCTGAAGAGCTGCACAGGTGAGGAGGGGGTCCTCCAGGGATGAAGAACCCACTGTGAGGGGGCAAAGACTCCTGCCGTGTGAGTGGATTGGCATCAGCACCACTGTGGTTGGGCAACTATGACATGCTGAGGCAGGAGGAAGGGCTTTAGGAGCCAAACAGGGAAGTTTGCCGTTGACCCCAGAGGCAGCTGGGAGGCTCTGGGGTCTGTGATGGGGAGAGCAGGAAGCTTTGCTTTTGATTACTAAGGGGAGGGTGGCTGGGAGAGGCAGGGAGACCCAGCAGCTGCTCTGGGAATGAAGAGAAGGGTGGAGGTAGGAGCAGCAGAAAGAAGGGATGATGTTGGGGGGGCTCCAATGCTCACCCGTCCCGTACGATACGCCACATGCTGGTGGACCACAGCAAACAGGGCTGCCCCTGAGAACCAGCCTGGCTATGGGTGTGAGAAGCCCAGGAGGAGACACCATTGAGCAGGCCCAGCATCTGATGCAGACACCAAGGCCCTTTCTATGCGCCCACAATGAAATCTCACAGCTCAAAAAGAATTCTAAGACTTCTAATATTTTTAACCTTTTCATATTGGTAAGTATGCCAACAAAAATTTAAAAAATAAAATCCCCATGGAAGGAAGACCATCTCCTCGCCTTTCTCTGGGCATTACTGTTTCACAGAGAAAACACAAATGCTGTCCCTTTCATCACAAACCTCACAGAGCCCTGGAAACTTACCGATTTTAGGGTGAGACGTAGGCAACGCAGCTTCTGGAAATGGTGAGATCGGGCAGTTGTCCTGATAGCTGGGATAATGAGGCTCTGGATGACCAACTCTGCAAGACGGCTGCACGTTGCTGTCTTGTACTGGTGGACAACAAGGGGGTTATCAGTCTCCATATTCTAAACCTGATACGACCTTAATCTATAAAAATAACCTGAGGACCGCATGTTATTGAACTCGGTCTTCTAAAGCAGATTCTCTGAGATAGTGGGGAAGGAAAGGGAGCGTTTAGATTGTATGAAAAAAACCCTCATTAACCTACAGGGTCTTCCTTTCTATCACTGATGTCCATCACGGATGGGGCCAGTAGGGGATCAAGGGATCGACGGGTCTGACCGCTGCAGCCCGTGGTCCCCCGAGCCCATCCACTTGGGCCAGTCTGGCGTTCCCCTCCTCACAGCCCGTGGCTTCTGTCCTCCACCATCTTCCCAGATGAGCAAGGCTCCTGGCTTCACACCTTCGCATCCAGCTTCTTCACATGTCTGACATCAGACTAAACGCCGACCTCTCTCTTCTCATTACATTCTACGGATTCTGTTTGTGCCTTTTAGCTGTGTGCAGTGTCCTGCTCGTTCTGTCTTCTGATGACGTCAATGCTTGGTTTGGGGTACGCAGCCTCCCTGAGCTGTTCTGGGGACTTCCCTGACACACGGATGATGGGCCAACCCTGCACACTCCCTGAAGAGCACATCTTCTCTCACGCAAGAGGGGCATCTTCCTGAGTGCTGCTGCCTTCCCAAGGACTGACCTCCTCGCTAGCTATGAAGCAGTGTCCAAGAGGCGGGCCGATTCCTTCAGTCAATGCAGCTGGAAGTCTGCGGACACTCTGCCCCTTCAGTCTGGCATCTTGCTCGTGATTTCTCTTGTACTGATTCTGCTAATGGGTCGAATTCTGTAAAAACTGCTCCTTGGCATGTTAGTGTGAGAGGGCCCTAAGGCTACTGGTTAGTTTGGGTGGTGTGGTCATCCTTCTTGGGTTCAAGTTCAGGGAGCTGCTGAAGTCCTTTCCATCTCCCAAATTCTGCAATTCTATGATACTGGCTCAGCCCAACCATGAACAGTGACTATCTCTCCAATTACATGTAATTCTCCTTTTATTTCTGTAAAAAGTGCTATCATTTTATTTATTGAGGCCATGTATCTTGGTCAGTTAGCTCCTGATTACGCATTTTATAATTGTTTTGAATGCAACTGCTCTATTACCTCCTGGTTTTGTGTTAGTACTGTATAGAAATGTTGATTGCCATGGATTTCTTTTTCATTGTTACCTCACTGAAGCTTTTGGCCATCTGAATTAATTTCCTCATTGATTCTCTGGAGTTGTCTAAGCATTATTTCATATCGCTTCTATTTTCTCTTGTCATTACTATAGCTATTATTTCTAAAATTGCATTAAATAACGCCTAATAAATGAGCGGCAGCATACGGGGACAGCTAGGTGGCACAGTGGATATAGCGCCGAGCCTAGAGTCAGGAAGATCTGAGTTCAAATCCATCTCAGACAACTGTCAGTTGTGTGACCCTGGACAAGACACTTAACCTCTGTATTCTTCAGCTTCCTCATCTGAAAAACGAGGATGATAACCTCCTAGGATTATTGTGAGGATCAAAGGAGAGAATGACTGTAAAGCACTTAGCATAGTACCTGGCATAATATAAATGTTGGCTATTACTATTGTTACTATTTTTCTTTATACTGTAACAGCAAAACTGCTCAACTTGGAGTCAACGGACCAGAGCTAAAATCTGGGTTTTGCCACTTCAAAGCCGCACGACCTCAACCAAGTCCCTTAGCTTTCAAGTCCTCTATTTCTTTGTCTATAAAAAGAGGAAGTGGGACTAGATATCTTCTAAGGCCTCTTCCAACTCTCGATCCGATTCAATGATCCTAATGTTGGGGAAAGATGATGTTTGTTTGACTCCTCTACCTATGGCAAAGCAGTGTTTCTCTATTACAAATAACATTCATCTTGGTTTTAGTGAGCTATTTAATATTAATACTAAATAATACGAAACCTTAGCCCTTCTATGCCTAAGGCTTTTTTTAATTTTTAACATAAATGGCTGATACAGTCTTTTATCAAAATTTGTTTCTTCATTTATAGTCATGTGATTTCTACGGCTTATATGATGAATTATGTTAACTTCTTCCTGAATGTTGAGCCTTTCTTACTTCCCTAACACAGATCCAACTTTATCACAGTAAATAATTTTGGGAATATAGTGTCTTAGCTAAGATTTTATTTAAAGTGTTCCATCAATATTCATTAATGAGACCTCTTTCTATGGTTCATCCCTTGCAGGTTTGGGTGTCACTACCATATTCATCTCATAAAAGCAGTTTGGCAGAGTGCTTCCTTTCTCAATTACTGAGAATCACTGTAATTTAAATATACATTGCTCTTTAAATGACCTCTTAACAAAATCCAATGACTTTTTCTCGTTTTTCATTCCACTTCACCTCACTACAACTCGTGGCAACGGTGACCATCCCTTCCTCCTGGACATTTTTCTCTTGGCTTCTGTGACACTGCACTTTCCCAGCTCTTCCACCTGATTTGACTCCACTTCCTGCATTTCCTATTCTTCGGACAAACAGACCTGCTTCCTGACCCCCATATTCCATCTCCTATCTCTGACAGGCTGGAAAGCCCTGTGCCTGCTGGGAATCAGGGAGTCCCTCAAAGCTCGGCTGTGATGCTCCCTTCCCAGTCCCTAGAGCTGTGTGTATTCTCTCCCTGCTGAACTACCTTGTAGTGATTTACTGGGGTACAGACCACATTGCCCCACCCAAGTAGACTATAAACGCCTTCCATCCCCAGTGCATTACCGCCGACTACAGGAGGTGCTTTATTAAAAACTAGGTAAGGAATGAACAGAAAATAGACACGAAAGCATTGATTTCTCCATACTAAATGGGGCAAGGTTGATCCTTCCAGATAGATGTCATTTTTCTAACACCACAGCTCCCCTAATTCTGATCAAGTATTGCCATATAGTCATTCATAGGGCCTACGGTCTTGCCTAATAAGGATTACTCCTTAGAAGTGGGCTAAATAAGTGTCCTGATAGACACTTGCTCAATACCAAGACAATGCTGAGCTCAGACAAATTACCAGTTGCTCCAGTGAAGACGTCCCCCTGGGTCGGACTTTCTGAGATGATAGCTGTGGCCTCCACAGTTGATGCCCGGTCAAAGGTCAGGGCGCCAGAGGTAGTGAGCTGTCCAGAAGGAGTCACGGTAACTGGGAAGATCAGAAGCATCTTTACTGTCACTGGTGCTCAGAGCAAGGCCCTGCTCCCCATCATTAGTGGGTACCCCCAAACCATCAGCACTTCGATAAACAGAGATAAGGGAAATGATTCTGGCCGACACAGAGGAAGAGAAGGAAACCCTGGCTGCAGTGAAAGTGTCAGCCTCCCCCAGAGGCTGAGCTGGCCCTTGGGACCCAGGGGGACATCTGACCGCTAGCTGGGACCCGCCCAGCCCTCTTCCCCAGGGGGCTCCTCTCTTGGTTTGTCTCTGTAGGAGAAGAGCATGCCAGAGGCTTTGTGACAGGGCTCTGCAGCTGGGAGTGGTGGTCAAGCGCTCCGGCCAACAGGGAAAAGGGCGCTCCTGGACCCTGAGGACTTACAGGTCGTGGTGGCTGTGGCTGGAAGCAAGGGGATGTTCTTGGAGGAATCCTTCTTCACAGGGGTCGCTGGCATCTCGCTTTCCTTCTTTCGCCTCTTGTAGGGGACGAACAATCTGACCGGGCCACTCTGGGGAAAGGGAAAATCAACTCTAAGAAGACCGGTTTTTTGGGGGGTGGGCCTCCCAGAAGGTGCATGAACATCATGACTCCTCCGTGTGGCAAGTTTTGTTACCCCCATTTCAGAGAGGGCAAAACTGAGACTCCAGAGAGGTCGAGGGATTTGCCCAAGGTCACTGTGAGACGTGTCAAAGACAGGGGAAGGGAGAAACCCCAGAATCTCCAGTGGACAGAGCAGAGCACCCCCAGGCTTTGGTCGCGGGGATGCTCTCCATGGGACCGAGGAGGGCCCGGCCAGCCGTCATATGGCTTACACAGAGTTTTCGGTGCCACCAGTGCTCCAGGGAGGTGACAGCCTAGACAGCCACATCCCGGCGAGACCGAGAGCCCTCCTCACTGCTGCCTGCCTCCACCCCTCCCTAGGACAGCTGGCTCCATGGTCCTGATGCTGCCCATCTCGCCAACCCCTTGCCTCCCTAAGAGGAACATGACAGGTCATGTTGGACAGCGACTATCCTCTGGGGCCCTGCCCTGAGTTCTGGGGGGGGGAGGGTCACTGAGGTCCGGCAAGCCCTTGTAGCGTACAGAGCGAGCCTCGTTCTCCAAGTCTTTGTGATGAGGGATGGCCTGTGGAAGGGGTGAGGGAGCAAAAACGCCCTTCCCCTTCAAGAAAGGAAACACTGGGCGGGCACCAGCCATCGCTGCCCAGTCTGGCGTGGGCAGCCTCTGGGGACAGCATGGAATGGCTTCTGCCACCTGGTTAGGGGCCCCCAGGACAAGCGGCAGGCAGGGCTATTCCTCCAGGAATGGCTGCAGACTTACCAAGGTCATGTCATCACAGCAGGCGGCACACGTGCAAGAGGCGGCGTGAGGGTTCAGGATGCCATCCTGCAGGGGGAGAACATTGACCCAGGGTGAGGCCCAGCCAGGTCACTCAGTCACAGGCGGGGCCCCAGGAGGCACCTCTGCACAGGCAGTTCCCTGCATCAAGTTCTGGGCCACAGAAAAAGAACAGTCCCCGCCTGCCCTTCAGGAGGTACCTTTCTGGGCCCCGTCCACATACAGCCACCCCTGGGCTGCCGGGACTCTGCCCAGGGACAGAGTCAGGGGAGGCAGGGCATGAGGGAAAGCACGCCAGGCCCAGAGGTGGGAAACAGGGCAGCCAGCAGGCTAGGTTGGCAGAGATGGGGACAAGGGATTTGACTGAGCTTCCTAAAGAGGCAGGGAAGAACCTCGGCCAGCTCTCAGGGACAGCCAAGAACTCCCAAAGACAAGGCGAGAGGAGACGCTCCACAGAGGCAGGAGAGGAGGAGACCCCAAATTCTGAAAGGCTTTAATGGCCAAGATAAGAAATCCACACATGTCCTTAAAGGGACAATCAAGGATCTGGTAGTGCCCAAGAAGAGGCACAGGTGGGCAGAGAGGAGAACAGGGGTCATTCAGAAGGCTCCTACTGTGTACGCAAAGCATGAGGCCAGGGGCAGGGAACAGGCTTAGAGGAAAAGGGGGTTGGGGTGCCGATGACAGGGGAGTGGGTCAGACGGGTAGGAGACAGGATGGGGGAGGTGGACATGAAAACAGGAGGGGGTGCTGAGAAGGGAGAGGTGTGGTTAGAGGGGAATGGAATAAAGAGGGAGGTGGGAGGCAGGGGCAGGGATGGGGAACAGGGTCAGGGGGGCAGTGATGTTGGGAAAGGGGGTCAGAAGGGGAGGGCACAGTGATGCTGGGGGAGGGAGTGAGAGAGGGAGGGGGCAGCAATGTTGGGGGAGGGGGTTAAAGGGGCAGGGGAAGTGATTTTGGGGAAGGGGGTCAGAAGGGGAGGGTGCAATGATGTTGGGGGAGGGGGTCTGAAAGAGAGGGGGCAATGATGTTGGGAGAGGGGGTCAGAAGGAGAGGGGGCAATGATGTTGGGGGAGGGGGTCAGAGGGGAAGGGAGCAGAGGGCAGGAGGGAAGCTTAAGGAGTGAAGGGAAGACTCAAGCAGAAGCTTCTCCCCGAGTTTGGAGGAAGTCCCAGTGTGCTTCGCCCCTCCCTTGGCCCTCCTCCCTCAGAGCCCAAACTCAGTGACCTCTGCTTAGCACCCTTCTAGGGGTTTCTGTAGCTTCTGCCAGCGCAGATGGTGCCCCTGGCATGAAGAAACAAAGGCCAACAGCGGTGGGACAGCCCGGCTTCACAGCCAGGGAGCATCCGAGGCCACGCTCCACCCCAGAGCCCTCCTGAAGCTGCCTCAGTGGATGGCACTATGCCCCGGCCCTGCTCTCTGAGAAGTACCCAGGGGTCCACAGCATGAGGGGCCCAGCAGGGCGAGGCCAGATCCTCCAGGGGTCGCCTACTACCCAGTCAGTGAGGATGCTTCTTCCCAGGCACAGGGGAAGGTCACGTCACCTCCTCCATGATGCTTTTCCTGTCCCCATCCCCACTCCCAAGTCAGCCTGCATCTCTCTGGTACCTATGGCCTCAAGCTCGCCAGAGGCTGGCCCACTTCACCCAGCTCATTGACTCTGTCCTACTCCACTCCACTCTCCTGAGGCAAGGGCAAGGCTACATGAGGCCCACTCCCCTTGCTCCACCCTGCATCCTCCAGGTCACTGCCCAAGGAAGCAGGAAGCAGACCTGAGGGAGGGCTCCAGAGCAGCGCCCCAGGAATCTGGGCTGTCAAGGACTGGGACCAAGGTAGAGGGGGAAGAACAGACCCCCTGGGGGATGGGAGTGGGAGACGGTCAGCACTGGCTGATATCTTTCACAAATAAGGGAAGGGAACACAGGGCTGACCCCTCCTTCCAACGGGGCCCTGACCCTCAAGGACCTGTCCAGTCCCTAACGACGGCACGAGACCTCTAGCCTCCGGACCTCAAGGCCCCCGGTCAGTGCACCTGCCGCCACACGCGGCCCCAAGAATGCAGAGAAAGCCCAGCGTCACCTGAATGAGGCACTGCAGTGGCCGCCCAGCATAGCGGATGCTCCTCTTCCAGTCCTTGCTGCTGGCCCTGCCTGCCATGGCTTCAAACTCCGTGGGGCTGTACCAGTTCTCGCCCTGTTTAATGCAGCGGCCGCGCCCACCTACAAGGCAAAGGGATGTCAGCCCTTCCCCCAGCTGATGGAGGCAGGCGCCCCAGAGGACACACATCAGGGAGGAGTCGGGGCTTCTCTGCTGTGTCCGTCCTTCTGGGGGCGGCCTGGACCTGAAGGGATTGGATTTCCACCATCAGAGGGGTGGGAGGTGACAGGCAGAAATATGAGGCCAAAACCCCTCTTGGAGGCTGGGCCTGTAGTGGGGCTCCCCACAAGGGCAGAAATAACGCCATTCCTTAGAGAGCAGTGGCTGGACTCCAGAACAGCCACCCATCCACACCACACACACCCAGCTGGCTGCCCACCCTCGCTCCCACGTGTACACGTACGCACACATGCATGCGCACTCTCACACACCCACATGTACATGCACATATACCAACATACCCACATACACATGCGCGCACGCACACACACACACACACGTGCTCACATGTGTGCATACACCTACAGGCACACATATTCCATACACGCACATGTGCTCACACACATGTATGTGCGTGCACGTCCACACACTGGTACGCTCACACACATGTACATGCATACACACTCACACGTCCACACACACTCACATGCTCACGCATAGCTGCGCACACACACATACATGTGCTCATACCCAGATGCACACAATCACACATGTATTCACACAAAGCTCCACACATACACACCTCCACACACACAGCCACACACACATGCATGTGTATACATGTATACACAATCACACACAACCCCACATAACAGCCCCATACATGCTCACACACACCACACACATGCATGCACATACGCACACGCGCGCACACACACACACACGCACACACACGTATACACCCCTGATGCACTGAGCAGGATGGGGGGGGGGTCCACACAACACAGCCCCACTAGTATCTACCTCCTGGTCTCTTCTCTTGACCTAGAAGAGTTGGCCTTTTAGTGGCCTGCAGGGCTTTTCAAAACCCTCAGCGATCCTCCTTTCCTAAGAGCAGGAAAGCCACCCAGGGCATGGCCCGGGCATGGGGGTCACCGGCACCAGGCAGCCCCCTCAGCTGAGGCTCAGCAGCCAGTCCCAATGCACAGTCACAGAATTCCTGCACAGGCTTCAACGTGGAGCACGTCACATCCCCCTCCACCCCGGCTCACCTGGGGCCCCCCTTCCCCACACGAGAGAGATACAGGGTGGACAGGAGGCATAAGCAATGGTGGGGCCCAGGAAAGGGCTCCCGCAAGAAGGGAGCGCTGCAAGTATAAGGCCCGGAGACACCCCCCTCCCTGCCAACCAATGAAGCAGCCAGGTGGCCATGTGGAGGGGAAAGAAGGGGAAGATGCCTAGAAGGAGAAGAAGGGGCCAGCCTGGGAGAGGCCTTGAAGGTCCAACACAGAGGCTGCTGTTTGATCCCGGAGGACCTTACTGAAGGGGCTGTGATGAGGTTGCTGAGGGATGACAGACTGGAGAGGGGAGAGGCCTGAGCCAGGCAGACCCCCCAGCACAGCAGGCCAACTGAGAGTCCAAGAGCTGGGCAAAAGGTGTCAGAAAGGAAGAAACAAGTCTTGATGACTGACTGGACATGGCATGAGACAGAGAAGCCAGGGGTGACTCCTAGGCTGGGAGCATGGGAGGGGCTCCCACATGGTAACGGAACTCAAAGGGAAAGAACGTGAGTCCGGCTTCAGATGGGCTGGATTTGAGATGAGAGGTCTGTGGGTGATGCAGGGTGAGGGGTCTGAGAGCCAGTCAGGAGAGAGCTTAGGGCTGGAGAAACAGATATGAGAATCACCCTTTAACTGAAGGGGCAGGGACCAGAGCAGAGGCCCAGGACAGGCCCCTGTGGTCAGAGGGTGTGGCCTGAAGACAGAGAAGGGGTGGTCCAAGGGAGGAGGAGGGCCATGGGAGGCACAGGCTGAGCAGCCTGGCTCAGGCTACCCCGATACCCTGCCCCTTACCTGCCCACCATGCCTCACTCACACCCCGGGATTGCCATGCCCTGGCTCTTGCCATCACTCCCCCAGTGCTCTGCCGCCTGGCAAGTCTGGCCCTGTCTGAGCGCTCTCATGTGCCCTGGCTACACTCTCCTCCCTTCTCCAGCTCAACCCATGGGTCAGCTTGGCTTGACATCCTGTCCCACTCCTTGCCCCCGTTAGCCGAGCTGGAGGAAGTCCCTCCAGATCTGGGTCATCTGAGCTCTATCAAGGTATCCCTGGGCACCACAAGAGCTTCTCCCTTCCCCAGCCTCTCAACCGTGGACATACCCATTCTTCACTAAAAAAAAACCAAGGCCCTTTCATGAAAGCTGAGCTCCCTCTTCTCTCTCCATCAGCCTGGTCTCAGGGGCCAAGCAAGCTCACGTCCCCTTCCTCCTGGCTCTCCCACTTTTAAAAGTCCCTTCTTAGCTGCTGGCATCCCTTTCCCCAACTAAGCTGCTAATTCTTGTTACCCATTCCCTCTGACTCTCTTTCCCCCTCTTCTCCATCTCACCCTCGGCGGCTCAGCTCGGCTCAGCTCAGCATCCTATCCCCAGCCAAACCCCAACCCTCAACCACAAGGGTCTGAACTAAGTGGCAGCCCTATGTGAGTAGACAGGACGTTGAGGAGAGTCCTGGCCAGATTTGCTAAGCCAGTGAACCTGGGGCTGGGCGGTGGAAAGAGCACGTGAGGCCTCGAGGATGGCAGGATGGCACCAGGGCCCTCGATGGAAAAGGGGCCCCCTGGAGTGAGGAATCTGGGGAGCACTGGTACGAGTTTCATGTTGAGGGGCCTACAAGCCAGCCAGGTGCAGCCAGGGGTTCAAGAGACAGAGGGAGGAAAGGGTCTTACAAGGTACCCACGGGCAGCAGACCCGGCCTAGGAGCGGGTACCTGGGGGAGAAGTAAAAGAAGCTTTCTAAAGACAGGGAGCCCGGGTAGGGGACCAGTGAAATAGCGGCTACCAGGCCGCGACAGTCCAGGACACCTCAGGAGCAGCAGACCCTGCAAACAGGCCCAAAGCCTGGGCCCTCCCATCCCCACTGACCACTGTTCTCACCTCCAGCCAACCCCCGGGAAGCAAGGTTTGGCAATGGCCTCTGGGGGTGCTAGCGACCCCCAGAAAAAGTTCTTAACCCCAAATCTCGGGACCCGTAACGGCAACCATAGAGGTGGCAACTATGGGAAAGAGGCCTGGCTGATTGCTCCACTGCTGGGCCCAGGAGGACCCAGGGCTCTCTCCCCCCAGTGCCTGGCACAAGGTGTGGCACAGAGTATGACTCCACAAAGACAGGAGCACCTACTGTGTGCAGCCCTGGGCTGGGTGCAGAGGGCACAGCAGGAGGGGAGGACTTCAGCGGGGGCGGGATCTCTGTCCCAGCTGGCGCAGGGGAAGAGGAGCTTTACTGTGCTGCAGTAAAGTAAGAAGCAAGAAGAAAAGGGGGTCCTGGGGGAAAGTGTGGACAAGCAACTTAGGAGAGCTGGAGAGACAGCTGGCCAGAGAAGCACCAAAGTGGGGCCTGGACAGGGAGGGCCCTGCTGCGACTGGAGGAGGCTGGGGAGAGGGGGGAGGGGAGGCAAGAGGGGTGAGGGAGCGGGGGGGCAGGAGAGAGGGAAAGGGGAGACAAGAGGGGGGGGGCAGGAGAGAGGGGAAGGAGAGACAAGAGCGGGGCAGGAGGGAAGGAAGGGCAGACAAGAGGGGGCAGGAATGGAGGAAGGGGGGCAGGAGGAGAAGAAAAGGGGGGAGGGGAGGGAAGAGGGGGAGGGCGCAGGGGAGAGGGAAAGGGGAGAGAAGGGGGGCAAGAGAGAGGGGAAGGGGAGACAAGGGGGGCAGGAGGGAAGGAAAAGGGGGGCAGGAGAGAGGGGAAGGGGAGACAAGGGGGGTACAGGAGATGGGGGAGGGGGGCAGTTTTGAAAGAAAAGATTCTTAGCATTCTGGATACATGGGCGATGGTGGAATCAAGGCTGTGACTACCCCTGTAAGGACCCCCCCATGCCTGAGGCAGATTCAAGGTGAAGAGGAAGCTGAGGAGCTGGAAAGCCGGCTCATTCAGGGCACACTGACACGGACCCTAAGGGCCCCGGACGTGAGAGTAGACTAAGGTGTAAAATAGGCAATGACTCCCCTAAGGTCACTCTGCACAGGGCCGGAGGCACAGGGTGTGGCAGAGGAGAGGCTGCTGGGCAATGGGGAACATCGATCCACATTCCCTACCTGAGCCCAGGCGGTTCTTATGCAGAGTCCCACTGAGGTTCCGGCAGCGCACGGGAAGCTCACTGTCGTACGCAGATGGGTCCCAGTTATACTTTGTGCCCCCTTTGTCCTGGACAGCAGCTAGCGGAGTCGGAGAAGACTGAGGCCCTTGGGACAAAGAAGGCATCCAAAACTGAACAAAGAGTGGAGAGCGAGGCCAGCGTCCCGTCCCGCCTGTGGTCAGCCGAAGCCGAGGCCGGACTAGGCCGCCGGGCCCAAGCCTGTCCGCTCGTCAGGGGCATCGTGCAGCCGCAGCTGCCCAACTCTGCTCCCCTCATCCAGGCCGCCAGCTTGCTCTCAGGGCTCCCTTCCTACCAAAGCTCTCTTCTGAGCCTCCCCCTGCCCTGCCCTCACACTGCTTCCTCTTTACCCACATGCATTCAGGCTGTTGGCCCCAGCAGAATACATGTCCAGGAGCTCAGGCCTTTCATTTTAGTCCAGCGCAGTGCATGCTACAGAGCAGGGACTGAATAGACGCTTACAAAATTGATTACGCTAATCATCTAGGGGGATTTTCCATTCAGAACTGAACAGCCCACGAGTTTATTGCTGGGGCGCTCCGACCTTGCAAAGCAAGGAGCAACAGACCAAGCTGAGGCAGCGTGTCTCTGACAGCAGGCCTCAGCCGCTGTGCCCTACCTGGGGGGGGGGGGCCACCACATCCTACCTGGGGGGGGGGGGCACCGCATCCTACGGGGGGCACTGCATCCTACATGGGGGCACCGTATCCTACGGGGGGCACACACTGCATCCTACATGGGGGGGCACCACATCCTACCTGGGGGAAGGGCACTGCATCCTACTGGGGGAGAGGGGCACTGCATCCTACCTGGGGGGGAGGGGCACCGCATCCTACCTGGGGGGAGGGGCACCGCATCCTACATGGGGGGGCACCACATCCTACGGGGGGGGGCACCGCATCCTACCTGGGGGGAGGGGGCACCGGTATCCTACATGGGGGGGGCACCACATCCTACGGGGGGGCACTGCATCCTACCTGGGGGAGGGCACCGCATCTTACCTGGGGGGAGGGGGGCACTGCATCCTACTGGGTGAGGGGGGGCACCGCATCCTACCTGGGGGGAGGGGGGCCACTGCATCCTACCTGGGGGGAGGGGGAGCACCGTATCCTACCAGGGGGGAGGGGGGCACTGCATCCTACTTGGGGCGAGGGGGGGCACCGTATCCTACCGGGGGGAGGGGCACTGCATCCTACCTGGGGGGAGGGGCACCACATCCTACATGGGGGGGCACCTCATCCTACTTGGGGGGGGACCGCATCCTACTTGGGGGGAGGGGGGCACCGCATCCTACCTGGGGGGAGGGGGGCACTGCATCCTACCTGGGGGGAAGGGGGCACTCCATCCTACTTGGGGTGAGGGGGGCACCGCATCCTACCTGGAGGAAGAGGCGCAGGGGGTGCCTTCAGGCCGGTGGTCTCCACGATGCTGCCATCTGTGTGGACAACGATCAGGGTGGCCTTCTCTGTACTCAGGCCATCTCCAAGTTGAAGGGCTGCTCTTCCAGACTACAGGTCAGAGACAGGCCAGAGAAGCAGCCCCTGAGTGCCTCCCTATGGCACAGGCATTCAGCTAAAGCTGCTGAACCCCGGGAGGCCAAGAGGTCACTCCAGAAGTGTGTGGCAGAGGCCAAGCCCACAAAACCTGAATTTCCATTTTAGGAGCAGGCTGACTTTCTCTCTTCTCCTGTGGACACCTACAATAGCTGGCTGACTCGGCTCTCTCCTACCCAGTTCACTCTCTCCACAGCTGCCCAAGGGATACTCTGGGCCAGGTGGGGAGAACCTGCAGCCTGGAGGCCACACGTGGCCTCCTCAGTCCTTGGGTGCGGCCTTTCATGAAGGGAATTCGTCCTGTGAAGTTCGGATTCAGTCAAAGGACCACCCTTAAGGACCTAGAGGGCCACATGTGGCCTAGAGGTCGCAGGTTCCCCACCGCAGCTCTGGGCTCTCCAGCTCAAGAAGCTTCAGGAGTTCCTGTTACCAAAGGATTGTTTGGCCCTGAAAGGCCCGGGCCCACACTTTGTGCTCCAGCCAAACTGTTGCTCCTGCTATATTCTCTGAACAACCCGCCGGCTCCCAGCCTCAAGCATTTCCATCAGCTTTCCCTCCTTGTCCCCCTTGGAATCCTGGGCTCAAGGCCTAGTTCCAGGACAGACGCCTACTTGGAAGGCCCTGCTGGCACCCCCAGGCCTCAGCTTTCGTCTCCCTCCCCAAGTTACTCTGTAAATACCATAGTTTCGGTCCCTTAGAAAGTCAGTCAGTCCATCAGTGGCTAAACGCTGATTAAGAGCCTTCTGTACGCCAGGCCCAGTCCCTGACCTCAAGGAGCTCCCAGGCTAATGACACAAAGAAGAGCGGTCAACCATGGTCAAGACAAGAGGAGACATTAAAGAAGAGAAGGCAGTCCTAAGACTGTTGGGCCCCATGCAACTAAGCTGCAGCCCTCCCAGGGTGGAGCAGAGGCTGCCCACTGGGGCGTCCAGTGAGTGTGGCCAGAGGGAGAGAGCCCCCAGAGCAGTCACTGCAGGCACACTCTATAGTCAGCTAGAAACAGGATCTTAAGAGAATCCTGAATGATACGGAAGTTAATCTTTACAGTTTTCTTTGCTGCTTTCCCAGAAAAGTTCCAAAAATTCACACTTTAAAAAAGTTTTTAGAAATCTTGTTTTTTGGCCTAATCCTGTGACCTGTGCTCTGAAGCATTCCCAGTATGGAAACTCCCTCCCTCTCCCCTCCCACTCCTCCCTCTCTGGCAATCAGAGATGTCCAGAGCACACTCCAGGTCACAGTGGGAAGAGGGCAGGGATGGCTCTCTGGCCAGTACAGCTGGCTGCCCCTAAGACGCTAACTGCTCTAACTCAGAGAAGACAACCTTCCCACTGCAGATGGGATGACTTTCCACAGAGCTGCAGCTCACAGGCCCCATGCACATGTGCTCAGTCGATGCTGTCCATGTTCTCGAGTGCATAGGCATGGGGTGGGGGACATAAGCCAGAGGCCTAAGAGAGCTGCCCAGACCATAGGGCCCAGTCCCCCTCTGCACATATACAGCGCTCAGCTATGATCATGCTCCCCCTAACTGGCCCCACATGGTACCCAGCCCTATCAAGCTTAAGATGAAGATTCGGAGCAGGCTGTAACTCAGCCAATATTTAATTTTCCCAAGACACATCCTCTATGTCCCAGCCCATCTGCCATCCCTCTCCACATAGATGCCATCAGCCTTTGGCCTTGATGACTCATTTCAGCAGTGATTGTTGCAACACCAAAGTGTTTGCCTTGGGGAAGGCTCAAGCCACTTGACTTGAGTCCTAGACCTTCTAACCTAGCAGAATGACCACTCACTGCTCTCCCCAAAGCACCAGCCACATCCTGAGGGCAAAGTAAAGGTCCACGTGGAGGGCTTCCAACACATGCACTCACACACATCCACACACGGCATCCAGATGCATCTCAAACCAAGCCACGTGAAGCTCTGTCCTAGATTTGGGCCCTGTGGATGGTGAACCCCGAAGTTCAGAGGACAATCTTTGTAGTCCTAGGAAAGTCGCTTACCAGCACGTGCCCAGAGAGAGACGCAGCACTGGCCACAGAGGTGGTGAAGACGTTGTCCGCAGAAGATTCCACATTGGCCACAGTCACCGTGGTCACTTCTGAAACAAAGAATGTGCTCCTTTGAATCTCTGTGACTACCAGAAAAACACTCCAGTAAAGTGATGAAAACAGCCCTCCCTTAGGAAACTCCAACTGTTCACAGAAGGCTCTGTTGCTCTTTGGGGGGTATACAGAACAGGGGTCAGCTTGTCAGCTTATCAGAGACACTTGAGACAGTCTGGCTCTGAGCCAGACTGACAAGTTTGCCTCGTCAGTAAGACAGGAGGGTTACCTTCTCACTCAAGACTGCTTGGAACTTCCGCAGTCATAGGCTGAAGCTGTGGCTTCAGACATGTCCCTGCTCCTACCTGGGCCTGCTGAGTCTAAGAAGGTAGGCTACAGACTCTGGGCCTTCTCGGTGGTTCAGCACAAGGCCAGTCAGCTAGGCCGACCAGAACAGCCACCCTTGTAGCTCAGAATAAAAGTCCAGCAAAACAGCCACAAGAAATACAACTTTAACACATTGTACAGAAAAAAACCACAGCCACCTGGGAGCTCAGGACACTTGTCTGATGTCCTGATGACATCCCGCTTCCTTCCTCCATTTAGAAAACCACTGGCAGAAGGGGACAAACACCCCAATGAAAGGTAGGTCCTCCTCCTTCCCACGTCCCCTCCCCATGGGTAAGTGACTGCCAAAGCTACAGAGGGAGAAGCTTCTCTTGGGAAGGGCCCTTTAAGCCCATCAGTGACAAAACTTGATCTCCTAAAAGCAGGATTTGCCTTTCATGGCTGATGGCCTTTGAAGACTGTGATATGTGTGGTTTGGGAAAGATTGCGCCAGTCACCTTAGGAAGGGGCCAAGCAGGGCCCTGGGAATGACAACCACCAGCACACACCTGAAACAAGTATGAGTTACATGAGAATCAGAGACCTTGGTTCCTGCTGTGAACACACGCCATTGACTGGCCCAGGCAGCCGGAAGAGGGACTCAGCTGTCCCTGCTCAGCACAAGATGGTAAAATGTGAAAGCGGCTGATGGCAGCCCTCAGATCACTCTGCCCCCTCAGAAGTCTAACAGGGAAGGAAAAACTGAGGGCTGGGCAAAGAGGATGAGTCTGGAGGAAAGGAGACAGGAGGGTCCCATGGGACAGGGGAAGGTGGGAGGGGCTGCCCTGATTTTCTCAGAGGCCTAGCCAAGATTAAGGTCCTTCCTCACATGGGAGGGATGACATGTGGTCCTGTTGGGAAAAGGTCCAGCCAAAATAGGTGGCCCTGTCCCCAGTCCAGTAAGGCACTGGGTGTATGAGCCTCACAGGAAAGGTGTGAGGCCTGAACTTTCCTCGGGGTGGAAGCATGAGCCCCAGGTGCAAGGTGCAATGAGAAGCCGTGTGCTTCCTTAGACAGGTGTGCCAGACTCATGGTAAGTGTTTGTCTTGTGCAACACAGCTGCATCCTAACTGCGGTCCTCATGCCTCAGATGTGTGTCGGATGGGCCCCCTCAGCTAAATGAACCAGGTGTAAGCCTCAGGTCCAGGTGAGTGCCAGGGATGGTCCTTGGGGTCCCAGGGATGTGCCAGGGATAGCCTTGGCCCAGCACTTGCCTGCAAAGGTGGCCTCCTCCTCGGGATCAGGCGGCTCGGGCAGCGCCTGCTCCCTAGCGCCCACATCCACGTGCCTCACAGGCTCCGACGTCTCTATGACAGCCACAGCTCTCATCCGGCGGGCCTCCCGATCGGGGTCGGTGTCTGTATCTGTCTCTGTCTCTGTCTCTGAGTCTGAGTCCAAATCCGGGGCCTCATCTTCCGAGCTGGCAGCACCCCTCGTGGCAGCCACTGCAGCGGCCATAGCAGCAGCCTCGGCTGAGTCAGAGTCCTCCATGAGACTCAAGGAGCACTCGGCGGAGAATGCTGAGATCCCAGTAAAGTTCAGCTGAGCAGGATGGGCTGAGGCCCAGCTCAGAGGAGGGGGTTGATGAGCTCTGTCAAAGGGCTGAGATGCAGGCCCAGCTCAGCAGAGCAGGGTGAGACCCCAGCCCAGTTCTGCTGAGGGGATGAGACCCAGGCCCGGATCTGCAGAAGGGGACGAGACCCAGGCCAGCTCAGCAGAGCAGGGTGAGACCCCAGACCAGCTCTGCCGAGGGGGCTCCACCTGGCCACACGGGTCAGCTCAGAGAAGGCTCAGACCTCAGGGGTAGAGGGAAGGGAGATTTTGGTGGGGGGGGGGATCAAAGGTGGCACCGAGCTGGGGAGATGTTAGCTTAGGTGGGGTCACCCGGCCCAAGAAGGGTCGAACCCGGGACCAATTGGGCCCGGGGGGGTGTGGCCAAGGGAGAAGTGGCCGGGAGAGGGCGGGGCGCCGGCTTGACAGACAGGGCCGGGCGGGCGGAGCCCCTCCTCCTGCCTTCCTCCCGTCTCCCCGCCCCCCCCGGGCCGAGCTCGCCCGAAGCGGCCCGAAAGGGCGGCCGGAGGCGGCGGACGGAGCCGAGGGGGCCCGAGCGGACCCGAGCGGGCCCGAAGCGCGCCCGGAGCGAGCGGGCGGACGGGCCCGAGCGGTCCCGAAGCTGCCCCCGCCGCCGCCGAGGCTCCTCCTCACGGACAGGCAGGGCGCCACGAAGATGACTGCCCCCGCCGCGCCGCCGCGGTCCCGGGACGCACCGAGAGGCCGGCCGTGCACCCGCGCCCGGGCCCAACCGAGAGTTGCCGACGCTAGCCGAGCCCGTCCGAGAACGACGGCCGCGCGCCCGAAGATGGCCGAACGGCAGCCGAAGCGTCCCATTGGCTGCGGGGCCGCGGGGCCGCGCCCGCCGCCGCGAGGGGCGGGGCCAACGCGCCGCCGAGAACGCCGGTGGAGGGCGCACGGGCTGCCGGGATCGGGGCGGACCGAGGGGGGCGGGGGCTAAGATGGCGGTCGTACGGAGAGGTGAGGCGGCGGCGGAGAGCGCCAGAGGGCGTAGCGGGGAGGCAGGCGGGTAAGGGGGCAAGGGACTAGACTCAGATCCCACGCCGGCGGGCTGCTGGGAAAGCCGGCCGGCTAACGCCAACCCACCCGTCCAACTTTGGCGCCTGCGCAGTAAGTGCCGGCCTCTGGCGAGTCCTGGGTAGAATGCTGGTTTTCCAGGACGAGAGCGTAGCCATGGCTGTGGCGCCTGCGTAGTAAGTGCCGGTCTCGAGAGCCTTAGAATGTTCCGGGTTCCTGGGACGGAAGGTGCAACTGCGGCTTTGGAGCCTGCGCAGTAGGTGCCAGGTCGTCGAGGGTGCCTCTGCCGCTGACGTTTAACTTGACCTGCACCTTTTCTTAAGGGATTGCCGATCTGGAACCCGACCCTGTAATCAGGGAGCTCTAAGTTCGAATCCCGCCCCCGCCCTTCCCTGTGATGTTGGCCAAGTCTCTCTTTTTTTTACCTCTAGCTTCCTTCTCTGTAAAATGGGTTAGAATTGTGTTTTTTCCCCTATATTGATCATTGTGAGCCAATAGAATTTATTTCCTTGGTCATCCCTTTCATTTTGTGCATTTAAAACATGATTCTGAGAAGGGAGCAGTCAGGCAGCATTAAGCGCCTAACCCTAAATGCCGTGCATTGCCAATTGTCACTGCCCTCATGGAGCTTACAGTCAAATGGGGGAGGCGGCCACAAACCTGTACACACTCGCTGTAGATAGGATAAATAGGAAATCATTAACCAAGGAAAGCCTGTGGAGATGCAGAAGGGCCCCTAGAAACGCACCCCAGCCCAGCCTGCTGTCTGCTCAGCCCCCGGGGGATGCAGTCCTAGGGTCCCCTGCAGGGCTAATCTGCTCTTGGGTCAAGTCAAAATGGGTCCCTTTGGGGGGCAGCTAGATGACTTAGTGAATAGAGCTCTGGCCTTGGAGTCAGGAGGAACTAAGTTTAAATTCAGCCTCAGACACTTAACACTAGCTGTGTGACCCAGGGCAAGTCACTTGACCCCCATCACCTCACCAAAAACAAAAAACAAAATGGGTCCCTTTGCTCTTCTCCCCACAAATTAGCCTTATACAGGCCAGCCCTCCTGGTAGAGGAGCTCCTCCTCTTCTTTCTCCTTCTCCTCTTTCTCGTTCTCTTCCTCCTCTTGTACTTTTTCTCTTCTTCCTCCTTCTCTTCCTCCTCCTCCTTTTTCTCTTCCTCTTCCTTCTCTTTTTCTCTTCCTCCTCCTCCTCTTCCTCTTCCTTTTTCTCCTCCTCCTCCCCTCCACTTTCTCTCATCCCCTTTCTGACCTCATCATTCCACCAAAACTGCCCTCTCCAAAGTGACCAGTGATCTCTTCCTTGCCGGTCCAATGGCCTCTTCTCAATCCATATTCTTGACTTCTCTGTGGCCTTGGACACTGGTGATCACTCTCCTCCTGGATTCTTTCTTTTCTCTAGGTTTTCAGGACACCCCTTCCCTCTTCACTCCTGATTCTCATTCTCTGTCTCCTTTACTGGATCCTCCTCCATGTCATGCCCTCTGAGCATACTTCCCTCCACACAGTTGGCTGCTGGGTGGTCCAAGGGATAGAGCACAGGTCCTGGTGTCAGGAACCTGAACTCCAGAAGTCCTGGATTCAAATCCAGCATCAGATATCTACTAGCTGAATGACCTTGGACAAGTCACTTAAATTTGGCCTCAGTTTTCTCAACTCTCAAATGGAGAAAATACCACCTACCATCCAGGATTGTTGTGAGGATCAAATGAGTAAATATTTGTGAAGAGTTTCGTATACAGTACCTGTCATATAGTAGGTACTATATAAATTCTAGCTATTATTATTATTTTACTTAGTGATCTCATCAGCTCCCAAAGATTTAATTATAATTTCTAAGCCAAAGATTCTCAAATCTACCTATCCACCCTAAACTCTCTGCTGACCTTCAGTCTCATCTCCAACTTCTTTCAGACAGTGCAAACTGGATATCCAGTATTTATCTTAAACTCAGCATGTCTAAAACAAAATTCATCATCTTTTCCCCTAATCCCTACCTTCTTCCTACTTTCCCTGTTACTGTGAAGGGCACCACCCTCCTCCCAGTCCCCAGGCTCTTAACCTGAGTGTCCTCCCAGACTCCTCTCTCTCATCCCCCTATATCCAATGCGGTACAATAGCCTGTTGATTTCTCTTCTGCTGCATCTCTTGTCAATTTCCCCTCTGCTGCATCTCTCCTCTGATCCTGCTGCCACCCTAGAGCAGGCCCTCATCACCTCATGCCTGGACTATTGAAATAGCTGCTAGGGGTCTGCCTGCCTCATCTCTCACCCTCCTTCAGTCCATTCTCCATTCAGCCACCAAAGTGTTCCTCCTAAAAGGGGCAGGTTTAACTATGTCACCCTCCTACTTAATAAATTCCAGTAGGTTCCCTATTTCTTCCAGGATCAAATACGAAAGCCATTCAGAATTCAGCCCCCTACTCCCTCTTCAGTCTTACAGCTTAGTTCCTAACACATACTCTTTAATCCAGTGACATTGACCTGGCTGTTTCACCAAGAAGTTCCTCCATCTCTCAGCTCTGGGCATTCTCTCTGACCATTCTCCCTTCTCTCTAATTCCTGAAAATCCCACCTCCTACAGGAAGCCTTCCTCAGCCCTCTTTATTCTGGTAGCTTTCCTGTTTCTTATTTCTCTTGTCTATAGCTTGTCTGTATTTTTGCTTGTTGTCTCCCCTGTTAGACTGTGAGCTCCTGGAGGGCAGGGACTATCTTTTGTCTTCCTTTGTATTCCAAGTTCTTAGCACAGTGTCTTGCATACTGATTATCACTGATTGCTCAAAATGTGGCACCAAGAACTGAATACAATCCTGATGAACTGACACGCGATAAAAAAGCATTTATGAAGCACCTAATGTATGCAGAACGCTGGGGACATAAAGTACATGTGGATTAAGATCATTTCCATGGAAATACAAATATTTCCCAAGTGTTGTGCTAGACTGGAAAGGTATCCAAGATGCTATTTAGGACCTAGTCCTTGTCCAGAGACTCCTGGAACCTCGTTGAAGTCTCTGGATGTCTGTGGTGGGATCAAAGTGAGGCCTTGTATTCTACTGGCTGAGACCCCATCTGGACTTACGTCCTGTCTCTACTGCAGGTTGTTGGTCCGCTGCTCTCGATCTCAGTTTCCTCATATGTGAAATGGGGGGACTGGACTAGACCATCTCTGAGGTCTTGCCTTGGAGTTCAGAGCTGTGAGTTGCAAATGATTCATGTCAAAAGAATGAGTCCATTAGGCTTTTCCCTTGTGTTTTCTCAAAGGAACTCACACCAAAAGGGAAAGGACCTGGGGGCCCAATGCAGCCTGCCCATGCTCAGATCCACGCCTAGGGCCCAGCTGCCCCCCACATCTCCCTCTCAGAGTTTGGGGAGTTGGACATCCCTTTCTCTTCGCTTAAAGATTAGGCTGAAGATGAGGGGGCCACATACTGGGGCTCCTGGTGTTGTAAGCGAGCTAGTCCTCCTACTCTTTGGCCCTGGAGAGCATCGGGGGGGAGGGGGTGGCTAGCAGAGTGTTTCACCACTTTGAAGAGCTCCCCTGGACTAACTGGATTGTGTTTTTCTTACAGGAAGATCCTCCATCCTTGTATCCTTTCTGCTCACTCCCTTTTCTGGCCCTGACCAGCCAGGAGTGGCCCCTGTCAGACCCATTATGTCTGAGAGCCAGAGCATAGCCACTGTGCCTCAGTCTCTTCATCTGTAAATTGGGGGATAAAAATACCTGTCACTCCCTGCTTTTGAGGGGGTGTTGTTAGAATGGATGAAAGCACAGAGGTGCTCCTGAGTCAGTTACCCCTCAGGCGGTGAAGCTTCTGGGGGCCATACAGGCAGGAGGCAGAACTATCTCAGGCAAGTTCTTGGTGGCCTTTGAGATACTGGGAAAGGACAAATACAAAGATGTTTTATTTACACCATCTCATCTGCTTCCTGAAAAATTAATGGCAAGGAATGGGGTTTCTCCTTCATGTGCTGCCGCGAGAGGGAGGCAGGGCCAGTGCACCTGACCTGGGCGCTTGGTTACCTGAGCAGGCCAGGAGAGAGAGCTCCCAGGGAAAGAATAGGAGGGGGCTGTGCAGCAGGCCTTTGTGGCAGAAGCACTCAGCTGACATGCTTTCCAGGGTCTGGCTCATGTCTGTCACTCCCTGGTGGCTCTGTGGTTGTCCTTTGGGCAGGCGAGAGGAAGAGTGAGCAGGCCAGGCTGGCACTAGGGGCCGTGTGACCTCGGGGGTGAGGGCTTGGCGCCTCAGTTCCGCCTAGACAGACTCCTTAACAGCTGGCCAGCTCTCCTCAGTGCCACTGCAGATGCAGTTTTACTTGAGCGGATTATATTACCCCTTCTATTTCCTGGTCTCGCTGCTAGTGATTTTTTACAAAAGTGAGTTGCTGGGGCCCCGAGGAGCGTGGGCAGAGCATGGGTGGGCATGAAGACAGCCGCCACTGCTGACTTGTCTGCCCAATGTCATTGCAGTGCACCTTTTCTCTTACCCACCCGATCTGTGGACCGTTGATCTGATTCTTCTTGGGAGCATGGGTGTTCTGGAGGCCCTGCGGCTCTACCTGGGTGAGTTGGCTGGTGTGGCCGAGCCGGGAGGGAAGCAGGCGGGGTCCAGTGTAGAGGGCTCTCCCAGACACTTGGTGCATTTGTCTTGTCTAACAAATGGCTTTTGAAGCTTCCCTTTACATTCTTATTAAGCATTAGTTTATTCAAAGGCCTAACCTGAAAAAGGAGTCCTATTGGCCTTTTCTTAGGAGGCCACAGGGTAACTGCTCTCAACGGTCCCTCAGATGCTCTTCTTGGTCCTGTAGACACATGGAGCCATGTGGATGGCCCCCTGCCTCCTTTGTTCCTTTACTCACGCTGCTCCCCACCTTCCCCATATCCTGACTGCCCAACCCTGGAAGGTAGAGTGAACAGGCCAGGCCATGAGCCATTACCTTCAGGCTGAGTAGGCTCTGCTGGGATGGAGGCCCTGCTGGGGATGAGGTCCTGCTGGGATGGAGGCCCTACTGGGGATGGAGGCCCTGCTGGGGATGGAGGTCCTGCTGGGATGGAGGCCTTGCTGGGATGGAGGCTCTGCTGAGATGGAAGCCTTGCTGGGATGGAGGTCCTCCTGGGAAGGAGGCCCTGCTGGGGATGAGGCCCTTCTGGGAAGGAGACCCTGCTGAGATGGAAGCCTTGCTGGGATGGAGGCCCTTCTGGGATGGAGGCCCTGCTGGGGACGAGGTCCTGCTGGGATGGAGGCCCTGCTGGGGATGGAGGCCCTGCTGGGGATGGAGGTCCTGCTGGGGATGAGGCCCTTCTGGGGATGAGGTCCTGCTGGGATGGAGGCTCTGCTGGGATGGAAGCCTTGCTGGGATGGAGGTCCTGCTGGGAAGGAGGCAGTAGCTCTAAGAGGCTTCCTCTGGGTGAGGAGGAGCCCCCCCCCCCGAGTGGGTCTTAATGGGTCCGGGGACAGCGCCTGCCTTGGCCTCCCTCACAGAGCCCGCGTGCCCCCCAGGTGCAAAGGGCAACTTGACAGAAGAGGAATCGCTGCTGGGCAGCAGCCTCCTGCTGACCGTCATCAACGCCCATCCTGGCTCTGTACTTCCTGCTGTGGGCGGCCTACGTACTGAGGATAGAGATTCTCCTCAATAGCATCCTGCTCACTCTCTACGGCCTGGAGGGTGTCCTGCAGGTGGTCACCGTCACTACCTTTGTCAGCTAGCCTGCCCGGCCTGTTCACACCTAACGCGCAGCTCTCATACCTCGATGGAGCCCGGGAATCTGGGCTCCTGGGCTCGGGGTGTTTGCTGCGGTCTCCCTGAAGGCCTGCAGCCCCACCAGCTGCCTGCTGGCATGGGGGCTGATGGGTACTGGTGCCTCAGATCTCCCTACCTGTGTTTCGCCCCCAGGTGCCACACCTGACAGTCACCTCTTGAGCCTCAGTTTCCTCAGATGTAGCATGGGGTGATTGTCCCATTAGTGGCCACTCACAGGTGGTTACGGCCGTAGATGGCAACCGTGTTTCAGAAGCTCACGAGGGGCTGGCTGGGTCCTGCTACAATTCTCCCCTTCCCTGGAGAGGCTGCTCCCAGCTGGAACCCAGAGACCCCAGTCCTAAACTGAAAGGGGCTTCTAAGCTCTCTGAGCCCACCTCCCATTTTACAGATGAGGAAATTGAGGTTCGAAGATCATCACTTGTCCAAGGCCACACTGCTGGGATTTGGAGCTGGGGAGCTCCTGGCTTCATCGAAGGCCTGGGGTGCCGGAACCGGGCCTGGGTACATGGAGCCCCCAAAGAGCCGATCAGAACTACTACCAAGAAAGAGGAGGGACCAGCCAGGCCTGTGGAAGTGTGTGGAAGAAGAGAGAGAGATGGTGGCAGCCCCATTCACAAATGGGGGAGGAAGAGGAGTGGCACAGCTGACCGAGCAGGGCCTGCTGAGGGCTGGCTCTGTGCACGGAGCTGCCCACCCCAGGGTGCCCTGGGCCCGGAGCACAGTGGAGGGTTGCGGCTGAGAAAGTGTGTCCGCTCCGCTCAGGACCCTTTGCCCTTCTCTGGGGGCCTTTCTCCATATCACACACCTGGTTTTTGTGAATGGTGAGTGTTTAAGGGACTTTGCTACTTTTTTATGTTTTCAAATAAAATCTTTGTATCCAGTCCAGCAGTCCAGATGCCCCCAGATAAGGCCAGCCACCTTCCCTGGGGGAGCTTCCTGGGCCCAGCCCCGCTTGCTGCCCTGAGGCCAGGGCCAGCTCCTGGGATGCTCTGGTGTGGGAGCAGTGAGTCCAGGCTGCCCAGGCCCATAGCCTCTGGCCTTTGGGCACAGAGCCCAGAATTTGGTGCCAGCTGCCCTGGCTACGTGTGCAGATTAGAAAGACAGAGGGAACGTCTCCCCGGTGGCCCACATTGACACCGCGCAGGTAGTCGTGTTTTCCATGTGGGCTGCTTCCCGTGGCCCGTTGATGACAAGAACATGCGGTGAGTGCATCTAGCCCTGTCTACAATGCAGCCCTCTCAGGCCCATTCAGCCTCTCCTCCCTTTCCTCAGAGGCTGCAGCCATGCCCCAGCAAGCAAGCAAGCACTTCAGCGGGCACGGCAGGCCCAGGGATGACCGAGAAGTGGTGGGGGGAACCGTGTGTGTCGGACAAGAGTCGTGGGTCAGTCTTCACACTTTGTGTTCTAAGTCCCATTGCACAGAGAAGGAGACATTTCAGACGGAGAGTCAGGCTAGCTCACGGCAGCCTCTTCACTAGGGCCAGCTGGTCTGGTGGGGGGTAGGGCCTCAGCCCCTTCAGAGCTGCCCCAGCAGGATGGGCCTGCTCACTCCCTGAAGGGCCATGTGAGTCCCAGCTCACTTTTAGGGTTGGTCTGAGAGGGTGGCCAGAGAGGACTCAGCTCGCACTGGGCTCAGAGTCTGTCTTCCTGGCGCAGGCTGCCTGCTGGATTTGCCGGGTTAGACCCCTCCACCTCCCTCCGTCTCCAGACCCTCAAGACCCCAGTCACTAAGGAGCCACCCTGAGGTCATGGTCTGCCAGCCAGCCAGCCATCCTTGTCATCTGCCAGCACTGAGGCAGGGCAGACACGTAGATAGTTCCCTGTCCTGCAGGGGCTCATCTTCTAATGCCCCTACCCCCAAAAAGGATGCCTTTGAGAACAGAGAAAGTTAGCCTTAAGACTTCTTTTTCTCAGGGGCAGCTAGGTGGTGCAGTGGATAGAGCACCGGCCCTGAAGTCAGGAGGACCTGAGTTCAAAGCTGGCCTCAGACCAAACACTTGACACTTAGTAGCTGTGTGACCCTGGGCAAGTCACTTAACCCCAATTGCCTTAAAAAAAAAAAAAGACTTTCTTCTCAGGAAAAGTGAGTAGGGGGGGAAATGTCATTTGCTGAGAACAAATGCCCCGTTACTCTTTTGGGAAAAGGCTCCCAAGAGGAAGCTGGCCACTTTGACCCAGGTCCTTGCACCCCTCACTGCTGACCTCTAGTAGCCCGCCAAGCAGAAGTCACTAGAGAGTAAAGGTCAGGGGTCCAGGCTCACCAGGTTAAGCCTTTCTCTGGTCTGGGTAGACAGGCTGCTTCATCCTCCACATTTGGGAAGGCCAGAAACAGTGGCTGAAGACTCAGTCTCCAGTGTGTGGGTACAAAGTCCAGGCTCCCAATGCCCCTTCCCCTACCCACCCTCCTCCTTGGTAACAGCCCTGCCCACTTCCTCCCCGCCTTCCCAGGGTGTTTTCTACCTCTCTCTAGCCCAGTGGCTGCTGAGTGGAAGTGGGTGGGAATAGTGTGGTAGGGAGAAGAGAGGATAAGCCTTTACATGGTGCCTAGTGTGTGCCAGGTACTGTGCTGAGCACTGGGATGACAAAGGAGGGCAGAAGCCAGCCTGCTCTCAAGGGGCTCCCAGTCTGCTGGGGGAGGCAAGCCGACAACTGTGCCCAAACGAGGGAGAGCTGGGATGAAGGGGGGTGGGGTGATCTCAGAAGGAAGGCACTATGATCACAGAGGGCTGGGGAAATGGGCTATGAGCTGGGACCTGCAGGAGCCAGGAGGCGGAGAAGAGGGTGGAGGACAGCCAGGGGAAATGCCCAGAATTGAGAGGAGCCTCTTGTTCCAGGAGTAGCAAAGAGGCCAGAGTCACTGGATCTCATAGGAGGAGGAAGGTGTAGGGAGACAGGGAAGCTTGAAGGCCTTCAGAAGCCCACCAGAGAATGTAATATTTGATCCTGGAGATTATGGGGGAGTGAGATGGTGAGACCTACAACTTAGAAGGATCACGTTGGCAATGGAAGAAATGATGGACTGCAGTAGGGAGACCCACCAGCAGCCACTGCCGTGGTCCAGAGGGGAGGAGACAAGGGCAGGGCCAGAGGAGAGAAGGGTCTTATATGACAAGACTTGGATACTTGGATGGGGGGGGTGTGTGTGAAAGAATGAGGAGCTGAGGATGACACCCAGGTTGGGTGCCTGGCCGGATGGAGTGCAGGAAGAAAGATGATGACTTCGGTTTGGGATATGATGAGTTTAGGGTGTCTTGGAGACAGAGTTTGAAATCTCCAGTAGGCAACTAGACATGTGAGACTGGAGCTCAGCAGGGAGATCGGGGCAGGAAAGGTAGATTTGAGAATCGTCAGCACAGAGACATCTGAATCCCTGGGAGCTGGTGAGATTCCCCAAGGGAAATAGTCTAGGGGGAGAAGAGCAGAGGGCCCAAGACTGAGTGTTGGAGTCCAGCCAAGGAGACAAGAGTGGCTGAGCAGGTAGGAGGGGAACCTGGGAACAGCAGTATCCCAGAAACCTAGGGAGAAAAGCGCATCAGGGTAAAGCCAGAGACTGCGGAGGGATGGGGTCAAGAAAAGCACTCAATTTGGCCACGAAGGGATGATTGGTAACCTTGGGAAAAGAGAAGTCGGTGGAATCAGATGAGAAGCCAAGGAGAGTGAGAGGAGAGGAAGTGAAAGCATCAAGTGCAGATGGCCCTGTCCATGAGGTTAGCCATAAAGGCAGAAGAGTGAGCAGGCAGGAAAGGGCCAAATGAAGGTTCCTTCAGGGTGGGGGAGATGGGCATGCTTGTAGGTAGGAGGGAAGCAGCCAGTAGAGAAGGAGAGATGAACGGTAAATGACAGAGAGAGGTGGTGGTCTGTTGAAGGAGATGGGCTGGAGCAGGCAAAGGGGTTAGCCTTGGTCATCGTGGGAGAAGGGGTGAAGGAGGAGAGAGTGGCCAGAGGCACCTGAGTGAGGAGAAATCCCGGGAAAACTCATTGTGTTTAGTGAAATAGGGGGCAGGGGTCTCTGCTGAGAGGGTGGGGGGAGGAGGAGCCGCAGGAAGCTTGAGGTTTGGAATTGCCACTGTGGAGGGTGGGAGAGTGTATTGGTTAGGGAGGTGTAGAAGATTGCCTGGCAGCAGTGAGGGCCCAGTTGAGATCATCTTCCCCATTCTACTGTGACCTCCGTGAAGGTAGAGACTTGTATCTCTTTTTGCATCCTAGCATCAGGTTAGGGGATGTGAGGCAGAGGGAGAGATGGAATGACCACAGATAATGGTTAGATAAGGGAATGTCAGAGTTGGAGATCAAGGATATGACTTATCTGTGTGGAACTGGGGCAGGTGGAGAAGGTTGGGGAGAGCTACAGACCTTCCAGAGACCCTGGGGGGGGGGAGCTACAGACCTTCCAGAGCCCCTGGGGGCAGTTTCAGACCTTCCAGAGTCCCTGGGGGGGAGCTACAGACCTTCCAGAGCCTCTGGGGGCAGTTACAGACCTTCCAGAGCCCTGGGGGGCAGCTATAGACCTAAAAACCCTTGCGGGGGACAGCTATATACCTTGTAGAGCCCCCAGGGAAGGCAGTTACAGAGCTTCTGGCATTCCTGGGGAGGGCAGCTACAGACCTTCTAGAGCCTCAAGGGAAGAGGGAGTTACAAACCTTCTGGGGGGGGGGCTAGCTATAGACCTTCTAGAGCCCCTGGGGCAGTGCAGTTACAGACCTTCTAGAGCGCAATTCCTTGGGGGGAGGGTGTAGTTATAGACCGTCTAGAGCCCCTGGGGGCAGCTATAGACCTTTCTAGAGCCCCTGGGGGTGGAGGGTGCAGTTTTAGAGCTTCTAGAGCTTCTGGCGGGGGGCAGCGGCAAAGCCTCTAGAGCCCCTCTGCAGGGGAAGGAGTGGGGTGAGAGGGTAGTTGTGAATCTTCTCTCTCCTTCCCCTGTTAGGAGGTGAAATCAGCCACAAGTCACTCCGTCAATCAACATGTATTAAGTGACTGCTGGGTGCCAGGCACCCCTCTGCCCAGGTGGTAGTAAGGCAGAGCTCCGCCCCGAGCAGGCTGCAGAAGGGGCCTGGGGCTGCCTCTCCCCCTCCTCAGCCTCCCCCCTCTTCCCAGCGGGTTTCCTCTTTCCTCCTTGTCCTTCCTTCCCTCCCAGTGGCAGCTGGCTCCCCCTCCCTGCTCCCTCCCCAGCTGGCTGGGCCAGGCTTTCCGGTTACACAGTAACCTGTTACTCTGGTTCTCATCCCACCTCAACATGCCCCGCCCCTCCCTCTCTCCCTCCCTCCCTCTCTCCCCGCTCCTTGGACCAGACGAGTGAGCGCAGCGCTCTGCCCGGTGCCTGCCTGCTGGGCCCCTCACCGGTCCTAGTGCCCCATTGTGCATCCACCTGCGGGGAAGAGCACTGCCGGAGGGAGAGAGGCCCGGGACAGGAGCCGAGAGGACGGGGAATGAGGAGGCAGTGACCGGCAGAGCCAGCAGGCTCCCAGGTGAGGCCGTGGCCCTGGCTCAGCTCCCTAAGTGGGCCAGGCTCAGGGCAGGGGCTGAAGGAGGTGGGGGAGGGCATATGTGGAGACCCCAATTCCCTCTCCTACCCACCACTGTCCCCTCAGGATCATCAGGGCACCAGCCACTGCCCACTATATCTTGAGGGTCATCCAGGCTGGGCACTCACCTAAGCTGAGCCGCGGTGCCCTAGTTCCACGGAAGTTCCACTCCAAAGGACCTGGCCAAGGGCTGCCTTTGCTGAAGGTCAAAAGCAGCTCCAATTGGTCAGACTGCCAGGAAGGGCCTGCTTTGGAGCCAGCGCCCTGGGGGCTGGGGCCACCTTGAGCCAGAGGGTGTACAACTTTTCTGAGTCCCAAGATGCCTCCCCCGCTTTGTGACTCCGTTTCCCCACATGGGGTCCCACTACCAAGGAGCTGACCTGTCGCTGGGGACCAAACAGATGGCTGAGGGGGGCCGTTGAGGTCTGTGTGGAGGGGCCGCTGTGCTCCGAGCCTGGGGAAGTGATGGGAGCTCCCCTCTGTTTCCATCTTGGGCACTGTCCTGGGTCGTTCTTCCCCCAAGGCTGCCATATGCACGTCAGGCCCAGCTGAGTGTGACTACAGTGGGGGTTCTTGGACACTTGGGTTATTTTTAAGTTGGCCCCCTGCCCCCCACCCGGCCCTGGGGCTGTGGGCCTGGAGGGGAACCCAAACATTCCCCTGCGTCACAAAGGCAGGAGGGGGCGGGGCAAGGCAGGTTGAGAGACAGGAGGGGGAACCTCATCCTTTGTGTAAAAAAGGCGTCCTGAGCCCCACAGTGTGAGCACACTCATCCCCCAGGGGCTGCTGGAAGTAGAGACTGCCCTGCTCACCCCTTGCCCCCCCCAAAGCCTCACCCAAACTGGGGAGCTGCCCTTTGCTCTGCTAGCCATGAGAGCAGTGACTAACCTGTTAGATTCCACACAGGAACTGCAGAAGGGCCTGTCCCCGGGCCAGGGAGGCGGGGGCACAAGTCACAGTTAGGGTTCAAGTTCAGGTTCTGGCCCCTCTTGGCTGGAAGAGGGTGGGGCAGCCTAGACTCAGGGTCTGGTCTCTTGACTCCTTCCCTTCGAGGAGGTCAGCTTCCCCATCGACGTCAGGAGAAGGGGTCAGAGAGGGGAATTGAGGCACGAAGCCAAATGCTTGTTCAGTCATTCCAGTCTGTCCTGCTCTTCCCCACCCCAGTTGGGGTTTTCTTGGCAGAGACGCTGGAGAGGTTTTCCATTGCCTTCTCCAGCCCATTTTACAGATGAGGAAACTGAGGCCAGCAGGGTGCTGTGACTTGCCCGGGGTCACCCAGCTGGGAAGTGTCTGAGGCCGGATTCTAACCCGGGGAGAGGAGGCACCCTGTCCACTGCACCCCTGGCTGCCCCTATTCCACAGTGGCCAGCCCCTCCATAAGCAGCCCCCCGGTGAAAGGCAGGGTCTGTGAAGACTGGGGGACAGGCCAGCAGAGGCAGGGCAGCAGAGTCCAGTAGTCTATTCGGGACTTTTCTCTGCACTCTGGGCCGGCAAGGCTGCCCAAGGGGAGAACAGGTCCAGACGGGTCCCCAGAGCAGGGTCAGCCTTCTACTTGCTCCCTCCTCCCAGAGAAGACTTGCTCTTGGCCGAGGCCTGCCTCCTGTCCCTTTCCCGGAGGCCCCAGACTAGACCTGCAGCCCTGCTCACTGAGCCAGCCTACCTCCCCTGCCCCAGCCCTCCCCCAGCCCTCCCCCAAGGACACCAGGCATCTGCAGCTGAGCTGGAGTTTGAACTTGGAGTGGTTGGCATTCCTCCGGCCTGTTTTGCTGCCTCTCCCTGCCCAGGGGCCCTTCCTGCCCCAGGTGGGGCAGGTTCTGGGTGCTGCCCTCTCCCCTTCCTCCCTGAGGTTTGTCAGTCAGAACTGGGGCTTCCCCCTCAGCCCTGCCCTGGGCTGCCCTCCGTGGACCCTAAGGCACCCCCCTGGCCTCCTCCTTCCCCCCAGGACTACAGTGAGCCAAAGGGCAAGTGCACTTCCCCCCTTCGTCTGACCCTGAGCAGCACAAGGCCTCAAGAAGCCCTGTCTTTCTCAGCACCCCCCCCCCATGCAAACAGAGTGGAAATGGGGAGCTTGGCAGGGCAGGGTGAAGGGAGTTACCTTATTTCCTCCCCAGCCACCCTAACCTCCCAGAATTCCTTTCTGATATGACCATTCCCCAGATGGGGAAACTGAGGCCCAAAGAGCATGGATGCTCAAAGGAGGGACCCAGCCCTCAGCTCTTTGGTGGGGGAGCCTTGTGGGGGGAGGGGAGACAGGGCTTCTAATCTTCAGCCCCCTCCCATATCTTTCAGAGGTGGCCATTCTAAGGTGTGACCAGCCAGTTGTGACTGGCCTGATCCCAGGAGCTTAGGCCTGACACTACCCCCAAAACTCTCTACTGGCAGTCCCAGGGCCCAGATAGGGAAGGGAGAAGCTGGCTGGTTTCTGGGGGTGAGAGTGGGCCCATACCTCCTCAGTCCCTTTCTGCCCCTTCCTCTGCTTTGTCCCTCTTCAGTCAGGCTGCTAGGATTTCCAAGTTCTGGGTTCCTGTCTGGCTCTGCCTCTTCCTTGAAGCTCTGTGGCCTTAGACAAGACTCTTAAAGCCTGCAGACCTCCATAAGGCAGGGGCTGGACTCACCCCGATGGTGATGCTCTCAGACCCGTTTTTCTATGTGTGATGTGGGCCCAGGAGCTGGGGAAGCCCCACAGGGAAGGGGAAGTCCTGGGGCTAGGAGCGCCAGGGCAGGTCTGAGAGAGGAGGGAGGACCACAGAGTGTGGTGGACAAGGTGCTCCCCTGCCACACTGCCTCAGTTTCCTCATCTGTAAAATGAGGTGTTTGATTCATGTAAGGTTGCATCCTGCCCCAGATGTGTGCCGCTCTGACCCTTAGGGCCTGAGGCAGAGTTTGGGGGAGGCCCTGACTCAGGTCTCTGGCTCCTCCCAGGACCCAGCATGGGGCTGCTAGCTGCAGAGGACATGCTAGGCTTGGGCCAAAGTGCTTCTGGCCTCTTCCCTGGGAGAATGTCTGGAATGTGTGTGAGAAACACAAGCCTGGGTGAGCCCAGAATGTTTGTTTTACAGGATTCCTGGCCAACAGGTGCGTGCATGCCACATACATGTGTGCAGAGGCACATGAGTCTATGCATGTGCGTGTGCATGTGCATGGGTGAGCACAGCAATGCCACGCACATGTCAGTGCGCCCAGGGAGACAGCCTCTGCCGGCGGGTTCTCACACCCTGGCTTGGGGCAGTTTGTCTGTCAGACCTGGGCTGCCTGGGCATGGGCCCTGCCATCTCAAGGGGCCCCTGGCCCCAATGCCCAAGAAGATGCCTTTGTGCCAGAGGCCCTTCCCAGGCTGTCCTTTAATCCCCTGCCTTAGCACAGTGCCTGGCAAACAGCAGGCACTTAAGAAATGCTTGGTGACTTGCGTGGCCACATTCTTCCTGACCTCATAGTGATCAGCAGTCACTCAGCTGGGGGAGATTCCAATCTGAGAACATAGACAAGGGCAGGGTGAGAGCAGGGGTGCTGCTAATCATTTAACAACCAGCTCTCCAGGAAACAACGTACCCCCGTACCCCCGACACGCTTTTGAAACATTTAATCAGCATCATTGATACCTTCTTCAGGCTAGAGTTGGTAAAACAACCAAGCCCTGATTCGTACCCCACTCATGAGGTGAATGTTCACCCTGAACATTTAACTATCAACTCTCAGTGAGAACCTTCCTCCCAGGGTACATGATCAACAGAGTCACTGTTCCGGGAGCTCCAGGGCCACGCTCCCCGCCCCTCTGCTCCTCATGCTTCCGCTGTTCTCTGTCATAGCTGGACAGCTCCTGATAGACCATGAACCAATTGGGATCCCTGAGCAGTGGCCCCAGATCGCCCAAGTGAGCCGGGGCCCCAGGCGGATGGTGGGGCTCTCCTGGGGGAGGCGCCTGCCTGCCAGGATCCCCGGGCTGGGGGCAGGGGCTGGGGTGGGTCCCACACCTGGATCTCCTCTGGATCGATCCTGTGGGCAGAGCCTCCTGGGTGGGAGACATGGGAGGGCAGAGGGCAGGGGCACTAGCCACTTCTGGGTCCCTTCCTCTCCGCAGCGGCAGCATGGGGCGCTCAGATGGGATGGCCAGGATGAGCGCCAAGGACCTGTATGGTGAGTGCCCTTCTGGATCAGCCCGGGCTGAGAGGAGCGGATCACCCTGCCAAGGGGCTCCCTGCTTGGCCAGCCTGCAGACAAGAAAGCTCAGGAAGGGGGCCCTGGGAGGGGGTGTCATTTGAACTGTCCTGGGATAGCCGAGGCCTCCTCACCACGAGGTAGCGACTTCTGGCCGAGTCAGGGTGGCTGAGCTTTTGTGAGAGATGCGGTTGAGGGCATCTGGTCCCTTCTATTTAGAGTCTTTGATTGGGAAATGGTGCAGAGCAAGGGCCAGACTCAAAGTCCAAGGTCCTGAGTTTGAATACTGGCTCTGCTGCAGACTACCTAAGTGACCTTAGACAAGACACCATTTGTCTGGGCCTTAGCTTCCTCCTGTACAAAATGAGGTATTGGATCCATTGGAGAAAGAGGGAGGGAGGGAATAATCATGTATAGAGCGCCTACGGGCTCAGGGCTGGAGATACAGTGGAAGGCCCTGGAGGACTCCCAGTCTGACAGCGTGGGAGGGAGCTGCTGACGGCTGGGGCAAGTGAGGAGGAGGGGGAGGGGAGCTTTAGCTGGGACCTAAAGAAAGCCAAGGATGTAGTGTAGCCTCTGAGCTCCCTGCAGGGCTGGACCTGCTCTCCATGGGGGGCTCCCCTGGCCCTTCACTTTTGGGGAGCTGGGCCTGCTCTGCATGGGGGCTCCCCTGACCCTTCACTTTGGAGGGGCTGGGCCTGCTCCCCATGGGGGCTTCCAGACTGACCCTCCCTGCGTGTTCTCATCCAGGTAAGGGGAGCCGCCTTTACTTATTCATGGGACGTTAACTTTTACTCCCCCGGGGCCACTCCCTCTTCCAGAATCAGGTGCAACCAGATCCCCGAGGGCTTCGGTTCTGTTCTTGTCTGTCTACAAAGGCCTCCTGGGGGGCAGGGAAGAGAAGGCTGGTCCCGCCTTCTCTCCAACTCAAGAGCCATCTATAGGATTCAGGGGCTAGAAAAGATGGGTGCCTTCCTGAGGGGGTGAAAGGCCTGTGTGGTGGGCTTCACCTGGAGCTTATGAGACAGTAGGCTACCTGCCCTTCTGAAGAGACCCAAGGTCTCATTCTGGAACATCGGCAGAGGCACTGAAGGGCAGGCTGAGAGGCTGGGGCTGGGGGGGGGGCGGAGTGGCTGGCGCAGCCTCAAGGTTCTTGGCCAAGAAAGGGGGGAGAGGGAAGCTGGAGCTCCTTTGGGTTCTGGATATAATTATGGTACAGATGCAAATAATATGAAAAGAGCCCACCTGGGCTCCCCATGGGAGGGAGCTGGCATGGGTCCTCCCCGGGCTCCTCAGACCCCTCCTCCCAATCGCATCTAGAAGAGGGGCCCCTGCTAGTCCTCCCGGTCCAAGGCTTTCACTGACTACCTGGCTCCCCGTCCTGACTCAGACCAGCAGCTCTCCCAGGGGTGGGGTAGGGGTGGGCTCTGTGCCTGGCTCTTCAGCTCCCCCTCCCCCATTCCCTGGGGGGGGCCCTCAATGCCCTCCATTGGGGTGGTTGACCCATCCAGGCACCTCACATTCCTTAATGCCACAAAGTCCTTCCTGGTGTGTAACCCCAACCACTCCCTCCGCAGGCAGGGTGAGAATGCCACTTGACTCAGCTCTGACCCTGCATTCCAAGGCTGACCAGGCTCCTCCCTCCAGCTCCCACTGGCAAAGGGCAGAGGCCCTGGCCTGGTCCCATCCCCTGGCCTTGGGCTCCGCTCCCCTTGCCCCTTCCCCTTCGGCCACCCCGGTCCCAGGCCCGAGGAGGGAAGGTCAGCCGGTCCCTGTTTTGTCCTTGTGTTTCAGAGCAAAGGAAGAAATATTCAAACTCCAATGTCATCATGCATGAGACATCCCAGTATCACGTGCAGGTGAGGGGGTGCTTCCAACCCTATGGCCAAAGCTCTCAGGCAGTGACTCCCGCTCGAGCAGACCCTGAGGACTGCCCCCCCAACCCCAGCACAGAGGAATCTCTCATTTTACCAAAGAGGAAAACAAGGCACAGAGAAAAGGACTTGGGCCCTTGGCCCAAGGTCTCTGGGGAAATAAAGTCCAGATCTCCTGATTCCCAAGACCAGGGCACTGGGAGCTGTTCCTCTGGCTAGAAGCCTGGGAATTGAGAACACTCATCGATTTGTCCCCCAGCATCCTGGGGAGGAGCATAGTGGACAGATCTTTGGGGCTCCAGGCTGGGTGCCCAGCCCCTCATCTCCAGGCTTTGGGGCGCTCACCAGGGAGGTGGCAGTGCAGGCAACTGGGAGGCATGAGTCCCAAAGGAGGAGTGACCAAGCCCCAGGCCCCAGCTCAGGCCCGTTAGGAGAGGGAGAGTCAGAGACATGGAAGTCTGCTTCAGGGGAAACCACCGAAGGCCTGTTGCCAGCCTCATGACCAGGCTCAGGAGCCAGGGACGGAGAGCCCAGTGATCCAAGCAGGTGTTCAGGGTGGGCAGTTAACCAGTAACTTGGGAGATGGCTTTCAAGCACAAGGCCAAGCATCTGGGAGCTCAGGCCCTGAGCGGAGCCAGCTTCCTGGTTGGGAGCTCAGCTCCCCTCTGCACTTGTGGGGTGTCCTCTATGGTGCCACCTTCCTCCACAGGTCTACTTGTGCTTTGGGGCTGTGGGAGGGCATGGGGAACAAGGGCTGGCCCAGGCCTGGAGGCACCTCTGGAGGCCCGGTGGGCCCTTTGGGAGCCAGGGAAAGATGAGGCCAATGCAGCTGAAAGGGGCCAGAGGCCGAAGCTGCTGGTCAGTGGGGACCCTCCCTCTGGGGCCCTCTTTCCATCTCTGGCAAATGAAGGGGCTGGTCAGGGTCACTACTGGGGCTTTCCTGCTCATAGTTGGGGTCCTCTAGCTCTGGGCTGGATGGGCAGCAGGGTCACAGTGGGGGTGGGACAAGACAGACAAGTAAGTCCCCCTGCATGGGCAGGACTAGGGCTTCCTATCAGCCAGCCCCCTTGAGATGGAGCTAGGACTGTGGAGGACCCTGGACTTTGGTCTCAGCAGACAGCTCTGTACAGTAAAGGCCAGTGAGTGCCTGTGGGTGTAAAGGTTCTCCATCGCTTGCATCCAGAATGAAGAAGAGAAGGGAGAAAAGAGGCCCAGGCCGTGAGTTCCTGGTGCCCAGTGGCCCCCCTCTGCTGCACCGGGTACTATCGGGTTACACACATCCCCAGAGCCTGGGCACCCACCCGTGCAGCTGGAGCTGAAGCCTGTAGGCACTCAAGGCCATCTGGGGCAGAGAGACAGGACCACAGATGGGGGCGAGCCCCAGGATACTGGGGAGGGGGCACCTGCTGCTTTTCGACCTCCCCTTTCCTCTGTTCCTCACTGCAGCGGCTCTCACCTCCTCAGCTTGTCCAGAGACGGGCTGGGGAGGGAGCTGTGTTTCACCCAGATCAGCCTCCCTGCGTCCTGCCCCCACCCCAGCACAAACCTCCTCTCCCCTCTGCAAGGAAGCCCTCCCAGATGAGCAGAGTCACCTCAGAATTGGGTTCCACTGCTCCTCTTTGTCCCTGAGCCCTGAGGAGGCGCATCTCCTGCAGATCTCCTGTTGATGTTGCGAAGGCAGGGCCTGGGACCTCCTGACTAATGCCCCTCCCCCCTGCCCTCAGCATTTGGCCACATTCATGATGGACAAGAGTGAGGCCATCATCACAGTGGAAGACGCCATCCGCAAGCTGGTCCAGTTGAGCTCCAAGGACAAGATTTGGACCCAAGAGATGCTGCTGCAAGTTAACGACTCCTCCCTGAAGCTGCTGGATTGTGAGTCCCAGGTAGGGCTTGAAGTCCTGAGGGGCACGTGGGGAAGGGACCTGGAAAGGGCCATGGGGGGGGGGGCCGCAGGGCTGCTGGGAGGGGGGGCACAGGGCCTCTGGACCTTGAGGCCCAGGTGCAGCCACATGGGGAGACCAAGGAAGGATTTTGGACTGAGCCAAACAGGGCCTGGGATTTGTGCTGGGTCTACAGGCCTGTTACACATGTAGTGGGCCCTTGCAGGAAGGACTTCCCATGTTGGGTCATTTACATATAGACCTTGCATCTCATTTGCATACTGCTCACCTGGGGCCAGCGGGCTCCTGGGATGAATGGAGGGACCTGCCCAGTCCTCCTTTAGGGGAAGGAGGGTCTGGGCCTGAGAGGGGTGAGGGGCACCTGAGCCTTGGGGGGGGGGGGTTAGCTCTGGGGCGGGGCCTAGGCCTGAGGGGGCGGGGCCTAAAGGAAGGTCAGAGAGGCCTGGGGCAGGCGGGGGCTGGTCCTGAAGCGGGGGTCTGCCTCTCCTCCCTCGCCCCCTCCCCGCCAGGAGGAGCTGGAACATTTTCCGCTGGGTACGGTGCAGCACTGTCAGACTGTGCTGAACCAGCTTCGCTACCCCTCAGTGCTGCTGCTGGTGTGTCAGGATTCCGAGCAGCACAAGCCCGACGTGCATTTCTTTTACTGCGACGAGGTGGAGGTGAGCCACCCCCCCCCCCAGAAAAGCCCAGCCCTCACGCAGGCTGCACTGCGCCGGACTGGGGGAGGGGGAGCGCAAGAGCTAGCGCGAGCGCACACCTGGGGCGCCCACGCCTCCACCACACCCACCATTCTCTCCGCAGTGACTCACCCGGCACTGACTCTGCCGAGCACAGTGCTAGGCACCAGGTGCAAGCACAAGTCAAACACCGTAAACAGCATACAGTCTAGCGTTAGCTAGGTACACGCAAGTCAGCGGATAGAGCTCTGGGCCGGGAGTCAAAAAGACCCGAGTTCAAATGCGGCCTTAGACGCTTCCTGGCTGTGTGACCCCGGTCGAGGCATTTCACCTCTGCCTGCCTCAGTTTCCTCCTCTGGAACAGTTGTGAGGACCGGGTTAGATCCCATTTATAGAGCACTGTAAGGTGCTGGGTAAGTGCTGGCCAAGATGGCGGTGAAGTGGAGGTAGTCCCAGAAGCAAAACGATCCCGGTGAGGAGGGAGCGCTTTGTCTGAGGCTGGGGGCCGGGGAAGGGAGGGCTCTGCAAGTCCAGCAGGAGCCCCTGGACTTGACCGAGTAGGGAGGCGGCCTTGGTGGCCGGATGAAGTGGGGAGTGGGCAGAGCAGACGGAGGTGCCCCGGGTCTGCAGCAGGGTGGAGGCGGAGGGAGTGGGGAGGTTGCTTGTTAAGGTGCCAGGCGATTGTGGGTGAGGACAGGGGGTCACTCTGGGGTGCCCTGGACGGGAAAGCTCTCTTCTAAGCCTGTGAGGTTGAGATGTCAGTGGGACGGCTGGTGGGAGAGGTCTGGTGAGCTTTTTGGTGATGCTGGGCTGGGGCTGAATATGGGAAGCCTCGGATCGTAGGTTTTGAGCTGGATGATGAGTCCAGACCTCTTGTCTTAACAAATGAGGAAACTGAGGCACGGAGCAGTTTCGTGACTTGCCCACGATCACACCGGTGGTCGTTCAGAGTCAGAATTTGTACTCTAGGCTTCCTGACTCCAAATCCAAGCTCGATCCACCATGCCATGCTATGTGTCTGCCTAGAGGTCATTAAGTGGCAGAAGAGAGCAGGCATGACCTGGAGGAAGGTCCTTCTGGTAGGGAGGAAGGTCCTTTTGGTAGAGAGGAAGGCCTGGAGAGGGGAGATCTACCCCCAATCCAGAGTCCACACAGGGGGGCACAGAGGCACCTCTCCTGGGTGTCCACGTGGACATGGTTCTGCTTCATGTGGAACCCTGACCCCTCCACCCATGGCCACGGCTTAGATCCAGGGGTCCCTCAGACCAGGTGGGGTCCTTCACACGTACACTCCACAATGCACTCCTATTCACAACTCACACATACACTCATTCACACATTCACCTAAACATACTCACACATACACACACACATTCACATTCATACCTGTACATAAATTCACATACATTCATACATATATATACTCATTCACAGACCCACACTTACACACATATTTCCACAGATACACACACATTCTCACACATACACTCATATTCAAGACTCATTGTCACAGGCACATATTTATACACACTTATATTTCACACACATACACTCATAGTCACGCATTCACACTTACACACACATTCACATACATTCACCCTCACACCCACTGACCACACAGACTCACAAACATTCTCACACACATACACTCATAGACACACATTCATACTTATACATTCACATACATTCACACTCACACACACACACATACAAGCATTCTCACACATACACTAATCTTCACAGATTCACACACACAAGTACTCACAAGCATTCTCACACGCTCAAAGTCATGTATTCACACACATATTCATACATACAGTCACAGATTCATACTCACATACTCTCACACACATATATTCACATTCTCACACACATACGCTCATAAGTCACACATTCACCCTCTCACTCATTCATACACACACACCTAACTCACATAAACTGTGCCTCCCTCTGTCCCCACCCTGACCCTGGCTCCTGCTGCTTCCCCACCCCAGGCAGAGCTAGTGCATGAAGACATCGAGAGCGCCCTGGCAGACAGCAAGTTGGGGAAGAAGATGCGGCCACAGACACTCAAGTGAGGAGGAGTCTGGGGGCAGAAGAGGGACAGTGCCGGCCATGCCCAGCACAGGGGCCTAAGGATGGGGAGGGGGCTTGGGGAAGGTGCAGAGGGTTTCTAGCCTGCTCCAGGCATCGTAGCCCCCATGGAAGAGCAGGATCTGTGGCCCCTTCACCATCCCCTCCCTGGCGACTACCCCTGAACTTCCCATTCCTGACCTGCATGGCTATCCCCCAGGGGCCACCAGGAAAAGATCCGGCAGCGCCAGTCCATCCTTCCGCCACCGCAGGGCCCTGCCCCCATCCCCTTCCACCAAGATGGCGGGGCCCCCCCTCACAGCTCCAAGAATCGTGTGGCCCCTCCGGTGGCCCCCAATGTGCCAGGTAGAGCTAAGATGGGTGGCGGGCATTCTCCAGGGGCCCTGGTTCAGAGGCATCTGACCAAGAAGCGCAGTGCCCCCTTCCTGAATTACTCCATCTCCATGCCCCATCCCCCAGCCTGGGTCTGCCCTTCACCTCAGTGCCAGGCACAGACACACCTGCCCCTCCCATCCTTGAGATGCTGCCTCGATCCCAGCCCACAAGGAGTCCTGGCATTCCTAGGCCCCTCCCCCCATGTCATCCCCCACGATGCCTGCTCAGGGATGGCACCAAACGGGGCGGGTGGGGCAGCATCCCAGGGTAGGTCCCAGGGGCTCTTCTCCCTCCCCCAGATTATGGACGAAGAGACTCTAGCTCTCCAGATGAGGAGCCCAGGGCTGTCCTGGCCCAGAAGATTGAGAAGGAGACAGTGAGTGTCAGACCCTGTGGCTCAAACCCTGGGAGCCTGGAGCTCCCCCTGGAGGGGGCCGAGGACATTTATGCCCTTTCTCCTGGAGTTGGGGGTGGGGGTCCCGGGGAGCTCTGCCAGGCTGAGAGGCCTCTTTGGCCTCATGTGGTTTTCCAGCAAACCCTCAACTGCGCCCTGGATGACATCGAACTGTTTGTGGCCCGCCTGCAGAAGGCGGCAGAAGCCTTTCGGCAGCTCAACCAGAGGAAAAAGGGCAAGAAAAATAGAAAGAAGGGACCGGCAGGTGTGTGTGTGGGGAGGACCTGGGGGCAGGGGGGAAGGGGCCCACCTGGGGGCAGAGGGGAGAGGGGGCCCACCTGGGGGCAGAGGGGGGGGGCCTACCTGGGGGAGGGAGAGGGGGCTCAGCTGGGGGCAGAGGGGGGAGGGGGCCTACCTGGGGGCAGGGAGGGGAGGGGCCCCACCTGGGGCAGGTGGGCCAGGCCCTAGGGCCCAGGCAGGGTCTCACTCAATGCCTCCTCACACCTCTCCTCTCTCTACGCTCTCCCCAGAGGGGGTCCTGACCCTCAGGGCCAGGCCCCCCTCCGAGGCCGACTTTATCGACTGCTTCCAGAAAATGAAACTGGCCCTCAACCTCCTGGTAAGCACTGCCTGGCTCCCCTCAGTGGGGCCCCAGGCTCCTGTGCCCCCCTGCCCTCTGTGACACTCCAGCACCCAGGCTCCTTGAAGGAGATTCTCACCCCCCAACCCCTTCCCCCACACAGCTGCCTGGTTCCAGTTCCAACCTGGGGGGAGGGATGGGCCTCCAGCACCCTGGCCCAGCTCCTCCTCTGCCTGGGTCTCCTGCATGGCACCTGTTGTCTTGACCACAGAGAGGAGAAGGCTCCCTTACCACCCCTCTCTGTATCTCAGGATGGGCCCCATCACCCTGGCCACACCCCCTCCTCATTTCCTCTACCCAGAGGGAAGTACCTTATGCCCACCTCCCCTGCCTAGACTCTTAGATGGGATTCCAGGATCCTGACTACATGAAGGAAATCAGTCCCTGCCTAGTCTCCCTGGGTCTCCCTTGTCCTGTTTGAGGGGAGGGAGGGAGAGATGCCCCCCCCCACTTTCTCCTGTGCCTGGGTCAGTGTCCTGGCCACAGGGGGGAAGGTGCAATATCTCAAGCCACTTCCACTGCCTTGATCTTTGGGAGTGGGACTCCGGATGTCCCGACCACAGAGGGGAGATGCCATACCCCACCCCTATGTCTTCCCCTACTCTATTGTTGAGATTCTGAGCCCTGGGGAGAAGGGAGGGTGTGTGGCTGGGACTGGGCTACCCACCCATCAGCAATCCTCTTTTGACCAGGCCAAGCTGAGAAAGCACATTCAGAACCCGAGTGCCGCAGAGCTGGTCCACTTTCTTCTCGGGCCGCTGGAGCTGGTAACTAAGCACCCTGCTGGGTTGGCAGGGTTGGGGAGAAGTAGGCCTGTGCTCAGGGTGTCCGTGACAGCAGGAGTTGGGGGAGGCGTTCCTCTCCCCACATGTTGCAGAGTTTATCCTGTGGCCACAGGCCCTCTGGCAGTCCACCCTCAGTGGATGTATGGGGTCCCTCTGTTCTGGGCCAGAGGCGCCAGAAGTGGCCCAAAGGTGCTCCTGATGTAGCGGGGCCTGGGGCACACTCACAGTTGAGGGAAGGAGGGTCAGCCTTAGGTGGGATGGTGCATCAAGCCTGGGTCTGAGCACCAGGCAGGGAAGGAGAAGGCAGGAGGATGGGGGCCTCGCCACACTCCCCTCCCCTGAGTGTCTGGGGAATGGGGGCCTCGCCACACTCCCCTCCCCTGAGTGCCTGGGTCCTGCTGGTCCTAGATCATAAACAGCTGTGGCGGTCCTGACATTGCCCGCTCTGTGTCCAGCCCACTGCTGTCACGAGACACTGTGGATTTCCTGAAGGGCCACCTGATTCCCAAGGAGATGGCACTCTGGGAGTCGCTGGGAGAGATGTGGACCCGCTCTCGGTAAGGTATCTGGCCAGAGGACCTCCCCCGTACCAGAGAAAGCATGGCCAGGCCCACCTTCTCCTCCATCCCCCCCAGGGCCATCAGTGGAAAACAAGCAAAGGGCAGTGTGAGGTGGAGAGGCCAGTGTAGACCCCAACGAGGTCCCAAGTGGGGAGGGAGCCTCTGGAGGACAGAATGAGCAGGGCCCTGGGGAGAGGGGGCACCAGAGAGGGCTGGAACCACCCTGCCCACTTTCCCACTGTGTTCCTCCAGAGCTGAGTGGCCTCGAGATGCGCATGTACCCCCCTACATCCCAAAGTTCCAGAACGGGTGGGAGCCCCCGCTGGACGTGCTGCAGGGGGCCCCCTGGGAAGTGGAAGGTGGGCTGCTGCCCGACACTGAGGTCAGTGTGACCGTGACGCCCGAGGCAGCTCTGCTGGACTGGATCCACCTGCAGGGATGGGGCTGGGGGAGGCGCCTGAGCCAGGCGAAGCAGCCCCAAAGGTGCGCTCCCTCTGTCTGGTAACTTTCCTCTCCCTCCTCTCTCCCCCGTAGCTGAGCCCGGCCAATGGGTTCTCCTACCGTCATTCCCTGAAGCAGAGCCCAGGCCCCGAGCCTGCACCCCCCGGAGACAGCTTCCCACCAGGGGGCTCCCCCAACACTGACAGGTACCCCCACCCACCCCAGCCCTGCCAAAGTGCTTGGTGAAATGTTGAAATGGAACCTGCAATAAGGGAACACAGCCACCAGGGGGCAGTAGCCCATTTCCCTGGCTCACTCACTCTATAGATGCCCAGATGGACTGTTATTCCCAGAGTCAGCCCAGACACCCCCTTGTCCTTTCAGAACTTAAGGAAACACCACTCTTAAGCCGCTGAACGATGTCCTCCCGGCATGGGGTGTCTTCCCCCCTGCTCCTTAGCTCTTGGGTCTAGCTGGCTTCTTGGACCCAGATTTGGAGGACTGTGGAGGCAATGGGAGCCCTTCCCCCCAGGCCGGCCCAGGGCCCACTGCCTCCACCATCGCCATCCTCCGATCCTTGTCAGCGCCCAGTATGGCTTTCTAGCCATCAGCTCCCTCTGTTGCACTTGGGACTTCTTTCTCCTTGTGGTCAAGGACAGCAACAAGGCTAATGCTCATTCTTTCCAGCCCTTTACTCTAATGCCGCTGTGGAGTGGGCACTTTCAGCATGTTGAACTGAAGATGTTGCCCCAGGGAAGTGACCTACCTAGCTAGGCAGGATGGCAGCCAGGATCTGAACCCAGGCCTCTAGACCCAGCCCTCTTGCTACATTATTGTGCTGCCTTTTGTAGCAGAGAGAGAAATTGCTGCGGGAGTGGGGCAGGGGGGCTGGGGGGAGGGCATTGATCTGCTCCAGCTGAGAGTCTGGTGACTGGTGAGAGGCAGGGGAGGGGTCTTCACAAAGCACTTGGAATCCATACAGTTGTCCCCCAGTCAAACAGGCTGCCCCATGTGGGGGGTGGGGAGCGTCAACTCAGAAGATCCTGGGCTCCCTCCCAAATCCAAGTTTAAGTTTTGCAATCAGAAAGGGCTGACTTTTTAATTTCTGATGAGAGCATATCCCCCCCGCCCCAAGAAAGGACCAGCTGTGAGGCTAGCTGGGTGGGCATCGAACGTCCAGACAATGCTTTTCTGAAGGCCGCTGCTGCTAGCAGCCTCTAGCTTTCACACGCTGCCTCTGGTGCTGGCGACCTTGGTGGTGAAAGCGTTCCCCACACTGACTTGTGTTTGACTGATGCATTGCTTTGATGACACCCAAAATAAGCAGCCTGACAAACCGAAGCAGTAGAAACCCTGAGTTACATGCAGAAGCGGAGAGCCGTGGGGCAGCTATGTGGCGCAGTGGATAGAGCTCCCTGGGCAGCTGCATCCAGCTCCTTCCTCCATCGGGGCCAAATTGTGCTGATGGCTCGACTCTCTTCATGTTGCATCAGCCACATGAGCCTTCCCTGTTTCTCCGATAGCTTCATCTCCACTGTGCTTATGGGGTAGAGCGCCCACCTTCTCTTCCACTCCTCCCCAGGCACTCAGCACAGGGCCTGATTTTCTTTTTTTGCTCTTACAAATAGGCCTGCCAGGAGCATTTTTGTACAGGTGGGTCTCTTCCTTCTGTTGATAGACTTCTTAGGGTGTATGCTCAGTAGTGGGATTGAAAATGGTTCTTAAACCTATATTCCTTCCAGAGTAAAACTACCTTTAAAAAACTCCCAAATTATAAAGCTTCTGGTGACCAGAGATATCTGTTCAGTCCAGCTCATTTCAGTTGGATTCGAAGAACCTGTCAGGTGCCCCTTTGGCTCCAAGGGGAGCTGGCTGAGTAAAGGTGACCTGTGGTACGTGAGCAGGGCTCAGAGTTCACACTGATCAGGCTCGGACTCTGGGGCCTGTCTCAGCAGGTGCCATGGAGCCACCTGGGTTTCCCCCTTTGGATTCTGTCTAAAGGACCTGCAACCCCGTGGAAGTGTTCAGTCTATGAAACATTGTCCAGAAGGCAGATTTTATTTAACCAGGCCACAAACATAAAAGATTCGTACTCAAGTATATAAATATTCTGGAAATTTATGCAGCCTTAAGGACTAGGTAGAATGTCCTTATAATGTCACCCTGGAACCAAGAGCTGCCTCCATGTAAGAAAGAATTCAGAGTTGCTAGGGAATCCACTTGCCTGGTAGGTCTACCTTCCTTTGGAACCTACACAGTCCACACAACTCACAGTACCAGTAAAGGGACAGGTCCAGATCATAGCTCCCTGCTGTGCCAGTCCATCCGCTTTGTGACTTCATGTGAGGACATCATGGCCTTCTGTCATGTCTTTGCTTCTCCTGATAGCTCTTAGTGACTACAGGAGGATGGGAGCCCCCAGCTCATGGGAAGGGGGACACTTTGAGGGCTGGGATATTCTGTCCCAGGCAGTGACCCCCAGCTTCCAGTCACTGGGACAATTTTGTAGGGCCATTTAGTAATGTCTCACATATGGCGCATGGAGATTGCAGCGGGGCAGACAGGTGGGATGCTTGTGGCTTCCTGGAACTGCTTCCTGGGTTCTGTTCCCCCGCGGTGAGGGGAGTCGTCTCCAGTATGTCTGGGGCTTTGTGGGTCTCTGCTCCCTCTTGGTCCGAGCTATGCCCAAGTGCTGATGGGGAAAGGTAAGCGGCCCAGACCCTCCCAGCTCCCTGGCTTCTTCAGTCACTGCCTCCTCCCTGCCTGCCTCCTGCCTCCTGCCTTCTCAGGATCTCCTCCCAGGAGGCCCAGCAGGGCTGACCCACTTTGCGCTCCTACCCTCTCCTTGGCAGCCCGGTTGCTGCATCCACCGCTTCTATTCTGCTGGCCTGCCCCATAGGCCAGGAGGGAGGAGGAGACCCCCCTCTCGACCCCTTGCCATTCTCTGCGCAGGAGACTTGAGCCAATGGCCATGGCCAAATTCGCCAAAATCCGTTATGACTTCACGGCGCGTAATGCCAACGAGCTCTCTGTGCTGAAGGACGAGGTTCTGGAGGTAAGAGGGCCCACCAAGCCCTTCCTGCCCTACTTCCCTGGGCCCTGGGCTGGGGCTTGGGCTGGGGGAGAGGCCACCATTGCCCAGGGCCTCAGGGTCAGAGGCTGGGAGAAGATGCAACCCAGGACTGGCCAGGAACCTGTCCCTGTTCTTGGCTGGAGGGGGAAGACAGAAAGACCTGTCCCTGGCCTGGAGCAGGATTTAAGCATCCTGGTGACCATGGAATGAGCCAGCAGAGACAGACCGTGTTGGACAGCCTGTTGCCTTCTCCTCCCCCTGCCCTCAAGGGCCTGGCTGGGCCCTGTGTATTGTCCTCCTGAAAACACTGCATTTGCCCCAGGCAAAGCCCTGTCTCTATGCTAAGACAGGGAGCCCTCTGGGGCCTCTCTGACTGAGCCCCTCAGATCTCTTGTATGCCCCATTGGCCGGGGGGGGGGGGGGTGGCCTGGTCCCCAGAAGACAAAGGGCCAGGCTCAGCACCCAGCTCAGCTGTGTCAGACACAGCCAGTGCTTCCACGGGCTGTGGGTGGGGGCAGAGAAGGAAGGAATGGCACACCACGACCTTGGACTAGGCAGAAGCCCATGGATGCTGAGCTGATGCTCTCTTCCTTGGGCCAGTCACCCCCCAGAATCCTCCGGGCTCCCCTGTGGCCCAAATCCAGGTCATCTGCTCTGGGGATGGTAAGTAGAATGGGAAGGGTATGGGGGAAGGGCACGGAAGAAGCCCCAGTGAGCCGAGCCTGGCTTCGCGGGCAGGACCCACAGCTAGGAGGGGGCAGTCACTGATTTGGATGAGCGTGGGCTAGAATTGCCTTGGAGCCTCCGCTGGCCAGGCGTGTCATGTTCCCAGCAGGGCAGTGCCCGGGCAACAGAGACCCCTGCAGACTAGCTGAAGCCTCTGTAAGCTCTCTCCCCCTACCGAGGGAGGGAAGAGGCCACACGGAGCAGGGGACAGTGGATCCAGCTGGCAGTCAGTTGACCTTGGTTCTAGGTCACTATAAGCTTGCAGTGACCTAAGGCAAGTTCTCTTCCCTGTCTGGGCCTAAGCTTGGGCCCAGGTGATCTTTAAGGCCATTTCCTGCTCTGAGAGCCTGGTCTTAGGAAGGGGGCCCTTCAGCCCAGGCTAGCCCCAGCTAGTTGACTGGTAAGGATGTGAGCCCAGGGAAGCTAGGTTTTGTGGGTAAGAAAGAGGTCAGTAGTCTGTCTGGGCTGATTGTGGTGACCTGAAGATGACCCTGAACTGTCCCCCAAGGTGCTGGAAGACAGCAAGCAGTGGTGGAAATTGAGGAACCGCAGCGGCCAGGCTGGCTACGTGCCCTTCAACATGCTGGACGTCATCCGGCTGGAGGACGTGTACCCTCTAAATGAGCAGGTGGGGAGCGCAGAAACCTAGCTGAACCTCTTTAAGGCATGGTGATTAAGCACCTATGGGATCACATGGAGGCCCAGGAAGGAGCCCCTGTTCTTCCAAAGCTCCTGTCCTACCTGGGGACAGGGAGCACAGGGGCAGGAGGTGGGGATGAGGGTGCAGCCAAAACCGGGGGACATCCGTACGGGGTCCAGTGAGGAAGGAAAGGCCATCTCCTGTAGGAGGTGATGCCTGAGCTGAACCCTGAAGGAAGGTGAGGACTCTAGGAGGCAGAAGGGAGAAGGAGAGTGTTTCAGGCCAGTGGAAATATGAGGATGACAGGCTGAAATCTGAATCTAGACCAGTGTGGGGGCCCTCGAGGCTAGCGAGTGTGGGGGCCCTTATGGTTAGTGAGTGTGTAGAGGGTGTGTGGGGAGAGGGACATATGGCAGGCAGAGGAGAGGAGCTGAATTCCACGCTGCTGACACCTGGCCCAGACTGGTTAGCATATCTCCCCAGGGAAGCAGAAAGCTCCTGGGAGGAGTGGGGAGGGGCCCTGGAGAAGAGTTCTGGATTCCCAGTGGCCAGAAGGACAAGAAGGATAGCAGTGGCCCTAGCATCAGCTGAGATGATTGGTGGAGGAGCAGAATTGAGGGCAAAGCTGAGGAGTGCCATCTACCAGGCCACTAGTAATGAAGTACTGAAGCTCAGGACAGGGGGAGGGGCTGGATAATTAGGTTGGAGAACCACCAGCATAGTGATGCTAAACCCACTCAAGCAATGAGCTCGCCCAGAGAGAGCAGAGAAAGGGGTCCAGGACAGCACTGGGAGTCACCCAGAGTGCATCACCAAAACTCAGCAGGAGAATCTATCAGCAGTGTCCAATGCTGGAGAGAGGTCGAGACACTTAAGGACTGAGGAGAGGCCCCTCACCCCACCCCAATCAAGTAGTTAAGAAATCCCAGGGAGCTTGGAGAGAGACCCTTCTGTGGCAGCTAGAAGGGGAAGGAGTGCAGACAATGGGTATAGACGGCCCTTTCTAGATGTCTGACTGTGAAAGGAAAAGAGATTTTGAGAGTATATAGCAAAGCCAAGTTAAGGTTTATTAAGGATAGGACGGGCCTGACACATTTGCAGACAGCCGAGAAGGGAACAAATGAGACTGAAGATGAAAAAGAGGGAGAGAGAAATAGGGGTAGAAAGGGAGGAAGGGAGGGAAGAAGAGAAAGAAAGAGAGAAAGACAGACACAGGCAAAGGTGGGGGGAGAGAGGAGAGAGACAGAGGCAGAGAGACAGAGAGAAAGACAGAAACAAAGATAGAGACAGATAGTGGTGGGGGTGGGGGGAGAGAGGAGAGAGACAGGCAGAAAGAAAGACAGAAACAGACAGAGGGAGACAGAGGTGGGGGTGGGGGGAGAGGAGAGAGACAGGCAGAGAGACAGAAAGACAGAAATAGAGACAGAGAGAGACAGATAGAGGTGGGGGAAGAGAGGAGAGAGACAGAGGCAGAAAGAAAGACAGAAACACAGACAGAGAGAAACAGATAGAGGTGGGGGTGGGGGGAGAGAGAGAGGAAGAGAGACATACACAGAGAGAATAAGGTCAGGGCAGTCCCCACCCACAGTCAGTTGTTCTCTCTACCTTCACACCAACACCTGCCCTTCTTGGGGTTTAGAGACACCCTTAAGAACAGGACATTCAGATACCTTACTTTCTTTTTTTGTTTGTTTTGGAGGTTTTGTTTGTTTTTTGCTAGGCAAGGGGGTTAAGTGACTTGCCCAGGGTCACACAGCTATTAAATGTCAAGTGTCTGAGGCCAGATTTGAACTCCAGTCCTCCTGCCTCAGTCTCCACCCTGTTGGCCATGCCCCCCAAATGCGCCCTCCCACTGTTCCAGATGATCAGATGGAGAGGTCCATTCAGGTGGCGTCAAGCAGCCTCGAGGATGCTCCTAGGGTGATGGGAGGCCTCTGCCCTAGGCCTGTTCTGTTCCACCCCAGAGATGTGGTTAAAGGCACACTGGGCACTTTCACCAAAGCTGCAAATCCCCTGCCCTCCAGCAAGCCTTGAAAAGCTACCCTGTGAGTGCCAGGTCTGACAAAACAAGCCAAGCCCTGCCCTCCAGGGGCTTACATTCTATGGGGGGGAGGGGCAGAGAGGAAGCAACATGTATACTGAGGGCAGAGGTCTAAGAGGAAAGGCAGTTTGTTGGCATTTGGATAGGGGCTGCTGGGTAAGGCAGAGTGACAGAGGATCCCCAGGAGAGGTGGGGCTGGGGGCATTCACTGGGAGCATAGGAATGCCACTCTGATGATCAGTCCCTGGCAAAGCAGGACCACAGAGTGGCCTGCCTGGCCAGCCTGGCAAGGCTTATGCAGTCCTAGAGCCAAGTGGCCAGGTGACCCTCGCCCCCCCACTGCTCAGTCCCTCTCTCTCCAGATGCCCAGAATCTGACAGGGGCGGCATGGCCCTACCCCACTCCAAAGGACTGAAACCCAAAATCCCAAACCCAATAGGGACTTCTGCCTTTTCCCTCTCTTCCAGGACAATCAGAAATACCGAGGAGACCTGAGTCTCCGGGGCCCAGGCCCCACCAGCCCCTTCCACAAGCTGCCTCCCAGCTATACAGGGGACAGGGACGCCAAAGAGCGTGAGTCACTGAAATCCTGGGCCCACTGCAGGGCTGGAGGGAGGAGGCAAGACTGGGCCTAAGACAAGACCTCTGCTCTCATCTGAGAAATAAGGAGGATGCTGATATCTGGAATGAGAGGAATTTGTTCACCTGGGGTGGGGGAGGGGCCAGACAGCATCCATGGCAAAGGAGGGAGGGGGACTGCAGGGTCCCAGACCCTCCACAGACCAGGACCAGGCTGATCAGGGAGAGGGCACTTGGGAGGTGAGCTGGGGGGTGGGGGAGAGGCCATATTTCCTGCTAGGAGACAGGGCCCTCTGGGACACCACATTCCCTTCCCCTCTCCCAGTGCTGCCCTGACCCCCCAACCCCCAGCATAGGAGTGAGCTTGGTAGAGGACAGGAAAGCTTGGAGACCCCCAGAGAGAGAACATGTCCCCAGGGGGTGCCTCGGGAGCTCCAAACAGGAGGCAGGACACCTGACAGTCCCCCTGGAGGTCAGGTTTCAGCCAGTGTGAGGCCACAGGGCATCCTGGGCGCAGGCCAGAGAGGAGTGCAGCCCGGGAGTTGCCAGGGGCACTGCCAGTGACCACCTGGCTCTGCGGCTCCTTGCAGAACTCATCCACCATATGGATGAGCTCAACCATGAGCTCATCAAAAAGATTACCAACCCCAAAGGGCAGCCTCCACCGAGGAACTTCCGGGTGGAGAAGAGCAAGGCTGCTGTGGCCCCACTGACCTACGGCTCCAGCGCCCAGGAGGTCAGAATGTGGCTGGAAGCCAAGTCCTTCAGCCCAGGGTAAGTCCTGGAGGCTGGCGGGGAGTGGGGGTAGGTCTGGAGCCTTGAATGCCAGGACAGTGAGGGAGCCCGGCCGAGTCAAACCAAGGGTCACCAGGCCCACCACCCCATTGCTGCCCTCACCCTGTACCCCCTTCCTCCCAGGATCGTGGAGCACCTGGGCATCCTGACAGGTGCCCAGCTCTTCTCCCTTAACAAGGACGAGCTGAAGAAAGTGTGCGGGGACGAGGGCACCCGCGTCTACAGCCAGCTGACCGTGCAGAAGGGCTTCTTGGAGGTCAGATTTCCCCCCCCAGGTCTCAGCCTTGACCTTCTGACCTTCCCCTGCCTGGGCTGCCCCCTGTCTCTATTTGGGTCTCTGTCTGTCCTCATCTCCCCATCTCCTGTGCCTCCCCATCCTCAGGGCTTCCAGGGCCCCCCAGCGAAGCTCCAGATGGTCACATGTGGGGGGTTGGGGGGGAGGGTGCAGAGGAAGCATTCCCCTCCCTTGGGAATCCTCAGACTGAAGATGGGATAGGATTCAAGAGTCACTCAGGCCTCCCCAGTCTGTGAGCAGGTTCCTATCTCAGCCAGCTCAGCTTCCTCCTCCTCTCCTCCTCTTCCTCCTCCCCTCTCCCCCTCCTTCTCCACCTCCTTCTCCTCCCCTTTCCCTCCACCTCCCCTTTCTCCCTCCCTCCACCTCCTCTTTCCCCCCCTTCCCTTCCCCTCCTCCCCCTCCCCTTCCTCCTTTTCCTCCTCTCCTCCCTTCTCCTTCTCCCCCTCCTCTTCCCCCTCCTCCCTACCCCTCCTTCTCCACCTCCTTCTCTTCTTCCCCTTCTGTTCCTCTCCCCCTCCCCTTTCTCCTTTTCCTCCTCTTCACCCTCCCCTCTCCTCCCTCCTCCTTCTCCCCTCCTCTTCCCCTCCCCTCCTCCCCTTCCCTGCCTCCTTTTCCTCCTCTCCTCCCTCCTCCTTCTCCACCTCCTTCTCCTCCCCCCCTCCTTCCTATCCCCTGTCCTCTCCCCTTTCTCCCTCCCTCCTCCCCTCCCCCCTCCCCCTTTTATCCTCTTAAGTCACTAGTCTAACTGAAACCCCACCCTGCTTTTGTTTCTCCTTTAGAAAAACCAGGGGGGGTCCGAGTTGGAGGAGCTTCTGCTAAGGTTCCAGAAGAAGACCATGGAAGAGGGCCAGAGCTAGGCCTTTGTCAGGGCTGGGGAGGAAAGGGGCTCCCTGGCCCAGCACCACTGTCCTGGGGGCTCTCCTCAGTATTGTGTGAAGTGTTATTTTATATCCCTACTCTTTTATGGGGAGGGTGCCCCCATGTGGACACAGGACAGCATGGCGGCAGCAGGCCTGGCCTGCCTGGCCCGCCTGCCCCAACTTGACCCCCCTGCCCCACTGCACCCAGGGCAGATCTTCCCCTCCCTTTGGGGCCCCCAGGGCCAGGACACCCTCACTCTCACGCCCTGGACATCTCCAGCTACTTCTGCGCTGCCCACCTGGAAGGGCTGACCTGGCCCCCAGATGGCCCCCAGAGCCAGCGACACCCTTCCTCCCCACTCCTCTCTCTGACAGGCCTCCTGGCTCTCCTCAAGTACATAGCCACTCACTCATGGTGCATCATAGAGGAGACATCTGAGACAGTCAGAGGCATCTCAGAGCCTACCTGCCCTGCCCACCCCCACCCCCCAGCTCAGGTCTGGTGGGCAGCTGCTTCCGCATCAAGGAAGAGGCTGTCCTTGTCACACTAGTCTGGCCCCTGGGATCTCAATGGAATGTGTCAGTAATAGTCACCAACTCTATCCCAGCCCAGACCTGAATGTTCAGTGTCCCTCTACTTGGGGGCCAGCCAGGAGTTCTGTACCAGCTCCTCAGCTCAGCCAATCTCTGGCCTGACTGTCATGCCCTGAAGAGAGGGGGGCAGCATGGCATGGTGAAAGCCCACCCCCACTCATCTTGGCCAGCCCGGGTACCTGGACGGAGAGACCTGGGAGGTGCCTGGTGCCCTCCTTCCTTCTCTGCCAGGCTCTTCCTAGACAGTGGGGGAGGGGGGATTCACCCCCCCCCAGTCACTACCCTGCCTTCCTGGGCTAAAAGTTCCTCCTGAGGCCCGCTCCTGCTGCCCCCAGCCTGGTGGGGCTCTGGGAAGGCCAGGGATCCCCTCCGTGCCGGCCCATTGGCCTTGGGGGTGAGGCCAGTGCCCACAAGGGCTCCTTTCTTTTCCTCAGGAGGCACTGGCTCAGCCACGGGGAGGGGCCAGGCTCAGCAGGAGACCCGAGAAGCCAAGACTGGCCCCCAGGGAGGGGGTGGGTGCCTCATCTGTCCTGGTACATTAGTTCCTTTGTAAGTTCCTGACTCCATCCTCCCCACCCCGGCGCCTAGGGACCAGCCAGGAATGTACCCAGAAGCTCTGGCTCAGACAACCTGGAAGAGGACCCACTATAGCCCCACACCCTGACCCACCGTCTCCCAGCCCAAGATCACAGGGTACAGGGCCCAAGACCCATGGAAGAGTCATTAAAAACTCTCATGTATCCACTAGCCACTGGCTCTCTGTATGCCCTAGGGGGAGCCCCCAGGCTGCCCCTGGACAGGTCACCGGGTGGCCCCAGCCCCCTTCTGACCGGCAGAGCCCCAGCCTCACAGCCAGCAGGCCAAAGTTCTGCTCCAGTACCGACTAAGTGGGTGCCCTTGAGGAAGTGCTCCAACTCCCCTCCCCTGCAAAGTAAGGGTGTTCACCTAGGTGACCTCAGAGGTGCCTCCCAGTTCTGTGACTGGGTTTGAGGTCAGTGCCAGGCTGGGCTGGAAGGATGGCGTGGCAGGAAGCCCACACCAGGGGGCCAGAGAAGGACGGTGAGCTGGGCTCTCCCAGCGTGAGAAGTTGGGGAAGGCTTCTACCAGCGGGCTGAGGTGTGGGGGCCCAGCCTGAAGAACTGACCTGCAGTGACCTTGCCCCTCATTCCATGTCTAACCCTTCCTGGCTTCTGCTGAAGCTGTGCAAGGCCTCACCAGGACAGAAGAACGGAAAGCGGCGGGAGGGGCAGCTCAGTGGATGCAGAAGGAGGGGGCGGGCATCGGGGAGCGGCTGGTGAGCAGACAACCTGTGTAGGAGGTGGGGAGCATTTGGTCTTGGTGGGGAGGAGAAGATTGCCCCACTCTTTCCAGAAGCAATGATGATGTTGATTATGATTCCAAACTCGAAAAGGGGAAGAGGTTGGAGCTCAGAAATGACAGACCACAGGGAGATGGATCGGGGCTTGCCCTCCCTGGAGCTCTTGCAGAGAAAGCTGCCTGTGGCAGAGGGGCTCCACTGGGGGCCCCTTCCAGATCAGAGATGTGGGGCTTCTGCTCCCGGAAGTGTCTGGGGGGGGGTAGTGGGGTAGTTAAGATCCAAAGCTATGTTCTTGTGGCCAAAGACCAGGAGAGGAGGAGCCCACTCCCATCTGGATGTGGGCAGTGAATGTGCCCTTGGCCTTGCGTTGCCTAGCCCTCAGTATGGGGGCAGAAGCCAGATGTGGGAGGGAAGGGGGTCAGTTATACAGGGAGAAGGGCAGCCAGAGGAGGGACCTGGGGGGAGGGGATCAGACACGCAGGGTATGGGCAGCCAGGTGTCCCCCCCAGAGAAGGAGGGACCTGGGGGGAGGGGATCAGACACACAGGGTATGGGCAGCCAGATGTCCCCCCCAGAGGAGAAGAGACTTGGGGGAAAGAGGAAGAAGGAGTCACTGACAAATTTCTTGCCTCTGTCCTTGGTCTCACACAGTTCAGTGCTCAGTGTACCAATCTGTGGGGGCACCACAGAGAAATGGGTACTACCCTGTTTGTCGCACTCCCATGGCCCACGGGAGAATCACACCTTAGAGTGCCGGGGATTTGAAGGAAACGGTGTGGGGGGGGGAAATGCATTGTGGAAGGTAGACGCCTGGCCCCCCAACTGTGCTCTTCAATCCCGAAGGGGCTGAGCCCAGGGATGCCAGGATGAAGAAGACCCTATTCTGTGGTGAAGCTGGAAGGGACCCGGCCTCTTCCTCCTCCTCCCTGGGTCACTTCCTCCGGGGGAACTTGGGGGGAACCCCAGGGAGGGAGCAGGGGGGCGGGCTGTGGGTTAGGGCCCTGGAGAAGGGCAGCTCTTCAGGCCAAGAGCAGGGCCTTGGCCCCCATGCTCACAGAGGGCCTCTCACTTCTCAGGATTCCAGGGGTTGCCCTGAGGGGTTGGGAGGGGTTGTTTGTCCAGGTTCTTAATGTTGTTTTGTGTCCTGGACCCCTTTGAGAGTCTAGCCAATCAAAAGATCAATAAACATTTATAAAGAGCCTACTTTGTGCCAGGCACTGGGGACACAAAAAGAGGCATCAGCTGGTCCCTGCCCTCAAGCAGCTTCCCTTCTAAGGGGGAGACAGAAAACAAGCAAACACATACAAACAGGGAAGCCCTGGGATTCAGGGGCTTAGGGAAGGCTTCCTGGAGGGGAAAGTTTAGTTGGGACTTGGGGCAGGGAGGTCAGTGGTGAGAGCAGAGGAGGAGCCCAGAGCTCGGAGATGGAGGGGCTTGTTCATGGAACAGCCTTGGGGGGGGCCACCCCACTGGATCAAAGAGGACCTGGTGAGTGTGAGGTGTGAGAAGACTGGGGAGAGGGGGCAGGGCATAAAGGGCCTAGAAGACCAAGCAGAGCTTTTATATTTATGCCTGGAGGCAATTAGATTAGTCTACAATGCAGGGGGTGACATGATCAGACCTGGGCTTTAGGAAATCATGTTAGTGGCTGAATGGAGGATGGGCTGGAGTAGTGGGGAGAGAAGGAAGCAGGCAGACCTCCCCCCCCCAGCAGCAGGTGTGAGTGATGAGGGTCAGCAGCACGAGCCTCGTCTCAGCCACTGGTGGGCTCGGTCACCCCAAAGGTTACTCCTTCCTCCTCATCTAGGATGTCTGGGCCATTCTTACTGCAAAGTGCAGCCTGCATCCTGACCTCTAGACCTTCCAAACTGCCTAGGTGGGGAGACTCCACCCCCTCCCCCTAGAGTACAAAAGAATAAATCTAGAGACCCCACCCAGTAAGGTTCTCACCAAGTCAAGAGCAAGTTAGGCAAAGAGATGCCCTCTGCCAATCAAAGCACGCCTCTTCACCATAGGTCATCTTCACAAGGTACAGGCCCAAGCTGAGACTTTCGCCCCTTGCCTCAAAAGAATTTGGGTTAGGGGGCAGCTAGGTGGTACAGTGGATAGAGCCCCAGCCCTGAAGTCAGGAGGACCTGAGTTCAAATCCGGCCTCAGACCAAACACTTGACACTTACTAGCTGTGTGACCCTGGGCAAGTCACCTAACCCCAATTGCCTAAAAATTAAAAAAAAATTTGGGTCCCATTTGTTTGAGGGAGGAATGACAAGGTATAGGCTCTGCAAACCCTCCCCCCTTGAACTCTCCTTGAATTTCCCCACTTGATGAAGTTTCTGGCATTTGCCTGAGGCTATAATCCTCTCAATTGGCCTTGCCTTTCATTATGGCCTTGGCCCAATCTCCCAATTCTCAGTTACCCTTCACCTAGCCCAGTTCTTCATCATCTGCTCACCCTGGCTACTTTCCATCCTTGATCCTATCTAGACACCCGCTCTCCTGGTCCAGGTTCCTGGGCTCTGACCTCCCAGTCACCCCAGGCTACAGGCCACTCCCATCCAGATCCTCCCTAGACCCCTTCTACCAATCACCCCATCCACTCCTAGATCCCTCCCGAAGTCTTTCTGTATATAAAATCCATCTTGCTTCCTTTAAGTTGCTCAGATTCAATGTGGCCCACTTGCATTAGCAATACAAATGCCCAGATTCCTTAAGAGTCTGGCCAATACAGTGGATTTTTAGCTCTACCGGTGTTCTAATAAACTTGTCTTTGGCTGAAAAGAAGGCTTGGGTCGAATTCATTCAGACAGGACCCACATGTTACTATCTGGGGGTCCCAGCACCCCTAAACCAACAATCCTGCCAGAACCGTTTCCAGAATAAGTGCCCTCCCATCTTGCCCAGGCCTTCCAAGGCCTATCTGATGGCCCATGAGGCCTGCTCCCCCAGACCCCAGATACATCGAGGTGTCATTGTGGATCCAGACACAGAGGCCCCTGGTGTGACATGAGCCCCCACCAGAGGACTTCTCATCACGGTCGTCGGCTGAGACGTTATTTGACGCTCAGACACATCGCTGAAGTAGCTTTTAGAGAGGAGTTTTACTAAGGTGGACAAGAAGAATGGTTGGTATCAGAAGTCTACACTCTCCCTCCCACCTGTACACCCAGACTCCAGAGGAACATGGGCTTGAGAGCACAGGGGCAGGAACCCCCATATCCTGGCTGTTGGAAGACCCCTTCTCCCTCTCCTGGGGGTGCTTGAGGAGTTCTCCTGGGTGGCTGTAGTTTGTATCTGAGCCCTTTATAGAGCAAAGAATCTCCACACAGTCTTAGGAAATGCTTAGGGCCTGGAAAGGAGATGGGCAGTTTCCAGACGGCAAGCCTTTCCCCCCCCCACCCCGTACCTCGGAGCCCAGCTCGCCGTCCATCCGTCCTTCTGTCTCAGATACACGCATGATGGCCAGGCTCCACAAGGCATCCATTCAGATGTATGCTGCAGTCTGGACAATAAGCATTTTTCATCCACTTGGTCTTTCCTACATGGATGGACAGGCCAACCTTGGTTGCCTCATGACAGATCAGATCATGTGACATCTCCCCATTAGACTGTTAGCACCTTGTGAGCAGGGCCTGACTTACTTTTCTATGTGCATCCTTAGTACTGTGCATTGCACACAGCAAGCACTTAATCAATGCTTATTTTTCATTCATTCATTCCTGTGAAGGATGAGAGGGAGAGAAAAATCCCCTTTCCTGCCCTCCCCTCCAAGGGGCTGCGGTGCCTCCCTTAACCACCTCTAATTAAACTGAGAAGTTTTAGGGTCACAGGTTGGTCAGAGGGCCTCCAGTGATGCTGTTCCCTTCTCAGTTACTCAAGGGTCTCACATGCCACTCAAAGGGAGAGCATGGCACAGCCTCCTTTTGGCAGCCCCGCTCCAAGGGAGAGCCTTTCCCCTGAGTCTTCTCTCCTCCAGGACAGACATCCCTCGCTCCTTGGAGTAGTCCTGAGCACCTACCTCCCTGCAGGCCACAGTTCTCCATCAGAGTCTCTCTGCATCTCAGGCCATCTCCAGGTGCCTGATGTGTATCTGGCCACTGGACTCGCGTGGCTCCAGAGGACAGAGTGAGGCTGCCTCACTCAAAGCCAGTTCATCAGCTCCCTGATGTCATGGTTCTCTTCTAGAACAAAGGACAAACCAGGGCCAGCCTGACTGTTGGCTGCAGCCTGCTTATCAAGCTGGCTCACGGACTGGTTTCTGGCCAGCTCTATGACTCAGGACTTTTCAGTGTTGCCACCGCATGGCTTGGCAGCTAGGGGGCGCAGGGGTAACTGCCAGGCCTCGAACCTGTTGGTGAGGTAGGGGTGTTTGTCTCAAGAATGTGAAGACTTTCCCCAGCAGAATGGGTGGATGAGAAGGGTTCGTTCCAATGGCTCTGTGGAGCACTTAGAGTGTGGGCAGACACCGAAGATGCCAAGGTCGCCCACTGCATCCTGGACCATCACCAGTCATCTTGACTTGTCCTGCCACTGGACTGCGATGACTCTGGAAGAGAGAATGAGGCAGACAACCTCATCCAGCTCTGCCTCACTTAAGTTTATGCACAGATCAAGACGTCACCCATGATGTCCTTGGTCCTCATCAAAAACAAAGGGCAAACAACAATATCTCTGTCTATATGTGTGTATGCACACACATACATGCATACACACATGTGTATATATGTTTATGTACGTCCATACTACATACACTGCAGATAAAATAAATTCAGTTCTTGATGGCTAAAAAAACAAATAATGTTCTGTTTGGCTTTCAAAGCTCTTCATCACTCAGACCCTCCCCCCTTTCCAGTCTTCTCACATCTCGCTCCCCAACACATCCTCTCACACAGTGGCCCTGGCCTCCTGGCTGTTCACCAAGACCTTCCCTCTCGTGGCTCCAGGCATTTTCTCTGCCTGTCTCCCAGGCCTGGAACACTCTTCTTTCTCCACTCCAACTTCTGACCTCTCAGGCTTCCTTTAAGTCTCAAATATATTCCCACCTCCTCCAGAAAACCTTCCCCAGCCCCTCTTAATTCAAGGACCATCTTTGGCCTCTTTTTGTATCCCCAGTGCTTGGCATGCTGCCTGGCAAGTAGTAGTCCTTCACCAATGTTTGTTGATGGATTGGCATGAGGAGTAATCCAGGCCCAGGAGCTCTGAGGTCCCTGACACCCTGTTCTGAGATCCTAGAGAGGGCCAGGTGCTGGAAATGCCAAAGATCCATGGGAGTGCAACCCCACTGGAGGGGAGCCCCAGAATCAAGGGAACCAGGGCAAGACTAAGCAGGGCTGACACCCCCACCCACAAGGGTATGGAACCTGGCCGTAGCACAAAGTCCAACCTCAGGAACTAAAGCTGGAGAGATGAACACATCCCCGAAGAAACAAAAGAAATCGTAAGAAATAATAGCCAACATAAAATTACAGAAAACCTAACTTGACTAACTGAGACCCAATGAAAAAAAATGGGTCTTTCACCAGGACCACACAAATCCCTGGAAGAAGTGAAGCAAGAGATTAAAGGTGATAAAGGCCCCTAAAGGAGAATCCAGAGCTTAACTTGGGAAATGGCCAGACAACAGTCTCCCAGTGACTCCATGAGAAAGCCAGAAGATTAGAGAAAAATCCAGAAGACTGAAAAGAGAAAACACAAACTATCAAATGTCAAAAACAACTGATCTGGAAAACGGGCCAAGAAGAGATCATTTAAGAATCACTGGACTTCCTTAAAGAACCAAAAAAACCAAAAAACTGATTGCAGAATTTCTAGAAATCACACATTAAAATTCCCCAGATCTGCTAGAAGCAGAGGGCAAAGTAAAAATGGAAACAGAGTCCACTGATCTCCACCTAAAAGAACCCCAAGATCTTCACCGCAGCGGAAGCAGGCCTAGCATGTCCCAGTCACCACCATGCACCTGGTCGTGTCTGCGCACAGGCTCTGCACACCCTTGAGGTGACCGGGCAGGAGACCGTCGCCCAGATCAAGGCCCATGTGACATCCCTGGAGGGTATTGCTCCCGAGGACCAGGTCCTGCTTCTAGGTGACTGCCCGCTGGAGGATGAAGCCATCTTGGGGCAGTGCAGGGTGGAGCCTCTGGCCACTCTGGAAGTGGCTGCTCGGATGCTAGAAGGTAAAGTCTATGGCTCTTTGGCCCAAGCTGGAAAAGTGAGGGGTCAGACTCCCAAGGTGGCCAAGCAGGAGAAGAAGAAGAAGAAGAAGATTGGACATGCTAAGAGGAGGATGCAGTACAACCGACACTTTGTCAATGTAGTGCCCACCTTTGGCAAGAAGAAGGGCCCCAATGCCAACTCCCAATCCCCTGGTACTTTCTGTCTGTCCCCAATAAAGTCACTGCGACTCTAAAAACAAACAAACAAACAAATGAATAAATGAATAAATGAATGAATATGTAAATAGACAAATAAATAGATAAACAAATAGGTAAGTAAATAAATAAAAGAGTAAATAAGTAAATAATTAAATAAATAAACGAATAAATAAATAAATAGATGAAAGGATCCCAAATGAAAAAATGCAAGGAACGTCATAGCCAAAATACAGGAAAACTATCGCAACTCCTTGCCCTTCCCCAAAGGACATCACCCCCAGATGCTGAGCTGAGGGTTGTCAGACAAGTGGGGCACATGGGGATGTTTAATTTACTCCGGAGGCCTCATCAAGGACAGAAGCCCAGGTCCGCGTGGGAAAGGCCAGCATCTCCCGGATCCTGGCCCATTCTAAGGGGATAGCTGAGCAGAAAGGAGCATCATAGCTCCAGAGCATCCTGGAGAGGGCACTCTGCAGACAAAGGGATTGGACTGCCCAGCTCTTCCCTTCATTTGACTTGTGTAGACCTAGGCAGCTTGTCTCTCAATGTCTCCTTCCCTCCCTTCCCCTCTATGTTTTGGAGCCAAGCGAGGTTAAGTGACTTGCTTAGGGTCACACAGCCAGTAAGTATCTGAGGCCAGATTTGAACTCAGGTCCTCCTGAATTTGGTCACCTATAATCAGATGATAAAGCAGAAGAGACAGCCAGGCTCAGGTTTCCCCGGAGAGCCCTCACAGAGCCAGCTGGCCTAGGGTCCCTGACTCCCTTCCCAGGAGTCCCCAGGCACAGGGAAGATGGGGGCAGGGAAGGAGAAGACATCAAAAGACCAAAGAGCTTCTGGAAGCTCCTTCTGCTCAGGGACTGATGTCTCAATGGAGGAGCCAGAGCGCTTTAGCTTGAAGCCCCAGAAGTGGCTGGTGCACATCAGGCGAGCAGTCACTGCCAGTATAGATACAAAATGAATAGGAGGGAACTGAGGGGAGGGAGGGAAGGAGGGAATCTGGGTGGAGGAGGTGGCACTGAGAGGCAGAGGCCAGGAGGGATGGAGTTCCAGGCAGGGGGCCCAGCTTAGGCAAAAGCCTGTGGACTGGAGATGGAATGTTGTGTGGCCTGCCAGTTGTGCAGGGGAGTAACAAGCCTAGAAAGAGAGGTCGGGTCAGGTTGTGAGGGGCTCCAAATGCCCACCGGAGAAGCTGCTTTTGTGTTCTGCGTTCAATAGGGAGGCACTGCCATCTGTGAGTCCAACTGGCACTTTGGGGATATCATTTTGGTACCCACTTTGGAATGCAGACTGAAGAGGGCTCGGAGGCCCCCCTCCCAGCTTTGGGCCGGCTCACAACCCCTGAGTCACTCAGCCCCAGAGCCCCTCCATCCTGGGCATCTTCGGGTGGCCACTTATGCCGAAAGGCTCAAACCCTGGGCCGTCACCATGGGAGCGGCGGGTCAGGCTCTGGGTCAGGCTCCGGCACCAGCGGGAGGGACGGGCAGATTCTGCTCTCCCTGGCCTCAGCTCTCATCTGCTTTGGAAGGGGGGCTGTGGAGAGGGTGGCAGCGCTCAGTGGTCACTTCCACTGGGACCCTGGACTCAACAAAAGCCCCGAGCCCTCTGAGCTGCCTCTCTGTTGTTTGCTCTCTCCTGAGGAGTGAGCACCCAAGCTTGGAGGAGGCCTGTGAGCCCCAGAGGGCCACAGTGTCAGCAGAGAAGTGGAGGCTGCAGCTCTCCTGGAGAGGCCTCCTACAACACAGCGACTGTGTCAAGCCTGGTGTGCTGTTGTCAGAGGACAGTGAACGGACCATGAGTCCTTTGGACAGAGCCAAGGGGAAAAGGAAAGTCCTGCAAAGTGCATCGTCTTCTGATGAGCTCTAAGTACAGGCTCTGGAGAGAGTCCTTCCTTCCTCCCTTCCTCCCTCCCTTCCTCCCTCTCTTCCTTCCTTCCTTCCTTCCTTCTTCCTTCTCCTTCCTTCTTCCTCCTTCCTTCCTTCCTTCCTCCTTCCCTTCTTCCTTCTTCCTTCCTTCCTCCCTTCCTTCTTCCTTCCTTCTTCCTTCCTTCCTCCCTTCCTTCTTCCCTTCCTCCTCCCTTCCTCCCTTCCTCCCTCCCTTCCTCCCTCCCTTCCTTCCTTCCTTCCTCCTTCTCTTCCATCCCTCCCTCCTTCCTCCTTCCTCCCTCCTTCCTTCCTTCCTCCCTTCCTGCCTCTCCTTCCCCCTTCCTCCTTCCTCCCTCCCCTCCCTCCCTCCCTTCCTTCCTTCCTTCCTTCCTTCCTTCCTTTCTTCCTTCTTCCTTCCTTCCTTCCTTCCTCCTTCCTTCCTTCCTCCTTCCTCCCTTCCTTCCTTCCTCCCTCCTCCTTTCCTTCCTTCCTTCCTCCTTCTCTTCTGTCCCTCCCTCCTTCCTCCCTCACTCTCTCTCTTCCATCCCTCCCTCCTTCCTCCCTTCCTCCCTCCCTTCCTTCCTTCCTCCTTTCCTCCCTCCCTCCCTTCCTTCCTCCCTTCCTCCTCCTTTCTCCCTCCCCCTCCCTCCCTCCTCCCTTCCTTCCTTCCTTCCTTCCTTCCTTCCTTCCCTCCTTCCTTCCTTCCCTCCTTCTTCCTTCCTCCTCCCTTCCTTCCTTCCTTCCTCCTTCACTTCTGTCCCTCTCTTCCTCCCTCACTCTCTCTTCCATCCCTCCTCCTTCTCCCTTCCTCCCTTCCTCCCTCTTCCTTCTTCCTCCTCCTCCCTCCTTCCTTCCTTCCTCCTTCTCTTCCATCCCTCCTCCTTTCCCTTCTCCTCCTTCCTTCCTTCCTCCCTTCCTGCCTCCCTCCCTTCCTTCCTCCCTTCCTCCCTCCTCTCTCCCTCCCTCCTCCCTTCCTTCCTTCCTTCCTTCCTTCCTTCCTTCCTCCTTCCTTCCTTCCTTCCTTCCTCCTTCCTTCCTTCCTCCTTCCTCCTTCCTTCCTTCCTCCCTCCTCCCTCCCTTCCTTCCTTCCTCCTTCTCTTCTGTCCCTCCCTCCTTCCTCCCTCACTCTCTCTCTTCCATCCCTCCCTCCTTCCTCCCTTCCTCCCTTCTCCCTCCCTCCCTCCCTCCCTTCCTTCCTTCCTTCCTTCCTCCTTCTCTTCTGTCCCTCCCCCTTCCTTCCTCACTCTCTCTCTTCCATCCCTCCTCCTTCCTTCCTTCCTCCCTTCCTTCCTCCTTCCTCCCTTCCTCCTCCTCCCTTCCTTCCTTCCTTCCTCCTCTCCTCCCTTCCTTCCTTCCTCCTCCTCCCTCCTTCCTTCCTTCCTCCTTCTCTTCTGTCCTCCCTCCTTCCTCCTCACTCTCTCTCTTCCATCCCTCCCTCCTTCCTCCTTCCTCCTTCCTCCCTTCCTCCTTCCTCTCCTTCCTTCCTTCCTCCCTTCCTCCCTCCCTTCCTTCCTTCCTTCCTTCCTTCCTTCCTTTCTTCCTTCCTTCCTCCTTCCTTCCTCCTTCTCTTCTGTCCCTCCCTCCTTGCTTCCTCACTCTCTCTCTTCCATCCCTCCCTCCTTCCTCCCTTCCTCCCTTCCTCCCTTCCTCCCTCTTCCTTCCTTCCTCTCTTCCTCCCTCCCTTCCTTCCTTCCTCCCTCCCTCCCTCCCTCCCTCCTCTTCCTTCCTTCCTTCCTTCCTTCCTTCCTTTCCTTCCTTCATTCCTTCCTTCCTTCCTCCTTCTCTTCCATCCCTCCCCCCTTCCTCCTCCCTCCCTTCCTCCTTCCTTCCTTCCTTCCTTCTTCCTTCCTTCCTTCCTCCTTCTCTTCTGTCCCTCCCTCCTTCCTTCCTCACTCTCTCTCTTCCATCCCTCCCTTCTTCCTTCCTTCCTTCCTTCCTTCCTTCCTTCCTTCCTTCCTTCCTCCTTCTCTTCTGTCCCTCCCTCCTTCCTTCCTTCCTTCCTCCTTCTCTTCTGTCCCTTCCTCCTTCCTTCCTCACTCTCTTCCTTCCTTCCTTCCTCCTCCCTCCCTCCTTCCTTCCTTCCTTCCTTCCTTCCTTCCTTCCTTCCTTCCTTACTTCCTTCCTTCCTTCCTCTCTTCTCTCCTTCAGTCCACACAGGGCATCACACCCTCACCTGCTGGTGCTCTGCCCAAAAGGAATGTAAATTTTTAATCTCTGGAACTTTTTTTTCCCTTTTCTCTTAAAGACCAGCCTTAACCCAAATCACTCTTGTTCTCACTTGTCCCAGGCCAAGCCCTACTTGGTGGTAACTTGGGCCCTGGTTAGCTCAGAGCGACTGTAAATAGCAATCGTTTGTCTTTTGGCCAGAAACCCTAAGGGTCTTCCACTCCCAGATCTTCTTCTTCTTCTTCTTCTTCTTCTTCTTCTTCTTCTTCTTCTTCTTCTTCTTCTTCTTCTTCTTCTTCTTCTTCTTCTTCTTCTTCTTCTTCTTCTTCTTCTTCTTTTCCCCCTAAAGAGGCCTTTCTTTGCCTCATATCTCATTAAGCCTTAATCACTGACTAGGCTTAGCCTCAGTCAAACTGAGACCTGGGAAAGACCTTAGCTTAAAAAGGCCAAGGCCTCCCAGTGCATTCGGGGCCATCTCCAGTCATCTTGATGTGCATCTGGCCCCTGGACCCAAATGGCTTTGGAGGAGACAGTGAGGCTGGTGACATTGCTCAGGCCTCCCTCACCTAAATCCACAGCATCACCTTCCCCATGTCCTGGTCCTCTTTGAGAACGAAGCACAAACAGCAAAGAGAGACTGAGAAGTGTTATAAGTTCACTTACTACACCTTGGTTTTTATCTTATTTTTTATTTTCAGTGACAAATTCTTTCCCTCCCTCCACCCTTTTCCCCACCCATTGAGATGACAAGAAATATGATTCCCATTACATACATAAAGTCATGCAAAACCTATTTCTGCATTTGCCATGTTCTGAAGGGGGGGAGGGAATCAAGAAAAATAAAGGAAAAAAGTTTGTTTCCATCTGCCCTCTGGGTCCATCAGTTCTCTGTGTGGAAGCAGCTCGCCTTTTTCATCATGAGTCTTTCAAGGGTCCCAAGGCAGGTCACTGTATTGACCAGTTACCAAGTCTGTATCAAGTTTTAAGTTAGTGAGTCATTTGTTTCATTAGCATTTCTTTAGCTTTTGGAAATAAATAGCTGTCCCATAACTGATTCCTAGCATACATTGAGCACCTTGCTCCTCAGAGCTTTTGGGAAGACTAGGTGAGCTAGAACCTAAGCTTTTAAGCAATGTGCCCCCAAGGGTACTAGAGTGGGGTTTCATGAATCTCAGCTCATGAAAAAGGCAAGCCGAGCACTTCTTACTAGACACCAGGCTCCTCCAGAGCTGACCCAGTTCTGCCTTGTACGCCTGGGCCTCTGCTTGGGAGAGGGAGTTGGCAGTGCTCTGACTCTCATGGGCCTTATTCGACAGAGATAGGGTGAGTGGAGACTTGTCCGAGTGCCGAGGGAAAAGCACCACTTACATTCCTGGAGACTTTCCCAGTGGCTTTGCCCCTCTGAGCCTCAAGGGGACCCTGTGTCACAGGGGAATAGGGCAAATAGCATTACCCCATTTTACAGATGAGGGGACTGAGGAGGAGAGAGCAAATCTGATTTACCCATCTTCCAAACCCCAGTCCGGGGCCCTCACCTCCTCCCAGGCTGCCAGTACCACGTTTGTGGCTGATGCCTGGCCCCATCCTCTGGGGGATGCCCTCTCCCTCCAGGGATGGGGCTGCAGCTGGCTTGCTCTGCCCTGGCCCTCCAAGCTGCCTCCCTCCTAAGACAGGCCTGGGGGGCAGAGGGGGGGACCAGACAAGGTGGCAAGATCTTGGTGCCAGCCCAGTTGTTTCTCCAAGTTGCCTTGCACCACTCATGGCCCACATGACCTCTGGTCCAGAGCCACCTCACTCTTCTGCAGCCACGCCTCCTGGCTGGGATAGAGCCCAGGGAGGCTGAGCTCAGTGGGCCCTGACTTCAAGGACTAAGCTGGCTCTAGAAAGGGGGCATCAGGGCACTCTAACAAAGCGGGAGGCCCTTGGGCCAGGCAGCAGAGAGAGGAGGCCTCTCCCACCTCCTCGGAGAGCCCCCTAAGCAGGGCCATGGTAGGCCTGGTAGCCGGCCTCTGCGAGTCCAGCCAGGCCGTGAGGCAGGGGATCAGGCAGGAGGTGGGCAGGGCAGACCTGGTGACAATGATTAGCGAGAAGGCCAGTGTAGCTACAACAACGCCAGGAAGGGCTGCTGCTGAGTCCTGCCAGACCTGACTCCCCAGGACCCCGAGGTGGGTTTTCTCGGCAGAGATGCTGGAGGGTTTGCCATTCCTTCTCCAGCTCACTTTACAGATGAGGAAATGGAGGCAAACAGGGCTAAGTGACTAGCCCAGGGTCACACAGCTAGGAACCGTCTGAGGCTGGATTTGAACTCAGGAAGATGAGTCTTCAGGACCCCAGACCCGGCGCTCTGTGCACGATGGTGCCACCTGGAGACCAAACAGAAGACTGAGGTTTGATCTGGAGGCCCTAGGGAGCCGGGAAAGATTCCTGAGCAGGGCAGGGACCTGCTCCGAGCTGTCCTTGAAAGAGTGACTCCAGCCTAGTGTGGAAGAAGGATTAGAGAGGAGGTAGGAGGGGAAGAGGGTGGAGTGGACATCTGGACCATGGCTCACACCCTGCAGCTGTCCTCTGCCTGGAGGCCAGCCTCAGCCTCTGGGGCTCACTCATGGCCCCTTCCAGGAAACCCTCCCTGGCCTCTTAACTCCCGGACTTTCCCTCTCTTCTCTATAGTGCCTCCCCTGTCTAGAGCTTGCATTGTATTTATTTGTTGTCTCTCCTCCAAAGCTGTGAGAGCCTGGAGGGCAGGGACTGTCCTGTGCCTCTTTTTCTAACTGCAGTGATCAGCGCACTGCCTGGCACACAGTGGGTACTTCATCAACGTTTGTTGACCGCCTGACTGCCTGATTGCCTGACTGCTTGACTGACTGTAGCGGAGGCAGTTCAACTCACTCCTTTGCACAGTGGAAGGCTAGGAGGCAGTGGTTGTCCAAGGCTGGGCCTGGGCCAGGAGGGGCCAGGCGTGACCCTCTGGTCCAGCCAGCTGGGAGGGGGAAGAGAGGCCTTTGGGCTAGAGGACGATGAGGGCAAAGGGCAAGGCCTCCAGCCTCACTGGTGTGAGAGGAAGGGGGGCGATGAGGCCAACTGCTGTGGGACATTGCGCAGGCCTCTGCCCCTCTCTGGGCCCCATTTCCTCTTCTCACAAACCAAGGTGTTGGACAAGGCCTAGACAAGGACCCACAGAGGTCCCTCCCAGCTGCAACTTGCTTCACTAGGGCTGGAGGCAACTCTGCAGAGGTTGGGGGAGGGGGAAGGGAGGACAGGGTTTCGTAATTGAAGATGAGAAACGCTTACTAAGCTGAAGCTGGGGGCCAAGGGCCTGCCCCCCATTATTTCTTGGGGACACTGCCCCACAGACCCAGGGCCCCACAGACCCAGGCCTCAATTCCTCCTACTGCTGAGCCTGGGATAAGAGACACACCCAGAGCTTGGCAGGGGGTACCAGGGCCTGGCAGGGATGCCAGGCAGGGGGAGGGCTCAGCTGCTCAGAGACACACACAGAAATCTACCAGGGGCCTTTCCCAAGAGGCTAGGCCAAGGCTGGGGGAGGGGCATGGTCAATGGCAGGCTTAAACCCGATTAGGATGAAAGCAGAAACTGGGCAGCCTCAGCTTGGCAGCAGCTGCACACAGAAGCCTGTTTCTCAGTCAGAGTCATGGGAGGGGTAGTGCCTGGTGGGTGGTGCAGCAAAGGGCACAGGCCCTGGGGAGCCAGGGGAAGGCTGCCTGCATTGTCCACAGTCCAGAGGTATGGACACCTGAATGTACATGGATGGAGGTGTAAACACGTATCCTGTCCTCTCTTGCTAACCTGCTCTCTGCACAGGTCTATCCCAAGGCCTTTAAGGTGGTCTGTAATAGACTGCAAACTCTCTGAGGGCAGGAGAGAGGGTCTCACTGCAACCCAACCAGCCTTTTACTCCCGCTCAGAGGATTCCCTGGCCTGCAGCTTCCCAGACCTTCTCTTCTCCCTCTTCCTTATCTCACACCCTCCATCACGCCCCATTATCTCTTCCTTTTCCCCCAGAGCCAACATCAAGGAGCATTTCTCAAACAACAGTCCAGGCGTGTGGTGACAGTGCTGACTACATCAGAGGAGAGAAAAGGGCATACTTGAGAAAAGATACAGCAATGAAACAAGCATTTCAGAGGGCACTGAGGAAGGGCTGGGTGGAGTTAGGAGGAAACTTTGAGGACGGAGAATTAATGGGGACTGGAGCGAGGAATGGGGTTTGCATGAGTTCAGAGGCACTGGGAGATGAAGAGTCTGACCAGATATGAGAATGGCCAGCCTTGAGTGGAGGGTGCCACTCCTCTACCCTCAAGAGGGAGAAGGGAGGGATGGTATTTCCCACACTCCCATAGCAACCCTCCCTCAGGGCACACCTGTGGCCAGCAGGAGAAGGAAGTTTCCTCTTGCTTTCCGAAGTGCCTTTTCCTGACTACCTGCCTTACCCAATCTCACCCAAAACACATCCATTGCCTACCAAGGGCATGTGTCACTCTTGAGTGTATAAACCCATGGGAGTTTACCTGTCTGTCTATTCTGGGCTGGCTTTTTTGGGCAGTAGCTAGCAAGGACCCTGGAAATTCTCACAACAAGACTATCTGAAAGCCATGATCAAAAAAAGAGCCTAGACATCCTCTTTCAAGAAATTATCAAGGAAAATTGCCCTGATATAGTAGAACCAGAGGGCAAAATAGAAATTGAAGGAATCCATTGATCTCCCCCTGATAGAGATCCCCAAAGGAAAACTCCTAGGAATATTGTAGCCAAATTCCAGAGTTCCCAGGTCAAGGAGAAAATATTGCAAGCAGCCAGAAAGAAATAATTCAAGTATTGTGGAAACACAATCAGGATAACACAAGATTTAGCAGCTTCTAAATTAAGGGACCGCAGGGCATGGAATATAATATTCTGGAGGGCAAAGGAGATAGGATTACAACCAAGAATCACTTACCCAGCAAAACTGAGTGTAATCCTTCTAGGGGAAAATGGTCATTCAGTGAAATAGAGGACTTTTAAGCATTCTTGATGAAAAGACCAGAGCTGAATAGAAAATTTGACTTTCAAATACAAGACTCAAGTGGAACATGAAGAGGTAAACAGGAAAGAGAAATCATAAGAGACTTATTAAGGTTGAACTGTTTACATTCCTGCATGGAAAGATGATATTTATAACTCATGAAACCTTTGTCAGTATTGAGGTAGTTGGAGGGAAAAATAATATATGTATGTATGTATGTAGGTAGGTAGATAGATAGATAGATAGATAGATAGAGATACAGATAGATATAGATAGACAGACAGACAGACAGATATATAGATAATAGATGGCACAGGGTGAGTTGAAGATGAATGGGGTCATATCTGGAGAATAAAATTAAGGGATGAGAGAGGATTATACTGGAGAAGGAGAAAGGAGAGGTAGAATGGGTAAATTATCTCACAAAAAAAACAGAAAAGAAGAGGCTCTTACAGTGGAGGGGAAACAGGGGGAGATGAAAGGGAATGCGTGAATCTTATTCTCATCAGATTTGGCTTAAGGAGGGAATAACATACACATTCAATTGGGTATGGAAATCTGTCTTACCTACAGGAAAATAGGGGGAGAAGGGGACAAGAGAGCAGGGGGATGATAGAGAGGAGGGCAGATTGGGAAAGGGGGTAATCAGAAGCAAACACTTCTGAGGATGGACAGGGTCAAAAGACAATAGAATAAATGGGGGGGGATAGGATTAAGGGAAATAGAGTAGTTTTCACACATCTATATGGAAGTGTTTTGCATAACTGCACATGTATGGCCTATATTGACTTGCTTGCCTTTTCAATGAGGGTGGGTGGGGGGAGGAAGGGAGAAAATTTGGAACCCAAAGTTTTAAAAACACATGTTTAAACAAATGTTTTCACATGCAACTGGGAAATAAGAAATACAAGAAATGGGGTACAGAAGTCTATCCTGCCCTACAGGAAAGTAGAAGGGGAAGGGATAAGAGAAGGGGGCAGGGAGATAGAAGGGAGGGCAGACTAGGGGAAGAGATATTCAGAATGCAAGCCATCTTGGGGTGGGGGAGGGGTGACATGAGGTAAAAATTTGGAACTCAAGTGAATGTTGAAAACTAAAAATAAATAAATTTAAAAAAAAAAAGAAATTCTCACAACAATTCGATCCTGGGGGTGATGGGCGTTGTTGTCGTTTGTCCTTCCTTCTCAAAGAGGACCCCGGACATCAGGAGGGGGACGTCTTGACTTGCAGGGCCTCACTCTCTCCTCCACAGTCACCTGAATCCACAGGTCAGGACGACTAGGGATGGCCCCAGATGCAGTGGGAAGACCTTGGCCTTTTTAAGCTAAGGTCTTTCCCAGGTCTCCATTTATCTGAGCTACACCCATTCAGTGATTCAGTGATTTAAGGCTAGGTAAGAAATGCGGCAAAAGATGGCCTAGGTCTGCCTACTCAACAACAACCAAAAAATCAGTCCAGTCTGGCCAGAACAGAAACAATCACTATTGACACTCACTCAGAGCCATCAGAGCCTAACTAGTGACCAAGTGAGGCTTGGGCTGAGACCTATTACTGGCCATTCATCTAGAGCCAGGGTGATTGCATAGTCAAGAAGCTCCATTTGAGTCCCAGTGGGTTTTATCAAAGTCCAGTTTTCCAGAGTTCTATTTCAAGAAATTACAAATGAAACTATGTGGGACAAGAGTTAATTGTCCTAGTTTTTTGAAGGAAAAAAAAGATAGAATAAATAAGTAGAGAAGAGGGGAAAAAAAATCTAGCCCCCAAACCCCAAGATATCTTGCAAGGTTTAAGTGATCAAAATTCATATTCCTTTGGGCAGAGCACCCACATGTAAGGGCATGATTCCCTCATGTGGACAGAAGGAGAGAAGGAAGAGAGGAAGGAAGGGAGGAAAGGAGGAAGGAAGGAAGGAAGGAAGGAAGGAAGGAAGGAAGGAAGGAAGGAAGGAAGGAAGGAAGGGAGGAAGGAAGGAAGGGAGGGAGGGAGGGAGGGAGGAAGGAAGGAAGGGAGGGAGGGAGGGAGGGAGGAAGGGAGGAAGGGAGGAAGGGAGGGAGGGAGGAAGGAAGGAAGGAAGGAAGGAAGGAAGGGAGGGAGGAAGGAAAGAAGGAAGGAAGGAAGGGAGGGAGGGAGGGAGGAAAGAAGGAAGGGAGGAAGGGAGGAAGGAGGGAGGGAGGAAGGAAGGAAGGAAGGAAGGAAGGAAGGAAGGAAGGAAGGAAGGAAGGAAGGAAGGAAGGAAGGAAGGAAGGAAAGTATCTTTTAAACTAAGTTTAAAAACCTTCCTGCCTTCCTTAGGAAGAGGAGAAATGCCATTCCACGTTCCAGGTTTCCTACTGATGCAGTTTGGGGTTGCTGGCAGGGTACAGGGCATCATCCACCTGGAATGAATAGATGCACTCAAACGTTCCAGTCAAATGACAAGGTTTATTGTAGCCAATAGAATCTGAGCAGGGTTCCTACCAACCTTTGACTTAATGGGAGTGAGACTGATTTTATATACAAAAGGGACAGTGAAAGGATCTGGATGGGCTTAAGGAGTGGTAGGTAGTCTGGGGTAGGCCAGGAATGTCAAGTAAGCTAATTAGGTGATCTAGGTGGGCTGGGGCAGACCAGGTGCCTTGGATGGAGGTGCCAGTGATCTGGGCTGCTGAAATGTATGGGAAAATTCAGGGACTGGGTTGTTTTCAAAGTCACAGTCTTGGGCAGCTAGGTGGCACAGTGGATAGAGCACCGGCCCTGAAGTCAGGAGGACCAGAGTTCATATCTGACCTCAGACCAAACACTTGACACTTACTGGCTGTGTGACCCTGGGCAAGTCACTTAACCCCAATTAGATATGGTCTTTTTCCTTTTAGGGGTCCAGGTCCCATCACCCCATCCTTACTGGTCTGGGGCTTCCAAGGGGAAGAGAAGGCTTATTCCATTGAGCACTAGACCCTTCTAAGGTCATTCCATCATGTCTCCATCCTAGACTCTCTCTTTGGGGAAGGGGATTAACACCACTTCTTCAGCTCCAGGCCATTGTCCCCATCCTGAACTGCCTAAGGGCCAGAGAGGAAGTCCTCCGGGAGCCAAGCCAAGTACAATGAAAACCCGCCTTAAAGACTAGCAAATTCTCCAGTCAGTGATTCTGAGCCTTAGCTGTCTTCACTCATCTCCCAGGCCCAATACCTCATTCCCCTTCCCTTTAACCCAAACACTCCCCAGGCCACCTCCCCTCAAAGCTGCCCACCCCTTGGCCAGTGTCCTCCCAAGCCCTACTCTGAAGGTAACAAACTCGCTTTCAGCTTGCATCTTTTCCTGCCTGCCTCCTTCCCTCTCCTGGCTGTCACTGAGACCTGGCTCCCTCTTTGAGACAGCCTACCTGGCCTCCCCTTCCAGCACTGGCTGCACTCTCACTCAGTCTGCTGACTCTGGTCATCTGTGGAATCTGAAACACTCCTGCTCCAGGACCAATCCCAGGCCCTCCCTCTACCATCTTCACTCAGCAATCTCCCCTCAATCCCTATCTACTACTTAATCAAAATTCTACTAACTTAAACACCCTAATTTCCTGGTCCCTTAATTTACTAGTTTGGCAGGGCCAACTCTTCCACTCCCCTTCAGACACACACAAAAATGGTCATACCCTTGATCAGGTAAGTCATTAGCCACAAACACTCCGCTCCGTGTTCACAAATAATTGACCCCGATCCATTGTCCTTCCACTTCTTCTGCTCTGTTCTCCCTTCTCCCCAGGACCTCCCATCCCCAGACTCCTTCTTTCCCAGGCCATCATCTTCCCTGCACTGGCCACCTTCGCTTCCTTTCTCCATCTTGGTGAATCCATTTAACTGAACACCGTCCTCCTCTCTGGAGCTTTTGCCAATCTTGCATGGCCAAGCCTTTGCCTTGGGTCATTTCCCCCATCTGCTGCCTTTGTGTCTATACATGTGCTGCTCAATGAACTGGAGAAAATCCAGAAACTATCCCAACTGGGTCTGCAACAAGTTTGTGTTACATAATCTCAGCTGGCCTTTCACTTTGGTGAGAGGATCCTTCTCCCTTCTCAGCTCCCTTTCCACCATCCACAGACACTCTCCCAAACCTCCCCTGGTGCCCCCCTGTGCCCACTCTCTCCAGCAAGCACCTGCCTCCTATCGGCCAGTCACTGAGAGCTCCCTCTTCTCTCCTCCTCCTCCTCCTTCAGTTCTGACCTTTTCCTTCACCCCCATCTCACAGAATGACTGTCTTAGGCAATATTGCCCACTCTGTCTCTAATTTTCAGTCTCTCCCTGTCTACTGGCTGGTCCCCTACTGCCTAAAAACCTGCCTGTGTCTCTTCCATCCTCCAACCCCTCACTTGATCCATCTGTCCCAACAGCTATCATCCCTTATGTTATTGTTCAGTTGTTTTCAGTCCCATCTGACTCTTTGTGACCCCATTTGGGGTTTTCTGGGCAGACACACTGGAGGGGTTTGGCATTTCCTTCTCCAGCTCATTTTACAGGTGAGGAAACTGAGGCAAACAGAGTGAAGTGACTTGCCCAGGGTCATACAGCTAGGAAGCGTCTGAGGCTGGATCTGAACTCAGGAAGAGGAGTCTTCTGGACTGCAGGCCCTGTGCTCCATCTCCGTTGTGATGCCACCTGGCTGCCCACTCTCCCTTACATTTTCTCACTTTCACTGGCTTGCCAACTTCACACACCTTAAGGAGGCCTCTCCTTCCTTCCTCCTTTCCCTCTCTTAGCTCTCTTCAGTCTGGTCTTCCACCTCATCATTCCTCTGTTTTCTCCAAAGTTACTAATGGTCTCCTAATTACCACATTTAATGGCCTTCATCATCTTTCCTGACCTCTCTCCAGGACACTGTGGACCACCCTCTTCCCCTGGCTGCTCTCTAGGTTTGGGGGACACTACTGTCTCTGTCTCCTTTGCTGGCTGTCCCCCAGAGCTCTGGCCCAGGCTGTTCTCTACTGGCTCTCTTGGTGATCTCAGCATCTCCCATCAGCCCATCAGCCCATCAGCTTCAGGGAACTCCTCTATGCCGAGGATTCTCATCTACTTCTGCAGCCCTCCCCTCCCTGCTGACCTTCAGCCTAACAGCTCCTGGCCTTTCAGATGTCATGACCTGGGTGTTCAGTGGACACCAGAAGCTCAACACATCTGAAACTGGACTCGTCATATTTCTGAAACATGAAAAACAGAAACCTTCCCCCTTGCCAACCTTCCTGTTACTCTGGAGCACGTGGCCTCGCTCTGCCCCAGTCACCCATCCTCAACTCCTCCCTGGCACTCCCTCCATCTCTCGTCACCATCTCTCCTCTGACATGACCACCCCACAGATGCAGGCCCTCCTCATCTCACACCTGGTCTACTGCAATGTCTGCTGGGGGGGAGGCTCCTGGCTTTCATCTCTCCCCACTCTCGTCCATCTCCCCTTCAGCTGCCAGAATGATCTTCCTAAAGCACACATCTGACCTTGTCGCCTACCCCTGCCCCATTCAATAAACTCTGGTGCTCCCTGTTTCCCCCTGAGTTGAATGTGAACCCCTCTGTTTGATGCTTAAACTCCTTCCCAGTCTGCTTCCGCCTTACATGCCCTCCCTCTATGGACTCTGAAATCCAGGGTCACTGGCCTCCTTTCTCTTCCAGGAGCCAGATCCTCCAGCTCTAGGCTCTGGGCATTTTCTTTGGCCAGGCTGCCCACAGGCCTGGACCTCTGCCTCCTCTCTGCTTCCTGGGCTTCCTACAAGTTCCAGCTAAACTCTCCCCCATCACTGGAAGCCTTTCCTCTTAATTCTAGTGCCCTTTCCTCTGTAGATTAAACCCAATTTATCCTACCCATATTGTGTTTACACATGGTCGTCTGAATGTTGTCTCCATCGTTAGACTGTGAGCCCCTTGAGGACAAGGACTGGCTTCTGCCTTCCTCCCTTTCCTGAGTCCTTAGCCCAGGGCCTGCCGCACGGTAGAAGCTGAATGAGCACGACTCCTTGACTTCTGCAGTCTCATGGCCACCCTGCTCCAGCACACTGAACCTTCAGCCATCCTCCGTCTCTCACTGTCTGTTTGTCTCTCTTTCTCTCCCTGTCACACACATCTTCACTTCTCTCGATTTACTGGCCATTTCCCTGCTGCAGACAAACATGTATTTCTGCAATCTGGCTTCCGGCCACAGCACTCAACTGAACCTGTTCTCTCCAAGGTTACTCACCGGCCCCTTCTCATCCACTGGCCTCTGCTCAGTTCTCCGGCTTCTGGATGGCTCTGCTGCCTTTGACCCTGGGGAGCACCGTCTCCTGGATCCTCTCTCCTCTCTGGGTTTGGGTTCTCCTCTGGCCTATTGGACTATTCTCATGGGCCTACCACAGCCCCTCTCTGCTGCATCTCTAAGGCTCTGTCCTGGGTCCTCTTCTCTCTATAGTCTCTCTCTCTCTCTCTCTCTCTCTCTCTCTCTCTCTCTCTCTCTCTCTCTCTCTCTCTCTCTCTCTCTCTCTCTCTCCACTCCTCTCTCCTTTCCCTCCTCTCCTTTCCCTCCCCTCCCCTCCCCTTCCCTCTCTCTCTCTCCCCGACTCCACTCCTCTCTTCTTTCCCTCCTCTCCCCTCCCCTCCCCTCCCCTCCCCTTCCCTTCCCTTCCCTTCTCTCTCTCTCCCCAACTCCACTCTTCTCTCCTTTCTCCTCTCCTCTCCCTCTGTCTCTTCCTCCTCTCTGGACATTTCATTTCTCTCTCATGTCTCATACCTAGCTATCAAAATGAAAGTACAGTTCCTAGCAAGGTCAGGTCAACCCCCCCCAGTAAAACCACCATCTTGCTCTGTGGATTGGCTTCCCTCACAGGAGCTCTTTGAGGCTATGCTGGCTTGTCTTGTATCCTCGGGGCTTACTTAGCACAGTGCCTGGCATGTAGCGAACACTGAATAAATGCTTGCTTGCTGACTGACTGGTTCAGCCTCTGTGTTGATTGTCTCCATCTACATATCCAGCCCTAATTTCTCCCCTGAGCCTCCATCCCTCATGGCCAATTACTTGTTGGACATTTCAAACTGGACGACCCGGAGACATGTTAACCTTAGCATGTCCAAAGCAAAAGTCACCGAATCACTTTGGTGAGAGCCATAGAGGTGGAGAGGGCTGATGCCAGGGCTGGAGTAGGGATCCCCAGGTTCCCACCGGTTACTCCAGACAAGCCAGGCCCATCTCCTCTGCTGTAAAGTGGGGCTGCTAGCACTGACCTGTCCCCTGGATGCTGTGGGCATTTCTTAGGCCTTGGCCTGAAATATGACTGTGCTCATTTGCAGGGGTCCCCTTCTTCTCACCAGGCTAACAGAACCTGGCTTGGGGGTCTAAGGGCTCAGGAATCCCTCTCTCTCTGGGCCACTGGTACAGGTGACCTTAATCTTTTTTTTTTTTTAATTTAAATTTTTTTTATTTTTTCCATATGCTTTTGAGTTGAAAATTTTTCTCCCTTTTCCTCCCCCCCACCCTCCCCAAGGCCGGGCACAATCTGATATAGGCTTTACATTTACGTACCCATTAAACATATTTTCACATTAGTGAAGTTGTAAGTAAAAATTAAAACCAATATGAGGAACCATCAGAAAGATGAAACAAAACTCAACAGAAGGTAAAAATAAGTGATAGCGATTCGACTTCCATAGTTCTTTCTTTGGATGTGGACAGCATTTTCCATCCCGAGGCCTCTGGAGATGTCTTAGATCCTCATAATGCTGAGAAAGGTTCAGTTTAACAATCTTAGTCATTGCATAATGGCTGTTATTGTGTACAAAGTCCTCTTGGTTCTGCTCACTTCACTCAGCATCAGACCATATAAGTCTTTCCAGGTTTTTCTGAAGTCAGCCTGTTCATCATTTCTTATAGCACAATAGTATTCCATTACATTCATATACCACAACTTGCTCAGCCATTCCCCAATGATGGGCATCCTCTCAATTTCCAATTCTTTGCCACCACAAAAAGAGCTGCTATGAATATTTTTGTACATGTGGGTCCTTTTCCCATTTGTTTGATCTCTTTGGGATATAGCCCTAGAAGTGCTATTGCTGGATCAAAGGGTATGCACATTTTTGTAGCCCTTTGGGCATAGTTCCAAATTGTTCTCCAAAATGGTTGGATCATTTCACAACTCCACCAACAATATATTAGCGTTCCAATTTTCCCACATCCTCTCCAACATTTATCATTTTCCTGTTTTGTCATGTTGGCCAATCTGATAGGTGTGATGTGGTACCTCAGAGTTGTTTTGATTTGCATTTCTCTAATCAATAATGATTTAGAGCATTTTTTCATATGACTATAGATGGCTTTAATTTCTTCATCTGAGAACTGTCTGTTCATATCCTTTGACCATTTATCAATTGGGGAATGGCTTGTGTTCTTATAAATTTGTCTTAATTCTCTATATATTTTAGAAATGAGGCCTTTATCAGAAAGGACTGGTTGTAAAAATTCTTTCCCAATTTTCTACCTTCCTTCTAATCTTAGTTGCATTGGCTTTGTTTGTGCAAAAACTTTTCAATTTAACGTAATCAAAATTATCCATTTTGCTTTTCATAATGTTCTCTATCTCCTGTTTGGTCATGAATTCTTCTGTTCTCCATAGATCTGATAGGTAAACTATTCCTTGTTCTCCCAGTTTACTTATGGTATCAGCCTTTATAGCTAAGTCCCGAACCCATTTTGACTTTATTTTGGTATATGGTGTGAGATTTGGGTCTATGCCTAGTTTCTGCCATACTTTTCCAGTTTTCCCAGCAGTTTTTTTCAAAGAGTGGGTTCTTATCCCAGAAGCTGGGGTCTTTGGGTTTATCAAATAATAGATTACTATAGTCATTGACTACTGTGTCTTGCATATTTAACCTATTCCACTGATCCACCTCCCTATTTCTTAGCCAGTACCAAGCAGTTTTGATGATTGCTGCTTTATAATACAATTTAAGATCTGGAATTGCTAGGCCACCTTCCCCTGCATTTCTTTTCATTAGTTCCTTTGATATTCTGGACCTTTTGTTTTTCCAAATGAATCTTGTTATTATTTTTTCTAACTCTATAAAATAATTTTTTGGTAGTTTGATTGGTATGGCACTGAATAAGTAAATTAGCTTAGGTAGGACTGTCATTTTTATTATATTAGCTCGGCCTACCCATGAGCAACTGATGTTTTTCCAGTTATTTAGATCTGATTTTATTTGTGTGAAAAGTGTTTTGTAATCGTGTTCATAGAGTTCCTGGATTTGTTTTGGGAGGTAGACTCCTAAATATTGTATAATGTCTACAGTAAGTTTAAATGGGATTTCTCTTTCTATCTCTTGCTGTTGGCCTTTGTTGGTAATATATAGAAATGCTGATGATTTATGTGGGTTTATTTTATAGCCTGCAACTTTGCTAAAGTTGTTTATTATTTCAAGTAGTTTTTTACTTGATTCTCTAGGATTCTCTAAGTATATCATCATGTCATCTGCAAAGAGTGATAGCTTTGTTTCTTCTTTGACAGGTGACCTTAATCTTAAAGCCTGACTTTGTGACACTCTCGGGTGACCTGAAGCATGTCCCTAGCCCTCCATTTCCTTGTCGGCCAAAGCAGAGTAATACTACATAAACAGTATAAAGTAGAAGCCTTCTCCAGGCTATTAGGAGGATTTAATCTGGGAGGATGAGGGAGGGAGGGCCTGGGGGGAGTCCAGGCCTGGTGACTCACAGGTAGGAGGGCCTGAGGATCGGCTGCAGTGGGGGGTGAGGGGGAGGCTTTTCCCAGTTCCTCCTCCTCCTCAGCTCCAGCCCCTAAGAGGCTCAGGCCAGAGTTTTCAGTCCTTCTAATGGGTCAGAAGCCAGCAGGGCCAGACCCGCTTGGTAGATCCCAAGCCACTTCTGTGTGTGTGTGGGAGGGGTGAGGACAGAGTTCCAGCTTGGAGGACAGCACCCATTCCTTGTGGGGAAGAAAGGGGACCAGACAGTCAGAGCCCCAGCCAGTGGGAGCCGGACACTCGGACTCCTTCCTTCGGGTCTACTGGCTCCAAATAAGATGGCCAGATGGGCCACGGCTCAGGTCCCTCAGGGCCTCCTGGAAGCCACGCCTACTGCCCCTGGGGGAATCTGATCACAAATGGGGGCTCGGACCTGCGGGCTGTGTGGGGGGCTCTTGGTCATTAAGGGGGCTCGGTGCCTCAGCTTGAGGATTTCCGCTTGGACAGCCCTGGGTCATTGAGGAGAACTTAGGTTTGTGTCTCACTCGTGCGACTGCGAGCTTCTTAATGGCAAAGAATGTCCCTCTACAAACACGCTGATGAGGGCACAAAGAAAGGCAAAAAGGAGCGCACAGTCCAAGGAAGGGAGACAACCAAGCGTAACTGTAGGCAGTGTCACAGGGAAGGCCCCTCCCAAAGGAAGGAAGCCAGGAGATGAGGATGGAGGGCACTCTAGGTGTGGGACACGGCGTGAGAAAATGCCCCGAGACTGGAGATGGGGGTGTCAGGCGTCGACAGCCTGGAGGCGGGGCCAGTGTACCACTGGGTGTGGAAATGCGGTAGAAGGAAGGCATTGGACTGGAAAGGAAGGCGGGCGCCCTGCCGACCCCAGAGCCTCGCACACAGCAGGCGCCCGTCCGACGCGTTTGGCCAGTCTGGGAGAGGGCTCGGAGCGGGGGCGGGGGCCTAGGGTGGAGAGGCCCCGCCCCTAGGAGGCCTCGATTGGGCGGCCGCCTTGGAGGCGTGGCCTTCTCCTGCCGGGCGGGGCCGGGCGGTCTCGGGGCTCGCGGGGCATTGTGGGCCCAGCTCTCGCGCCTCCCACACCTCTCAGCCTGCGCGAGCGCGCGCCTCCGGCCCGGCCTCGGTCTCGCGCCTCCGCCCGCTCCCCGCGCACTCCCCGGCCCAGCCCCGCGCGCTCCCGCGCCATGGCCTCCGGCTCTCCCGTGAAGCGGCCCCGCATGGAGTCGGCCCTCGAGCAGCTGCGGCGCTTCACCACCGTGGTGGCCGACACGGGCGACTTCCGCGGTAAGTCCGAGGCCCGGGGCCTGCCGGGCACACAGCAGGCGCTTAATGAATGCAGGGCGGGAAGAGAGCGCCCCAGCTGCGGGGAGGGGGGCAGGGGCCCACGTGCTCCGGGTGCCTGGACCCGGGCTCTTCCCGGGGTTCGGGTGGCCGGGCTTGAGGCCCGCTGCTTTCTGTTGGGGGTAGTAAAGGGCAGCTCCCGATGGCCGGGCTTGAAGCCCTCTGCTTTCTGGGGGGTGGTAGTAAAGGGGAGCCCCCGATGGCAGCTTAGACTCTTGCTAGGGTTCAGATGGCCGGGCTAAAAGCCTACTGTTTTCTGTCGGGGGTAGTAAAGGGGAGCTCCCGATGATATCCAAGCCACTACTATCTGCTCCTGGAGAGCCCCAGAGCTATCCCCGTGACTCCCAGTAGAGGTTATCAAAGACCTCGGTCCTTCAACCTGTCACTCACTGAGAGCCACCAATAAAGGCTCCAGGTCAGGAGGGTCTTGAGCTGAAAAGCAGGCTATCAGTCATCACCCTTTCTCATAGTCAGCCCTTTTCTTCCCTTTTTCTCTCTCCCACAGAGAGTTAGCGCTTTCTTGGACCTCAGAGGTCACAGAGTCTGCCCTTCCCCGTGCCACCATCTGACAGAGAAGGAAATAGGACCTAGAGATTACCCAACTCTTGCTCAGGCTCAGATAAGTGGTCAGTGTCAGGATGAGGATGGTGAACCCTGGCAGCTTGGGGGGCTGGACTTGGAGCCAGAACCTGAGCTCAGGTCCTGCCTTAGATGCTTCTTCACAACGCAACTCTGGGCAAGCCTTGATTTCCTTGCGTGTCAAATGGGAATCGTAACAGCTCCTACCTCCCAGGGTTGTTGTGAGGATCAAAGGAAATGCATTTGTAAAGCACTTAGCACAGTGCTTGGCACATAGTAAGCCCTTGTTTCTTTCTTTTTCCCCTCTGGTCCTCTGACTCCAGATCAAGGATCCTAATTCCATTGTGTGTCCATGCTCTAACCTGACCTCACCCAAGAAGTCTATTCATATAGGAATTTGAGGCCTCTAAGCCTGTACCGTCAGCTCCTTCTCCAGCAGTGAGTAGAGCCGGTCAGGGCTGTGGCTGGAGCGGCCTCCCTCCTCTGATCCACTCTCTACCACCCCATAGCTGCTTTCCTTCCTCCTTCCTGCAGGTGGTTGAGTAACTGAAGGTGAGATAGGGTCAAAGGTTGGCTTTGGAAGTGTGCTGTAAACACTGCTTCCTCCCAGGTTGCTGGTGAGATCCAAGAGTTAGTATGTGAATGGCTATGTCTTGACCATTCTTTTTCCAGCCATTGAGGAATATAAGCCTCAGGATGCCACCACCAATCCTTCACTGATCCTGGCCGCGGCCCAGATGCCAGCCTACCAGGACCTAGTAGAAGATGCTATTGCATATGGAAAAGAGCTCGGGGGGTGAGTAACCCAGAGTGCTTGGGCACTGTGCCCGGCAAGGTGCACCCTTGCTCATGGTTCCCACGCCAGGCACCTCCTGCTGCTGCCAGGAGGCCATGGGCCTGCGAAGCTGTAGACCTAGGTCTTGGCTGCTGCGTTCCCCTTTCTCTGTGCCTGGGCTTAAGGAGAAATCCATGGTGTCATGGCTCTTGACAGCCTCAGTCAGGGGGTAGAGTCCATGAACTAGGTCTCTTTGCTTCAGAAGGCATACCTACAGACTGGAGGGTAAAGCTTTCTTCAAGTTTTGGGTGAGTTTAAATTTAGGTTCTCCCTCAATATCTTGAATTTACAAAGAAGATGTAGCCCATTGACTTACTACTGCCCTTCTGACAGAAGCCAGTCTTGCCTCGGATAATAACTGTGTGGCCCTGGCCAAGTCTTACCCTCTCTTCATCTCAGTTTCCTCATCTGTAAAATGCACCCTCCTCTCAGAGTTGTTTTGAGGATCCAGCAGTACTAGTCAAGTGCTCTGCACACCTTAAAGCCTTAGAGACATCCAGCTTTCTGTTTTAAATGGGTGCTTCTGTGTGTCCTTCATGTTCATTTCAAAATATGTTCCTTCCCACCCTGTGAGCCCTCCCCAGGACAGAGATTTTCAAAAGAAGTAGAAAACCAGTTCAGCAAAACCACCCAATGTGTCTAGCCACATGGCTGAAAACATATATAGTATTTTACACCCGTGGTATCCAGCCTCCACAATGAAGAGAAGGAAGTGTATTCCCTTACCTGTTTTCTGGGGGGTCAAGCTTGGTCATTATAATTATATCAGTGGGTAGTGCTCTAAACTTGGAGTCAGGAAGACCTGAAAACTTACAGGTTCCTAGAAGTATCTCTGAAAACAGCTTTGCTGTTGTCTACCTTTGCTTTGACAAAGAGTTAAAAATCTAGAAATAGGCTGGGAAAGTGAGCAAACAACAGAAAAAAATTCTGACTATGAAAAGCTACTATGGTGACAAGGAAGATCAGAACACACACTCAGAAGAAGATAACAAAGTCAAAGCTCCTACATGCCAAGCCTCCAAGAAAAATATGACTTGGTCTTAGGCCGTGGAAGAGCTCAAAAAAGTTTTTGAAAATCACATAAGAGAGGCAGAGGAAAAGTTGGGAAGAGGAATGACAGTGATACAAGAAAATCATGAAAAAACCCAAGACAACAGCTTGGTAAAGGAGACACAAAAAAATACTGAAGAAAATTAATATCTTTTTTTTTCTGTTTTTAAAACAAATTTTATTAATATTTTTTGTTATTACATTGTTTAAAATTCTTCCTGTATCTAAACAAAAAGGAAGAAAAAATATCAGCAAAACTGATCAATACATTAAGAAAATCTGACTTTATGTAATGTCCTACACTTGTAGACTCCTTCCCCCACCCCATCTCTGCAAAGTGGCAGAGGTATCTTCTCACATGTCTTTTTTTGGTGCCGCAAGAAAATTAACATCTTAGAAAGCATAAAATAACACCTTAAAAATGGAAAAGGAGACACAAAAATTCACTGAAGAAAAAAACTTAAAAAAATAGAATTGGCCAAATGGAAAAGGAGTTCCAAAAGCTCACTGAAGAAAATAATTGCTTCAAAATAGAATGGTGCAAATGGAAGCTAGTGACTTTATGAGAAATCAAGAAACAAAACAAGACCAAAAGAATGAAAAAATAGAAGACGATGTGAAAGATCTCATTGGAAAAACAAGTGACCAGGAAAAGAGATCCAGGAGAGAGAACTTAAAAATGATTGGACCACCTGAAAGCCATGATGAAAAAGAGAGCCTAGACCTCATCTTTCAAGAAATAATCAAGGAAAACTGCCCTGATATTCTGGAACCAGAGGGCAAAATAGAAAGTGAAGGAATCCACCGATTACCTCCTGAAAGAGATCTCCAAAGGAAAACTCCCAGGAATATTATAGTCAAATTCTGGTGCTCCCAGGTCAAGGAGAAAATATTGCAAGCAAGGCCAGAAAGAAACAGTTCAAGTATGGTGGAGCCACAGTCAGGATAATACAAGATATAGCAGCTTCTACATTAAAGGATAGAAGGGCTTAGATTAGGCTATACTGGAGGGCAAAGGAGTTAGGATTACAAGCAAGAATCACCTATCCAGCAAAACTGAGTATAATCCTTCACGGGAAAAAAAGGATATTCAATGAAATGGAGGGCTTTCAAGCATTCTTGATGAAAAGACCAGAGCTGAATAGAAAATGTGACTTTCACATACAAGACTTCAAGAGAAGCATAAAAAGGTAAACAAGAAAGAAAAATCATAAAGGATTTAATAAGTTTAAACTATTTACATTCCTACATGGGGACCTATTTGTAACCCATAAGGCATTTTAGGGCAGTTAGAAGGAGTATATCTAGACAGAGGGCATAGGTGAGAGTTAAATATGAAGGGATGATATCTAAAAGAGTATAAGGAGAGAAAGGGAAAGGGAGAGGTAGAATGGGGTAAATCATCTCACATAAAAGAGGCAAGGAAAAGCTTTTACAGTGGAGGGGAAGAGGGGAGAGGTAAGGGGGGAATGAGTGGACCTTACTCTCATCAGAATTGGCTCAAAGAGGGCATAACATACATACTCAACTGGGTATAGAAATCTATATCACCCTACAGAAAAGTAGGAGGGGAGAGGGATAAGAGAAGGGAGGACAGATTGGGGAGGGGGTAGTCAGAAGCAAAACACTTGAGGAGGGAGGGACAGAGTAAAAGGAGAAAGAGAATAGAATAAAAGGGGGGAAGGATAGGATGGAGGGAAATACAATTAGCAATAGTAACTGAAAAAAATTTTAAAGCAAGTTTCTCTGATAAAAGCCATATGAAAAAATGTTCTAATTCACTATTGATTGGAGAAATGCAAATTAACACAGCTCTGAGGTACTACCTCATACCTATTAGACTGACTAATAGGGCAGAAAAAGAAAATGTCAAAACGTTGGCGGTGATGTAGGGAAAATGAGACATTAACACACTGTTGGTGGAATTGTGAACTGATCTAATCGTTCTGGAGAGCAATTTGCAACTATGCCCAAAGGGCTATAAAACCACATGCACCTCACAGGTCTATATCTCAAAAGAGATAAAAAACCAAAAAGGAAAAGGACCTATATGGATAAAGATATTTATAGCAGCTCTTTTCTGGGGGCAAAGAATTGGGAATTGGGGATGCCTGTCAATTGGGGAATGGCTGAACAAGTTGTGGTATGTGATTATGATGGAATGTTGTTGTACTCTAAGAAATGATGAGCAGAATGCTCTCAGAAAAGCCTGGAAAGACTTATGTGAGCTGATACAAAGTGACACGTACTGTGTACAAAGTAACAGCAACATTGTAGGATGATCTGCTGTGAATGACTTGGCTATTCTCAGCAATACAGTGATTCAAGACAATCCTGAAGAACTTATGATGAAAAATGCTATCCATCCCCAGGGAAAAAACTGATGGTGTCTGAATACAGACTGAAGCATGCTTTTTTTACTTTTTATTTTTCTTGAGGTTTTTTTGTCTATTGTTTTCTCTCACAACATGACTGTTATGGAAATGTTTTGCATGACTACGCATGTATAGCCTATATCGAATTGCTTGTCTTCTTAATGGGGGGAATATGGTGAGGGAGGAAGGGAGAGTATTTGGAACTCAGAGTTTTAAAAAGGAATGTTAAAAATTGTTCTTACATGTAACTGGGGAAAAATAAAATAATATGTTTTTTAAATGTTTGTATGAATTCACAACTCTCCCAACAATGTATGAGTGTGGCTGTTCCAAAGCCTTTCCACCATTAGGTTCTCATCTTTTGTCATCTTTGCCAGTTTGCTAGGCGTGACAGTACCCTTCGAGTAACTCTGATTTGCGTTTCTTTTACTGTCAGTGATTTAGAGCAATCTTTCAAAGCTTGATTGTTTTTTGAGAGAGGCATGGTTAAGCAGTGGCTAGAGAACCTGTCCTGAATCCAGGACTGTCTGGGTTCTAGTTCCACCTCCAGAACAGGTGATGCAGGGCAAGTCACTTAAGCCCTCAGGGACCCCCTCAAGTACCCTTGGCAGCTGTCCAGGCCTCTGAGTCCCCGAGAAGGTACCAAACTGCAGTGCTGCAGGGAGTCTCTACTCTGGAAGGCACTTTTGTGTGCCAGGCACTGTGCATGTGTTAAACATGAGGATACAAAGAAAGGCAAAAACCACGATCCCTGCCCTCAAGGAGCTTACAATCAAATGAGGGAGACAGCGAGCAAACAGACATCTACAAAGCAAGATGTATACAGGATGACTAGGAGAAAATTAACCGAGGGAAGGCCCTGGAAAAAAGAGTGGCTGAGGAAGGCTTCCTGTAGAAGCTGAGATTTTAGTTGGGCCTTAAAGGAAACCAGGGAGGTCAGTCATTGGAGCAGAGGAGGAAGAGCCTTCCAAGCCTTGGGGACAGCCAAAGAGAATGCCTGGGGTTGGGAGATGGAAGGTCTTGTGCATGCCAAGATCTTTTCTTCCCTGTTGGTAGTTCCTTTTTAGACTAGCTGCATTGATTAAGTTTGGGCATGCAGAGCCCTTTCAAATTCAAATTCACGATTATCCCATACTTTTTTTCCCAGGTGTTATATTGATTGTCCATAATGTCCCTGAGGTTGGTGAAAGTACTTTCTTTGGCTTCCTGTTTCTTCCCGTTCCTTCCTGGCCTCTCCTTGAGAGGAAAGAAAGCACCCTCCTCTCTCTGCAGTCAGCGGACCTGGCTGGGTCTCCTCATCTTTAAAATGGGAGAGCAGGGGGCTGGGGTGGTACAGGGCAGGGGTCCCTCCTAAAGACTTGGACTCTTCTGCCTCCTCCTCCTCTTTGAATTCCCACTGGATCTCACTTTCTGGGACCATCACAGCTCCGGGTATTTTGGGGGTGGGTGCCACAGTACCCACTCTGCCTCGGGCCTCAGGGTAATACCCTATGTGTTGGGCACAGTGGGAGCCTGGGTTCTGGGGGACGTTTGCTGGCTGAAATGTTGTCGGGTTTCAGATCCCAGGACCAACAGATCCAGAATGCCAGTGACAAGCTCTTTGTGTTATTTGGGGCTGAGATTCTGAAGAAGATTCCGGGCCGGGTCTCCACAGAAGTTGATGCCAGGTGGGTGGGCCTGTCCCACTGTGAGCTCCCCTAGTACTGAGCCAGAGTGAGGAGGAGACAGACAGGCCTTGGCAGCCTTTTGGGAGCTGCTGCCTTTAAAATATCATATTCTGGTTGAGTTCAGGATTTTTCTCCATCTGAAAATTAGCCAGCAAACCCAGCTACTTTTGGGTCAGTCATTCCATCAGCATTAATTAGGCCCCTGCCAAGCTGGTGTGGATGTGCTGGCCGTTGGTGGGGGTGGCCACTGCCTCCCTGCTGGGGCATCGAGGGGGAAGCAGGGGGTGGGGACAGGAGTGGGCTCCGGAGCATGCAGGGGTGGAGCTTCCTCAGCACGTCCTGTCTCCTACCAGGTTGTCCTTTGACAAAGAAGAAATGGTCCAAAGGGCCCTGCGCCTCATTGACCTCTACAAAGAAGCCGGTGTCAGCAAAGAGCGCATTCTCATCAAGCTGGCTTCCACCTGGGAAGGAATTCAGGCTGGAAAGTAAGGCGCCCTCGGCTCCTCCCACCCTGTGTTTACAGAGGAGGAGACTGAGGCACAGATTTCGGCAGGTCAGACCCAGTCAGTGCTCCTTCCCCCAAGGCAGTAAGTAAGTTGTGGGCGTGGGGCCTCACATACTTGGGAGAGTAGCCCCCCAGCTTGGCCCTCTCCCTCAGCTCCTCTGGACTCGGGCACACAGACAGACAGGGTCAGCCAGGGTCAGGCTGGACAGGGCCGAGGACAGCTGCAGTCCAGCTCTGCCATGCTTCCGGGACAGTCAGGTCAACCAGGATTTATTTGTCAGATGCCTGCGATGTGCCCCCCACTAGGCTAAGTGCTGGAGGTAGGAAGAAGGGACAGAATAAGATTCCTGCAGGAGTTCCCCAGGGCCAGGACAAGCTGGCCTACAGTGACGTGGGGCGGTCAGCTGAGGAGAAAACTGACTGACCTTGTGGAGACCGCTCCATGGCAGCCTTCGAGGCTGGGCTGCTGCGCCACACCCCGCCATGCTCTTTCTCTCCACCTCAGGATCCTGGAGGAGCGGCATGGTGTCCACTGCAACATGACCCTGCTGTTCTCCTTTGCTCAGGCCGTGGCCTGCGCCGAGGCTGGCGTGACCCTCATCTCCCCGTTTGTTGGGCGCATCTTGGACTGGCACGTGGCAAACACAGACAAGAAGTCCTATGAGCCCCAGGAGGACCCAGGTAGGGCCAGCTTCCCCAGAGGGACCAGTGGGGTGGCCTTCCCTCAGTGAGGGTAAGTGGGGTGGCCTTCCCCTGGTGGGGGTCAGTGGGGTGGCCTTCCCCTGGTGGGGTGGGCTTTGAGGTGTGTGCTGGGAGGGGTCTTGACCTAGGGGAAGGGGCTGAGTCCAGGTTGTTGTTCTGGGTGGTGTCCACAAAGGTCCATACAGAGACTAAGGCAGAGCCAGGCTGAGCGGTAAAGGGCGCCAAGAAGGGAGCAAACTCCAGGCCTAGGGGACAGCTTGCCCCAAAGCCAGGCAGGGGATGGAGCGAGGGGGATGGTCAGGATTCCTGAGGCTAGAGGAAGTGGTGTCTACAGGGGTAAAGAGCGTCACCAAAATCTACAACTACTACAAGAAGTTTGGCTACAAGACCATCGTGATGGGCGCGTCCTTCCGCAACGTGGGCGAGATCAAGGCCCTGACAGGTTGCGACTATCTCACCATCTCCCCCAAGCTCCTTGGGGAGCTGCTGAAAGAGAATGCCAAGCTCGCCCCTGTGCTCAGTGTCCAAGAAGGTGGGTGTCGCCCTAGGGCCGGGGGCTGGGGGCAGGCAGAATCCCCTGGCCAGGATGGTGAGCGCCAGAGGGCTGGGCCGTCCTCTGGTGGAGTGGCCACCTGGTGCAGGCTTCCTGCAGGTGACCAGGTTGGGGGGATGTGGTCTCTCGGTACCTTGGGGCTTTTGGCAAGGGCAGGGGCTGCTCCCCTCCTGATCCAGGCTTTGGTTGGGCCTGGACAGCTTCGTCCAGAATCCCCAGGGCTGGTCTGAATGGCGTCTCCGGGCCTCCTCTTTAGTGCTTAGCGGAGAGGGGAGCCTGGGCCGGGGTCTTGTCATTGTGGGGGCAGTGGGAGTGGACGGCCCTGTCTGACTGAGCCCTCCCCGCCCCCAGCCCAGGCCAGCAGCCTGGAGAAGGTTCACCTGGACGAGAAGGCCTTCCGGTGGGAGCACAACCAGGACCAGATGGCCGTCGAGAAGCTGTCTGATGGCATCCGCAAGTTTGCGGCTGATGCCGTGAAGCTGGAGAAGATGCTACAGGTGTGTGGGGGCGGGGCAGCAGGAAGGCTGCAGGAGGGGCTGGCCTAAGCCTCGGTCCAGGGAGGCTTATGCCCCGCCACCCTTCTTTCTAGGAAAGGATGTTTGGTGCTGAGAATGGGAACTGAGGACCGGGTGGACGGGCTGACGGACGGATGGAGGGCCGCGAGCTGGGAGTTCGGGCTGAGCTGGTGGAGGGGCCGTGTCCATGGCGACGGATGCGGCTTTCTGCAATGAGGCTCGACTAGAGTTTGTTCAGATTTTTATGCCGGAGTTTGCCTAATGCATTAAAATGATTACTTACCTTCGTGTGTCAGCTGCTCTGGTTGGCTGCCCTTGGCCTTCTCTGGGACCCCTGTGAGGTCCGGTTCACAAAGGATGCGGGTGTTATTTTATTCTGTCCTTACTACGACCCCGGGGAGGCAGGTGCTGTTGTTATCCCCATTTTACAAATGAGGAAACTGAGGTAGCCAGAAGTTAAGAGATTTGCCCAGGCTCATACAGCTGGGAAGTGTCTGAGGCAGCATTTGAACTCAGGTTGTCCTGACCCCAGACCCAGAGCACTGCACTCTGGTGCCCCCTAGCCTAGGTGGTCAGGCACTTCCTCTCCATCATTCCCCTGCTGCCTAGCAGTTTGTCTTACTACGCTTGTTTTTCTCCAGAGAAAACTCAGGCTGAGGGAGGAGACCCTTGAAAATCTTTGAAGTCTGGTGGCTAGAGGGAGCCACAGTGTGCAGGCCTCTGGTCAGGGAAGACCTGAGTTCAGATCTGGCCTCGGCCACTTGCTGGCTGTGTGACTTCACCCTGCTTGCCTCTGTTTCCTCATCTGTAAAAGGAGCTGGAGAAGGACGTGGCAGACTGCCCCAGTGTCCTCGCCCTCTTGGGCCTAGGTGGCCTGGCTTGTTCCTGTGGTAGCTGACCGTTTCATCTTCTAGTGCGTCAAGCCCACAAACTAGTTTGCTGCAGCCCCAGACAGGCCTTGTTTCCCTCAAGGTTGAAGCCTGAGCTGGGGTCCCGAGCTGTAGAGCTCAGCAGGTCCCAGGAATTCAGCCCTCTACCTCTTAGCAGGAGCCTTGGGGACTCCCCCCGCTTCGGGGCCCATTTTCCCTGGCTCTTGGGGGCCTGTGGGAGAAGCCTGGAGCCTCTGTGGTCAGCAAATGCTTGTTATCTGGACACTGGCTCTCTAGACTTTTGCAGAGGAGGGGACACAGGGCCAGGTTTGGGCCTGGCATCTCTGTTCAGGGCTGGGTTTGAGCCCAGCATCTCCATTCAGGGCCGGTTTCAGGCCTGGCATCTCTGTTCAGGGGTCAGAAACACAAAGGGGGAATGCAGTGACCACATACCCCTCATCCCTAAGCATGGCTCTACTCTCTGGACTTTTGGGCACCTTCTTGGCTGGGGAGGAGCTATCTGGGGATGGCTTTTGACTGGTTCCCCCATGCCAATCTCTAGGCAAGGCAGCCATGCATAAGCTGAGTGGGCCCTGGCACTGAGGAAGCTGCTTCCAGCCCAGCATCTCAGGGCAGTGCCAAAGGCTTGGGCCTTGGCTCTTGGCCTGTGCCCAGGCCAGTTTCCTCCTGAGAAGCGGGTCTCTGGGGAGGTTGAGGCAGCACAAGTTGGGGTTGGGGTGGGCAGGGAGGATGGCCCACCCCCTCTGGCCTCCCTTCAGGTGGGTGGTCCCCCGAACTTCCTGGGGCCGGCTGACCAGCCTATTCCTTACCTGCCTGTTAGATGGACACCTGAGAAGAGCCCTGCTTATGCAGGGCAGGGCTGTGGCTGGGGTGGGGCAAAGGAGGACCATGTGTGGGCACAGCACCCCCTGGTGGCCAAGTATGCAAGTGACCGCTCCGGCTTGGGCTTGTCACATCTGGGAAGAGGCGGCTTCCTTTAGCCTCCCTCCCCCAAATGCTGCCTTCAAACAGAGACGTGCCCCTGGCACAGCAACACTGGCCTCCAGGCACTTCCTCTGACCAGAATGATGAAAATAATAGCGTGCATTTATAGAGCGCTTAAGGTTTGCAACACACTTTACCTACAGCGTCTCCTTTCATCTGCACCACAACCCTGGAACCCAAGCTCCTTTTACAGTTGAAGAAACTGAGGCAGGCAGCAGTGAAGTGACTTGCCCAGGGTCACACAGCTAGTAAGTGTCAAGTGTTTGGTCTGATGCTGGATTTGAACTCAGGTCCTCTTGACTTCAGGGCTGGTGCTCTATCCACTGTGCCACCTAGCTGCCCCCAATAAGCATTTATTAAGCACCTAATGTGTGCCATGCACTGGGCTAAGCACTGGGGATACAAAGAAAAGTGAGACAATCCTCCTGGCTTCCTTCCTTCCCTTCAAACTTGCATTCTCCTCTCTCCCTTGGTTGGGCTTTTCAGTGCCAAGAGTAAAATTGTCTCTGTGCAGATAAGTCCCAGACCAACATGTCCAGCCCTAAACCCCACCACCCCTCCCTCCCTTTCTCTCTGTGTCTCTCTCCCTCCCTTCCTCCTTCTGTCTCTATCTCTCTCTCTCTCTCCGTTCCTCTCTCCGTTTCCTCTCCCTCCCTCCTCCTGTCTCTCTCTGTCTCCCTCCCTTCCTCTCTCTGTCTCTCTCTCTCCCTCCCTTCCTCTCTCTGTCTCTCTCGTCTCCATCTCTCCCTTCCTCTCTCCGTTTCTCCCCTTCTCTCTCTCTGTCTCTCCCTCCCTCCCTCCTCCTGTCTCTCTCGCTTTCTCTCCCTCCCTTCCTCTCTCTGTCTCTCTCTCTCCCTCCCTTCCTCTCTCTCTCTCCCTCCCTCCCTTCCTCTGTCTGTCTGTCTCTCTCGTCTCCATCTCTCCCTTCCTCTCTCCGTTTCTCCCCTTCTCTCTCTCTGTCTCTCTCTCCCTCCCTTCCTCTGTCTGTCTCTATCTCTCTGGTTCTAGTCCCACATCTCCAGCAGCGTGGTGGGCAGCTGCACCTGCACCTGCCATCAGCTTCTTTCCCCCCAAACCCACCCTTATGAACTTCCCTCTTGATGTCTTCCTCCTAGTCTGCCCGGGTACGCAGTCTGGTAATCCGAGAGGGAACACCTCGCTCTCATCATCTCCCCCACTCCTGTTCCCTCCCCTTCTCTGGTGGCAGAGCCAGTGCCCTGGTGTAGGTGCATCAGCCTCCCTGCCTCCAGGGCCCAGCCTCCACGCAGCTGTTGAGTCCATCCCCGGAAAGGCCTGCCCGGTCCCTGTGTCTTCTGCTTAGGGACCTAGAGCAGCTGTTTGCGGCGCCTTTGCTTGGCATTCATTAGCAGGATGCTCTAGGTTCATTACCTCCTTCAATTTTTACAACCTAGAAGCATTTTGCTGGTCAGTCGCATCTCTCTGTGACTATTTGGGGCAGAGATACTGGAGTGGTCTGCCATTTTCTGCTCCAGCTCATTTTATAGCTGGGGAAACTGAGTGAGACAAACAGGGTGAAGTGACTTGCCCAGGGTCACCCAGTTAGGTCACCCAGTCTGAGGCTGGATTTGAACTCTGGTCTTCCTGACTCTACACCTGGTCACCTCACCGTTCCCAGTCCCCAGATTACTTTGGTTTATTTTGCATTTACTTTTCAGTGGACTTGATTCTTCATGGCTAGAATGGAAGCTCCTGGAGGGTGTGAACAGACTGCTTCCTTCCTGTTCCCCCCTGCCTGCTGCTCTCCCAGGTAAGTTCAGGTAGGTTCTCGTGTGCCTGTGGGGTGGGATTGAATGAGGAAAGATAGGCCCCTCCCTTTGTTCCGAAGGGTCGGAAAAAGAAGCTGAAGTGGGAAAGGAGGGGGCCCCTTTCCCCAGGCACAGGGGACTGAGTGTAGGGAGGGGGAAGAGGCATCAGGAGGGACGTTCTCTAGCCGCCGCCATTCCCCAGCTCCACCAGAGGATCTCCAAGCGTTGCCATCCCTCCATCCACAGCCCTCCAGCTGAAGGCAGCGCAGCCTGGCTGTATGTAGGCCAGTGGGGCTCTGCTCTGGGCCTGCCAGTCATGACATACTGTAGGGGGCAGCCTTGGGCCATCCCAGATCTGAGCTGAGGGAGGGAATAAAGCACGGCGTTCCCCAAAGAAGTCAGCATCTCAGGCTTTGGAGGGGCTCTGAGAAGGGCCCAGGCCATTGTTAGGCTCATGCCCAGCTGTAGGACCTGAGCCTCAGTTTCCCTTCCTATAAAATGGGAATAATGGTTGCCTTCTCATGGCAACCCTCCTCCCGTCATCTCCCCTCCCCTCCCCCCAGCCCTCAGCCCCTCGTCCCCTCTCACCCCTCAGCTCCTTCCCTCCTCTCCTCCCCTCTCACCCCTCAGCTCCTTCCCTCCCCTCCTCCTCTCTCACCCCTCAGCTCCTCCCTTCCCCTCATCCCCTCTCATCCCTCAGCTCCTCCCCTCCCCTCCTCCCCTCTCACCCCTCAGTTCCTCCCCTCTGCTTATCCTTTCCCATCTCCTCTCATCCTCTCACCTGGACCACTGTAGCAGCCTCATGGGCTCTAGGTCTCCCCTCTCAAATGTGTCTGATGTTAAACTTCCTAAAGCCCAGGTCTGACCAAGTCTCTCTCCCACTTCTACCTTCAGTGGCTCCCTCTTGCCTACTGTAGGGTGTAGGCCAGACTCCTCCCCCACAGGTGCTGTCCTCGGTCCTCCAGCAGCCACTTCTCTTTCCAGTTTTCCTGTGTCTTGCTCCAGGGGGGTCTCCCACAGCCACCATCAGGTGCTTGCTCCATGTGATGCTCATCTCCTCCTTGTGATTTTACCCTCCACAGTCCCGGTATGTTTGTTTACCTCACTTTGCCTGATAGCCTGCATCCTTGCACTGGCTGAGCCTCATGCCAGGCACATACCACACCCTGACCTCAGTCTGGGTGCTCTGCCATCTGAAGGGGTTTTGCATTGATTTGCTCGTGGCCAGACTGTAGTCTCTCTCCACCCTGCCACTTCCTGAGGATGAAGATGGGATTTTTTTTTTTGGCCTGGTGTGTAGGCTGGCCCAGTGTGAGGTGCTGGCTCACAGTAGGCTCTGATAGCTGAGCCCCTCCTGGGAGGGAGCTGGCTCACCCACACCCCTCAGCACAGGCCTGGTGGCCAGGGCCCCTCCAGTGTCTTCCCTGGGCTTCACCAGGCACACTGTCTCCCAAAAGCCCTGGAGAACCTCCATCAATCCCGACCCCCGGGGCAGCTTCTATTCTCAGGCAGTAGCTGGGCTCTTCCTTCTGGGGTCCAAAATCGGGGCATGGAATAAGCATGAGCACTTTACCTTCTTCTCCAGGCCTAGGGGAAAGAGCAAGGTCACGGGGCCCCTCATTCCAGGGACTCCCATGAGGGATTTGGAAAATCAGAATCCTTTCTCACTGAGGGGGACTAGACCCTAGCTAGGCTCACATGAAGCCCCCGGGGCACCCTTCATCCAGCTGAAGCCTGGTGAGGGAGGAGCTGGCAGGAGTGGCTGGGCCAGGCCAGGAGAAGGGGGCTGCCATGGGACTGCTGGCCTCCAGGACTTTTCCTTGTTCTTACGAGATCCAGGCTGGGATGAGGGAGCTGGGGCATGTCCTGCCCAGTTCAGCCCAGCCAGGCTGGGGTTAATGGTTGAGCATCACGCCACCCCCATTTCGGGTGCCAGAACAGAGTGGAGGCTCCAACTGGCCCCTAGCCAGGCCCTAGGAGCCTTTCCACAGGGGCCCAGCTCTGGAAACAACAGGGCTCTGTTCAAAAGCAAATTGGAGTCCATTGAGTAAGGATGGAACAGGTTGTGCCCTCTGCCAAGGAATCAGTGGAGGGAGCACAGTGAAAGCTTGTGAAGGGCCCTGGGCCCTGCCAGCTCCAGGGGCCAAATCTTCAGGATGTCCCAAAGGCCCCCAAGGGCCACCCTGGACAGAGCAGGCCCTGCCCCTTGTCCTACCCAGCCCAAACGGCACCTCTCCTCTCCGGCCCCTCTGAAATCTGCCTACTTCCAGGCTCTCCTCCCTCCGGTCTATTCCCCCATTCAGCTGCCAAAGTGCCGTCACTCCCCCTCCCCCAACTCCATTCAATAAACTCCAGAGCTTCTACAGCCTCCAGGTAGCTTTTACAGACTTCGAAGCTCCGTTCCAGTCAATAAACATTTATTTAGCACTTACTGTCATGCCAAGCACTGCTCTAAGTTGGGGAGCTCACAGACTAATGGCAGGGGTGGGGTGGAGGCACATGCAAGCAACCATGGATAAATAAAGAATGGACAGGCTAAGTTAGAGGGACCAGGAAGGGCAGGCTTCCTGGGGGAGGTGAGAATTCAGAGGCTGGGAAAGACCGGACTTTAGCAAGGAGGGAGAGTGTTCTAGGCCTAAGGGATAGAACATCTGATCAGGAAGGCTGGAGGTTCTTGTTTGTGGGACAGAGCTCACTGGCTCGGAGTAAGGTGTGAAAAGACAGGAGGGGGGAGGGGCAGGTTATCAAGGGCTTAGAATGCCAAGCAGAGCATTTTTTTTATTTGATCCTGGAGGCAATGGAAGTTACAAACAGAGCGCCACTGGAGGTCACAAAGCTGGGAAGATTTAGATGAGCTTGAGGCAAAGTGAACAGAACCCGGAGAACATTGTACACAGTAACAGCAACATTGTAGCAATGTAACCCGGAAGGACTCGGCTCTCCTCGAGGATACAATGATCCAAGACAATCCCAAAGCACGAGTGACTAAGCCAACTTCCGTCTCCAGAGAAAGAACTCATACTGACTGAATACAGACTGAAGCAGGCGACTTCCCACTTCCAATTCTTTTTTTTTTTAAATTCAAGTCTTCTTGTACAAAATGACTAATATGGAAAGGTTTTACATGATTGCACATGTATAACCTATATCTGATTGCTTACCATCTCAGGGAGGGAGAAGGAAAGGGAGGGATAGAGGGATAGAATAATTTAGAATTCAAAACTTTAAATATTAAAATCATTTTAACATGTAATTGGGGGAAAATAAAATACATTTTTTTTAAAAGTGAAGGTTATCACGAAAACAAAAACAAGAGGCGGTAACATGGTGAGACCTGTAGTTTAGGAAAATCCCACTGGAGGCTGAAGGATGGACTGGAAGGGGAGACTGAGGCAGGCAGCAGCTACCATGGTCCACAGGTGAGGGAGGAGGGGCCTGCTACATGGTAGGGGCAGGGGCAGGGGAGAGAAGGGAGACTGCAGAGATGCTGCAGAGGTGAAGTGGCCAGGCCTTGGCACCATCTTGGATCTGGGAGGTAAGAGGGGTGAGAGTGAGGAGTCCAGGATGGCACCTAGGCTGTGAGCCTGAGGGATGTGAGGATGGTGCTAACCTTGACAGCAGCAAGGAAGTTAGGAAGAGTTTTTTGGGGGGGGTGATGAGCTCCATTTTGGACAGTTGTTTATGGGATGTCCCACAGTGGGGTGAATGTGGGAAGGCCCCTCCCTGCCCCCACTTTTCCTCCTTTCCATCTGCCCCAGATGTTCCTGATTCACCCCCTCAGGACGACACCTTCTGGGTGGTCTCCTCTCCTTTATTTTCCAGTGACCAGGAAGGAAGCACTGCAGGGGAACCATGCCTTCTGCCCTGGCACCCATAGCCCACCAAGTCTGAAAAGCCAAGCCCAAAGCAGTGGAGACGGGCATTGGGCTACCTCTTATTCCTAGACACTCATTCACTAGCCAAAGCCCAGGAAGAGAGGAGGCCTGAAATCCACAGATTCCCCAGAAATCAAATCCAGGGCTCTACTCCAGGAGGGTTTGGAAGCCTGGGCCTCTACCACATCCACACTTCACATGAATAGTGGGTGCGATCAGTGGGCCACCAGCCCTCCACCCCTCAGCACCCAGCTTGGATGTTTCTGGTCCTTTCCCTGGAAACAGGAAGCAGACAGTGGAGCTCTGTGTAAAATCGGTGGCTTGGTGACCCCTCCAAAGTAGAGCTCCAGGGGAGGGCAGAGATCAGTGCTCAAGCTGCTACTCACAGACCCTGGCAGGGGTGCGCCGGCCCCGAAGAGGTGGCATTCACACAGGTACACACCGACTCCTTGTCCCCAGCGGTCCCTCTGCCAGAGCCCTCCCATCTCTAGGGCTGCGGCAAGGGCCGGACGTTGACCTGACCCCTCCCAGCCCTCCTTGCCTCCCACCCGGCTCTTGGGTTCATCTGTACCCACAGGACTTGGGGTCTGGGTGGTTGCTCATTTTCTTTTTATTAATGTGTGTGCATGAGCCTGGCCCAGCCAAGGCCCCAGTGTCCTAGTGCTGGGTCAGCGAGGGGCACTGCCCACTTATTCTGAGAAGGCCTGGGTGGCCAGGGATGGGAACGACTCCAACCAGGGCACAGAGCATGTGGCAGGCAGCTCTCCTGGGCTCAAGGGAGGAAATTCAGGGAAGGGGGGGGCGTGGGCTCAGCTCTAGAAGGGGAAGCCACCCAGATGAAAAAGGAGGCGCTGCTGGGGTAGGGGACTTTCAGTGTCACTGCATCCCCCCCATCCCCCCAGGGAGGGGCTTGGCTGAAGCTGCTTCCACCCAGGCAGGTCCACAGGACACAGGGGTCATTGATCTCGCATCCTGAAGCCACAGCCAAGGTCTCCACTTACTTCCTGTTGGGATGATGGCTGTGTGAGCCTCCTCTCTGGCCCCCAGGCCCAGGTGAGGACTGCTCGGCCTGGAGGCATCCAAGCCTTCTGTTCACCTTTCAGGGCACATCACCTCCTAATGGGCCCTCCCTGCTGTCCCAACCTGGGAAGAATCCTAGTGCCTGTCCTAGTGCCAGGACCCTTCCTGTGGCCCACATCCCGTGCTCCCAGGCCTCCAGCACTGACCACCTTCAGTCTGGGGCCCCTTGAGGGGAGGGAGCTGGCTCCTGAGCCAGAAAGCATCTCGATGATCACCAAGTGTGGCCTCCCACCTGGGATGTGATGGTCCCCAGCACCCCAGCAGCCCTGCTAGAGACGCGGCCTGTGCTCACCTGCTGCCACACAGGAAGGCCAGGTTCTGCACTGCCAGGACCGTGGAGGCGTCGTTCTGGCCTGTGACCAGGTGCCGATCCAGGACAACGTGCAGGGCATCTGGCTGGCTGGCTATGGGCAAGAGGAGCCAGGGCACCGTTGGGGGAAGCCTGGGACCCTCATCCCCCCGAGACCTGGGGCACACCCTCTGCCCTCTCCACCAGGCATGCTGAGGGTGGTCACCTGGCACCTGGGCACCCACCATGGGGAGCTGTTTAGGGGCCAGGGCAGCGGCCACCCAGACCTGGCTGGGGGGCCCAGGGATATCACCCTCCCGTGACGGGAGGGCTGCAGAAGCCCCCACCTGGCTGGATTTCTAAGGGCCTACTCCTTTCTCAGCTACCTCAGTTTGCTCTTCTGTAAAGTGGGGGCAACAATCCTGAGAGAGCCCCTCTCACAGGGCTGGACTGAGCAGCGATGCCAGCTGCTGTGTGCTCTGGGGAGCTTCGGGGGCTGTTTTAGTGATCACTTCCTTCAAGGTGGGACTTGGGGGTCCTTGGGCAGCTTCCTGACTGCCAGCTGGTCACTGTCACCCAGCATGCAGCGCGGCCTGCCTTGCTGGAGGCTCACTAGGGACAGCAGGCAATCACAGAGCCTTGAGTATGCCTGAGGGAGGCATAGAAAGCTGCCATGAAGTGCCCATGTGGTCAAAGCCAGGGTCTAGAGCTCCTGGCACCGTCGGGGCCTCGAGGCTCTGTGGAATGCGGCCAGAGGTGACCATCAGCAGCCTTGGCAGAGTCATGGTGAGGGGCGCGCAGAGAGAGGGTTCTGCTCAAATGAAGGCCTCCAGCAAAAGCCTAGATCTGGGAGGGAGCCGGGCTCTGGCCGAGCTCTGTCATGCCTCTCCCGGGAGTAAAAAGAATGGCTACCTCTCACCTGGGACTTACTGAGACTGCAAACATGATCTCGTGTGATCCTCACGACACCTCCACGCTGAGGTAGGTGCTATTATCATCCCCATTTTACAGATGAGGAAACTGAGGCAGGCAAATGTTAAGCAGCTAGTCAGGGTCTGAGGGCCTTCCTGACTCCAGGTCCAGCACTCTGTGCCCTGTGGCATCCCCTGGCTGCCTGCTGGACCTTCCCTCCAAAGCATCTTTGGCCATCTTTGCTCAGGATGCCAGGCCATGTTCAACCTCCCACGTGTGCATGGCACCGGCGCCCCTTACCACTGAAGCTGGCCCCAGCATCCTTCACAAAGTCTTCCATGATGATGGGCAGGCTGCCAAAGCCAGGCTGTCGGATGAGCTCATAAACAGAGGGCTGGGAAGACAAGAGAGGGCAGGCCCCTTGGGCAGGATTTCTGGGAAGGGCCACACCCTGGGCAAGGCCCTCCCCCTCCTTCCCCGTCTCCTCCCCTCCCTTCCCCTCTCTTCTCCTCTCCTCCTCTCCCTTCCCCTCCCCTTCTCTCCTCTACTCTCCTCTTCCCTTCTCCCCTCCCCGCTCTGCTGCCTTCCCCTCCCCTCCCTTCCCCTCTTCTTCTTTTCTTCCCTCCCCTCCCCCCTCTCCTGCCTTCCTCTCTCCTCTCCCCTCCCTTCCCCCCTCTCCTGTCCCCTCCCCTCTCCTCCTCTCCTCTCCCCTCCCCTCCTTCCCTTCCCTCCCCTCTCCTCTCCTCTCCTCCCCCAACTTGGACTTCTGGAGTCTGGGGCCTTAAGCCAAGGCTCTGGGCCCACCTGGGTACCCTGACCCTTCCCACCACAAGTCCTGAACAAATATTCCAGATCCGGTCCCTGAATTCCGTAATGGGGAGAATGCTGGCCTGGTCACTTGGGATGGCTGCTCAGATCGAAGTGGCTCCCTGGCCTGCAGGCCCCTGCCTGGGCCCACTCCCTCAAAGCCTCTGCTCCCCAGGGCCTGCCTCTCCAAGGACTTACCCCCGTCATGCTGTAATCCTGAAACACCCAAGACTTATCCTCCCTGGTGGCGCAGCAGAGGGCGGCCACACCATGCCCCACGGCACAGATGGGCTCTGGAAACCAAAGGCAGACAGAGGACAGCTTCAGGCCAAGCCCAGACAAAAAGAAGAGAGGCACGACATGGCATCAGAGAGTCTCCACTGCAGTGGTGGGAAAGGTGCCTCAGTTTCCCCACATGTAAAATAGGCCGAGCCTGCCTCAGAGGGCTGGAGGGGATGGAGCACCACAGGCAAGCGCCTGGCCTGAGCACCCACCATTCACCTGTGCTGCTCTAGAGGGGAGGCCAAAGGTCACCTGGATGCCATGCGCATCCCACAGGGCACTAGAAGGGCTGCCCAGGGTGCCAGCGGCTCACACCCTTCCCGAAGGGCCTCTTACTTCAGGGCCACTGCTGAGCACGCTGGTCTAGTCTCCACTCAGGCTCTGCCTCAGGAGGACCCCCTCCCCCTTCCCAGGGGGCAGGTCACCTGGGGGAGGGGGGATGTTTGCATGAGCAGCCTAGGTTCTGCCTCCAGCCCCAGCAGCCCTCCGTGTGGGCCCAGCCCAGGCTCCCAAGGGTCAGGAGGTGGTCTCTGCCCAACAGGGGAGAAATGGGTGAGACCCAGCCTCCACAGGCAGCAGGGATCGCTCACCCACTTGCCAGCCAAGCTCCTCTGGCCCAGCCCAGGGGAGGACCCAGGAAAGGCCTAGCACAGAGCCCACACGGCTCCCAGAGGGAGGGGGTAAGGAGGCACAAAGGGGAAACCCAAATCCCCAAGGGCACTGCCGAAGCCTTGTTTACAGATGAGGAAACTGAAGCTAGCTGGAGATGGGAGGAACCAGCTGGAAGGAATCCCTTCTCACATATACCAACAGCCTCTGTTTGCAGCCCTGAAGGGACAGGAAGCTCACTACCTCCAGGGCACCCTAGGGCAGTCAGGATTGTTCCGAAGTTCTGGCCCTTGGCTCCTCCCTGCCATGGCTCCCCCTCTGTGCAGGCCAGCCCTTCGGCCCCATGGGCATAGCTTAGATGGGCCATCCCTCTTTCCTTCTGCCAGCCACGATCCTGCAGCTCACCCATGGCCCTCCTAAAGGTCTGGGACACCAGCACCATGGTGCCCAGACTCGACCCCTGACCTTCAGGTGGGCCCCGAGGGGCTCTCCCCTCCTGATGCCTGTGGCTCAGCCTCTTCTGGGGCAGGCCCTGGGGCCCCCATCCTGGACTTTGTGGAGTTAACATTTTGTACCCAGGCCAGCCACTTCATTTCTCTCTACTGAGTTTGAGCTCAAATGCTCTGGTAAGGAAAGAGACTGGCTCAAGATCACTACGCTAGCACGTGGCTACAATGAGGTTCTAAGCCTGGTTCCCCACACCCTGTGGCTGAGAATACCAGCCCCTCCCAACTCCCTCCACAGTTCCTCCCCCAACCTCCCCCCTACTTCTACAGTAGAAGGCCCAGTCCTCCTTAATGCCAGGCTGGCCTCAACTCCTTGTCCTGCCCCCTGGCCCCTCACCCTGAGTCACTTACTCTGCTCAGTGCTGAAGTGCTCCAAGATCCTGGCCAAGTACCCACTGTTGGCAAGGTCAGTCAGTGCCCCAGGACAGCTGGGGATCAGCAGGGCATGATACCTGGCACCTGGAGGGGAAGAGAGGCAAATAGCACCCAGGTGCGGCAACCCACCAGTACCTCACTCCCCACTTCCCTCCTCTCAGCAGAGGTGTGGGCCCACGGGGGCAGAATGCGGCATGCACTGTCAGATAATTACAGGAAGAGCTACAGAGAAGGGGTGGACTCAGGGGAAGTGATGGGCTTAGAAACAGAAGGCAGCAGCACTCCTTTAAAAATATATATATATATATATATATATATACACATATATATATTTTAAATCAACAACCCCTTAGGAGAGGCCCCAAAGGCCAGCCTCAGTCTGTTGCTTTGTCCATCACTCTCTGGGTGACCCGTGGCATCTTGGCTGATGGCGCTTCCAGTGAGGCTCCTGGGAACACTAAGGAGACCGTCCCCTGCCCCAAGGGGGGGTCCCCATCCTGGAGGTGCTGGGCATGATGGGAGCTGCCTTGTGCTAGGGGGTAGGGGGAGGTCACCCCTAAAATGCTGCCTGACAGGGACATCAGAAAGGGCCAAAGCCTCTAGCCAGATCCTCCGAGAGGAGCCCTAGGGAAGTATGGCCCAAGGAAGGTGGTCACCCCATTGCCTCGCCCCTTATCTTTTGTCTGCTCCTCATCCTTGAAAACTGGCGCTGTGGGGCAGCAAGGTGGCACAGTGGATAGAGCTCCAGCCTTGGAGTCAGGAGGACCTGAGTTCAAATCCGGCCTAAGACACTTGATACTTACTAGCTGCGTGACCCTGGGCAAGTCACTTAACCCCAACTGCCTCACCAAAAAGCAAAAAAAATAAAATAAAAATTATTGCTGAGAAACCTTCGTTTCCCTCAAAGACCCTGCAAGCCTGCGGGGCCCCTCACCATCAATGGACTCCAGCTTGGCGGGGCTGGCGTAGGCCTTCATGCGGAAGTCCTGGATCCAGCGCACGCTGTTTTCATTCACGCCCACAAAGTCAATGGCCTTGCCCTGGCGGGGTGGAGATGCCTGTTAGGCAGCCATGGGTGGCAGGCCCCTGACTCGGCTCGGCTGCCCTGGCATCCCCTCCAGAGCTGGGGCTCCTTCCAGGACAGCTTCCTCTCCTCCCCCTGTGTCAAGCCCTCCCTTGGGCCCAGCAGCTTGGACCCTTTCTATTCTGGCTTCCCGAAGGTCCTCTCTGTGGCACCAGGGGCTGGCCCATAGTTGGCACTTCCTACATACTGCTCAAATTGGCAAGATTTGGTGACAGGCCTCATTGGAGTGTAGAGCTGAGCTCCAAGTAGCCCCTTGGCCTGGGGATCACCATCTTGACTGGTTGTGATGGAGAGAGGGGTGTGTGTGTGTGTGTGTGTGTGTGTGTGTGTGTGTGTGTGCGCGTGCGTGTGCCAGTATGCGTGTGGGGGATGGCAGGGGCTGTGTTGAGGGAGGTGTGGGGCATATCTGTGTATGTGCATATGGAAGTGTGCATGTGCGAAGGTGGGGGCAGGTATCAGCGGTTGTGGAGGGATGTGAGTGTATGTTTCTAGATGGACAAGTTGCCTTCGGGATCTCCTAAACTGCGCAGACAAAGGGGCCCAAGGGGCTGGTCCTTTCCTGCGGCCGGCAGGAGTGTGGGCACTCAGTTCTTCCCTGGGCTGCTGAGTCATGAGCCCTTCCAGAAGGGTTGGCATTCGTTAAGGGCCTGTTCTGGGCCAGATCCTGGGCTGGACACTGCCTAGGGCCACACAGACAGTAGCTGAAATGGCACCTGCCCTCTGGGGACTTACGCACTGTCAGAAGAAAGGACCGGGCACATATGAGCATATGTAGAATAAATCCAGGGCGCTCAGGCCCAGAGGGCACTAGCAGCTGGCATATGTGTGGCCAACCAGTGAGAAGAAGGTGCCCCCTGGGGAAGAGGGGGAAGGGACTGTGGGAGCTCGGCCCTGGCCAACAGGCATTCTTGGGGAGGCCTCCTGGTGGGAGGTGGGGTTGGGTTCCCAGCCCAAGAGATGCTGGGCAATAGAGCTTTCTCAGGCCCCACCTGGAGGAAGTCTGTCTGTTAACCTTCCCTCTTGACACACAGGGAAAGACAAAAAGGAAACCAGGCTCTTTGGGGGGTGGGTACCCAGAAAACCCAGGGCCTGGCCCCACCCCAGGGCACAGGGCTGCTGCTTCCCCTTAGGCTGCATGGACCACCCAGGGACCCACTGGCACTTACCCCTGGTGTGGCCACCTGCAGGTTGAAGGCGGCACTGCCCATGGTGAAGCAGTGGAGGAATGAGTGGGCTGACACACCTGTAAGACATGAGGGAAGGTCAGGAATCCTTGGGCACGTGCCTGCCTTGGAGGCTGGAGCCAGGCAGGAGGACCTGCAGGGATTGGGGGAGGGGGAGGCCTCTCCAGAGCCTAGGCTGGCCAGGTGGGAGCCACCCTCGAAGCTTGGGGAATGGCTGAACAAGTTATGGTATATGAATGTAATGGAATACTATTGTTCCATAAGAAATGACGAGTAGGATGATTTCAGAAAAACCTGGAAAAGACCTACATTCCCCAATGGATGGGCATCCTCTCAGTTTCCAATTCTTGGCCACCACAGAAAGAGCTGCTATAAATATTTTTGTACATGGGGATCCTTTTCCCATTTTTATATCTCTTTGGGTTATAGCTCTAGAAGTGCTATGGCTGGGTCAAAGGGTATGCATATTTTTATACCCTTTGGGCATAGTTACAAATTGCCCTCCAGAATGGTTGGATCAGTTCACAACTAAATGGCTCTTATTTTTACAAACTTGAATCATTAACCTATATATCTTAGGAATGAGACCTTTATCAGAGAAACGTGCTGTGAAGATTTTTTTAGGCAATGGGGTTAAGTGACTTGCCCAGGGTCACACAGCTAGTAAGTGTTATGTGTCTGAGGCCGGATTTGAACTCAGGTCCTCCTGAATCCAGAGCTGGTGCTCTATCCACTATGCCACCTAGCTGCCCCAATAAATACATTCTTAAAAAAGAATAAGAGCCATTCTCCAAATGATAAATGGTCAAAAGGACAGGCAGTTTTTAAAGGAAGAACTCTAACTGTAGCCATATTTAAAAAGCCATATCACTAATAATTGGGAAAAGGCAAATGAAAGCAACTCAAAAGTTCTAACTCAAACCCATTAGATTCACAAAACTGACAAAAAGCAGGGAAAACAACAAAGCTAGAGGGGCTATGGAAAAACAGGCACACTGATTGTTGGTAGAGCTGTGAACTGGCTTAGTCATTCTGGAAAACTATTTGGAGCCATGACCTCAAAGCTAGTAAACTGTCCTTCTCCTTTGACTTAGTGATACCGCTAAGAATAGCTAGGTCTATTGTTAATTAAATAATAAAGCTGAGTATCATGCAGACAAATTATTTATTTAGCAGTGAGTGCAGCCAGTTAATGTAGTTTAGAGGGAAGGAAAAACAGGATGAAAGAGTGAAGACACTTGGCTTCTTATTGGAGGAGGAGAGCTAGAGACGATGGGGTGAGGGGGAGGGTTGGCTGGAGGAGAATGGGAGACAATCAGGATCCACTGAGGAGAAAAGGAAAAAGGGTAGTTTTGTGACATTTCCTAAATCAGGGGACTGGAAGGGGCAGTCTCATGACTTCTCCAAATTCAAGTGACTTTGAGACTTAACTTCACAAAATGGTGGATAAAGGCAAAATGGAGTCGCTAATGCTATTTCCATATCCACTATATCCCAAAGAGATCAAAGAAACGGGAGGAAAGACCTCCAGGTACACAAAAACGTACAGCAGCTCATTCCATGGTGGCAAACAAACAGAAACTGAGAGGATGCCCATGAACTGGGAAATGGCTAGACAAGTTCTGGGGCAGCGAGGTGGCGCTACAGTGGATTAGTGTGCTGGCCTGAAGTCAGAAAGACTCATCTTCCTGAGTTCAAATCTGGCCTCAGACATTTACTGGCTGTGTGACCCTGGGCAAGTCGCTGAAGGAGGAAATGGCAAACTACTCCAGCGTCTCTGCCAAGAAAACCCCAAACGGGGTGGGGAAAAGTCGGACAGGACTGAACAGCAACAGCTGAACTGGACAAGTTGTGGTGCACGTATGTGACAGAACACTATCGCACTGTAAGAAATGATGAAGGGGATGGGAAGACTTGTACGGACTGACGCAGAGGGAAGGGCGCAGAACTAGGAGAACAATTTATCCAGCAGCAATACTGCAAAGACCAGCAACCAGGAAAGTCTTCAGAACTGCGGTTAATGGAATGACTGACCACAAGTGCAGAGGAGCGAAGAAGCAGCAGGCTCCCCGCCTCCTGACAGACAGTAGACCGACACGAACTTGTTGGACATGACCAATACAGGGATTGGCTCTGTGTGACTAAGCACACTCCGTACCAAGTTTTCTTTTCTTTCTTCAATGAGGGAGATTTTTGTTGTTGTTGTTGTTGTTGTTAATTGAAGGAAATAATTATGGTAAAGTGTATTATTACAGAGAAGCCTCTGTCCCTTCACGGCCCGACTGGGCAGGGAACAGCACAAGCCACAGCAGTAGGTTCAAGCAGATGTTTGCCTCTCCCCCTCCCGCCACTGGCCTGAGCACTCCCACTGTCCTCCTGGGGGCTCATCAAAAGCCCCAAACTTAAACTATGTGCCTTGCTTTGCTGGCAGAGAATCACCAGCTTCCCTGGGACAAAGGGGCTGGGGGAGAGGCCACGGGGATTAGCTGAGAGAACAGGATTAGTGAATCACCTCCCAGGACTCTGAAGCCAAGTTTAGGGCTAAAAGGGCAGGCTGCATTGTATCTTTCCACAGAGGCTCAGGAATGGGAAGCGGGCCATACACAAGCCAGGAGATCCAGCCCCACAAGTCTGACACTGAACCGTCCCCTTTTCCAAACTCCCCCATTACTCCGGAGACCACCACCCTCCTCCCAAGATGCCAGGCTCCCCACTAGGAGTCATCCTCCATTCCACTCCCTTATTTAAGATTTGCCAACTCTCCCTCCCCAACCCCCCTGGGAAGAACTTCTCACAGCCTTGCCCCTGGTTCAGACTGTCTCCAGTTCTCCCGTGGATTATTATAAATAGCTTCCTAGCTAGCCTCACTTCCCTGGGCAGTGAGGGGAACACCAGAGTGCACAGTATGCAGACTCACCTTCCTGAGTTCAAATCTGGCCTCAGGGACTTACTGACTGTGTGACCCTAGGCAAGTCACTTCACCCTGCTTGCCTCGGTTTCCTCATCTGTAAAATGAGCTGGAGAAGGAAATGGCCAACCAGGATCTCTGCCAAGAAAACTCCAAATGAGGCCGGGAGATTGGACAGGACTGAAGAATGAGCCTCCGCGCCTCAACTCTCCCCACTTCATTCCCTCCTCTGTCAGACTGTCAGCGATTCTCCTAAGCGCAGACCCAAGCCTACTGCCACCCTACTCAACACAGCACATTCCAGTGGCTCTCCATTTCCTCCAGGATCAAGTGAAAACTCCTCTGTTTCTAATTTAAAGCTCTTCACCATCTGGGCTCACTCGTGTCCAACTCTCTGTGACCCCATTTGAGGTTTTCTGGGCAGAGATACTGGAGTGGTGTGCCATTTCCTTCTCTAGCTCATTTTACAGATGAGGAAACTGAGGCACACAGGATGACGTGACTTGCCCAGGGTCACACCAGCTTATTTGCCTGTCTTCAAACAAAACACGTCGGCCTGTATCTCTATGCCTTGGCCCACCCACAGGTTCTTGGGGGGTGCTCTCCCTCCTTTACTCCGCCTCCCTGCTTCCCAGACTCAGCTGAAACTCCCTCCCCCATTGTTCAGGAGGCCTTTCCTGGCTTCTCATACTCCCCCCACCCCCATTCTGAAGGGAATTCTTCCTATTTGTAGATAATGATGCATTAGTTCCTTGCATGTTTGTCTCTCCCATTAGAAAGTCAGCTCCTTGAGGACAGGAGCCATGTTTTTGCTTTTCTTTGAATCCCCATTGCCAATACAGTGACTGGCCTATTAGTACGTATAGTAAAAACATCGATCCATTGGTTGTTAAAAGTCGTTCAAAGAAACCAACGCAACAAGAGGGAACGTACCAACTTAGAGTTTTCAAAGGCACATCCAGAATATGGGGGCCAGGGCAGTGGATGGGGGAAACAGGAAAGAATGACTCCGTCGGGCAAGCAGAGCCTGCAGAGGCTCAGAGTGAGCCCAGAGGAACACAGGGCCTCTGGCTGGTGCCGTGAGCCGAGGGGCACCCCTGGGAACAGGACAGTCAAGGGCCAGCCTAGGATGGCGATGAGGAATGATGCAGGGCTTAGGGGCTGCTTTCAGAGAACCCTGGAAAGACATGCCTGAGCTGATGCAGAGTCAGGGAAGCCCAACCAAGAAGACAAGCTGTTGACACAGTGAACAGCAACATTGTAGCCAAAGGCTTGGTTACACAGATCAACAGGACTTCAAAGGACTGGTGATGATGAGACATGGTATCTGCCTGCAGCCAAGGTTGTCGCAGGACTCAGAGGGCAGAGTGAAGCCTGTCTTCTCTCTTTTTTTGAACTGAGGAATCTGTTTTGCATGATTATATCTATTGGTAATTTGGTAGATTGTCTTCTCGTTAAGTAGGAGCGGGGAGAAGAGAGGGAGAACATTTGGACCTGAAAATAAAATTGGAATTAGAAAAAATTAAAATAAAAGACAATGGGGGAGAGGAAGGTTCCTGCTCAGGGTGGATGGGGCTGATAAGTGAAGGCCCAGGGGACTCAGTGGCCTGCTATCTGTTATTCTGTCCAGAGGGAGAGTGACCTTTGAACTGGAAAAGAAAGAATAAACATGAGTAATCGGGACTTGATACCCAAGATAAGTAAGAGATAAAAGAGATCAGAGAGCCCAGGGGCAAGAGTTCACATTCCCTGGCCCAGGTAAACTTTACCCCCCTGCACAGAAAGGCCTGATGGATGTGGCTGCCTTGCCACTTGGCAGGGATAGCAGCTCAAAATGGGGGACACAGGACAGAGGCCAAGGAAGCACCGACTGTGAAAAAAGGGAGGAGAAGGGAATGAGTCTGAAAAGGACAGCTAAAGAAGCTGGCCTCGGTTTCCTGCAAGATCCTAGCACCAGTAATTAAAGACATGGGAAGGCGGACCACAGAGAGCCCAGGGGGCTTCAGCTGGGCCACACTAACAGCCTTTCTTTGGGTGACAGGGTGATTATATCTGGCCCAGCCTATGCCACAGTTCCCAGACCCTCCCGTTTCTCTGGACAAAAGGGAGTGATGGGGTCCATCCTGCCAATTCAGAGCAGTATGGATGGCACACCTATAATAATGCCAGCTTCCAAACCTCCTTTACAGCCATACTGATTGTTTGCCCCACTTTACAGATGAGGAAAGTTGGGCTAGAAGAGGGCAAAGAACTTGTCTAGGGTCACACAGCAGTGAATTCCTGTTAGGGGTGGGGCAGGCATCCTCTCCTCCACCACACACACACACACAAACACACACACACACACACACAAACACACACACACACACACACACACACACACTCTCACATACTCTCTCTCTCTCTCTCTCTCTCTCTCTCTCTCTCTCTCTCTCTCTCTCTCTCTCTCACCAGGAAGGTCTTTAGTGCCCCAGGATGGAAGGTGTCTGCCCCAACCAGTTACAAATTTGTCTTTGGACAAACCTGCTCGGATCCCAGCCAGGGCCTGGCCTGGGCTCCCAGGCTCTGATCCACTGCAGTATCACATGGCTTAAAGGCCAGCTGAGGAAATCAGGGCTGACTTCATTTCTTTCTTTCTTTCTTTTTTTTGTGAAGGCAGCCTGAAGTCAGAAGTCCTGAGTTCAAGTTTGAACCTCAGATACTTCCCAGCTATGTGACCCTGGGTAAGTCACTTCAACTCTGTTTGCCTCAGTTCCCACATCCGTAAAATGGCAATAATAATGGCATGGCACCTCCCTTCCAGGCTGTTGTGAATTTGTAAATCAGTCACACAGTAGGCACCCAACAAATGCCCCTTCTCTTGGGACTCTGGAAGTGGTAGGTGATTAATTCATGCTTGCTGAATGGACCTGAAAGGCCCGTGGGCGTGTATCCAGACCCAAGACCTGTGTAAGAGCTCCCCAGGTTCTGCTGGGCTGACGCCCGACAGAGGACTGACTGCCTCAGGAAGCAATCGGCTCCCATCATTAGGTCTGTGGTTCACAAGGTGGTGAACAACCATTGGGCAGGGACGTTTTCAAAGGGCTTTCTGGTCAGGTGGAAGACTGGACCATGTGATCTCTGAGGGCCGCTCCAGCCCTGAAATTGTGCTACTGTGAAAACCTTTGCCAAGAAAAATTAATGGGGGAAAAAATGGCAAAGGCCAGATGGAGGCCACTCATATTTCTAAGGCAGACTTGACAAGAGTCTGGCACTGACTTCACAGAAAACTCTAGACTACGGATCAGAAGGCCGGGATGAAGCTGGTGGCCACAAGCTGAGTCTGAAGGTGCCTGGACACAGAAGGGGAAGCATCCAGTAGGCACCTGGGGAAGAGGGGGGCTGAACTCTGGTGTGAGGTGTGAGGTGTGAGGGCGTGAGGGCACGACTAACAGTGTGGATGTGTGCAGGTACCGGGAGTACTACATCGAGAGGTCGGGATCATTTACTCTAACAACAGCGACTCCCATTTCTCCCTCAGAACAGCCCTGTGGCAGACAGGGCTCAGGACAGTATCCCCCATTTGAAAGATGAGTTAACTGAGGCTCTGACAAGGGAAAGGCCTGGTGAGTGTAGTGAGTGGCCCACCTCCCAGGGATGGGAGGGAGGGAGGATGGGGGAGGGGGTTGGGGGAGGAGAGGGTCGGGCGCTCCGAGGCCGGGGGCTGGCTCTGATCCCGATCCCCGGGGCTGCGGCCCATCCCGAGTGGGCGCTCGGGGATCCAAGTGGCAGAGGCAGCCCCCGACGCCCGGCCCCGGCCGGTGACTCACCGCGGGCGGCGGCGCTGGCCACGATGAGGCAGGCGGGCCGGCTGGGTAGCCGCTCGGACGCCATGGCCGCTGCCTGAGCCTCCGCCTCCTGCTCCGCCCAGCCTGCCCCGCTCAGCGCACCCCGCCCGTCACCGCCTGTCGGCGCATGCGCCGCTCCTGGAGCGCCGGAGTCACGTGGGGCCCTTGGACCCCGCCCCCAACAGACAGAGGTGCGGGTCTTTACGGGGTCCAGGTCCTTTCGCTGGAGGGAAAGCTAAGGCTGGCCCACGGTCACAGAGCGAGCTCTCCCACCCCGGGCCTGGCCCTGCCAGTCTATGCACCTCGTGGCCTGGGGGTCGGTGCCCAGGAGCGATCCTGGGGTTAATGTTCATCCGCCCGCCTACCCCGGCACTTCCTTTGGGAACGCATTTATGCAAAGCCCAGCAATTCCTAGGGGCCAGCGAGCCGGAGGGGGGGGGGAGCGGAGGGAGGGGCGGGGTACCAGGCCGGGACCCAGGCAAGGAAGAAGAAGGGGCTGGTGATGAGGACTGGGACGGGATGGAGTCCTCCAGTACGGGCAGGTGATGGGGGCTTGGATGGCCGAGGGTCCTGGCCTGGACCGACCCTCCACTAGGCAAGGTTTGGCCTGCATCTCGCCCCTGGCTTCCCGTTCCCTGTCCTGTCCTCCGGCTTCTGCCTCCTCCTGGGGGGGAGGGGGAGAGAGAGAAAGAGAAAGACAGAGACAGATTTGACTCCAGACTTCTTGGGTGTGCCAGGCTATTTAGCTAGGGTCATATATGCAAGGTCAGCCCTGCCATCAGGGAGCTTACACTCTCACAGAACACACATGGACCGCTGGAAGAAAGCAAGAGAGGGTGGTACTCACTTGGGCACCCTGTGACTGAAGGCCAACTGTCCCCCAGCTGGAGATTTGGAGGTGAGCTGAGAGTGAAGGGAACGTGGCGGGCAGAAGGGAGGCATAGGATAGCATCTGGAGAGCGTGCATCAGGGCAGAGGTAGCTCAGGGGTGGGAAGGGCCAAGTAGCCAGGCTCTTCGATATTGAACCCAGAGATCATATCATGCTTCCCCTCCTCCACAGTGTCACCCCTCCCTTCTCTAGGCAGAAGGCCCCCAGTTCTGTCAGCTGAGGCCCTTCACCATCCTCTCAGTCCTCAGGCCCAGCTGATCAGGCCTGGGCTTTCCCCTGGGCTCTTGTTCCAGATCACCAACTGCATTTGAGATTTCTTTGACGCGATGTCCCAGAGACGTTTCCAACTCAGTTTATCTTCTCCCCCCCTCCCCCCAATCAACTGTCAGTCTTCCTAACTCTCCTATGACTACCTGGGACACTCAGAATCTTCCCGGTCACCCAGGCTCAGAACCTTACCATCATCCTTGAACTGTAACACCCCAGGACATCCCACTGCCCCTTCCTGCCTCTGTGCCTTTGCCTTGGCTTACCCCTAGGCCTGAAAGAGCCTCTTCCTTGGTCTCCTCCAGTCTCTCCCCCAGAGGCAGAAAGTGAAGAGGAATTAAGAAGCCTCTGGTGGAGGAGAGTACAAAAGCTGGCTTGAAGCTTAATACATGAAACAAAACTAGAAAACGACTGTCTTGGCAACTGGTCCCTTCACTTCCTGGCAGATAGATGGAGAAGAAATGGAAGCAGTGACAGCCTTTCTCTTCTTGGGCTCAAAGAGCCTTGCAGACAGCTATGGCAGTCCTGAAATGAAAAGGCGCTTGCTCCTTAGAAGGCGTGCTCTGGCCAATCTGCGCAGCAGACCAAAAAGCAGAGACGTTGCCTTGCCGGCAAAGGGCCAGCTAGTCAAAGCGACGGGTTTTCCAGAGCGATGTGTGGCTGAACGCTGCAGAATCGCCGCTGTGGGGTTGTGGTGCTGGAGGAGATTTTGAGAGTCCCTTGGACAGCATAGAGATCAAAGCAGTCAGTACTTAAAGAAATTAACTCAGACTATTCACTGGAAGGTGAGATACTGAAGCTGAAGCTTAAGTACTCTGGCCACACCATGAGAAGATGGGACTCAGTGGAAAAGATCCCGCTGTTGGGAAGGTTGAAGGCAAAAGGACAAGGGAATGGCAGAGGATGAGACGGAGGGATGGATGGTGTCATGGAAACAGTGAGCATGAGCTTGGACAGACTTGGGGAGATGGTGGAGGATGGGGGGGGGTCTACGGGGTCGCGGAATGGTGAATACCACTGAACGACAGCAGATTTCTCCCCTCTCTTTAGTTCTTCCTCCTCAGCAGCTGCCACATTGATGTCCTCAAAGCACAGGTCTGACCAGGTTACTGGCATCTCCCCCTTGGGGTTCAGTCAGCCTTTCCAGACTGGTCTTACTCTCCTCTTCCTCTGCAGACACACCCCGTTCGGGCCTGGGCACGGCGTGCCTCTAGGCCTGGAGCATTTGCCTAATTGCTTTCGTTTAGACTCAGAGACTCTTGGTTGCTCCTCCTTCATTTTGAAGAGGACCGATGACATGGGTGAGCTCTTGACTTGCACTGGACATAAGTGAGGCAGAGCGGCACAGGGTCGTCAGCCTCACTGTCTTCCAGAATCATGGAAGTCTAGTGGCAGGACAGAAGTCAAGATGACCGGTAGTGGCCTGGGTTATGGCGAGTGATGTTGGTGTCTTCAACGTCTGACCAAGCTCTAAGCGCTCACAGCACCTGCTTTACGGCCTCTGGAACGAGCTGTTGTCATCCACCTGCTCAGGAGAGGGAAGTCTTCACGTGTTTGGTGTCATCACCCCCTAACTCCCTTCAGTTACCCTCACCCTGGTTTAGCCATCTGCCAAGATGGTTTCTCCAGGGTGTGGCTACTGGCCTGCTATAGCTGGGAGAATCCCTAGTTTCTTTCAAAGCCCTGCCCCTTACTGACCTCAGACAATAGGAATATAAGCTCTCTGAGGGCAGGGAGTGTTTTGTTTTTGTCTTTGCCAGAGGCACACAGTAGGGGCTAAATAAAGTAGTGGTTGTACATCTGGGTTGCCCTCCCCTGGCCATTCCCCTGCTTATCTACGTCCCTCATCAATCCCAGAAATGAGTACAGGATTCCAGCTGTGCTTGGACAGGTATAGTTAGGTGACCGTCAATTGGTCTGGGACCATTCCCTTACCCTCCTACTTTTGCTTATTCCAGACCTCAAGGTTGACAGATGGGAGTGCCCACTCACTCCAGCACACTCTGTGGGCCACCCACTTGGCTCCTTAGCACAGGAACTTGGGCTAGGAGTTGTAAAAGACTTTAAGAGTCATTTAGGGGCTGCTAGGTGGCACAGTGGATAGAGTGCCAGCCCTGGAGTCAGGAGGACCTGAGTTCAAATATGGCCTCAGACACTTGAAACTTACTAGCTGTGTGACCCTGGGCAAGTCACTTAACCTCATTGCTTAGCCAAACAAAAAAAAATAGTCAGTGTAACTTCATTTTACAAAGGCGGCTAGGTGGCACCATAGTGTTCGCCTCAGTTTCCTCATCTGTAAAATGGGCTGGAGAAGGAAATGGCAAACCCCTCCAGTATTTCTGCCTGGAAAACCACCAATGGGGTTACGGAGAGTCAGACAGAGCTAAGCAACACCAACCCCATTCCACAGATGGGACACTGAGGCCCAGACACTTGCCCAAGGTCACACAGGTGGGCAGGGAGAAGACCTGGAACAGGCCCTTGGGCCTGTGGGCTCGAATCTCGGTTCTCACGTTGTCTCCCCTTCCCAGAGGGGGCCTGGGAGGGCCAGTGAACCCCAGGCTCGGACTGACCACTTGTCCCCACGGTTGTGCCCAGTGGGAGGGGAGAGTTAGGCCTGGGCTGGCCAGGCACGTTGTCCCTGCCCAGTTACAGCAGGGACCTCGCCCTAGTGGCTGGGTAGGAGGAAGGTCTGGAGAAGGTCCAATCGAGGCCTGGCCTCCCAAGGCAAAAGAGAGCCAGCTCCGTTCTCTCCCTGGGGGAGGCACAGCTGAAGAAGCAGAAGCAGATGGAGCCAGCCCTCTGACTGTCTTCGTCTTCCCTTAGTCAGGGGCCCAGACAATGCAGGCTAACTGTCCTTTCCTATGTGGAGGGCCCCATGGAAAGCTCAAGGTCCAGGAGGTGAGAAGCAATAGCAGGCTGTCCCTGGGGGCCAAAGGGCAGGGCCCAGCATTGCAGCCCTTCAAACAGGGGAGCAGGGACCCAAGCCTGGCCTCCCTTAGGGGAACCTCCCTCTCTCCTCTCTGTGTACCAGGATGCAAGCACTCTGGGCTGCTTCCTACCCTAGAATCCTGCCCGCTGTGGCCTGAGATGGCCAGCAGAGCCTGTCACAGGTGGTTCCTGGTGCCCTCCCAATCTGGGTACACTCACCCTCCCATCCTTGACAAATTGGTTTTTATTTTGTCTTGAACTTGAGAGATACCAACAAGCCTAATGAATCTGCACAAGCAATGAAGGGCAAAGAGGGATAGATATGGGGGTGGGGTAAAGTACATGATACGTTCTCAGGCACTGCCATCCCTGCCCAGCTTCTCTGGGGCCCCTCTCACTTTCTTCTGGGTGTGTTTTCAATGTTTCTTTGGTGGGTTTTCTTTTAAGGTGTATCCCTGCCCAGGCTCACTCTCCCAATCCCAACTCTCACTAGCAAGTTAGCTTCCCGGGGCAGAATGACTGCTCCTTCTCTTGGGTTCTATCACTGGGTAACTCTGAGGGGCTGGGGTTTCTAGCTCTGTTCTTCGCCAAACTCTAGCCAGTGTGCTCGCCTCCAAAGAGGCAGCTTTGTGGCGCAGTAGATAGAGCAGTGGACCTGAGAGTCAGGAGGAGCTGAGTTCAAATATGGCCTGAGATACTTCCTGACTGTGTGACCCTGGGTGAGTCAGTCAGCCTCTGTCTGTCTGTTTCCTCAACTGTAAAATGGATGTGATTATAGCACCTCTTTCTCAGGGCTGTTGTGAGGATCGAATGAGATCATATTTATAAAGCATTTAGCATGTTTCTGGCACGTAGCAGGCACTTAAGAAATGATTATTTCCAAACTGGAGGAGCAAGGAATAGTTTACCTGTCAGATTTATGGAGAATGGAAAAATTGATGGTCAAACAAGAGATAAAGAACATTATGAAATGTAAAATGGGTAATTTTGATTACATTAAATTGAAAAGGTTTTTTTTGCACAAAGCCAATGCAAGCAAGATTAGGAGGGAAGCAGAAAATTGGGAAAGAATTTTTACAACCAGTATTTCTGATAAAGGCCTCATATCTAAAATATATAGAGAACTGAATCAAATTTATAAGAATATAAATCATTCTCCAATTGATAAATGGTCGAAGGATATGAACAGGCAGTTTTCAGATGCAGAAATTAAAGCCATCTATAGGCATATGAAAAAATGGTCTAAATCCCTGTTGATTAGAGAAAAGCAAGTCAAAACAACTCTTAGGTACCACTTCATGCCTATCAGATTGGCCAACATGACAAAACAAAAAAATGATAAATGTTGGAGATGTGGGAAAATTGGAACACTAATGCATTCTTGGTGGAGTTGTGAACTGATCCAACCATTTTGGAGAGCAATTTGGAACTATGTCCAAAGGGCTATAAAAATGTGCATATCATTTGACCTAGCAAATCCACTTCTATGTCTGTGTCCCAAAGAAATTGTAAAAATGGGGAAAGGACCCACATGTACAAAAAGATAGCAGCTCTTTTTGTGGTGGCAAAGAATTGGAAATTGAGGGGATGCCCAAAAATTGTGGTGTATGAATGTAATGGAATACTATTATGCTTATAGCATTTCTTATAGAAATGATGAGCAGGATGATTTCAGAAAAAAACTGGAAAGACTCATATGGACTGATGCTGAGTGAAGTGAGCAGAACCAGGAGAACATTGTCCACAGTAACAGCCACATTGTGGGATGACTAACTTTGATAGATTAGCTCTTCTCAGCAATGCAAGGATCTAAGACATCTCCAAGGGATTCATGATGGAAAAAGGTATCCACATCCAGAGAGAGAACTATGGAGTCTAAATGCAGATTGAAGCATACTGTTGCTCTCTCTTTTTTGTTTTGTTTCTTTTTTCTTGTGGTTCCTCCCATTTGTTCTAATTCTTCTTGACTAATGTGAAAATATGTTTAATAGGAATGTATATGTAGAGCCTTTATCAGATTGCATGCTGTCTTGAGGAGGGGGAGGGGAGGGGAGGAGGAGAAAATTTAAAACTCAAAAGCTTGTGGAAGTGAATGTTGAAAACTAAAAATAAATTAATCAAAATAAATAAACAAATTTGGTTATAAAAAAAGAAATGCTTATTTCCTTCCAATCTCAATTAGCCAGTTGATATCAACTAGCTTTTATGAAGTGATATTTACTGAGAAGGCATAGCAAAGAAAGAAGTACAAAAACAACCCCCACCCCAAACCAGAGCACACTTTCCTATGGAGAGAGTGCATTCAAACTCAAAGTGGTTGGTACAAATATTACCCCACCTAACCCAAGAGTGAAGGTCCCTGGGAAGGGTGGGCTCAAATATCCAGCGCAGAGGTCCCGAGGAGGAACATGTGGGGCTGAAAGGTATCTCACAATTCCTAGCTCTGGGTGTCTCTCTCTCCCTTCAAGAAATCCCTGCCAAGTTTGGTTTAGGGAATGCTGCTGGCGATGGACAAGGCAATCCCTTGCTCTTTGCAGGGTGAAGGATTTCAGCTAATGGGTCAGTCTCCTGCTGGGCTGAGACCTCATCACACTTCGCTATTCCTGTTGCCTGCTCCAGTTGCTGAGGGGGCCTTCTGATAGCTCCTCCAATCTTTCGAAGCTCTCAAGGTCATAAGCTGATAAATTCCGCCTCTGAATATTTATTCACCTCATATAAAGAAAGAATAAAGACAAAATAAATAAGCACTATGCTGAGTGGGAGATAGAGAAGGCTGCCCTTCTATTATCAGGCAACTCACAGCCATCCTCCCCACCTGAAGGTCAGGGGAGGGCCTTTTGTATCCATATGGCACTACTGCTAAGCCTCTATTGAGGCATCAGTTTTTCTGGCTCCTCAGGCAGCCAGAAGCCTTTTGCCTCCACAGCACCAGCCCTTCAATCATTCACGGAAGAAGCCTTCACTTGTTAGCCCATCGGCAGGCAGAAAAGCGGTTTTGTCCACGCTCTACATAATGCACCAGGAAGGGTAAATCTATGGGGCGCCCTGGCTGGACAGTCCTTCCTCCCCATCACATTGCCAGGCCTGTCATTATCCCCCGCTCCCCATCAAACTCTCCTTCGGAAGGAGGCAGATCCGGACATTGACAGTGTGTGTGTCTCCTCCTGGCCTCCCTCTGGCGGGGGCTGGGCAGCAGGCTTCACCCCGGCTGCCTGTCAAAGTCCGTCTCTGTTGCTCACCTTTGTAACGTTGTGATTGCATCAGTTGTCCTCCTGGCCCACTCACTTCGCTGTGTATCAGCTCCGGGTTCTGCCAGGCTTCTCTGAATCCATCCTTCCGTCATTCCTCATCACATGAGAACATCCCAGTGTAGATCTAGCTAGCTGTCGCAGACTAAGTGGCAGAAAAGGTGCTGCCTTCCAGGAGTGAATGGGGCTTCCTCACGTCGGACTCTCCTGTACCAACAACTCCAGGCCTTATCCCTGAGCCCATAGTCACATGTCATGATTATTTGCCCGGCCATTCCCTACATGAGGGCCACCTGCGCCATTACAAGTCTCTTTGTGCAGAGGGGTCTTGTCACTCTTTCTTTTAATAAGATTTGGCATGCACTCCCTGGCGCTCAGTCTACACAGCTCGGTGACATTTGGGGGGTGCTCCTGGATGGCTCTCCAGAAGGGTGGGACTACCTCCCAGCCCAGTGAGCAACCTTTCTCCTCCCCAGAGGCCCTGCAATGACCAGCGCTTTGCTTCTGGGTCACTAGTGCAAATCAGACAGCCTGACAATGCAAACTCCAAGTACTTTTCTTTTGGATTTCTCATAATTATGGCCAGACCATTTCTGGAGTCATGGGCTCCCAGCAGGAGGCCACCTTCACCCTCCAGCTAAGCCTCAATTCCCCTTCCTCCTCCCTCCTTCTCTCCTTCCTTTCCTCTTTCCCTCTCTCCCTCCCTTCTTTCTGTCCTTTCCTGTCTTCCTTCCTTCCTTCCTTCCTGTTACATATACATTTTTTGCCCAGAGAGCTGATTGTTAAACATTGCTGGCAGTGACGCAGAGACAGGGACCACATATTCCTGCTGACCCACTGCCACTGTTACCTGGTGCTAGAAACATGGTCAGGGAATGATACTTTCTCAGAGCTTCCTGGGACTAAAGATCGGAACTGGGAATCACTGGCAAGTTGAATGGGCCCCATAAATGATCTGGCTGTAATTGGAGGTGGCCAAGCTCACCAGCTACCAGAGGTAAAGAAGGAAGGGGGGTCCATTAGCCCCTTTGGTTTTTTCTTCCTCTCCTCTTGGCAGGGAAGGCTGCCCTGCTGGGTACAGCTCCGAGCTGGGCTTTGTCCGGGGCCCTGGTTGTGCCTTGCAGGATCCTGCCATGGGCTCAGCCGGGACCAGGGCTCACATCTCTTGCCCCGTGGCTCTGGGCGTTTCCTCACCTTGTAGCGTCCACCTCCCCCAGGGCTGGTCCAAGGCTCCAGTGAGCGCCAGTGTAGGCACTGCTCTGTACTCGTTAGGATGTGCTCTGCAAACACTGGCTATTGTTCTGTGACATGAGGGGGTTTCCCCCCATCAAGGCCTTTTAGAATCAGAAATCATCAGCACTGGAAAGAACTTGGAAGTCATGTAGTCCAAGTTCTCATTGTGCAGCTGGGGAAAATGAGGCCCAGAGATGCAGAGTGACCTGCTTGAGGGCTCACAGTGTCAGGACTACAACTCAGACTTTCAGACTCCTCTGAAACAGAGATCAGTGCAGGATGGCATATGTTTGGGAGTGGGACTGGATGAGTGAAGGAAAGACCATCGCATTGGAAGTCCCAAGACCAGGGTTCAGATCTGGGCTCTTGGACTTCCATCTGTGGGCCCTTCACAAGGCTCTTAGGGCCTCTGCCCTAAGGGAGGGAGTTTTCCAATGAGCTCCTTTGGGAAGGGGAAAGGCCAGGGAAGGGAGAGAGGCTGGAGCTGGCTCTGAAGGGCTGGTTGGACTTGAGGAGACAGATGGAAAGGGCAAGGCAGAGGCAGGACAACGTGTGGGGACAGCAGTGACTCTGGCAGGCTGGGACACTGGTCTAGCTGCCTGGGAGGCTCCCTAGGAGGCAGCTGGACAAGTAGGAATGGTTAGGTCAGACTGTGGAGCACATTAGACTTCGGTGGGCAGTAGGTGGGGAGCAATTGCTAGTCCTGAAGCAGTGAGATGACTCAGTGGAATGCAAGATGATTCTGTTGAGTTGGGGGAAGAGACGGGAGGAAGGGACCAGTTGGGAGAAGACTGTTTCATCGGTCCAGCTATGACCTGTGCAGGCAGGGCCCATAAATGGGGTGGAGGGGAAAGTCAGGAGCCAGCAGTGACAGGCCTCAGGGATACAGTGGGGATAGGGAATGGAGGGGAAGGAGGAAAAGGCAGGTATGCATCGCAGCACTCTAGTGTCGGGGAGCAAGCCCCTGCCTGGAGTCAGGAGCCCGGGATTCTAGCCACTGCAGGACATCAAGCAGGTCCCTACCCCTCTGGGTGCCTCAGTTTTCCCATCTGTAAAACAAGGGGATTGCTCTCAAAGGTCCCTGAGAAGACCCTCAGCTTGGTCACTCTTGACTCTCTCACTCCAAGGTGCCAGGACCCAAGTTTTCAAACCTGGGACCCCTGAAAGTTGCAGATTTTGCCCAGGGAATGCAGAAAGTCAGAGAAGGAAAAGATAATGCATAGTACATGCTGAACTGGAGGTAGAAGCAGGAGACAGGAGAGAGAAAGCCTAGGGCTGAGCCTGGGGAGACTCCCCAGGGGAGGGGCTAGGCTGGGCTAGGCCCCCCCATAACCCAAAGGAGCTAAAGAGCGCCTTCTCCTCTGAAGCCTCTGGGCTGAGGGGACGGGGAAAGGGAAACTTGTTTTCTGGGGAGGCCAAGCAGACTCCTCCTCTGTCTGAGGGAGTCAGGCTCCGGGGAGGGCTTGGCCATTCCCACGTCCCCCACACCAGTTCTAGCTGAGTGAAAGCCTGTCCAGGTACTTCCCCTTACCTAAGAAGGGCCCCGGGAAAGCCTCCTGCTTCATGCACAAAGGCCCCATTACGATCCAGGGGCCTGGCCTTCGGGGGCCTTTGGTGGCTGATGGTCTTGGTTTCTCCTTTCAGCCAGCAGCTGCCCTTGGGGGCCTTCATCTGTGGAGTCCTTTCATGGAATATTATCTCTGCCATGTGCTGTTCACTTGCTATGGGCTTTAGGGAGAATTCAGAGCCAGGATGGGGACCCAAAAGGAAGGGGGATGGGTACGGGGAAAGGGATGGCTATGGGGACAAGAACAGGGTTAGGAATGGGAGATGGAAACAGGACAAAAGCTGAAGGATGAAAAAGGCACCTCTGGATGGGCTGGCCTGGCCAAGAGCAGGTGTCCAGGAGAGGGCAAGGCATTAGCTCTTTTTATCTCCTTTCTACAGCAGAATTGAAACTGAGACCCCGAGAGAACCGAAAGCCTGTGGTACCCTGCCCTAATAAGAGACAACATTAATTTTGAGGCTATCGGAGCCTAGCAAAGAGTCATGTTCAGGGATGGCAGCGGCCCCAAGATTCTTGGACATCGGGAGCCGTATTGTTTCTGGGGAGGTGGCTCAGAGTATGGAGAAGTCAGGGCAGCAGCACCACTGAGAAGCAGTTTCTGATCCATGAGGCAGGCAATGAGGACACACAGTGATAACTTTCTGCAGATAAAATAATATTTCTAGAAAACCCTAAAGAGTCAACCAAAAAAGTAATTGAAAAGTAACTTCAGCAAAGTTGCAGGGTATAAAATAAATCCCCAAATTATTAGCATTCCTGTATGTAACCAAGAAATCCAACAGGAAAAGTGAGAAAGAAAAATCCATCCAAAATAACTACAGAAGCTATAAAATATTTGGGAGTGTGTCTACCAAGATTTAACCAGCTAACTACAAAGGAAGCTTTGCAGAAATAAAGACAGACCAAAAGAATTGGAGAAATAATGGTTGCTCATAGGTGGGCTGAGCCCATATGATAAAACGCACAGTAAAACCCAAATTAATTTAGCTTTCCAGTACCATGCCAATCAAACCATCAAAGGACTGCTTTAAAGGGCTAGAAAAAATAATAATGAAATTCATATGGAAGAACAAAGGGTCAGGAATCTCAAGGGTAGTAATGGAAAAAAGTGGGAAGGAAGGGGATCCCTCAGTACCAGATCTCAGACTCGACTACAAAGCAATAATCATCTAAATTGTTTGGTACCAGTTAATAAATAGTCCATCGGTGGAACTGATCAAATATACAAGAATTGGGGCTGCTACGGGGTGCCATAGTGCACAGAGCTCTGGGCTGGGAGTTAGGAAGACTCATTTTACTGAGTTCAAATCTGGCCTCAGACACTTACTAGTTGTGTGACCCTGGGCAAGCACTTCACCCTGTGTGTCTCAGTTTCCTCATCTGTAAAATGAGCTGGAGAAGGAAATGGTACACCGCTCCAGTATCTTTGCCAAGAAAACTCCAATTGGGTCACAAAGAGTCGGACACCACTGAAAAAACACGGCAGCAGAGTATTCAATAGAGACCCAAACTAACCCTGCACCCACAAACTCCAGTCACTACAGACTGCTGGAAACACTGGAAGGTGGGCTGGCAGAAATCAGGTATAGAGCCACATGCCATGTCATATACCCAAATAAACTTTGAAAGGACATGCAAAACTTAGACATAAAAGGTGATATTATAAGCAAATTAGTGGAGAAAGGAAGAAATTAACTACCTTTCTGCTTTACAGATGGGAGGAGGCAGCAAGGTGGCACGGTGGATAGAGCACTGGCTCTGGAGTCAGGAGCACCTGAGTTCAAATCTGGCCTCAGACACTTACTAGCTGTGTGACCCTGGACAAGTCACTTAATCCTGATTGCTTGCCCTGCCCCCCAGTACAATCCAGATTTATGGGTAGGGAAGAGTTCATGACTAACCAAGGGCTAGAGAGGATCACAGGAGGTAAAACAGATGATTTTGATTGAAAAGCTTTTGCACAAATTTAATGGAATAAAAATTAGAAGAGAAATGGGTGGCTGAAGAAAAGGCTTTGCAGTCATTTTCTCTGCTAAAGGTCTCATGTCCAGGATACAGAAAGCACAGCTTCAAATGTACAAGCCCAGCAGCCATTTCCTAAATGGTCAAAGGATATGAATGGGCATTTCTTAAAGGAAGACACCCAGAGCCATCCAAAGCCACAAGAAAACTATTCAAATCACTCACTGCTAGAGAAAGGCAAAGTCAATCGAGTCCAAGGCGCCACCTCCTCCTCCTCAGACTGGCAAAGATGGCAAAGGGGGAAAATGACCAATGCTGGAGAAGCTGGGGGAAAACAAGCACCAGAGCGATTGCATTGTTAATGGAGGTGGAAACTGGTGCAGCCGTTCTGGAAAGCCGTTTGGAATGGCGCCCCAAAGTTACCCGACCGAAAACCCTCAGACCCAGCTGGTGCACTAGTAGGCCTTCCCTTGAAAGAGAGCAAAGAAAAAAAAATACACACACACACACACACACACAGATAAAGGTAGGTAGACACGCGTCTACATGTGTGCGCAGCTGCTCTTTTTTGAGTAGCGCGGCACTGGAGACGGAGGGAGAAAGACTCAACGAGCGGTGTATATGAATGTGCCAGAAGAAATGACCAGATGGCCAGTTTCAGAGGAATTTGGGAGCAAAGAGAGCGAAGTGAGTGGCACAATACGACGACAACATGAAAGGGAAGATCAACGGGAATCCAGACTTCAGCAGAAAAGAGGGGAAGCTAGAGGGCGCAGAAGGCTCCCCGCAGCCTCGCGGCGCCTCAGAAAAGCCCAGAGGAACACTGATCGATGTTCTGGCCCGTTTCTGTCGTTTTATTAAATCTCTCCTAATGACGTTTTGATCTGCCTGGGGCCCAGGAAGAACCGCCCCCCGCCTCGCCCCCCCCAGCCTTTGACACCTCTGGTCCAGAGGACTGAAGATGCACCTCTCCCCCCTTCCCCCCACAGCGCCCCCTGCCAGAGGGGACGGACTTAGAATGCAGGACGATGACACCCTCGTGGACATAGTCAGCAAAGCAATTGTGCCGCCCTCAGCATATTCACCACGAAGGTTTTTTTTAAATGGTGGTTGTTATTGTTTAACTGGGGGAGGGCAGTAGAAGGGAGTGATCATAAATGCTTGCAAAAACACACAGATAATTTAAAATATTGTTAACGAAGCTGGTGAGAGAGAAACAAGAAGATGACTAGAGAAACGAGGCCTTGGGAGGCTTTGTACCTGAGACAGAATGGGAGAGTGCCTGGAGCCAAGAAGTTTATTGCTCAGTGATTTTCATTCATGTCCAACTCTTCTCTGTGACTCCATTTGGGGTTTTCTGGGCAAAGAGACTGAAGTGATTTGCCATTTCCTTCTCCAGCTCATTTTACAGATGAGGAAAACTGAGGACAGCAAGGGGAAGTGACTTGCCCAGGGCCACATAGCTAGGAAGTGTCTCAGATCAGATTTGAACTCAGGTCTTCCTTGATGGCAGGCCTGGCGTGCTATCCTCTGTGCTACTGAGCTGTCCTGGAGTCAGGAAAATCTGGGTTTAAATCCTGCCTCTGACCCTTCCTAGCTATGTGAGTCATTTAACCTCTCTGGGCCTCAGTTTCCTCATTTGTAAAATGAAGGAGGGGCAGCAAGGTGGTGCAATGGATAGAGCACTAGGCCTGGAGTCAGGACAAATCTAACCTCAGACACTTAACTAGCCGTGTGACCCCGGGGCAAATCACTTCAGCCAGTTTGCCTCAGTTTCCTCATCTGTAAAATGAGCTGGAGAAGGAAATGGTGGACCGATCCAGTATCTTTGCCAGGAAAACCCCAAATGGGGTCAGGAAGAAGAGTGAGACATGAGTGAATAACCAAAAATGAAGGAGCTAGAGGTGACAAGAATGATATCCTATGGGGGCAACTAGATGTCACAGCAAGCAGAGCTTAGGCATTGGAGTCAGGAGGACCTGAGTTCACATATGACCTCAGACACATAACACTTACTAGCTGTGTGACCCTGGGCAAGTCACTTAACCCCAATTGTCCCACCAAAAACAAAACAAAAACAAGAACGACACCCTACAGGCTGCCAGAGCGATGAGTGGAGCTCAGGACAGGGCCTGGCTGCAGGAGCAGATCTGGAAGCCATCTGTGCTGAGCTGAGGGTCTGAAAAGAACAAATATGGGCATTAATGGGACTGTGAGGGGAGAGAAAAAGGACAATGTCAAGCCAAAGACACTCCCCCCACCCTGCCCCCCAGCAGTCCAGAGAGAAATCCTGCAGGCGGTTTCAGAGGGGTGACTGGGGCCACGTGTGCCCTGAGGCGTGAGGGAGGAGAGTTTCAGGAAGAAATGAGTCAAGGGACAGCTCATGTAGGGAAAAGAACTGGCTGGTGGTGGGATTGCAGAAGGCCTGGCTTCACATCTCACCTCCCACTCTGTCCCCTTCAAGCCTGAGTGATTCTGGACAAGTATCGGAGCCTCCCAGTGTCCCAGCTGACTCAGGTTCTAAGGGCCAGAACTTCAGCGACAGGGGAAGTTCTTGATCCAGGGCATGTTAGACATGAAATCATAGGTCCTGTGGGTGGGTGGGGACCAAGACTGAAAAAGGGATTTGCCCTTGGGGGTGGTGAGGTCCCAGAGAAATCAGGGAAGATGGAGACTGAACAGCAGTTCATAGGCGGTGGGCTGGGGCAGGGGGTGGGGGTGGGGATCAACCATCAGCGACCTTCTGGTGAGTGAACAGTCTCATGGAGGGGGGAGGCTAGCATATTGCAGGAGGCTCGGTAGGACAGGTGCCACTGAGGTGGAGCCAGAGAAAGACAGGGGACTTTTAGGAGATGGAAAGTCCTTCCTGACAAACGAATCAGTCATGAGAGAACTGCCTGGAGAGGCAGCTTCCAAGTATAAGGAGGTGATGGGTCCTCCAGGAAGTGCCCCAGCCTGGCCAGGTACAGCTGGGGGGGGGGCATATTTCAGAAGGTTATTGGCTCAGTGCATAGAGTCAGAGAAGACCTGCCTTCAGACCCCACCTACCTTGGCTCTAACTGGGCTTCAAAGGCTTTTTGACTTACTAGCTGTGTAAATCCATTGACCTCTCTTTTAGCCTCAGTTTTCTTGTCTGTAAAATGGGTATAATAGCACTGACCGCACAGGCCTGTTGTGCAGATCAAATGAGATTATGGAGGCAAAGCCATTTAGAAAGCACCAGACCACTATTCACTATTATTGTTGTGAGTGTGAGCTGGGAAGCAGCAGCAGCAGCAGTGGATAGAGTCAGAGGAGGGCTGATTGAGGTAAACCCTGGAGATCAGAAGGAGGTAGGGACAGACGTGATTGCTGGCTTCACATGTTTGAGGTGATGGATGGGAGCTGGACCAGACATGTTCCCATGACCCTCGGAGGGCAGACTCAGGAGTAGTGAAGCTACAAAGAAGCCAATGACTTCTACATTTCCTAAAAGTGGCCTGGGCTGCTCTGGAAGGTGGTGAGCTTCCCATCACTGGGAGGTCTTCAAGCACAACGTGGAGGCTCACTGTCTCTGTGAAACCTTCCCAGATTGCCTCTGCTGCCAGGGCATTGCCTTCACAGTCCCTGGCATTTATTTTGCACCAACCTATATGTGTATTCGTTGTCTGATACATTCGCTCCCTCCTCCCTCCCAGAGGAAGGCAGCTCCTGGAAGGCAGGGTCAGTTTCTCTTTGCCTAGCACAAAGCAGGCCTTTATCAGGGCTTTGGGACTGAGTGGTTGAGGGATCCATCAGGTTTATTTTCAAACGTGTAAGACCTGCACTGTTTAAGCCCCTCAGGTCCCCTCCTGGCCCAAGAGCCTCTGGCTGAGTGAAACTGGAGCAGGGGGGTAGAGACCTCCCCTGGGAGAAGACAGGGTAGGAAGGAAGAGGGGGGCACTCCCTCTCCAGCAACCCCTCCAATCCTTTTCAGGCCTGCGCGTTCCAGCCCCCTCCTAGGCACCAGGTGAGGCCCCCACCTGTCCCAGGGAGGAAAGGACAGACGGCGGCGGCAGGCTGGCCTGCAGGCCGGACAGATCTGAGGAGGCCCGAGTTAGACAATATAGAGTGTTTATTTTGGACAAAGTCGCTCTTGGCTGCCCGAGCTGGAGTCGCTCCCGCCCCCGGAGGTGGGAGAAGCCCCTGCCCTGAGTCCCCGGAGTCCGCCCTCCCAACACCGTCCGGACACGCGGCACTCGACCACAAGCACACATGCACTCACGCAGCTCACACTCACCGCGGGGCTGAAGCTAACACTAGATTTCGCTGGGGGGTGGGAGGCAGCAGGAGGGATGGGAGGAGCCTGGCCGGAGCGGGAGGGGCAGGGGCAGGGAGAAGCAGCAGGTCTAGGCTACCTTAGATTTCAATCTAGTATTTCTAGTCTATCGGCATTATTGCATGTATACGCTTGTTCAGAGTCAAAGTAAAGAGACTCCGTGGGGAAGCGGGGCAGGGCTATCTCTTCTAATAGGAGCTGCCACAGCCCCCAGGGGGCCGCAATAGCTGGGAGGGGGAAGGGGCGGGGGGGGATATGGCCGAGGTGGGAGGGGCCGGAGCTTGGAGGCCGCCCTCCTCCCTTACAGGCGCTGTCCGAGGTACACGTGCCCTAGCCCCCTCGGAACTGGTGTCTTCAGCGCGGTCCTTGTGGTGATCCCCACACAAGGGGCAGGCCAGCTCTCAGAGCTCTCAGTTCAGTGCGGGGGAGGGGTGTGGGGGGCAGACCTTCGGCCAGCTGACTGGGGACGGGGTTGGCGGAACCTGACAGGTCCTCGCCTCCTGGCCCCGCCCCCAGTCTGGTTGCTCCCCAACAGCCAAGACCTGCTTTTCACCGCGCCCCGCCCCAGCCCACGTACGCACACACATTTTGTTCCTGGGGTGGCGGTGGGGGCTCTCTGCAGGCTCTGGAAGCAGGACACCACAAGAATGGGAGGGAGCAGAGGGGAAGGGAAGCTATGGCGGGCCAGCCCCATCCAAGGGATGAGCTGAGAAGGAAAATGGGAGGCTGAGGCTGAGGCTGAGACGGCCCTACCCCCCCTCCCCGAAAACCACCTCTTTCCCTCCCTCTCCTTCTCTCCCAACTCTTCCCCCTTCTCCCCCTTCCTTCCTTCCTCTACTCGTCCTCATCCTCTGCTTCTATGTTCCCTTTGCCTCTGCTCTGGAGACTGAGGGCAGCCTTCTCGACTTCCTCTACTTTAGCCAGTCGAGACTACTTGTTCAGTCTCTGTTGTCTCCAGCATCCACCTGAATGCTGACTGCCCACCCACCACCTCTGGCTGACCATCTCCCCCAACTTTGCCCTTGGTTTCTCAGTTTCCTGCTTGGTCTACTTAACTCCCCCCCACCCACCACAGCTCTATCTGTCAATTTCTCCTGGCTTTCTCTCTAGCCTCCCTTACCAATTCTATCAGTCCTTCTCATTTGGCACCTAGAGAGAAGTCCCTGGAATAAAGGTGGGATATGGAGATCCTGGCATGGCAGTGTCAGGAGGCTCTGGTCAGAGGTGTAGAGGGCAAGGACTTCCAGAGCTGGCCACAAAGTGGCCCCTGACAGCTGCTCCCCACACACCTGGACTCCAGAGCTTTTTCTGCCACAGCCCTTTGCCTGAGGATGGGGGTGGGGGAGGGGGAAGGTCCAGAGAGGGTGGTGGGATGGGGCTGGAGTGGGACAAGGTTAGGGCTCCCCAAGCTCTGGACATTGGGTGAGATAAAGAGGCATCTCCAATGTGTGAAGACTCCAGGCCACGGATGTGGCTATTACAGTGTCAACAGGAAAGGACAGCACGAAAGCATGTGCGTGCGTGCGCATGCACATGCGCACACACACACACACACACACACACACAGAGGCATAAGCACAGGCACACAGACACATGGACCTAGAAGCTCGGTTGTACACACAACACTCTGGGCAGGCCAGCTGTCACCCCTCCCCCATCCCAACACACTACAGGGACCGAAAGCCTTCCGGCCCCTCTAGACCCTCATGGCCTGGGAGTAGAAGACTAGCTTCCTACCCACCGCACTTCCTGCCTGTGGTCCCAACGGGGCTGTGACCTCTGCCACCCACCACCAGGACCAGTACCTCTTCAATCATCACACCTGGCTGGGGGACAGATCACAGCATAGCTAGTCACGATCCGATGGCCTTCTTGACAGAGGTGAGCAGTCCCATCTCTCACAGGGCTCTGGACCCAGATGCCAGGGAACCAGAGACTCTGCCCTGCCTCCAGCACCCACAAGGCCCTGGGTTCAGTCCTGGAACTAGCCAGAATTCCCTTCCTACTTCCACAAGGGAGCCAGGTAGGCAGCCAAGGGGCTGCCCCACAGGCACCATTAGGAGGGGATCTGACTCAGTCTTTCTGTTTGCACCTGTTAGGTACTGGGGACAAGGAGAGGACAGATCTGATTGGAGGATATGAGGAGGGAAAGTTAGGGGGTAGCAGAGAAAATGAATATTTGGGGAGCTTGGACCTTGGGGTCAGAGGAGGCCTGTGGGGCATGGGGGGGGGGAAGCCAGGAGGAGGGGCTTCGAGGAACAGAAGTATCTCCTGGAACAACTTCCTCTTTACCCGCCTCAGCAGGGGACTCCGCCAGCTGCCAGGCGGCCTGCCTGCCTGCCTAGCGAGCCAGCCATTCATCCATCGGTCTGTCTATATGTCTATAGATGTATAGATATATAATATGAATATATATTACATATAGTTACAAGAGAGATTCTCCCCCAGGCATGCACTGATTTCCAAAGGAGCTGCACGGGGGTCTGCTCTGTGCCCCATGTGCCCCTATTCCCCACAGTGGCAGGGCTATTTTTTCCGAGCCAAGAAAGCCAGCCCCAGAACCACTGCCAGGGCAGCCACGGCCACCCCGCCGGCCACGATCAGCGGCTTCAGGTTCTCAAAGGCGCCAGGGCCTCCGGCTGGTGCAGGCGCTCCCTCTTCCTCAGCGCCATCCCCTGGGCCCTTCGGCTCTGAGCCAGCAGCAGGACTGGGAGCTGCAGGAGCTCCTGGATCGGGCTTCAGGCCACTGTGGCTGTTGAGCAGAGCTGGGTCGGCAGATGCCTGGGCCTTCTTGGGGGGCGCCGGAGGTGTGGACGGCTGCTCTCTCTTCTCTGGAGCCTCCTTCTTCTCAGCCTTGGCTGAGGGGGTGGCAGAAGCTGGCGAGGACTTGGATTCAGACTTGGGGCCGCTGGCAGGCCTCCCCTTGGCCTCCATGTTGGGCTGGGCTAGCTTGGGCCAGGCCTCACTGTGGGCGGTCTGCAGGGGCAGGGCTGGAGGAAGGCAGATGTGGCTCAGTCACGAGGGTCCCTGGGCATGGCACAGAACCTGGAGAGGAGGCAGAGAGTCAGTGAATTGGAGGCTGGGCACTTGTGGGAATCCTGACCTGCGTCTCCATATGTGGTGCCCAGCCTGGGAGCCAGGTCTCCTCCCTGCCTTAATGGTCAGGTCTATGGCACTTTCTGGGTTTTTGCTTCCCTCACAGAGAATCGACCAGGTGGGAGAAGGACAATGTCTTCTTGGAGCAGCTGGGAGCCCCTGCTGGGGCCCGGGGCCCCTTCCCTCCGAGGCGGACTCCTTTACACATGGGGGCTGGCACACTGCCCTCACCCACGCCCGCTCTTAACTTCTCTCCTGCCCAGGGAGAATCTGTGTCCCCAGATGTTCTAGGTGTTCCCTTGGGCCCCTTCTAGTTAGGGTACTCTGTGGTCCTAAGCACTTAGAGAGGCTCCCCACACTCCTACCTCTGAGTCAGCCAGATTTATGGGAAGACCTAGGTCCTGCCCTCAGGAGCATACACTCTTCAGTCATGGAACAGAGCAGTGCCAGGGCTTGGCTGGGGCCCATGCCACCCAGGCTGCAGGAGCTCAGAGGATAACAAAGGTGACAGAAACAAATGTGCCCATCACAGGATGGACAGGAAGGAGGACACTCTGAATGGGAGTACCACATGACAGAAAGCTCTGAGGTGGGAATGTCAGGTGTGTTTGGGGGACCAGGAGAAGAACAGAGGCAGGAAGAGATGACATGTGTGTGCACACATGGGTGCATATGGGGAGGACACGGGATGTGTGTGTACAGGTGTGTGTGTGTGTGTGTGTGTGTGTGTGCATGTGTGTGTGCGGGGAGGACATGGGATGTGCATGTACAGGTGTGGGGGGAGGACATGGGATGTGTGTGTACAGATGGGTACATGTGGAAAGGACATAGGATATGTGTGTACAGGGGTGTGTATGTGTGTGTAGGACACAGGATGTGTGTGTACAGGCATGTGGGTGTGTGCAGGGAGGATATGGGATGTGTGTGTGTGTGTGTGTGTGTGTGTGTGTGTGTGTGTGTGTGTGTGTAGGACCCTGGGATGCATGTGTGTGTGTGCACAGAGAGGAAATGGGATGTATGTGTACGTGTGTGTGTGTAGGACCCATTATGGGTGTGTACAGGTGTGTGTGTATGTGTGTGAGACCCTGGGGTGTGTGTACAGATGAATACATGCAGGGAGGACACAGGATGTGTGTGTATAGGTGCATGTGGGGAGGACCTGGGATGTGGGTGTGTGTACGTGGGGAGGACACAGGATGTGTGTGTGCAGATGGGTGGTGCAGGGAGGACGTGGGGCTAGAAAAGGAGGTGGGATTCCTCACAACATGAAGGGGTCCCACAGTTACAAGTTAAGGAGCATGTTCCAGAATCAGACCCAGCACTTCTGCAGCTCTGTCTCCTCTGGGTCCCTTGCACAGCGCCACCCTACCAAGAGATCTTTATTGAATGAACTGAGCCCTCAAAACACCCAACAAAGCAGGCACAACATGCTATTATTCCATTTTGCAGATGTAATAGCTGAGACCCAGCTCACTTCAGTGACTCTCCCCAAGGCAGTTCAGTTTCCCCTGGATTTACAGACTTTAAGCTTTGGGAAGTGCTTTGTTCTGTCCTCGGCTCAAGGGAGATGCTACAGGGCTCCTGGGGCGTCCTTAAGCTCAGGCCAAATAGTGCTCTGGGCCCTGCAAGCCTGCAGAGACTTCTGGGATGGAGCTTGGAGGCCTGGGGCATTAATGAGAGGTCCTCCCTTGAACTTCCCTGTGCCTCCTGGCATTGAACCCACTGTGACCATCCAGTGCTTTCCTCATACCAACCCTGATGGGCATCACGCTATTAGCCCCACTTTGCAGATGAGGAAACTGGGGTGGCTTGCTTAGGACCACTCAGTTAGCTCCTGTCTTTCCTTGTGCCTGTTTCTGTGGGCACAGTGTGCTCAGGGCAGGGCACTTCTCCTCCCAGGGCTGCTCCAGCTCCAGCTCTGAGGGCCTCCATGTCCCTGTCCCTCACCCATACAATCAGAGACACTCACACACACAGACACACAGAGCACCTGCTTCGGCTTCTCCTCCCTCTCAGTGACTCTTCTGAGGGCTCCCGTTGGGCCTTGGGCCTGTCTCCAGGGTAGCTACCACCACCGGGTGAGCAGCACCCCCTCCCCAGCTCCTCCCTGTGGGCCCTCCCCTCCCAGTTTGATGCCATGGAGACCAAGCCCCTGCAGGGGGAATGGGCATGGAGGCAGCCTCAGGGATTGAGTGGGTTGTGAGGGTGGTCCTAGGATCTGGGAGGCAATGCAGGAGCCGTCATGTGACCTGAGATCTGGGCAGGACCACTGGGCTTAGGAAGACACCGAGAAAGTCTCCGTATCTGGGAGGAAACTGGAGCCGGGTGCAGGGGCTGAGACAACCTGGGATTGGGTCAGCCTCCTGTGAGAAAGCTTTGCCTCGAAGGGTGACCTCACCACCAAGAGCTCTCCAAACTGCGGCTGGCTGAAATCAGCCTGCTGGGCTGCACGCTGAGCCCAGGACGGATCTCCAAGGCTCTCCTGCTTCTGTGCTGGAAAAACTTAGGTACCTAGCCTCCTCTCCTAAGCTCAGGGGACAGAGGGCTGCTGCCTGCATCCCATCTTCCAGGCCTGGTAGAAGCCACGCCTTTGCCCTACAGAGCCTTCTGAAGGTCACCTTGAAAGTCAAAGCTCAGGCTTTTCCCTCCTCCCCCATTACTTGGAGAAGGGGGAGGGCCCTGAGCCTCTCCCCTTCCTCTGGGCCGTTCTGGAACCAGGGGTGGATGGACCCTGGAGGGCCTCTCCCTCTCGCCCCTGCACCCTCAGCTCTGCTCTGCACAGAAGCTGGGAAGGATCCTGGTGCTAAGGTTTCTATCCCAGGGGAGAAGAGCCTTGTCAGAAACTCCAGTCGAAGAAAAAGAGGAGGAGCAGGAAGGGGAGACCAAGAATACCCCTTCCCTTCACTTGAGGCTATTTTAAACCTCAGAATGATGCCGTTTAAATACAAAGTACCCCGCCTCCCCCTCCCCTAGAAGGTCCGCCCCCCTCCCCAGCCGTAAGAGCCCTCTCAGGTTTTATTCTTCATTCCTGTCCCCTTTTCCTGCTCTAGCTACTGCTGCGCTATGCAGACACAGCCAGCTGCCACTGAGGAGGGGTCACGAGGTCCAGCTGCCCCAGCCTGCTGCCTGAGAAGGAAGGAGGACCCTAGCCCCCAGCACCTTCCCTCTCCTTTTCTAATCCCATTGACCTTCAAGCAGGTGGTGCAGCACTGAGCCCCCAAGAAGAGGAAACCCTTCCTTTGACCCACAAGCCCCGGAGCTCTCTCCCTGCCCACCATCCCTGTATCCCAGGTTCCAGATATCCATCCCCACTTCCTTTCATCCTCACCAGGCAGGAACAAAAAGTCAGATGAGGAATGAGGTGCTTACCAAGAATCGTCCCGGAGTCAGACCGGGCCAGGCTGGTTCTCCCCCACCTCCCTGGTTGCTACCGGTCTGCACAGAGACAGGAGGGACAGGAGGAGAAGGAGGAAGATAAGGAGGAGGAGGAGGAGGAGGAGGAGGAGAAGGAAGAAAAGGAGGAGGAAGAGAAGGATGGGGGTGGGGAGGAAAAAAAAGAACTTGGGAGTTTCCCACAATGCACCACTCCAGGCTGCACTAAGCTGAGGACCAGGGACAGGAGAGGCTGGGTGTGGGCTGGGCCTTTGGTCCAATGGGAGGCTAGGGGTGGGCCTTCTACTTCCCTACCCTCTAGGCAAAGACAGCTCCACCCACTCCAGCAGCCCTGGTGAACTCCGGGACTTCCTCAGCGCAGGTAGCCAGCCTGACCTCACCCTAGCTCCAAACCAGGCCCAGTCCAAGCTTATTCCAGCCCAAGGCTCATCAAATGAGTTTTCTATCTGTCTGTCTATCTATACACAGATATGGTGGAATATACATATAGATGTATGCCTATGTATATATTCTAAAATGTATATATAAAACTATATGTGTATATACACATATATATGACTCCAGTCCATCTGCAAGCCAAACTCAATGATAGCTTCCTCCTCAAAAAGGTGGAGAGCCTGACAAAGGGGGAACCCTCATCTGAAAGATTCTCAGTTCAGGGGAGGCAGGGCTGGGCCATAGCGGTCAGAAGGATTAAGAAAGCCATGGAAGTGAAGGCCAGGCCTGCTACTGACCTGGGGCCTGGGGCAGGAGAGCTCCAAAGCAGGGGCGTTGAGCTAGAGAAGGGGCTCCAGTGCCAGGCAGCCAATAGCCCCGGGCTCTTAGAAGTGCACTGTGGGAAAGAAGAGGCCCCAAGAAGAGAGAGAGGTCACTGCTCCCAAAGAAAGCAGAGCTGGCCAAGCCAGAGCAAAGATGGCCGAGGGAATGGACAGCCAAGATAAGGAAGGAGAGAGGAAGAGGGCCCTGAGCTGCCCTGCATGAATTCAGATTCAGGCTCTGAAAAAAATGGGCAGAGACATAGTGGCTGAGCTTTGGCCAGGGGTATTTGAAAGAGCATGAAAAATGGGAAATGAACCCCAAAACTAGAAAAGGGGAAACAATATACTGATTTTGGGGAGGAAGAGACCAGAGTCTTCAAATGACAGGTGAGTGAGCTTGACTTTGAGTCCCGGGAAAATTACAGAATAGATCAGGAAAGGGCTGGTTAGTGAATAACGAGGAAAGAAAGAAGAAAAGAAGGGAGGGAGAGAAGAAGAAAACATGTGTATTAGAAGTGCCTACTATGTGTCAGGTGTCGTACTAAGCACTTCACAAATGCTAGGAGGTCGGGGCCCTTATTATCCCCATTTTACAGTGGGGGAAACTAAGGCAGAGAGAGGTTTAAGTGACCTGCCCAGCATCACAATGGCTAGTAAGCGTCTGAGGCTGAATTTGAACTCAGGTCTTTCTGACTCCAGGCCCAGCGCTTGCAGTTATTCCCAAGACCAAGCAAGGTTTCGTTGGACCCAGACATCCTGGACCTATCTCATTTCCTTTTTAACGGGGTTCTCAATTTTGTAGATGGGGGAGTTGCATAGGTACACTTTCCATTTACCTTAGCAAAGTGTTGGATAAAATATCTCATGTCATGTTTTCATGTGCCAAGCTGGACAGATGTGACCTAGACACTGGGACCATCGGATGCATTCGGACCTGGTGGAATGTTCAGAGCAACGAGAGGGAGGGTCACTGACGATTTATGCCAAATGTGATCATCTCAACACACACAGTTATGATTTCTTTAACCGCAGTAAGAGCTGCTGGTCTCCAACGAATTGGAGAAAGACGTTGGTCAATGGAAGGATGTTGCTGACGACAGGAATCGGGGGACACAGTTTCCAATGGAAGCTTCCTGAGTGGAATCCTGGAATAACACACAACTCAATAGAAACGTGTCATATCCTGTCTTTGGGTTCAAGGAACCAACCTCCTGGGTGGAAGGGAGGCTTGGCTCGGCTGGATGGCTGTTCTGAGAAACACCAGCTTTGGGGAGGGGCAGATTGAGAAGGAGATGGCTCTGCTGACCTCTGCCCAGGTCAGGGCAGACCACACTAGGTGTGCCGGGTCGGCTCCTGGGCACTCTCAGGAGGATGCTGGTAGGCTGGAAACCACGTGGGCCAAGGTGACCAGGACGGGAAAGGGGCGTTTAGGGGGAGGTGCTCAGCTTGCAGAAGACTCGAGGACCTGATAATTGGCTGCCCTAAGGAGGAGGGTAATTAGCCTGTTCCTGTCTGGCCTCAGAGCATAGAAGGAGGACAGGGGAGGGAGAGGGAGACCAAGGTTCAGACAAACTGAGGCTAAAAGTCAGCGAACACTTCCAAACTCTACAAGGGGCTGCCTGGCGGTGGGGTGGGGTCCCCAAAGAGCAGCTGGAAGACCACTTGTCCTGCGGGCTACAGGATCCTTTACTGGCCTGGTTCGGGCTAGAGGAGATTCTGGGATTCTTGGCCCCTGACTTGCCCCTCACATGTTTTTCTCTCTGGTTTTCAGTCTGTGAAACAGAAAAACCCCTGTCCTCTAAGGCTGGGGTGGGTTGCTGATCCCAAGCCCTCCTGGATTTGTTAGGAGAAGGCAGTCTTCATTGCCTTAGGGTTCACCCTAGTTAGGGAGGTTCACAGGTAGGAATAATCCTGAATACTCAGAATGAATGGCATAGCACCCTCTGGTCTCCCCGCTCAAGCTCCTCCAACCATCCATGTCTGTCTGGTTTGGCTGGACCTGCCCAAGGGTGAGATCTGCTTGGTGACAAGGTGCCTGGAGGGGACCAGTCACAAGAATCCCAGGGCCTATTAGCCTTTTGGGGGTGGGGGTGGAGGAGGGAGGGCAGGTCCATGGACCCTTGCCTCCTTGCTCTATCTCCACCAAAGCAGACCCCCAGGGCAACCAGGCACAGATTCTGACCACAGGGACATCTGGAGAGGCTGGTGGAAGGAGGCTCGGATTACTATCCCATTTTATAGATGGGGAAGCTGAAGCCCAGAAAGAAGCTTTCCTGAGGTCCCATGGCCGCTAAGTGGCAGAGGGGGACCCTGCTCCTGCTCCCCCAGCCAGTGATCGATGCTTCCCAGAGGCCTTTGCAGCATTGGCCACGCCTGAATGGGATGCTGGCTCTTTGGCCCATTGCTGACCCCAAGCCAGAGCTCGGGACTAGAGGAATCTACTTAGAATATTTATTTCTTTATTCTCTTACATGACAAGACACAAAAATTACAACTTTTTAAAACTCTTGTTCAGAAGGAAAAAAAATAGACTTCTGTAAGCAGCAGCTTTGCAAAGTACAGGTTTGTCCAAGATTTGATTCTACAACCAATGGGCAGAGGGGTGAGAGCTGTCCGAGGCCCAGCTACTTTCTTAGTGCCCTAATTGGCAACAGTGCCCCCTGGCAGTTAGCCTCAGGAGCAGCCTCCTGGGCACTGGGGTGGGTAGGGGCCTAAATTAGTGTTACTGAGGTTCATCCCCCAGCTCTTACCAAGTGGCCAGGGACAGGCACAGCACCCTCACACCAGGTGGTCACCAAACATTCACACTTTTTTTGGGGGGGAGGGGCTACCTAAGCTAGTTGGATTAGTTCTGGGTGGAAAGAGAGCTGCCCCACAGATTCTGGAGTCTACCTAGTCAGGGCCCCACAATGTGATTCCCCAAGGAGCCCCCATACCCTTTGCTGGGAGAACCAGGTAAACAGACCTTCCTAAGGGGCGGCCAGTTGGGATGGGGCTGTTGGCTAGGGAAGGGGAGGGATACTACGAGGTCAGGTGGTCCCAGGCCCTGGCAGGAATCCAGAAGGAACAAGGAATAAGGGGGCAGGGCTGAGCATGGCCCTTCTTTAAGGTCCCCTAACCCAACTCCGTTGGGATACAGTCATCGCCCCACGATTCAGCTCAAGGCTGGGGGAGGGGAGGCATCCTATCAGGTCCCTGAAGGCCCTTCTCTGGGTTCTTAGCCACTTCGGGATCCTGTGGCATTTCTCCCCTTCTCCGATGCGCACACACACACATACACACACACACAAAACTAGAGTCAGACACAAGAACATACCAACACTGCACATAACTCCACACAGAAACAATCCTGGAGCCCCTCCCCTCAATCATTTTTGGGCCCTGCCCCTCTCAGGGCCTCAAGGAGGCCAGGGGAGGACTCTGCCCGATCTTGAAGCCATTGAGTCCTCGAACCTCAAAAGTCACCCCTCCCCTCTAGGATGCCAGGGGTGCCTCCTCACTCTCACAGGAAGAGCTGGAGAGGGCAGGGTGGGAATAGGCCACACCCAGTCAGAAACCTCCAGAAGAGGCCCTAAAGATCTCTCCAGAGGAAGAAAGGAAGGAGGGGGGAGGAGCTTGGCCATCCAAAGCCTGGCTCCTGTTTAGGGGTCCCTGGGGACTGGAAAGCCAGGAGCCTCAGAGCAGCAGAATACCTAAGAGACCCTGATAGGTGGGGGAGAAGCCAAGACATCCCCATTCCCCAAGGGCAGCAAACTGACTAGAGGCAAGGGGAAGGACGGACATACAGACCAGTGGAGGCTGGTAGGGATGGTGCCCCTTGCCCCCAGGCGACGCTGCTCCCTCTCAGGGCTCCGGTATGTTAATAAATAGCTTTGTGCCTGGTCCTCTCCACAGAGGTAGGACTGAGGAGGGGTTCCCATGCCCTGGGACCCTGCCAGATAGGGCCTGGGGCAGTAACCAGTGGGGGTCCCCTCAGCCTGAGGCCAGCTCAGAGAGGGGGAGGAGAAGAAGAGCCACAAGGTCTCTGGGGCCCCCTCTCCAGCCCAAGTTGGGGCAGGGGACTAAGGAATGTAACGGTCTCTATTTCTGCATAAATAAAAAAAATTGATCCCAGTCTCTGTAGGAGGGGGAGGGGTTGCACTATGGCTTCCTCCCACCCTTCCACATCGGCTGCCACCACGCCAAGGACACTCAGGAGCAATACCGCCCCCACACTGAGGTCTCCTTCCAGAGTTTCTGCCTGTAGCTCTAGGGTGGGGTCTCCCAGAGGGTGACAGAAGGGGGCTGGGGCCAGGCTGGGAGCTGGACGGGGTTCAGTCGTGGCGCTGACCTGGGAGTAGCCCCAGCAAGGCCTCACCGATGCCCACAAAGTAGACCACTTGGGCAATGCCGAAGAGTGGGGCGATCACCAGGGCCCGGCAGTAGGCGCCCTTGAGGAAGGCTGATGGGCCTTCATGCCTCAGAATCTTCCTGGGAGAAGGATAAGACTGTTAGGAGCCCTGTCTGGGGAGGACTTGATCCTGCCTTGTCCCCTCCCCGCAACAGCCCAGGCCCCCCACCCCCCACCCCCTACCCGTCTGACCTGGCACAGTCCAGGAAGCCTGAGTAAGTGTCCTCATTCACACCTCGCTGCAGAGACTGCAGGCGGGTCTTAACCACTGCTCAAGGAGAATATTAAAGTGAGTGAGGGGAGCCAGGTAGGTTGGGTACCCTTCTTCCCACCCCCCTAGAGAGACACTGACCATCACAGGGGTTGACAGCCACAGCAGCCGTGCTCCCTGCAACACAGCCTGCCAGGAAAGACACATAGAATGGCGACCTGGCTCCTGGCTCTGAATGGCCCAGCTGATTGAGGTTGGCGAAGAGAGGGAAGTAGACGATGGAGAAGGGCACATCCCTGGGGGGAGGAAGGGAGAAAGAGGACTGAGTCTGCAGGGGCAAGGAGCTCAGGGGCCCCAGACTAGGCTGGCCAGCCCCACTCTAGCCCCTTACCTGAGCAGTGTGGCGCCCAGTCCCTTATAGAGCCCTGCAATGCCCTTGCTTCTCAGCAGCTCCCGGGTCAGCTGGGTGGCTGTAGGGCGGGCAGGGGCAGCAGACCCCACCACAGACTGGGCCCCGCCCTGGGCTGAGAGGTGGGCCTGGGTCTCCAGCATCTTCTTCTGAGCCTCTGGGGAAGGGCAGGGGAGGACAGTGTTAAGAGGTTCCTTATCTCCTCCCCCTCAGACTGGGGTAGGGATGAAGAGCAGGGACTCCTAGGAGCTCAGGAGAGAACTAACCAGCTGCCCAGGCTTCCCGCCAGGTCCCCCAGGCCACAGTCCGCCTCAGGCCCAGCTTAGCAAATTCTCCAGCCAGGAGGTGGGCTCTCCTTTCCCAACCAAGCCCAGGTACCCAGGCTTGCCCCCTGTACCGAGGCGCCCTGCATCCTGGAGCTGGATCTTGAGCATCTCCATGGGGGTGGTGACGATCACTTGGCATGTGCCAGCCCCACAACCGGCCAACATCTCCTTCAGTAAGGTCAGCTTCTGCCTGGAGGACAGCAGGTACATGAGAGTCAGGTCCGGCCCAAGAGCGGGTGAAGGAGACAGGCTAGGCTCCACCTTACACTCGATACAATGGAACTTTCTGAACAAGGAGGTCTTTCCTCCCCCCTGCCCCCCCCAAGGTAGCATCTTTACTTCTTCATGAAGGGGGATGGGAAGCAATGACCAGGCTCCCTCCAAACACTTCCACTGAGGATGGGGCAGTAGAGGATAAGGGCTCACTTGTACCTCAGGTATCCCTCCCTGTAAGGGCCTAGAGTCAGGATGGCCATTCGAGTACATCTGGGCAAAGTCACCCATTCTACAGGTGAGGACACTGAGGTCTAGGGCCTTGACACAAACAGGCAGAGAGGCAGGATCAGAATCTAGACCCACTGACTCCAATTCCACAACTCTTTTCACTGCTTCTTAAGGAATGGCTGACCCTGCTTACTAGACCCTCCTTCCCAAGGGTGAGGCCTGAGTGGGCACCCAAAGGGATAGAGCAGTGCCCCTTCTCCGTCCTGTGCCTTGTGTATGGGTGGGTCTGGCCTTGTTTCTGCCTTAGCCCCAGGCTCCCTCCCCCTTTTAGAGCAGCAAACGTGGCCCGTGCCAGCGGTGGAAGCCGTGCATGTAGACTGAGGGCAGGCAGCGCCTCAGCAAGGATTCCTACCCTGGCCTCCCAGCCATGCTAAAGTGTGGGGGCAGGCAGCAGCTGCTGCCGACAGGCATGGGGAGCTCAGATCTGTGACCTGGGGGGCCCACCACACTTGCCACTCACCCATCCTTGGAAAGATGGTGGCGGAAGTAGTCATTGGCTGCCAGCTTAATGGCCTTCTCTGGCGTGACCAGGGTCAGATTTACAGCAGCACCTGAAGGAGGGGTAGACCAGACTGATGTCTGGCACAGGAAGAAGGGAAGGGGGAGGGCCCAAGGCCCGGCTCTTCTTTGGCTGTTGTACATTTCCCTTTCACTCAAATGCTAGGTGAGCAGGTGCTAAGCAGCAGAGGGGGAAGGGGCAGACAGTGGCCAGGCTACCCCTCAAGTCCTGGCCTTGGCTGGCACATGCCTCATTCATCCCCTGTTCCCCAGGGTGCCTGGTACTCGAATCTTCAAGTTCCTGAGGGCTCCTTGGAGTGGAGGGGGCGGGCATTTAACAGGATTCCCATGTTGGCATGTCAATAGCCCCATGTGGTCACTGTTCTTCTCAAGCCCCCTGGGAATGGGGGAGGCTATTTATGGAGCTGTTTGGAACAGTGGGGTCAGTGGAGGCAAAGGACAGTGAGCACGTGAGTCTATGGGGATTTGTGAACATGCATGACATTATGACATGTGGCCCAGGTATGACCCTGTGCATGACAATGTGGGCAGATGTTCACACCCCAGAGGAATTAGACATTCTGCCCTGGAGCACCTCTTCTCCACCACCAGCCCACTGGCTGTTGTCTCCTTCCCATCATGGAGTGAGCAGAGTCCTATTGCTCTAGCTGGCAAACTGAGGTTCTCTGGGGGCTGAGAGGGGCTTAGAACTTCACCCACCCACATCCCCACATTCACTCACCACCCCCACACATCCCACTCACACCCCCACATCCACACACACACACACACACACACACACACACACACACACACACACACACACACACACATACTGATTTTTCACAATGCCCAGGATGAGGGCCAGAGATGTTTCACGTTGACACCAATAAATCCACATTTCTCCAACAGCTGGGAGGTTCTCACCAATCCTCTTTGTAGCTCATAATCCCCATCAGCTGCCAGTAGCCCCCTCCCCCAGGGGAAGCTCCCCCAGGGCCTGCCAGGTCTCTGCCCCGCCCTGCCCTCCCTATGGCCTCAATGCCTCATGAAAGCAGCTCTAGCCAGAGCTGGCCCAAGACAGTCTGTGGGATGACAAGCTGATGGGGTGGAAGATACATCCCAGGGGCCGGTTTCACATCCAGAGGGCCTAAATAGCAGATTCCAGGTGCCAGGAATAGACTGGTGAGGGCAGGTGAGAAGCAAGTGTGAGAGTTCCAGGGATGGGAAGTGAGCTCCCTGTCACCAGCAACATCAAAACTGGGAGATCTGTGGTGGCCGATAGTGGCTGGTGAGGAGGGGAGGAGATATTCTGAGAGTTCCTCCAGACTGGGGTCGCATGACCTGGGGGGCCCTGATGGTGGGGGAGGGAGCAAGTCATGCATGGATCTCTGCCATGGTCCTAAGATGTGGCCTGGGGACATGGGGTGGGGCACACAGGGGCAGCAGGTACAGAAGAGTGGGTCTGGCCTCTGCCCCTTCCTCACACAGATATCCAGGGGCTACCACTCCCTAGTTCTCACCTTCAGCCCCTCTGGGGCTGGGGGGTGGGGGGGGTGGCAGAAGGCCTGCCTTGAAGTCAGCCACTTGTAGAGGGGGCAGGTTTCCATGCATTGAATGCTACCACAAAGCTGGATCTCTGACATGCCCAGAGGATGCCCTGGGAAGGGGGATGTTGGCCCTCCGGAGGCATCCCATCTTCCTGCCTCCTTGTTCCCTTGACAACTAGACAGGACCCCCAGGAGGGGCTGGGGCTGCCAGGCTTCCAAGGCTCAGGCAGGCAGAGGTGCTCTGTAGCACAAAGATCAGGAGAAAGGGCTGCCTATCCCAGGGACTTAGGCCTTACCTCTGTACATGCCAAAGTAGCCCTCAGAACGGATAGTCTTAATGAGACAGTCTGACCTGAGGAGGGGGAAGAGAAGGATGGCATCAGCTCTGGTTAGGCCTATCCCCACCAGCCTCCATGCCCCTTTCCATCAGCCAGAGCCTGGGACTCAGAGACCAGACCAGGCCATTCCAGGGAGCAACATGCCTGTTGGTGGTAGCAAGGACTTCTCTCTCACCTGCTGTCAAGCACCCAACGTACCCAGACAGGCACTGGGAGGGTTCCAACAACTTTGGCCTCTGCCCCACAGCTGGGTTCTCATCTCTGTGCTGGCCCCACATGGTGGTGCCAGAGGGTAAAGACACCTCCTGCCCCCAAACTGATATAGTTAGAAGCCCCCCTCCCCCTCCGACTAGCCTCTGCTCCACCAGGTGGGGGGGGGAAGGGAAGTCCTCAGCTAAAAAGTTCAAGTTGCTAGCCCTACTCCCCAGAAAGCCTTGTTCGCTGCACCCCTCTCCCCACTCACATGCTGGTGTAGATGCGCTGTCCATTCTGCTGGTTCTGTAGCCTTGTCTTAGCCAGGTCGATGGGGAATACACAAGTGACCCCAATGAGCCCTGCAATCCCTCCATTGATCAGTTTGGCTGGTAAACTGGGTAGGTGGAAGGCAGGTGCAGGTCAGCAGTGTGGCCCACCATTCTGCTCCCAGCAGTGGCGGGGGGGGGGGGGGGGGGGGGGGGGGGGAGAAAAGGAGCTGGGCCTCCAGCCCACAGAAGAAGCCAGCATCCTTGGCGCTGACAGAGGCAAGGAAGGAGAAGGCAAAAGGGGAAGGGAAATGGGGAAGGGGAAGGGAAATGGGGAAGGGGAAGGGAAATAGGGAAGAGGAAGGGAAATGGAAGGGGAAGACAAATAGGGAAATACAGAAGGGAAGGGGAGGGAGAGGAAGAGAAGGTGGGCAGAGGGCAGCAATCAGAGAAGGAAGAGGGCTAAGAAGGACCAAGGAGAGAGGCTCCCCTACCTGATCTGTTTATCAGCCATTTAATGCAGCCTCGTGCAGAGATGGAAAGAGGCAGATGGCGCAAACTTTCTGGCAGCTGCTGCCACCTTGACTTCTGTCCTGGGAGAAGGATGCAAAGGAGATGAGTTGACTTGCTAGCTGAGCCAGCTTCAGCGGGCATGTCTCCTGACTCCCCTAGAGTATATCACACCTGCTGGCCAAAGGCTCTGGGAGATGCCTAACAGAGGCTTTAGCACTTTGGGGGAGAGGCCCCCCAGAACCCCACCCAATCAGCCCCTCTCCTTCCACACCCGTAGGACTCCCATCTGCTCTTAAAGGGCCAGGCCAGTATCTTCTGTTTGACCATCCTCTGCTGCAGCATTTCTGTATCTTGCCTTAAAGGGCCAGTATCAACCTAAGAGGCAGAGCCTGCTTCTCTCTCTCTGCATCTCTCATCCTCCAGCCTTTGTGCTGCCCTGGCCGACTGGCTCTCCAGAAGGAGCTGAGAAGCAGGCTGGCTCGATCTCCCACCCAGCAGGAACTGGGTCGTTCCCTCCCTGACACAGAGGACACTGGAGGACCAAGATGGCCACTGCAAGGGTGGGTGGGTGGGGATCTGCTGATGTAGAGGAAAGAACTCTGGATGTGGAGTCAGAAGAACCTGGGTTCAAATCCAAGCCAGCTACTTACAAGCTGTGACCTTGGCCAAGTGGCTTAATCACCCTGGGCCTCCAGTTCCCCACCTGCAAAATGAGGTTGGATCAGATGATTCCTGGGACTCTCACCAGGCTGTAATTCTACCTACAATGGCTCAACCCCTTCCTCCAGGCTTTCCTCAGTCCCTCCCCGGGTGGGCTGCTCTGGTCCTCTGCTCCTGGAAAGGATGTATTAGGCTGTGGCTCGAAGAGTTCACAGGAAGTGTCTTAGAGGCTGACTGAGTCTGTAAGGGTCGAGGTGGAATGGGCAGGACAAGCTCTGACTGCTGGTTGGGGAAGAGGGCCTCTCTTTACACCTCCGGGATCTGAAGCTGCTCGGCTCCCTCCCCCAGGGGTCTGACCTCCCCCAACTCCCTGCAATCACCATCACCTCAGCCACTGTTTGGTCCAGTCGAGTCACGGGGACCTCACAGTCCCAGCCTCCAGCCCTGTGACCCGCCCAGGCTCCAGGGGTAGATAAACACACTGAACTGGCCCCTCTTCCAAACCCTTTCCCTCCCAGCCCTGTCCCCAAATGCATCCACTGCTGCCCAATCCCTTCCCACGCTCCCAGACAGCCCACTGCCATCTGCACACAGCACCTTCTGGGAAATGTCCCAAAGCCCTTTGAAAGCCTCACAATCGGGACAGGACAGTGGAAAAAAGCCCTGGACACCTGGCTCTACACCAAGTTTGTCCACGGGCTTCCAGCGTCACTTTGGGGAAGTCACCTTTCCTCTCTGGCCTCAGTTTCCCCCCCTTTGCGAAATGAGGGAAATTGGACCAAATGATGTGCCAGACCTTTTGTGCTTCTGACACTCGGACTCTTTTGGTTTGGAGAGAAGCAGATCTAGCTGCAGACATGGGGAATTGGGAAACAGACTGTCCCCCGTTCCTGGCCAGGTCTGTGGCCACCTGGCGCCCTGAGAAGGGTCAGGTATAGGCTCTGGGGAGAAATAGTGCATGGATCTCCCGAGTAGTCAGTACTAGAGGGGACCAAGAGGAGGGCGTCGACCTGGGGCCTTGTGGGGCCCCAGTGTGTCTGACTTCCCCTTGACACCAGTCGGCATCGGCATGCCTGCCTCCACCCCCCCCTTGTCTCTCCCTCCCGCACGGCACCTCTCTGCAGCCGGGGCACACAGCTGTCTTCTACCTTGCTTTCTGCTTTCTAGGGGACAGGTCTTGGCTGGGGCTGAACAAAGCTCCCCCCGCCCCCGCCCCATGGATCCTACCCTTTCCCCACTCCAGCTGTCTCTTCGCTCAGCACCCCGGGGCCCCACACTATCCCGAGGCCGCTCTTTGCCCGCTTTCTCCAGACCTCCTACCTGCCTTCCAAGCCCGGCTCCGGCTCCGGCTCCAGCTAGTGCTCCCGCCCAGCTAGACCAGAGATAAAGGCCGGCGGGTCCGGGGGAGGGACGGTCGTGGCGGCGCCCATTGGCTAGGGAGCCTGGGGGCGGGACGGCCCTGGGGAAGGGGCGGGGCACCACTTTCTCTTTCGGTTCTGCTGGGGAGGGGGGTGTAGTGAAGGAGGTCAGGGGCCAAGGATTTGGGTCATTCACTCCTAGGCCAATAGTGCCCCCACTCTTGCCCCCAAGGGCTGCTGGGCCCTCCCATCGGACACCCGGCTTCTAAGTCACTGCCTGGCTGGACCCTGACCCCGGCCGTGGGGGACAAGGCAGGGACACTGAGAGGCGGAGAACTGGACCAAAGGGCGACGGGGACCAGCCGGGCTAGGCCTTAGTTCGCTCCGCCTCGGATCGAGACCTGGGTTCAAATCCCCCTAGAACATCGACTGTGGGACCAGGTCGAAGTCACCTCACCTCTCCCTCCTGGAGAGCGAATTCCCAAGGCGTTAGCTCTGGAAATACCACTGAAGCGGGGGCTTTGGGAGCTAGGTGTCCGAACGGGGAGGGCTGGAGCTGGGTGAACTTTTCTTCATTCGACAAAATTCGTCGTGCCCAGTGGGCAAGGAAGGGCAAGTCTCTTCTGGCGCGGGGAAACAGACCCAGAGTCCTCCCCTCTGCTCCTCGTTTTACGGAAGGGGGAAACCGAGCACAGGGACCCGCTCGGGATTGGGAGCAAGCTCGGATGAGCACCCGGGGACCTCCCTACAGTTCTGCGGCTGCGCGGTTCCCTACATGTTCAGTGATAAGGAGAGCGCTGGCATTTATATAGGGTTAAGGTCTGCCAAGGGTTGTGCATGTCCTCTCTCGGACGAGCTCCTAAGTTTAAGCAGGACCAGGGCCGTCGCACTGGGGTGGGGGGAGGGGGGCAGGGAGGCTAGGCCATAGGGGCTACTTGGAGGACCGAGGCTCTTTGGGGCTGGAGGAGAGAAAACCAGGCCCGAGCAAGGGCCGCTCCAAGTATTGGAAGAGTCTTATTCGAAGAGCTAATGGGGAGGATGGGGCAGGGAGCAGACAGAGGCCCCAGCAGGGCTTCAGCCAAATACTTGGATGCCTGACTGGATGGCTGACTTGAGTGTGAGTGTGTGGTGTGTGGGGGGGGGTGCATGGATGGTGTGGCAGTGTATGGGGTGTGTGCATGTAGTGTGCATATGCATGATGTGGGGGTATATGGCATGTGTGTACATGTGTATGTAGTGTCTGAGTGTATGATGTGTGCATGGATGGTGGGGGGTGGGGAGGGTTGGGAAGTTATAGCATGGGCAGGCAATCATGTGGTAAAATGGATGGACCAATGTGTCCCTGGGGCCTCAGTTTCTCCAGGGGTCCTGAGCACCCCAACAGAGGTTCAGTTGCCTCCTGGAGAGCCAGGAAGGCTGCAGGCTCTTTCCTTCGAGGCTGCTGGTGGGAGAAAGTCTTTTCAAAGGGTCATTCATTGCTGCCAGGAGCCCAGAGCTGGGAGCTGAGCCTGCTGGCAGAGGCTGCCACCTGCCCAGGAGGGCAATGGGCTTCCTGCTCTTCCTGGCAAGCTTCCCAGCAGCCCAGGTACTTTCTGGGGCGTCCAGAGTCCAGAGGTCCCTCCCATTCTCCTGGGTGAAGGGAGCCTGGGTTCTCTGGCCCTTTCAGGTAGCTCTCAGGACAGCCGGGGATGGGGCTTGTCGAGGCTTTGGGCTGACACACTGTTCCCTGCTGCCTTCTCCCTCCTCTCCGAGTCCCATCTGTCTGTCCTTCAGGTGTAATGAGAGTGATATTTATACATGGCTTTTAGGCAACAAAAGTCATTCTTCTTGTGACAACCTGAACAAATGGGGGCAAAAAGTGGAATTCTTTCCATTTCACAAAAAAGGAAACTGAGGCTGAGAGGCCTCATCTTGTCCAGGTGCTGCGCTGTCTCCCCTAGGCCTTAATCCTTGCACAGTGACCACTCCCTCCTCAGTTTGGCCTGACTCAGGTTCTCCACCACCCTGTGAGGCTCAGAGGGCAGAGGGCAGGGGTCATTCGGAGCGCTCATTCCACGAGGGCACTTGGTCTGCTCCCTGCTTTGGTCCTATCTTATCTTGCATGGCGATAGTTACGCTCCCCCCTCCCCCCAGTTCCCACTGCTGCCCTCTCCCCCCGCATTAGACTGCAAACTCCTTCCTTCTGTGAGATCAAGGGAAGTGTCCACGGGGGCCAAGCACAGGGTGCCCCACCCAGCAGGTGCAATGTTGTCAGACTGAAGTAAGGAAACAGACCCAAAGACAGAGAGTGACCACGGCTGGAGCTGGCCTCAGACCTAGAAAAGGCCAGTGAACTTCATTCCACACTTCTCAAAAAGTCCTGGCCCCGGGAGGAGGGCTGATCTGGGGTTTGCTCCAGTTCCATGAGATGGGCACAAGTAGAGTATGAATACTTTTTGGCAAGGTGGCCCCTGGCAGAGTATCTGAAGCACTGGGCCTGGGGTCATGAAGACCTGAGTTCAGATGTGGCCCCAGATGCTTACTAGCTGTATGACCCTGGGTGAGTCACTTTGCCTCTGTTTGCCTCAGTTTCCTCATCTGTAGAGTGGGGATAATAGCAGCATCTACCTCTCAGGGTTGTTGTCAGCATCACATGAGATATTTGTTTTTAAAACAAGGCACTTAGCAAAGTGCCAGGCACACAGTAGGTACTATATAAATGCATAGCCCTTTGTCCTTGCCACTCTCTGGGCCTCAGCTTCCTCCTCAGCAAAGTGAGAGCAGTAGGCCAGACAGCCTCTGAGGTGCCCTCCACCACTCGCCAGGATGCTCCCATCCTCAGGCCACATCGTGGTGGACAGGACCCTGGCCAGATAAGCTGAGCCTGTACAAGCCCGTTCTGCCCAAGCGAAGCTGAGGCTCAGAAGGAGGGGAAGGCGCTTGTATAGGCTGGCACAAGAAGTAGGTAGCAGGGTCCGCATTTGTACTAGGGGCGACTGGTCCACAAACCTTAGGCTTGGAAGGGACATCAGAGGCTGTGTCGTCATCCCTGGGGCCTAGTGGAATAAAGGCCTGGGCTTGCTGCCCTCCCAAGAGGAGGCCAAGGACCCTCATCCTATTAGGAGCAAGGCTTTCCCCTCCCCACCCCACCTCTCTCCACTCCATCCCTCCAGTCTCTGCCCTTGGGTGGGGAAGGGGCTCATTTCTCTTCCACCAAACAGCTCTTCAGACACTTGATTCAGGCAGAGCTCTGCACTTGGAATCAAACTTGGCCTCAGACCCTTAGAAGCTAGGTGTCCCAGGGGCCAGAGAGCCCCCACTGGGCTGGGGAGCTTCTTGAGTTCAGATCCAGCCTCAGACATTTCCTAGCTGTGGGACCCTGGGCAAGTCACTTAACCCTGCTTGCCTCAGTTTCCTCATCTGTAAAATGAGCTAGAAAAGGAAATGGCCAATCACTCCAGTATCTTTGTCAAGAAAACCCCAAATGGGGCCATGGAGAGTCGGACAGGACTGAAAGGACTGAAGAACCACACTAGGAAGCTGTGTGACTCTGGCTGAGTCATCTGACCTGTCTAAGACTCTACTTCTACCTCTGGGGATGATAATAGCACCTCCTTCCAGCACTGGGGGGGGGGTCAAAGAAAGGAAGAACAGTGACTGGGCTGCTCCTCCCCATCTTTTCCAGGCTAACTACCCCCAGCTCTTCCCACCAAGCTTCCTAGGGCACAAGCACTCTCCAGTGTATCACTGGACTTCCTACAAGAGGGGACCAAGATCCTCCAGGCTGGAGCATGGTGGGAACATCGCCTCCCAACTACTAGGAATGGGTCCTGAGCACACATTACCCTCACTGCTGCAGGCACAGGAAGTGGAGGGTATGTGAGTGTGGGAATATGGGTATTGTACGTGTGGACATTATGTGAGCATGTATATGTATCTTGTGTGAGTGTCCATGTGTGTCCCCAGCTCTGTGTGTGTGAGGGGATATGTATGTGCGTGTGTCCATGTATTATGTGGCTCCATATATGTATGTTTGTATGTGAATGTGTGTGTTGGGTATGTGTATATATGTTTGTATGTGGGCATTGTGTGTGTGTGTGTGTATGCACTTGAGCGCATGTGTGTGCTCATGTGTTTATGAGCCCCCATGGCTTCATGGCTGTTCCTCAGACTGATCCAAGGAGCCTCAGTCTCATTTTCCGAGTTCTCCCTTCCCACATCCTCATCACCCTCTTTCCCTCTCCCTAGTCCAGACACTGATTAATAGAGAGGCCTAGGCTTTTTGGTTTTGTTTTGTTTTTGCTTAACTGACTGAGATCAGGGTGTGTAAATCTGGGGGGGGGGGGGCAGAGAGCACAGCATCAGCAGCCACGCTGGGCCCTGGACCCAGGGTGGACCTTAGGAGGGGAGGAGCAGAGGATAACCTTTATCCTCCCAGGACACTAAATGGTTGGGATGTTTGTCTCTTCAGAGTGGTCCAAACCCCCACTCCCTGCCTGGGGAGGCCTGAAGGGACTGGAAAAGGCAGACTTGCCAAGGCCAAAGCCTTCATTTTGGCCCTTCCAGGAAGGCCCACAGAAGACCAAGGACCCCAGCATCTGAGCAGGGCTGAGACTGGCCACCAGGAAGTTCTCTGGGGAGCTAAATCCAGAAGAAGGCAGGAGATGGAGAACAGGGGTCTCAGTTCTTAGGGGCTTGCTGTTGAGGTTGGGGGGGGACAAGGATGAGTGAGCAGAGCCAGGGGGTCTTAGGAATCTCCAAAAGGCTCTTCTTTGCTTTTCTTCCCAACCCCATCTTCCTTCAGAAATCACGATTCCTGAAACTGCTCCCCATTCTCCATCCCCCCCCCCCAGCTCCATCTGCCACAACCAGGGCCTAACCACACACAACCCTGCGCTGTTGTCATGGAAACATGCTGTCTGTCTGCTCTCAGCCCTGGTCCGGGAAATGGGAAATCTCTAAGCACTCTTACCCAGCTCCTGCCCTGTTATGGGCTGGGAGGGCCTTTCCTGCATCCTCCTCTTTCCACAGACTAGTAAACTGAGGCACAGGAAGAGAATTTCTCATAGAGAAGAAGCTAACCGGGCGGCAGCAGCAGGCCAGAGTCTCAGATAATGTCATTCCTCACCCCTATGCCTGCCCCTTCTCCCTGCATAGACACGGTTCTCCCTCTGGAGACACGATAGATGGCTAGGGCAGGATGCAATCTGAGCTGCACCACGCAGGAGGAGAGAGTCCCTAGCTTCGGCCCGCAGCACCAGAGCCAGAGCGGAACGAGAAGGCGCCCCCTTCCCCTCCTGGCTGAAGGGCTGAGGTCCGATGGGGAGAGACACGGGCTGAGCCGGGCCGAGACGAAGGTGCCCTCCGGCGCCAGGGTGGGGCAGGAGGCTCGAGCGAGCCCTCGGTGCGTGCGTGCCCGAGCCGAGGGGAATCCCTCCCGGCGGGGGGGCGCCCTTAGATCGGGCCCGCTTGGTAGGAACCCAGACCCAGGCCTGCCTCCCTCGTTCTTCCCTCATTCCCTCCCCACTCCCCTCCACGTGTGCCAGCCCGGCGGCTGGACTGAGGCGGGTCCCACGTCTGCCCGCCGATCTAGTGCAGTGCCCCCTCCCTAAGCAGGCCGCCCGGGACACGTGTGCGCGGGGCAGGCGAGCCGGGCACGCGCACGCGGCCCCGCGGATTACTGCGGGAGCATCAGGCGGGCGCGCCCTCCCCTCCTGCCCTCCGGCCGCAGCCCACACCCCTTTCTGGGGCCCCTCTCTGGCCCGGCCCAGGGCGCGGGACTCACCGGGCCGGAGCTCTCCCAGCTCAGGGTGGCGGTGGCTCCTGCCGCTGGCACCCGAGCTGCCCCGCCGCTCCGGTCTAGCCGCTGTGCCGCGTAGTGCCGGGCGGTGCGGTGTGGGGCCCGGCCCTCCCCTCCTGCTCCGCCCCCGGCCCCGCCCTGCTCCCCCGTGGGGACTTGGGGGCCACCCCCGGCCACCTCAGAGAGGGGCCCTCTACGGGGACCCGGGGCGTCCTGCCCTGGGGCCGGTCGGAGCAGCTTGAATGGGTCTATGTTGGGGGGCGGGGAGGATGGAGTATGTGTGGAAATCTAGCCGGGTGACGCGTGTGTGTTGAGCTCGAGGGTGGAGGGCGGATGGGCTCACAACCAGCTTTAAAGTCCACCTTCCACACCTCCCGGAAGGCCGGAGCTGCGCTAGGCAGGCCAGACAGGGGTCTGGGGACCACCTCAGGGCCAGCAGGGGCTCCAGGCTCCCCCTGGTGTCCAGTTGAGCTTAGTGCAGACCGGTGGAAGGGGCGAGGTTCTAGGAAGAGCCCAGCAGCAATTAACCTGGGTCAGAGATGACTGTTTCCTGAGGGCCCCCTAGGCCGCAGCAGGACCTCCAAGAGTTCTCCAGGGCAAGCGGGAGGCACTGCGGCCTGTCATTTCCTGAGACAGCCCGGACACACTGTCCTCTGAGCCCTCGTCAGCCCTGCAAGCCAAGTTAACCTGGATGCAGTTGCGGTCCTGCCCGGGGGCAAGCGCGGGGTGGGTCGGTCGGTCGGGGGGGGGATGGGGGATGGGGAAGAGGAATCTTTTGCGGCTCATTTTTCTGGCGAATCAGATCCGTACTCAGCCTGCCATCCAAGGCCCAACATCTGGCTCCCGTGAACTCTCTGACCCTATTGTTCTGGGGGAGGGCTCCTCCCAGGCAGCCGTTCTCAAGCCCTAGCCCTTACTTTCTTATGTCGGGCAGTTCCCTCTGCCAGGAGTGCCCCCTGCCCCCAACTCTGCTGCTCTGGCCGGATTCTCTTTCCATCCTCCTTTGCCCTCAGAACTCCATCTGCAACCCTGTCGCACTGAATCCCTGGCCAAGAGGCCCGGGGGCTTCTGGAGGACCCGGCCTATGACTCTGTCTCCCTGCAGGGTGACTGGCCACTGGGTCTGACAGGGATGTAGCTTCCTTTCTAACTTCCCTGCCCCACCCCGTGGGCACTGGTAACCTTGTGGCCTCCTGCTTGTTATTCTGTTGCTCCGGGCTATTCCTCACGTACAAGGTTTCTAGGAGGAAAGGCCCAGCTCCACTGAGGGTGGGGCCTGGGGAAGACTTAGAGCAGCTAGGCCTGGCACAGAAAGCCAGGGTCTAGGCCCCTTTCCTCATGTCTCAAGGGAACTGGAGGCCCTAGCCCAGCAGGGAGCACAAGCTGGGAGGGAGGAGTGTGCAGAGAGCCAGGTGTCAACAAATATTTATTAAGCACCTACTACGAGTCAGGCACTGAGCTAAATGCTGAGGATACAAAGGTAAAAGACAGCCCTGTCATCCCAGAGCTTCCTGTCTAAATAACTAAGTCCAAGATCCAGACAGGATAGAGGGCAGATAATCATCAAAGAGGGGGGATTTTAGCTGGCCCTTGGAGGAAGCCAGGGAAACCAGGAGGCAGAGATGAAAAGGGAGAGCATTCCAGGCCTGGGGGAAGAGCCAGAGGGAATGCCTGGAGGTCACTGATGCAGGGTCTCATTTGAGGAACAGCAAGGAGGAGGTCATGTCACTGGATTAAAGAGCATGGGTGGCACAGTGTAAAAGGAGTGGAAAAGGAAGAGGGGGCCAGATTTTTATGAAGGGCTTTGAACCAGAGGATTTGATATGTGGTCTTGGAGGTGATAAGCAGACACTGGAGTTTACTGAGTAGGAGTGGGGTGCCATGGTCAGGCCTGCACTTTAGGGAAGATCATTCTGACAACTGATGGCTAGACTGGAGGCAGGCAGGCCCAGAAGCTATTACAATAGTCCAGGTATGAGGAGATGAGGGTCTGTACCAAGGCAGGGGCAGGGTCAGAGAAGGGGATGTATTGGGGAGATAGTGCAGGGCTGAAATAGACAAGCCTTGGCACCATATTGGGTGTGGAGGGGAGGGGAGAGGGTTAGCCTAGGTGACCGGATGGTGACACCCTCTGTAGTAATAGGGAAGTGAGGAAGAAAGAGGGGATTTTTTGCGGGGAAGAGAATGAGTTCAGTTTTGGAAACCCCCTAGCCTATCCCTACTCCACATTCCCCAGTGATGCTGGCCTCCTTGACATTCCTCAAACAAGACACTGTCTTCCAACTCCAGGCATTTTCACTGGCTGACCTGCATGCCCGGGATGCCCTCCCTCGCCTTCTCCAGCTCCTGGTTTCCCCTAAGTCCTGCCTTCTACAAGAAGCTTTTCCCTACTCCCCCCCAATTATTTCCAATTTCTCCTTCCTATAACTTGTTTGTACATGGTTGTTTGCATGTGGTCTTCCCAGTCAGACTAGGAGCTCGGACTGGCTTTTGCTTCCCTTTGTGTCCCCAGAGCTTGGCATACTGCCTGGTACCTAATGGGCTGACAGAAGATATTTAGAGGCTGTCTTGTTTGAGATGTCCAACAAGTGAGTTGGAATTGTAAACTGGAGGTCAACAGAGAGGCTAAGGCTGGATAAACAGATCTGAGAATGAGAATCCTCACAGCAGAGGTGATCATTGAATCCAAGGCTGTTGAGATTGCTAAGTCCAGACTCTACATTCACAGAGGTTGGCAAAGCACCGGCCAGTTTGGCCTGCTGGCCACAGTTCTCCCTGGGCAGGCGAAGAGGATCAGGTGAGAACTCTGCGGGACACCCACAGCTAATGAAGAGCCAGAGAAAGAGACTGAGAAGAAGCCGTCAGATGTGAGGATGTGGGAGATATGGGCATGTTTGTAGATGGGAGGGAAGTGGCCAGGAGACTGGGAGAGATAAAAGATTAGTGAGAGTGTGGAATGACAAAAGGGCAATCTGCTGGATGGAATGGGATTGTTTGTCCATGTGCAAGAAGACATCTGGGTGATGTGAGAGGAGGAGGAGGAGGAGGATGAGAACAGGGAGCTCTCAGCAAATGGCCTCCATTTTTTCTGGAAGAGATGCCATGAGTTCTGGGATAGAAAAAGAGTGCCCGGGAGCAATGAAGGCCCCATCGAGATTGTATGACACACATTTTACAAGAATTTGTAGAGGCAGGAGGCTGGCCGTCAGAGGGGGTAATATCAGGGGGTCTCTGGCCGCAGCTCCCCATCCCCCCCCACAGATCCGGTTTGTTTACTGGGTAACCATTCTCCCACCAATACTGAGGAGCAGTAACAGCAGCCAGTAGGGTCCCTCTGTCCTGCCGTGTCCATTCAGGGCCTGAGTGAGTCTGGCAGAAGGGAGCCTCTCTCTGTCTTGTCCCTGCAGGCCTGGGGCAAAGCAGGAACTCTTTGGCGATCTCTGCTCCCTTCCGAAGCAGGTTCTGGGAGCCCTAGGCTCTGGCACTAGCAGACTCTGCCTCGGAGGCCAGGCCTGCTCGATGGATGGATGCTTGATATTTATTCCGGCCCAATTCCAGGATGGCCTGGATCTCTTCCACCACGTCCTGGCGATCACTCTGCTCCAAAGCTTCTAGCAGCTGCTGGATGCTGCCTGGCTGCCTGGCCTGGCGTTCAGCCCAGGAGAATAGCATGTGTCGGATCTGCCCATCCAGGTCATCCCTGTGGGGGCAGGGACATGAAGCCCCCACAGTTCTGGCTGTGACCCTTCCTGTTTCCTCCTCCCTCGACCCCAAGAGGCCAGGAAGCCACACTCGATGAAGGCCCCAGTAGGGGCCACCTCTTCCTGGAGCATGTAGGGGAAGAGGTGGTCCCTTGCTCTGGTCTCCCCAGGAGGGGGAGGTTTCCCTGCCCCTGGCTCCTCCCCCTTACCTGTATGAGTACTGGATCCGTTGCACCTCTGGGTAGGAGAGGCCCAGGTGCAGGGCCACACTTTGCCAGTCTGGACCAAGCCTACTGGCCACTGTCAGAAGGTTGCTCTGGGTCAGGAAACCACTCTCAGGATTGCCCAGGTTCAGGGAGGCCAGGGTCAGCCCATCCAGGGGACCCTGCCCTCCCCCCTGGGGTAGCCTCTGTCCAACACATAGGAAAGGGCAGACGTGACTCTCTTACCCTTAGCAGCTGCTTCTGGGCATCCCTGCCCAATAACTGATCCTTTCCCCTCCCCCACCTCCCATGAGGCCCCTTGGCAGCTAGAGCAGTGGACTTTCAAAGTCAAATCCAGCCTCAGACACTTAGCAGCTGTATGACTCTAGCCTCTAGACTTAACCTCATTTCCTTAACTGTACAGTGGGAGGCTCAAAGGAGATGTTTGTACAGCTCTTAGCACAGTGCCTGGCACACAGTAGGTGCTTAATAAATGCTTGTTTCCTTCCCTTCTTCCTTGACCCCTGGCTGCACCTCCTATCATGATGAATCTTGGGCCCTGCGCCCCTCCCCAGCCACCCCATGCTCACAGGCAGCTTGATGGGCAGTGTGGCAAGCCACAGGGCATCTGGGCCCTTCCGCCTCTGGACAGCCTCCTTAGGAACAGCCTCAGGCACTGCCCCTCGGTAAAAGGACACCTGAAGGGGGCAAGCCGATAATCAGCAATACTTCTGGTCCCAGCCTAGCCGCCCTAGAGGGGCAGCTGGAGATGGTTGTGAGGGGAATGTAGGCCGGCAGGTAGTGGAGGGATGTCAGCGCCCCCTCCTCTCTCCCTTCCCCCTGCCCCTGAGGTGGCCACGTGGGATAGCCAGGCCCCTGGTTCTGATCTGTCTGGGGAGGGAAGTGGAAGGGGTCTGAGTAACCTACCTGCCCCTTCACTGCCTGAGTCTTCCTGTCCACGGTGGATGTCACATAAATCTCCTTCATATTTTTTAGGCGGGAGTAGAAGACAAAGGCAATCCTTCCTTCCACACAGTCTGGGCGATCTGCAGGGATTGGCCAGAATAACCCAAAAGCTCACTCCCCGAATCTTCACAACAGTCTCATGAAAGGCCAGGGCAGGACAGGGGTCAGGAAGACCTCAGTTCGAGCCTGACCTCTGACCCTTAAACTATATGACCCCGGGCAAGGTGCTAGACTGATGTGGACCTGTTTTCTTCATCTGCCAACTAGGGATAACACTACTTGTCAGGAGGCCCAAACTAGACACTCCAGCAGGCTGTAGAGCCCTGACCTTGCAGCAAGGAAGATCTGAGTTCAGATCCTGCTTCTGACCCATTCTGGCTATGTGACCTTGGGTAAGTCACTAAATGATTCAACGTCCTGGGCAACTCTCAGTGCACCAGCACCAGGCAGCTCCCTCCCCACACCAGGCTGAAAACCTGGATGCTGCGCGCATTGCCTGAGCCCAGCTTCCAGGAGAGTGGATGGTTCTGGAGATCTGTGGCTCGGGCTCTTCCTCCTGCCTTGCCAAGATGTCTTCTGGCACGGGAGCCAGCAAGGGGAAGGTCACTGTGTGTGACCTGCACAGCAGTGCTCCGTGCTCACCGGCCGGCACCAGGGAAGACCCTTACCTATGTGCAGGGACTGAGATGGCTGCCCGAGGGGAGAAAGGAGCCCGGTGGGGGATGCACCAGGAGGTTCTCTCCTCCCAGGAATGAACAGAGGAAAACAAGGAATGGGATCTGGGGGAGTCAGAGGCACGCACTTAGGGTTAGGTGATTTGAAGAGGAAAGGGGACTCAGGAGGCCCATGAAACTCCCCGACACAGTGGAGAGCCTTCAGAGGGGCAGCAGACCAGAACATTCTCTGTTCCTGGGGGTTCCTGTGGGGACCACCAGAACTCCAGAAAACATGGCTAAACCAAAAAGAGAAACACACTTCTGATTATGGACACGTGGGGGCATTCCCCTCTCTCCCACACACTGGAAAGGGTAGGTGGTAATGACTGAGGCCAGGATTTGGGTTTCTGGGCCACAGCTTGAAAACCTAAGGCACAGAGTGCATCCCCCAAGGGTCAGGAAGGATCCACCGAGTCTTCAGTATCTAGGCAAGATGGCTTCAAGCTGAAAGGGACGGAAAAGAGAATGGTCCTCATGGTCCTGGCGAGCCTGGACAGTGGCAGCAGGGGAGAGGAGCGGGAATGATCAGGAACTGAGATCCAGAAAGGAGCAGGTAAAAAAACCTCTGGCCTCGAGCGTCTGCACGCAAACGGCACCAACTCTGAAGAAACTGGCCAAGCAACAGCAGCCGGAGGCCCGCTGGCCTCCGAGGGATGGCGCTCGCAGCCAGCATCGGGCTCTGGGAGTGTTGTCGTGTTTGTCCTTCGTTCTCCAAGAGGACCAGGATGTCAGGGAGGTTTGGTTCGAGGGAGGGAGGGCTGTGCGAGGTCCCCAGCCTGGCTTCTTCCCGCAGAGCCATCTGGGCCCACTGGCCAGATATCCCTCAGGACTGGAGATGGTTCAGCACTCGGGAAGTGCAGACCTCATTCAGAAGAAAGTAGGAAAGAGGAAACAGGCTGAGAGTGGCCGGGGGGGGGGATGGGGATGGGGGGACGGGACAGAGTCAAACCAAGGAGGAGGATGAGAGATGAGGCCCCAGTGTCGGAGGGTCTGCTTCACCTCGCCATAGTGGGCAGAGTGGAGACACTAATATGTGACTCGCCTCAAGGCTAACTTCATCTTCAAAAGGTGGGGGTACCAGCGACTCCCCCAGAGTGATCCTAGGCCCCCAGGAAGACCTGGCTGCTGAAGCCAGACTGGAAGGAACCCTGGAAAGAAGTGACGTCATCGTCACAGAGTCTGTGTCAGCACAATGGTCTCACCTGTCCCTAGAGCTCTGGAAAGGGTGCAGAAAAAGTGCAGGCTGGGAAGCCTATGGGCCCTTCTCTGATTGTGCCTCAGGCTTTATGAGTTGGACTGCAAGTCAGATAACAAGGACGATGTTAACAAATTAATCAGTGTGGACAATAATAACAATGATGATGCCAGGACCCATTTTGGGTCCCTTGAAGGCCTGGAAAGTGATTTCCTGAGCCTCAGACAGTCCTGAGACTGCACTGGCAGGTGTGGGCTCTCCCCACCAGAGCCTGGGTGCAGGAGGAAAGCCCAGGGTGATGGGGGAGGGCCCTTTAAGAGGGACTGGGGGAAAGGGGACGCCTACCCTCACGTAGTTGGGATGGTGACAACCCACATAAGCGGGTGTCTCCCTTGGGACTGCCAGGGCCTCCGATGGCCTGCAGAGAAGAGCAGAGGGGCCACAGGCCCCAGAGAAGCATGTGGCTTGTTCTGGCTTTCTAAAAAAAGGAAGAGGATGCCTGGTAGCTGTGAAGGAGAGGCTGGTGACCTCCCCTCAACTCCCAACACCATGTGGAAAGCAATGGGAAGGCCAGCCAGCAGCCAGGCTGAGGAGGGAGGCTGTCAGGGAAACACTAGTGCTTGCCCCACTATTTGAGCAAAGCATTTGAGGAGGCTTCCCAACAAGTTCTGTGGAGAGATGCAGGTCAGCCTCTGGGGCCTGCTGGCGGACCAGCTTGAGCAGTCAACAGCGGAAGGCCAGGCCAGTACCCCAGGGCCTGCCGTCAGCCTCGTCCTGTCCAGGACCTCCATCAGGGACATGGCGGAAGGCACAGAGGGCAGCCTCGTCAAACGGACGACAGGAGCAGGTCCTGCTGCCCTCCGCCCTGGTCGGATCCCATCAGAAGCAGTGCTCAGTTCTGGCGCCCCACAGGCTGGCCAATGTCTGGGGGAGGGACAGTGCGCCTTGAGGACCCTGGAGATGGCCACGGGGGGCCTGGCCGGCAGAAGCTCGGGTGGAAGAGGACCGGAAAGAGGATGGTCAGGCCTTGTTCTGCTGCAGGATCAGGGCTCCCCTCATGGCATCCATATGACTGAAGGGATGCTGGACGAGCTTTTAGAAAAGGAAGCAGTGCCTGCCAAAGGCTGCCTGGTCCCAGGTGTTGGGTCCCGAGATGGTAAGTCAGGGCAATGCTGGGCAGAAGAGTTGACCTATATCCTAGCAAAATGTTTTCTAAGTTGATACTATTATTCTTTCGGAAAAGACTGAAAGGCATGGATGGGGCTAGAGGTGTCAAAGCCTGGCTCCCCATAAGTGCGGCCCAAGTCAGAATTCACGTGTTATGGGGAAACGCTGAAGGAGATTAAAAAAAAAAACATGGAAACAGATGAGGTGAATGGTGGCTTTTCTCAGGCAAAGACCCACAGAGGAGTCATCACTGGGGGCTGGTATCTGAGTAAATCTGGGCTAATCAACGTTCAAGCTAGAGGGGAAACTGAGGCCCACAGAGAGGCAGAGACTTGCCCAATGTCACACCAGAAGGAAACCCAAGTCCTTGGATACCAAATTCAGTACAACTGCCACTACAAGTACCCCCAGCCCCCCTCTCAGCAGCCCTGGGATCAGGGGCCTGTTTGCTTATCCATCACAGGTGGAGCTGATGGAGAGCACAGAGGCAGAGACAATGGGTAGGAGGGAGGGGCAGGACCCGAGAGTGTGTGTGTGTGTGTGGGGGGGGTTGGGGGTTAGTGTGTATATATGTGCATATGTGTACACATGTGATGTGTGTGGGTGTGCATGTGAGTGGGTATGTATATGTGACTGTGATGTGTGCAAAGTATATACGTGTGTATGTGAGTGTATGCAGTGTGTGAATGTGAGTGTACATGGTACATGTATGTGCATGGGGATGCACATGTGTGAGCGTGTATGTATATGTGACTGTGATGTGTGTATGTGCGATATGTGTACGTGTGCAAAATATATATGTGTGTACCTGTGAGTGTATGTATACATGTGCGAATGTGATATATATGTATATGGCATATGCGAGTGTGTAAATATGTGAGTGTGTATGCATGTATATATGTGTGTGTGTTTGTGTATGAATGTGTCTATATATATGTGTGTGTGATTGTATATGTGTTTATATGTACATGTACATGTGTGTTACATATGTGGGTATATGCATACATGCATGACTGTGGCATGAGTGTATATGTGTGTGTACACATGTATGTACACACATGCTCGAATGTGTCTGCTTACTTGTGTATGAGTGTGCATGGCTGGGGGGGTGGGGGGTGGGGTGAACATCTGGCCTAATCCAATTGAATGTAAAGTAAGCAGCTGAAAGCCTGATGCATGTTGCTTGGGTCTCCAGCTCCAGGGGCTCTTGGTGGTGTCTGGGCCCTGGGTCCCTGGTGATCCTAAGTCAAGCACAGGTGGGTCCCCAGGCCCTGCCCCTGCCCCCTTCCTTGCCTTCGGGGCCCAGGGTCCAGGGGCAGGGCTGGTGCCCATCTTGGGGCTCCCCACCAATGGTCCGTACCAGCATCGATGTCGATCCCGCGTTCAAAGGCGGCAAAGAACTGCTCGCCCTCAAACAGCTCCACTGTGTCAGAGGGCTCGGGGCCGCGGTACCTCGGCTGCAGCCTCTTCAGGGTGGGCTCTACCTGGGGGGGGGGAACCAGGGTCAGGGAGCCCCTGCTGATGGCCAGGCCCTGCCCACTGCCTCTCCCCCGGCCCCTCCCTCACCTTCTTCCCAGGCAGGCATTGCAGCAGCACCTGCTCCGGGTCTCGTCGCCTCTGCAGGGCAATGAAGTTCACTCGGTATAGACGCAGGCGATCGTAGACCTTGCGGGCCAGGCCTTCCACGCAGCTCTTGGTAGTGTACCAGAGCCAGTACCTGAGGCCAAGGGGCTGGGCTCACAGCTGCCCCAGAGAGGCAGGAGCTGCCAGCAGAGGGCTGGTGAGAAGAAAGAGGGCCGCAGACAGAGCAGTGGGGGGGAGGAAGGATGGCAGACAGAGATTTCTCCTAGTGGGAGACAAGGCTGGAAGAGAAAGCCTGGGCTGCATACCCCACCTGCCCCCCATCCCAGACACCCCACACTAACCAGGAAAAGTGTGTGACCTGGAAACGGGCATAGAGGTGTGTGAGCTCCAGAGTTACGTGGGCTGTGATGTCATCCCAAGCCAGCACCTGAGGATCCCCATGCAGCAGATGCAAACAGGTCTGGTCCAAGCTCAGGCCTGGAGGGAAGGAAGGAAGAATGGAGAAGAAGGAAGATGTTCTGGCTGACCTCCTCCTTGCCCTACAGAGCCACACTTGGGACCTCGGCGCCTGAAGCCAGAACATGGGTGCCGTGAGCACAGGCCCCCCAGGGCCAAGGGCCCATGCTCAGTAACCAGGTCTCACCTGTGATGCCTGGAGGCAGGGGCAGCTGGACAGTGACTGGACAGAGGAAGTCGTGGGGGCTGTCCTGGGACAAGCAGAGCAGGGGGCTGACCGCAGCCTCACTATCTTCGCCCAGAGCCCAGCCTGACACCCTCACCACCTGGAGAAGAGAGGGGTGGAGAGCTGGGTGTGAGGAGCACAGGCTTTTTCCTCAGACTGTAGGCACCTGGCCCCTGCTTTCAGTATACCTGCATGCGGATGTGCCGAGGCTCAGCAGTGACCCCAGGTGGGAAGATGACCTTGATCCCGGGGTCACCCGAGGAGCAGAGAAGTGCCCCCTCCCGAGGCACAAAGCAGCTGTCCTCCACTGGACGGGCCACCACCAGGAACCAAGAGAAGTGAGGAACTCGGCAGCTGGCCCAGAGCCGCTGAAGGGGGGCAGGGGTCAGCCAGAGACTCGCCCAGGGGCCCTAAGCCTGGCCCCCTCCCCCCAGCTCCCCCCAACCTCCCCCGGGGCCCCAAGCCTGGCCCCCTTCCCCCCCAGCTCCCCCCAACCTTGGGCTTTGCTTTTTCCTCCAAGTGCGTCTCCAGGTCCTTCCAAGTTTGGCCACTCAGGGTCCTCACCACAACTTGGCAGCCATGCCAGGCACGAGGGGGCACAAAAGGCAGCCAGAGGCGTACTTCCTGTCACCACACACACCCCTCACTTGCTGGAGAGTTCTAGAGATGCTTAGGATGCCCCCTCCCCCCAGAAACACCCCCAGCCCCCAAACCTGTTGGAAGGGGGTCCCGTGGGGCTGCAGCTCCAGAACAGCGCTGAGCAGGGCATCATGGGGACCCAGCCAGACGAGGCGAGGTTCCGGGGGCAGCTGCTGGTAGCGGACGGTGGTAGGGGTGACGGTGGCACCCGGGGGAAACAGCATGCGCACCCCACAGGCCAGGGCCACGGAGCAGCCACGGGAGGTCACTGTGAAACTGTAGAGCCAGAGTCAGGAGACGCTGGACTTGAGGGGAGGGCGGGGCCCCTTCCCATGGCCCCCCTTCTCACCTGTCTGCATCTGAGGCCAGTAGGACCCTGCACACTTTGGGGGTGGGCTCTTCTCCTACACCAAGTAATGGGGCCTGTGAGTGAAGCAGTGCTGAGGGGTCTCCCCCGCCCCCCCGGGATCTGCCATCACCTGGGAGCACAGCAGGGATGGGCTCAGGCACCCCCAAAGGGTTCCCCTGCAGCCGCACAAAGGGGGCCTCCTGGATCTCGCGGGGCACGGCCCGAAGCCTATTGTCTCTCAGGTCGAGGCGGGTGAGGAGTGGGAGGTGGGCCAGGCCGGCAGGGATGGAGACCAGGAGATTGCTGGGCAGGAACAGCAGGCGCAGGGACTGGAGGCTGGCTGAGAGGGGGGGGGGGGCGGTCAGTGGGAACCTCCAGCCAGTGCATCTCCAAGACCCCCCCACAATGCTGTGGTGGCCAGGGGCCTTGGGGGCTCTGTCCCCTCCCCCAAAACTTCCTCCCCATCTGGAGGGATCAGAGAAGGGGCAGGTGACGGGGCTGACTCCCTGCCCCCGAGAGGGTGAGGAGGGAAGAATGCCCCAGGAAGTCTTCCTGCAGGGGGTGGCGGGGCAGGAGGGTGGGGGCATGGGAAGGAACGACCCCAACGGGTTCGTTTCCTCCCAGGTGCCCAGGAAGCTGGCTGATGGGGAAGGTGTACACACAGGCAGGGGGCGCCCTTGCTCTCACCCAGGGAGTCAGGCAGGCTCTGCAGGCGGTTGGAGGCCAGGTTGAGCTCAGTGAGGCTGCTCAGAGCCCCAATCTCTTCCGGCACCACCTCCAGGCAGTTCTCAGAAAGGTCCAGCCTCTGCAGGGCGGCCAGCCTGGCCATGCCCGGTGGTAATGCCTGCAGGCAGTTGCTGGAGGCTGAGAGGAAGGTGAGGGCCCGGAGGGCGCCCAGGCCCTCAGGTAGCCTCTCAAGCAGGTTGTGGCTGAGCAGGAGGGCATCCAGACTGGTCATCTGGGGGATACAGGCCGGCAGCACCCTAAGGCTGTTAAAGCTGAGATCCAGATGGACAAGATGGGCCAGGTCACTCAGGGAGGGGGGCAGCGTGGTCAGGGAGCCCCGAAGGCACGAACCCCGATCATCGCGGTGGTGCCCACCTGAGGGTGGGGAGCAGAACATGGGGGGCCAGGTCAGACCCTCTGCCTCATGGGGGGAGCACCAGGGTGCTTCAAGAGTCAGGCCAAGAGAGCCGGACAGACAGGACGGAGAGATGCCCACAAGGACAGAGACAGGGAGAGAGGGGCCAAGAGGCAGAAGGCCTTCAAGGGACAGACAAAAAGTCAAAGAGGAAGGTAGCAAGTGTGATGGAGGCAGAGACACAGCATTCTTAGTGAGAGGGTGAAAGGGCCTTGTAGAGACAGTGGCAGACGCCCACGGAGCCACAGCCTGCCTGCGCGCCCCGCCCTGCAGTACCCCCTCAGCTGGCCTCCCCCCAGCCTCCTCTGGGAGGCAGCCCCTGCCCGCCTGCCCTGCAGAACCCCCTCGACTGACCTCCCCCCAGCCTCTTCTGGGAGGCCGGCCTGAGTCAGAGGGGCTCCCAGCTCACCTCTGAGAACCAGTGAGCGGAGGGACTGGAGGCTGGGAAGGACGGCCAGGGCAGCCCCAACTTGCTCCTCATTGCAGTTCAGCCGAAGGAAGTGAATGTGCCGCAGGGGTGAGCTGGGCTCTCGGAGCAGGTGCAGCAGGAGACCACAGCCCCCAGGGTAAAGGTCCAGGTTTAGCCGGTCGCTGGCCAGAAGGGAGGCGGCTGAGTCTTCAGCATCCTCTTCTGCATCTTCTTTCTCCTCCTCCTCCCCCTGGGCCTCCATCTGATGCCTGGTGGCCCGGGCATGTCTCAGCGTGCCAGGAAGGCAGGCAGAGGCAAGGCTGGGGGTCTCCAGGGGGATGGCTGTTTGAAAAGAAAAAAAGTGAGAAAGACAAAGGCAGAGACAAAATAGAGATAGACAGGGACAAAGGAAGGAGAAGACAGAGACAGAGGAAGGAGACAGACAGGCAAAAACAGATATGGATGTCAAGAGAGCCAGGAAAAGAGTGCAAGGCAGAGACACAGTCTCTGTTTCTCTCCTTCTGTCTCTGTCTCTGCCTGTCCCTCTTTCTGTTTGAGAGACAGAGATGAAAATGAGGGCAGAGGGAGGGGAAAGAGTCAGAAAGAAGCAGAAAGGGATAGAGAAGAAAAAGAAAGAGAGAGACAGAAAAGGGGGGGAGAGGAGAGGGAGGAGAGGAGAGGGAAGAGAGACAGAGAGAAGGGGGAAGGGGAGGGGAGAGACAGAGAAGGGGAGAGGCAGGAAAGAGGAGACAGATGGAGAGATAGAAAGAGTAACAGTGACAAGAGAGGAGACAGGGAGGCAGGAAGACAAAGAGAAACAGAGACAGAAAGGAGAGACAGGTAGAGACAGAGCTACAGAGAGACTGAGAAAGAAGGGGATAGGAGAGAGGAAAGAGACTGAGAGAGACGAGAGAGAAAAAGACAGAAGCAGAAACAGAAAGGAGGCAGAGAGAAGACAGTGATGGAAACAGAGACGCACAGAGTAGAAGACGGAGACTCAGGAGGTATCAGAGACAGCGAGGGAAAGAAGAGACAGGAAAGAGAGCAGAAGGGCACAGTGGCCCCCATCAGCATTCAGCCCAAGAAGTGGAGGGGATGGGGGGAATCTTGAGGGTGGGATGGGGGGGGGTTCCAGTGCTGGCTCAGCCTCAGCGTCACTCCCAGAAGGGGGTGTCCTCGGCCTCAGGGCATCTCTAGCCTTGTATGGGTACAGGGGGTCTCTAGCCCCAGGCTCTCTCTGGGCCTCTGTGACTCTCAATGCCAGCCCAGGCCCTGAGGCCTCTCTGCAAACCAGGGGTGGGGTGGGGGGGAGCCACTAGATCATCCTGGCCATATCCCTGCATCCAACCAGGCCCAGCTTCTCTGTCAGTAGGAGGCAGGTATGTGTCCATGATTGGGAGGACTCCAGTAAAGCCCTGGGGGAGGCATGGGAGGAGCTCTGGATACAGCACTGTCCTTGGGTCAGGAAGACCTGAGTTCAAATTCTGCCTTAGATGCTTACTACCTGTGTGACGCTGGGTAAGTCCTTTGTTTTCTCTCAGTCTTAGTTTCCTAAAATGGGGCCAATCAAAGGCTCTACCTCACGGGGTGATTTTGAAGATCAAATGAGGTCAATTCTCTATCTAAAATGAGCTACACACAGCAGCTTTATCAATTCCCTGTCATCTTGGGCCAAGTAAGGCTCAGTTTTCTTCTAAGATGAGAATAAGGGGGCTGGCACTGCCCCAGGATGGGATGGGCCACAAGTTAGGGTCCTGGGGGGAGCGGTTGTGGGGGAGCGGGAGGACCAGCGAGGACACAATGCTGAACACTCATCTGGGTCACTCATGGAAGGGGGGGGGGCCTGCGTCCAGCGCTGGTCACCTGTGGGGGGTGGGGGCCTGTGTCCACTTCTGGTCACCCGTGGGGACTGGGGGGACCCCTGTCCAGTGCTGGTCACCCAGCTGGGCAGGGGGCGGGCAGCCTGAGGGAGGGTCCGCCCTGGCCCCCAGCCCCCGGAGCCGGCGGTGGGTACCTGGGGGTCGGGCAGCGGCTCTGGATCCGGGAGGGGACGGAACAGGACCAGGAAGGTCGCGTTAGGATCGGCTCCCGGGCTTCCTGCCCGAGGCCCCACCCCCAGGAAGACCCCGCCCCCTCCCCCGCGGGGGTGTCCCCAAAACGCCGCCCCCGCCCCCGGTTCTTGGGTCCCAGGCTCGCGTTCCCGCCACGACCACTCGGAGTCCGCCATACGGCGCCCGAATCCCCCGGGCCCAGAGTGCGCGTGCGCACGTATATCTGTATGTGCGGAGTGGCGGAGAGAAGCGTCCACTGGACCTCGAGGAGCCTCCAGGGGGCGCCTCTGTCCCCACGGGCCCTCCTACCTTAGTGCGCCTGCGCCAGACAATCTTTCCGGCTGGGGGCCCAACGAGCCACGTGCGCCCGGAGTAGGCAGACCAGCCCCGCGTGATTCCGGGCCCGGGGCATGCTGGGACGGAGAGTTCGCCGCGGTGCCAGGCATGCGCAGACAGGAGCGCGCCGGCGTTGGTGGGCGCTAAGGTGGGGGGAGAGTCACGGCGAGCTGCCCGCCCCTGGGAGCGCCTATTTCTCCTCCAGGCGCCGTCTCTGCCAGGTGTGGAGCAGCCAAAGGCTGGGCCCCGGCTCGGTCGGGACTTTCCGCCCTGACCTCCCTCCCCCGCGTCCCGAGGACGATGGTCCGGTCCCACCTCTCATTGGCCGATTTCCCAGAGACGTCAGCGCGCCCGGGCGGAAGAGGCGGGAGCGGCGGGCTTCCTCCCGGAGGCTCACGGGGCAGAGGTTTAATCCCCGCCCCTGCAGCCGCCTCTTCCTTTCCCAGACTTGACTGCGCCGAGGTTGGGCTGGCTGTCCCCGCGGCCGCTCTCGTCGTTTCTGCAGCGCTAGGCCGCGACCACCGGACAGGACCCGAGTAAAGCCCAGACCGCCGAGTGGGTACCGGGGCTGGGGGCCGGGGCTGGGAGAGGCGAGGGCGGCTGGGTCTAGGCCTGGAGAAGGAGTAGCGCGCGGTGCGGTCTGCCTCGTGCTGCCCGTGGAGGGTTTGGCGTCGGGCCCGGTGTAAGGCGCGGCGGGATCGGGCTCCAGAGCCGGCCGGCCTTCCTCAGGGAAGGCTCCCGAGGCCAGAAGGGAGAGTGTCCGACTAGAGGACCTGGCGCAGGGCCGCAGTCCGTCGGCTCTTAGGGGCCTTTTGGATCCTCTCTCTTTCAGTTCAGAGCCCGGGCGTCCCAGCGCGCCCGGGCACTTCCTTCGGCCACGGCGGGGGACTTCCTTGCGGAGTCGCTGAAGGGGTGCGAGAGAAGGGGGAGGGTCGGGGCGCTCGGGGGAGGGCGGAGCCAGTGCTCCTCCCCCTCCCGGGGTTCGCCCCCCGCGGCCCCCTGACCTTGGCTTACGGGGTCTCGCCGCCTCTCCCCCAGGATGCGCTACGTGGCAGCCTACCTCCTGGCCGTCCTCGGCGGCAACGATTCCCCCAACTCCAAGGACCTGAAAAAGATCTTGGACAGTGTTGGCATCGAGACGGACGAGGAGCGGCTGAAGAAGGTGAGGGGTTACCTTGGGGTAGAAAGCACGGGTGCGGTGCCTTCGGCTCTGCCCAGACCCCGTTAGTGGGCGGCTTCTCACCGCTGCTCTCCTCTCTTAGGTCATCAGCGAGCTGAGCGGCAAGAACATAGAAGATGTGATCGCCCAGGGTGAGACCTTGGCAGAAGGAGGGGGGGACATTTGTGCCGGGGGAGACCAAAAGTGAAGTGTGTAGACAGTGGTGAGGGCCACAAAACCGGAGTGTGGAGGGTCCCATTCTTCTTGTAAGTAAAATATAAGCTCAGAGCAGAAAGCGATTGATCTGCTGGGCATTGAGACAGCTGGTTCTGGAATACAGATGTTGGGAGCACTTAGCACAGTTTCTGGCCACGTCTGCTTTGTTTGTCCCATCCTGGCTTGTCCATCCTAATTCCTGCTGGTCGCAACAGTACCAGCCAGGTTTCGCTGGTGGACCAAAGTATAGCAGAAATCCTCTTTGGGAGCTGTGGGGCATCTGTGCCGTGGGCTCACAGCCAGCCTGGGGTCTCTAAACACAGAGTTAGATTTTGATAGTTAAGTAGATGGGGGGGGGGAATGAGTTGATTGGATGAGGTGATTTCAGATGCTGTAGTTTTCTGAAAGAAAGACGGGGGCACATTGGTTCAGCTTCCAGGCCTAAGTTATGCTCTGGAGGCGTTCCTGTCAGGCATAGTTTGAGTTCCCAGGCACTGTGTGGTAGCAGACTATTTGGGGACCTGGCAGCTCTCTTCGGATGGTCCCTCTGGTCCTTGGGGATCGTGCAGCTGCTACATGTCTGGGCAGATTTCAGACCCCCAGTAGCCACCTTTTGCTGCTGTTTGCTGATGGGTTTTCCTGGTGACACACCATGGAGTGTGGGCCATCTGTACAGGGACCAGCCTTCAGTGACGTTTAAGATCTAACCATCCCCCAAATGCAAACAATTGAAAACCAAACCAGGGAATCGGGGGTTTAAAGCTGGGTGCCTGTTAGATCATTGGTTCATGCGCTAGGACTTAGGGTAAAGGAGGTACCTTGTGTGGAGAACAGCAGGGTGTCTCTGGCCGGCCTTCCGTGGAACGGTAGAGCAGCTCCCCCTTTCCCGCACACCTTGCTCATACTGCCCTTTCCCCCTTCTGCAGGGAGCAGTAAGCTGGCCTCCATGCCTGCTGCTGGGGCTGTCGCTGTTGCTGCCAGTGCTGGCTCTGCTGCCCCCGCTGCTGGTGGCGCAGCCCCTGCTGCTGGTGAGTGGGCAGAGGGGCTGGCATGGGGAGGCAGGCTGTGGGAAGGGGAGATGGTCAGGCCCCCTCATTACTGACTCCTTTTGTCTCTATAGCAGAGGAGAAGAAGGAAGAGAAGAAAGAGGAGTCTGAGGAGTCTGATGATGACATGGGCTTTGGTCTCTTTGATTGAGTGCCCACCCTGATCCTAGAGCAAATAAACCTTTTATTTAAGAAGGCTTGGTGTCATTGTTGTGGATCTGGTGGGCCAAGGTCAGTGAGGGAGAAGTGGCCCCTTGGTGTCTTCTAGAGCTCTGAACTGTGCTGAGAAGCCAGGATTTGCATCTGGTGACGATGCCCCGAAACATGCCCGTCACAGGCACCAGAGGTCCTTCCTGCACCAGATTTCTTGAGTGATCCCCAGAGAGGGGCCTTCCTGCCTTGCAGATGTGGCCATGTACCAGGGTTACCATTCACCCCTCTTGCCCTCCCTCACTTCCACTCAGACTGCCTTGTCTCTGACCCGGAGCTTGTGGAAGGGACAGCCCCATGTGAGCCCAGGAATGTAAAAACAACAGCATTGGGCAAGACCTGAGGCAGGGACAGGGCTTGGGGCTGTGCCTGGGCTGTTCCATTGCCAGGGCAGATGGGAGGAGCGGCCTGAAGTCTGTGGGGTAGGAGGAGTGTGCATGTGTACCTCTAGGGTCCAGTGGGATAGAGGGCTGGCCACTGTTTGGGGACCTGGGGCCTTCCTCCACCTTAGACCACAGCCCAAGACCTTTTGCGTTGGCTCACTGGCTGAGGGAGGAGGACGTTGCTTGGGGTCCCGGCTTTTCAAGTCCTTCCTGGCAGGTGCAGACAATCTGCATTGGCTCCTGCTGACTTGTGCCCATCTTCACTAATGAATTTTTCCATTTTTAGCTAGACTTCGTCTAGTAGAGGGAAGACTCAAGTGAGAACATGGTCCCTGCCAAGGCCGGCCTAGGTTTTGGTGACTGTGTCCTCCCAAACTTCAGCTCTCCATCAGGGTGTGCTGAGAGGGCTTCACTCAGCTACCTAATGGTGTGGGCTTGGGAGGGCTCCTGACCGTGGCTTTGCTTCACCCGCTGGCTAACTGTTCCCACCTGCACAGGGTTTTGGGGAAGCTTAGGCCGCTTCTGCTTTTCTGTTCCTGGCCCCTCCGACCTTAACTCTTGTTGGAAAAGTACCTTCTTGGGCACAGTTATTAGGGAGGCTGAGGCAGGTGGCTGGAGAGGCTTCTGGTGGATCAGGGAGGGCTGAAGGTATAAGCATTTATGAAGCACCTACTATGTACCCAGCACTGTGCCTTCCAAATATCCATTTGATCTTCGACCTCAGACATTCTGGGGGAAGTGGTACACTTACATTCCTTTTATGGTTGAGGAAATGGAGGCAGCTAGAGAAGTGGCTTAAGTCAAGTTTGTCTATAGTCCTATGGGCCAGGCCTGTGCTTAGGGAAAGCTACCTCAGCATCTCCAGGGCCCTGGGAAGCAGTTCTAGGCAGTGGCCCACTGGGGGATTGGGCATTCCAAGAAGTGGAGCAAGGAGCAGACTGTACCGTTTATTCCTGGATATAGAGGGTGGGGTGAATGATGGGGGACTGAAAATGCATGGGTAGGGTGGAAATGAGGCCAGAGGCCCCAAATCCTCATGTCCTCTGGGTCAGCCCAGGTCCTGGCGGGGGCCCTTGCCCTCTGGCCCTGTTTAAGTAGGGGAGAGGAGCTGGCGCCCCAGTCCCTGGCTGGGCCTTCTGGGGACACAGCTTATTCTCCCATGCCCTGGCCATGTCCAGCTTCTTGGCCACAGACTCAAGACCTCTGATCAGCTGGTCATGGGGAGGGCTGTGAGGCTCTTGCTGGCACCAGTGGGTTTGGGGGCAGGGGCTGTACTTCTGAACTGGCTGGCTGCCTGGAAGTAGCAGTGACCTGGGACAGCAACACAGCTTCAAGGCAGTGGCTTTTGCCTCATCTCCGCTATCCTGGTCTTCCCTATCCCTTCAGTTTGACTACATAGAGCCAGCAGGCCCTATCCTGCCTGACAAGCACACTCCTCCCAGGGTAGAAGAGGGCTCTTGGGCTGTCCTCCCATCTGTCTTGGGGAGGCCCCTGGGTCCCTTGGAGGCTGGATGACGGCATCCTTCCTGCTCAGCAGGACAGTTGCCCTGCCTGGGTCATGGGGAGGGAATCAAAGTTGGGTGCCAATGTGAATGGGTAGAGAGGTAGAGGGACAAGCAGGAAGACTCGGGAGTCAGGTAGATGGGCAGCTCGAAGAGCCCTCTCTCTCCTCCATCAGCTGGAGCAGGCTCAGCGCCTAGACTACTAGGGTTAGTGGGCCTTGGGTCCAAGAGCCTGTGACCTCAGACCGAAGTGCCGACACAGTGTTAAGGAGGGTGATGTCAGCGGGGGTGCGGCAGAGGTGCAAGGGGTAATTGGGGGTGGGGCTGGGGAGTCGGAAGACCTCTGATTGGCCAGAAGTCACTGCCTTGGCCTCACTCAGGGCCCAAACAGAACCTGGTGACCCAGGCAACAAAGCTGGCCTCAGGCCTAGAGCCAGCCTAGGTTCAGGTGTGGGGAGCCAGCGTGTGCCGGGTGATCAGGAGGTGGGGGAGGCCTCTGGGTGTCTGCTGGCCTATTCCCGGTGGGAAGTGGGGGGCAGCAGTGTCTGGAGGCCTCTGGGTGTCTTGTCATGAGAGGCAGGATCCAGGGCTGTTCCATGTGTCCTGAAACAAGCCCATCCTTGAGCGTCTGTCTCTATGAAAGTCCGTGCACACGTGTGTGTGTGTGTGTGTGTGTGTGTGTGTGTGTGTGTGCGTGTGTCCCCGGGGCCGGCGGGCTGAGGGGCTCCCCCAGGGACACTTGGAGGGCAGCGGCCGCTTCCCAGAAGCGCTCCTCCTGAAGGGGCGGTGGGGCCACAGCAGGCTGGCCATTGGGTCCCCCGGCGCTTGGGACTCCGCCCCCAGGCCTGGGCTCTGAGCCGTTAGGGAGAGGCGGAACCTGGGGGGAGGGACACTCAGCCCAGGCCCGCCTCTCGGCCCACTCTCATAACACCGCCTCCTCCGCGCAGCAGGCACTGCTGTATCCGCCTCCCCGGGAGCAGAGCAGAGCAGAGCGAGCCCACTGAGCTGGCCAGCGTCGCAAGCCGGCCTTCAGCAGCCACCCCGGCACCTGTACCCCAGCCCCGCGCCCCTGTACCCCCTTGGGTCCCCGGCCGCTGAGCCCCCGGAGACCCGCGGCCGGCCGGCCGGCCGCGCGATGTTCCCCAAGGAGACGGCGTGGAACATCTCGTTCGCCGGCTGCGGCTTCCTGGGCGTCTACCACATCGGCGTGGCCAGCTGCCTTCGCGAGCACGCACCCTTCCTGGTGGCCAATGCCCGCCGCATCTACGGCGCGTCCGCGGGCGCGCTTACCGCCACCGCGTTGGTCACCGACGCCTGTCTGGGTGAGTGTAGCCAGGCTGTGACAACGCGATGGTGGAGGGGGAGGCCGCCCCGGCTCCCAGACGGTGTCCCAGGGGACGCCCGAGCCCGGGATGTCGGACGTCCGGGCGCCCCTCCGGGCCCAGACGCGAGCTTCAGCCCTGACGGGACGCCCTGTCCCAGAGCCCGGCTCTGCGAATTGCCCGGCGCGCGGAGGGGCGGGGCCCAGGCTTGTTTTCCTCGGCAGGTGCGGGCGGAGCCTGCTTGGGACCGGCCTGTTGGGGGTGGGGGCAGGAGAGAAGCGCCGGGTGGGGGGAGAAGAGTCATGTCTACTAGAAACAGTCAAACTGCCGAGACTGACCTCGGCCCCAAGAACATCGGAGCCCTCCATGGGTGGCTGGGGGGTGGGGGTGGGGTCAGAGGGGTGCCCGGGACCCGCCCAGCCTCTGGGTCCTCCCTGGGCCACTCCGTCACATCTCCCTCTCTCCCCCATCAACCTTCTTGGGGCTCGGGTTCCACCCTCCAGCGCAAAGGGGCCACTGAGCCCCACTTCGGAAGCCCCTACCAGCTCCCCACCCCACCCCCATCTCAGTGCCTCATTCTGGGCTATTTGGGGGCTGTCCTAGGATGCCTTCCGAGGCAGAGGAAGATGGTGCTACAGCCTCTGGTAAACACCCCTGGTCTTGCTCATGGGCTCCAGCCTGTGGGACAGAAAGACTTCCAGAAGTTCTTGAGTTTGGGTCCTTGCCTCAGTTTCCCCTATGAAACCCAAGCAGGAAGTTCTTGACCCCAGGCAGGGTCTGCCCCTTCTGGCTGGCCTGGCTGGGCCCCATTCATTCAAGGCTCTGCCTTTGTTGGCATGGCTTGGACCACCTCTGTCCCAGCACACAGACCTCCCTCCTTTGGAGAAGAGTCAATCTCACTGGTGCTGATGAGCTCAGCTTCTGCACTGGGCCTCGGAACTGCCCACGAAGTCCTTCCTTTCGGGCACAACCAGTGGGAGCTTGGCCCTGGGTCACAGGCACAGGAGGCCTAATGTGATGGTACTTCCTCTCACAGTCAGGGAAACTGAGTCAGGGCCGGGATGACTCACTCTTGGATTCTCAGGCTGATGCCAGATGGAAAGGCAGAAACAGCAGGCACCCTCCCCCCCATTTCTGTCCCCATTTGCCGCCTTGTAACCCCTGCAGCTGGCTAGGGTGATGTTGGAATTTGTAGGGGGCTCAGGCTGACTACCTCCTTATTCCCGGGGCTCCATGGGCCCCTCTGGCTTTAGGAGGCCTTTAGGAAGTCTGACAGCCTCTGTCCTCTGTCCTAGTCCCTGAGGGCTAGGGGCCAAGGGATCCTAGGATGCACGGGGTACCTCTGCCACGGCTCTTGTCAGGACAGGGGGCCTGAGGCCTATCCTGGGCGCCGCCCCTCCCCCCCAGGACTCATCAGGTCCAGCCAAACTGCTGCTTCCCCTTCTCCCAGATGTAGAGGGGTCCAGGACCTGCTTGACTGAAGGGTGGGGCTGCCTTCCCCATAGGCCCCAGCTGCTCCGGCCACCTCTGTTCTCAAGAGGTGACCTTTGCCTCTGCCCAGCTCAGTTCCGGAGTCTTGGAGATGGGGAGCCTTCCCTACGTCTGACTTTCCTGTCCCACAGAGGGCGCCCTCAGCTCGGTGGGGGGGAGGTTGGCAGACGGAGAGGAGGGAAGCCCTGGGTGAGGGGGCTCATGTGGTTGTTCAGCCCAATTTCAGCCTTTCCAGGGGCTCTATCCTGAAGCCTCCCTTTATGAGCTTGGGCAAGGCCTTCTCTTGTCAGCCTCAGTTTTTTCATTTGCAAAATGGGGCTGATACTGGCATTCAGAAATAGGACTTGGGGTATAGTAGGAACCCCCCCCCCCGTCAGGTTGGGAGGCCAAGGCCAACAGGTTGAATAGAGCTTAGGCTCAGCCCTGCCCATTCAGGGTGAGAGGGCACTCACTTTACACAGCATGCATGGTGGGGTTTTTTTTTGGGGGGGGGCAGGTTAGATGACTTGTCCAGGGTTACACAGCTAGCATGTGTCTGAGGCTGGATTTGAACTCAGGTCCTTCTGACTCCAGGGCCAGTGCTGTATCCACAGTGACCTGAGACTCTGTTTCCTAGCCCTCTTAGGTGGGAGGAGACATGCTCTCACCCTCAGGCCAGTTGTCCTTCCCCAATTCCTCCTCTCTGTTGCTTGTTGTGTGTGTGTGTGTGGGGGGGTGCTTGTGTAAAGTGATGCCACCCCCAATTTCTCCAGTACTAGGGAGGGGTGATGGTTCTGAAAGCAGAAGGCCAGGTCCTGGCTGGTTTGTACCAGGGCCCCAGGGAAGATACTCTTGAGGCTCATCTTTGATGCCGCCCCCCCCCCCGCCCACCTGGGAAAGAGGATGCAGACTGGAGCCCTCTCCTGCTCCTTCCCCTGGATCCCTTTAGGTCCTGCCCAGGAGAACCCCAGCCATGATTCCGGCTGAGACGGAAAGCCTGAAGTGGCTTTGGAGGGATCTTGTGGAACCCTCCCCTTTTAGAGATGGGTGAAGTGAGGCCAGAATGGGCTGGGAAAGGACCAGATGGCTGGCTGCTAATCAGATCTCACTCTCAGATGGGAGAGGGACCATCCCTGAGATTTCATTGATTGAGAAATCCCAGAGGTGGAAAGTCCCTTTGCCAGTGCCAGTGGCCACCTTCTCTGGCCCTCGTGGCTTCCGTGTCAAACAGCTGCCAAGCCCCAAGGACGAAGTTAGGGGTAGAGCCATCCAGATGAGAGCTCAGATCACCCTGGCCCTAGGGGCCATCTCCTGCTCAGATGGCATAGGAAACACTGCCCATGTGTGAGCCAGGACAAACAAGGTCACTGCTTGCAGAGCCTCTGAAAGCAGTTCAGAGCTCTGTCCTTAACCAGCTTTGGTGAAGGGGGGCATGGAGAGAGAAGGGAGGAGGGGGAGGGAGGAGGAGAGGAGAAAGAAAGAGGGAGAGAGAGGGAGAGAGAGACGGATACAGAAATGGGGGGGGAGTGATTGAGAGTGAGTTTCATTTTTCCAGTCTCATCTTCAGGGAAAGTGCCCAAGGTCACCAACTTGAGTAGTGAGTAGCAGGCCCTAGATGGCATGTAATGCCCACAGCCTGGCTCTGTTCCAGGCATGTGATGGGTGGATGGGGCCTCCTGGCCCCAGCTCCAGGGGAGAACCCTGGCCCTTGGGTCCTGTGTGGCTGAGCAGAAGTTAGTTGGGGCTTCTTGCCCCCCTCCCCAGAGTTTCTGCTGGCAGATGCCTCACCCCCATTCCAGGTATCTGCATTGGCCTGATATCCCCCTCCCTCTGCTCCCGCAATGCCAGGGCTAGGGCTTCTTGAACCAGATCCTGTGAAAGCCCTAGAACAGACCAGGACCAGCCTCTGCCCCTGGGGCCTCCTGCATATGTGCTTGGGAGGGGTCAGCTCAGGCAGGAGCAGGCACACAATCTCTCATCCTCCTGCCTTAGGCTGGGGTGTGTGTGTGGGGGGGTGCTCTTCTCAGGCCTCTCTCTCACCAGGAAAGGAGTCAGACCTCCTGCAGCTGAGACCCTTTAGCCAGCCCGTCATGCATGAAAGTACCCAAAGAGAATCACGGGTAGCGTTCCCCTCATTTTGGAGGTTAGGGAGCTGAGGCCCAGAGATTGGCAGAATGTGAGGTGAGGGTGCATTTGTGGACCCCAGGATCAAGGCCTTAGGTATCGCCCTCTGACCTCTTCATCTCACCCCAGGTGAGGCTGGTGCCAACATCATCGAGGTGTCCAAGGAGGCAAGAAAGCGCTTCCTGGGGCCCCTACACCCCTCCTTCAACCTGGTGAAGATTATTCGTGGGTGCCTCCTGAAGACTCTGCCAGCTGATGCCCATGAGCATGCCAATGGGCGCTTAGGCATCTCCCTGACCCGGGTGTCGGATGGCGAGAACGTGCTCCTATCCCATTTCAGTTCTAGGGAGGAGCTTGTCCAGGTGTGTGTGTGTGAATGTGTATATGTGTGTGAATGTGAGTATGTGTGAGCATGTGTGTGTGAGTAAGTATATGAGTGTGTGTGTGTATGTGTGAGTATATGTGTGAGCACATGTGTGAGTATGAATATATGTGTGTGTGTGTGTGTGTGTGTGTGTGTGTACACACATGAGACAGCACCAGGGTTGGGGGGGCACGTATGTCTCCTCTAGGTGGGGGGGTTTGCCCACGTGTATGCCCATGCACATGCATGGGGCACACACACACACACACACAGGGCACACTGTGGGTGGGCTTGGCCTGTTTCAGGCCCTCATTCCTGTCTCTGTCTTGTAGGCCAACGTCTGCAGTACCTTTATCCCAGTGTACTGTGGGCTCATCCCACCGACCCTGCAGGGTGTGGTGAGTGCCACCCCGTCCTGGCTTCCTCTCTACTTGGCAGGGCAAGGGTAGGGGGTAGGAGCACGCATTGAATACCACGGACCTCCCTGGGCTGGGGAAGAAGGCTCCTGGGAGCTACTGCCTTCCACGAGTTACACAATTGTGAGGCCTCCTTTGGGGAAGTTCTGGGGCCAGGCCCGTCTGTCCTCAGCAGCAGCTGCGGATGGCGTGCCCAAGCCAGGGGAGGGGGGGCAGAGGGTCTGATCTGGCCCAGTGGGTAAAAGGCCACAGCATGGAGCTGGCATCAGGCAGAAGTGGTTAATAATAGCCCTGGAGAGGCCAGAAAGAGACGGAGTGGTTCCATGAAGTAGGTGCCAAAGTAGCCTTGCCACGCCACCCCCACCCCCTGAGCCAGCCTCTCCTGGCCTTTAAGGGGGACATGGGCGCTGGAGGATGGGCAGGCCTTTGGGCTGGGGGTGCTGGGGGATGGGAAGGCCTTTGGGCTGTGGGTGCTGGGGGATGGGCAGGCCTTTGGGCTGTGGGTACTGGCGGATGGGCAGGCCTGGGCTGTGGGAGGGGGGCAGTTGGAAGACTAATTAACGGCCCTTCTGCTGGTGGCCCACAGCGTTACGTGGATGGTGGCATTTCGGACAACCTGCCCCTCTATGAACTGAAGAACACGATCACTGTGTCCCCATTCTCAGGGGAGAGCGACATCTGCCCCCAGGACAGCTCTACCAACATCCACGAGCTCCGGGTCACCAACACCAGCATCCAGTTCAACCTTCGAAACCTCTACCGGCTCTCCAAGGCTCTCTTCCCCCCAGAGCCCCTGGTAAGGGCCACACACATTGATGGCACACCTGCTGCAGGCCAGGCCTGGGCCTGAGTGCTTTCGAGTTCTGATCTCACAGCCATGCTAAGGCAGGACGTGTTGTTATTATTCCCATATTGCAGATGAGGAAACAGGCAAAGAGAAGGGAAGTGACTTTCCCAGGGTCACACAGCTAGGAAGTGGCGTCTTCCAGATGCCCAGCCCAGTGGCACCATCTAGCCTTCATTAGGAGATTGTATCAGAGCTGATCCTAGAGGGAGCTTAGAGTCAGGGAGGCCAAGAGGAGGAGGGAGGCATTGTTATTGGCCCAGGAGCAAAGTCCACAGCGGGCTCAGGCAGAGAGGGCAGGCTGAGTCCAAGGAGCTTCGGGTCAGCGTCTGGCTGGGATGGGCTGCGCTGTTCTTGAGGCAGAGCAGTCGGCCAGGAGCCTGGAGAGGCGGGCTTGAGGCTGTGGCTGCTGTGCTGGCCGGCTTTGCCTTCCAGATGGAATGCGGAGGCAGCTCCGGGGGTGCAGAGATGGAGACACGAAGGAGAGGCTCAGTGGACTTAGCAGCTGCCAGGATGGAGGGCGAGAGTGGCCAGCCTGGGGAGTTCCTTCCGTGCTCATGGGATGGGGAGGCTGATCTTGGAGTCTGGGGGAGAGACGTTTTGGACAGGTGGAGTGTGAGAGGGGGAAACTGTCCAGCAGGTCAGGCTGTGGGGCTTTGGCTGCATGTGCTTATGGAGCAGAGATGAGCCTGATGCCCGTGGATGCTGAGCTCACTGAGGGAGAGAGAGGGGCACAGAGCCCTGGGGAGCCCCATGCCCTACTCTGATATTCAGGGCCAGCAAGGGAGGCTAAGAGGGGTCAGCCATGGCAAAGGAACCAGCAGGGAGGTTTACAGGGGCCCAAAAGGAAAGGATCCAGGGGAGAGGGGGAGCAGTGGCACCAAGGAAGGCCAAGAACGGGCCATCACACTTGCCCGGTGCCCGGCGCCCAGCGGTGTCCAGCACAGGCAGGGGTTTTTATAAGGAGATCCAAGCAGGGACGCAGAAGGGGCTTGGGAGCTCCCCCTGAAATCCCAGAGTTGGCTGGCCTGCCTGAGGGTGGATGGGATGGCCCTTTCCCAGAGGCCTCCAGGCCTGGGGTGCCATGGTCTGTTGGTCCAGCTTGGATGCCCTGACCTGGGGAAGCAGGGCCTCTCCTGGAGTCGGGAGCCTTCCCCTCCGTTCTGAGGCCAGCCTTGGGGGCCTGAGAGATACCTTCCAGGCAGGGGGGGAACCTGTCTTCCCTTGGTTTTTCTCACATCAAAGCCCACAGTGATGGAGTTTGGGGGGAGGGCTCACCAAAAGGGCACAGCCAGATTCCAGAACTCCCCTCTATCCCTCCCCAACCTGTTCATCCCCCTGTCTCAGGTGCTGAGGGAGATGTGCAAACAGGGATATAGGGATGGCCTTCGCTTTCTGCGGCGGAATGGTGAGTGGGGGCCCCAGACCCCTGAGAGGGGAGGCCTGAGCCCAAGTGGCAGCAGGGGGCCCCCAGCTCTAAAAAAATGCTTTTTTCATCTTTGGAAGGGAAAGAAGGGGGTGGTGGAAGGCAGTGGGCGGTGTGGGGGGAACTGGTCCCCATGTTGCATTAGACTGAGGCCTCTGCTGCCCCCTGCTGGGAAAATGGAGAGGTGCACCCCTCTGCACCACCCTCCACCCCACCCCAAGCTGATCTTGTCTTAACTGCCCAGGTCTCCTGAACCGTCCCAACCCACTGCTGGCACTGCCCCCTTCTGGGAAGGCCCCAACCCCAGAGGAGGAGAAGGAGGAAGATGATGGGGAAAAGGAGCAGCCAGTGGTGGCTGAGATGGCAGTGGTCCGAGCCCAGGCCAGGCAGGGCAAGCTGCCCCAGGGGAATAGAGACCCTACTGAAGACCATATCCTGGAGCACCTCCCAGCAAGGCTCAATGAAGGTACCCCTGCTTGAGGATCTAGGGGAGGGGCCAGGATCCTGGGCCCCGGGTTTAGGAGAGGGAGGCCGTGGGTGAAGGCTTTTCAGGGCAGAGGCCAGTCTCCCGAGAGGTGATTCACCTCCAGACAAGGGTCCAGGAGGGATTTGAGCACAGGTCTCTGCTGACTCCAGGGTCAGCTCTCTGGCCGCTAACTGCCACTGAAGAGAGGCCACTGAAGGCCAGTTAGGCTGAAAAAACCTCCTCCCAGGGAGAGCTGCTTGGGTCCTTCAGGCTGGATCACCGTAGGTTAGGGAAGACATAGTGGAGATCCCTTTGGTGTGGGGTTTGGGGCCGTCTTCCAGCCTGTGACTCTGTGACATGAGAACTCTATACAAGGAAAAGGTTATTCTGCAGAACAGGGATTGAGGAGCACACAGACTGAGGCTGGATGTCAGGAAGAGCTTTGAAGCAATGAGAGCTGGTGGCAGATAGCAGATTCCTCTAGGGGTAGGGGGGCATGGGTACAATTCTGACGAGGAATGGCTAGAACCAGAGGCCAGCCAATGGTGTGGGGCCGGGCAGATGAGAGGAACCCAGACTGTGTTAGACCTGAGGCGCGGGTCAATCAGCAAACATTAATTAAGCAGGCACTGTGCTAACTAAGGACTGGGGGGAAAAGCAGACCCTGTTCTCAAAGAGCTTATAGTCTAATGAGGAAGAAAATGCACAAGATGAAATGAACAGACCCTCAGCCCCAGCCTCAGAAGAGGGAGTGAAGAGTATAGGAGGGCTCCTAGGCTATGAGCCTGGTGACTGGGAGGACATCAGGGCCCTGATAGTCATTGATAGGGGAGCTTGGAAGAGGAGGAGAGATCATGAGCTCAGTTTTGGTCATGGTAAGTTCAAGATGTCTGTGGTTCATCCTGTTAGAGATGTCAAATATATAGCTAGAGATGTAAGGAGAGAAGTGAGGGCTAGATACATAGATATGAGATTCCTTGGCATAGAGATGGCCGTTGAATCCATGGGAGCTGAGATCACCAGGTGAATCAGTAGAGAGAGAGCAGAGGGCCCAGGACAGACTCCTGAGGGACACCCATGGTTAGAGGGCATGACGTGGAGGAAGAGCCAGTGAAGGAGATAGAGGAGCACCAGAGAGGGAGGAGGACAACTGGGAGAGTGTGGGGGGCTTGAAAACCTAGAGAGAAGAGAGGACCCAGGAGGAGAGAGCAACCAGCAGCATTCAAGACTGCAGAGAGGTTGAGGAGAAGGATGGAGAAAAGGCCACTAATGAGGATGGGTTTGGCCATGAAGAGGTCGTGGGTGACTTCAGTGGAATGGTGAGGTCAAAAGCCAGACTGTGGAATTAAGAGAGGAAGCGCAGGCATTGCGCGGGGGCGGCTTCAAGGTTGGCCACAGAAGGGAGGAGAGCCAGGGGATGAATGGCTTGAGGGAGGGCTCTTTGAGGATGTGGGAGCCTCTTGTTTGTAGACAGCAGACAGCATCCAGGGCTCAGGGTGGCAGAGGGGGCGGTCTGCTGGAGGAGCTGGGGTGGGAGGGCACCACTTGAGCAGGAAGCCACCTCATCGTGTGAGACTGCAGTGAAGGACAGAGGGGCAGAAGGCATCTGATGATGGGAAGTGAGGAGAGGAGGGGGGGGGGGAAGGAACAAGCATTTATTTTATTTAAAAAATGTTGATATTTCATTTTTTTCCAATTACATGTAAAAACAATTTTTAACATCCATATAAAAATTTTTTTGAGTTTCAAATTCCCTCCCTCCTTGAGAAGGCAAGCAATTTGATATAGATGACATATGTGCAGGCATGCAAAACATTGCCATATTATCTATGTTGAAAAAGAAAATGCAGCCCAACCCCCCCCCGAAAGTAAAAAGAAAAAACGTACGCTTCAGTCTGCACTCAGACGCCATCAGTTCTTTCTGTGGAGATGGATGGCATTTTTCATCACGAGTACTTTGGAATTGTCTTGAGAACAGCGAAGTCGTTCCCAGTTGATCATTGTTACAGCGTGGCAGCTATTGTGTACAATGTTCTCCTCGATCTACTCGCTCCCCTCAGCCTCAGACCATACAGGTCTTCCCAGGTCTTTCTGAGGTCCGCCCGCCCATCAGTTCTTACAGCACAAATGGTGTTCCATCACAATCACAGGCGGACTTCATACTGCTCTGTGTGCGTTGTACTAAGTGCTTCACAAATACAATTTCATTTGATCCCCGAGATAGCCCTGCAGAGTAGGTGCTATTATTGCCCCCATTTTACAGTTGAAGAAACTGAGGCAGACAGAGGTTAATTGATTTGCCCAGGGACTCACAGCTAGTAAGTGCGTTTGAGCTCCACTCTTCCTGACTCCAGGACCAGTGCTCACCACAAGCTCTCGGTGAACGGCCACAGGTTTTTGGCCACAATAGGATGCAGAGATGTCAGCTGAGAAGGTGGAAGAGTCTCTGGGACAGGTGGGAGAGTGAGCTGAGGAGACAGTGTAGCAGGGTTGCCTGGCAGCAGTACGGGTCTGGTGGAGGCCGTGTCCCCTCTATCTGGAATGTACTCAATCAGTGATTTTCTCCAGCTCTGTTCAGCAGCAGGTGTGTGTGTGTGTGTGTGTGTGTGTGTGTGTGTGTGTGTGAGAGAGAGAGAGAGAGAGAGAGAGAGAGAGAGAGAGAGAGAGAAGGTGACTCATGGGGGAGATCTCTGGCTGAGGCTTGGCTGGCCAAGATCAGCCATACAACCAGGGGGTCAAGATGGGGAAAGGAGGGGAGAGTGGCTGGTGCAGGGGAGATGGGCTGGAGGTCACAGTATGGGTAGATGACAGGGCTCGGGGTTGTAAGGCAGAGGGACAGATTGTGACCAGGTGATGGGATTTCAGAGTTTGTGAATGTGGAGGTGGTTGCTTTGCGGCTGGTGGCCCTGACCTTCTCTCTGTGTGTCTGAGGTGGGGGGGAGGAACAGGAGGAGAGCAGCCATTGGTCAGGAAGCTGCCTCAGGCCCCGGGCTGAGTCGCCATGGATGAGCCTACCTTCCTTTGCCCGGCTTAGAGAGCGGGTGTGGACACGCGCGCCCTTCCCTCTTGCAGCCCTGCTGGAAGCCTGTGTGGAACCCAAGGACTTCATGAGCACCCTCTCCAATACGCTCCCTGTCCGACTAGCCACTGCCATGATGGTACCCTACACCCTGCCCCTGGAGAGCGCAGTGTCCTTCACCATTCGGTGAGTGAACCCAGCCAGCTGTGGCTCAGTCCGTGGTGTGGCTGGTAAGGATGGTAAGGACAGACGGGGACAGGAGGGAGCCCAGGCCTTGACACTCCACCAGTCCCACCTTGCCCAGGGAGAAAACAGGCCTACAGCACCCCAGCTCACGGCAAAATGGCACACATTCCGGGGGGAGGGTTGGTGATCTGGGAAGCTCAGCTTCCTGGAGGAGGTGGCTGTGAAGGTTTGGAAGGGATGGCACTGGGGAGCAGGGAAGGGAGATTTGTAATCCAGACTGGGGAGGTGGGAAGAGACCAATGTGTGTGTGTGTGTGTGTGTGTGTGTGTATGCCTGTGAATGTGTGCACACATGTGAATGAAGGGAGAGAAGACTGGAGGATGGTGTTGAGGGAGGGGAGTGAAGGGGTCAGGGTTCTATTGGAGGACTATTAGTTTGGCCTCTGTGTTATGGATGGTACCCTGGGGACAGGAGGCCACTGACCCCTGTAAGAAGCTTTTTTTTTTTGCTAGGTAATGGGGTTAAGTGACTTGCCCAGGGTCACACAGCTAGTGAGTGTGTCAAGTGTCTGAGGCTGGATTTGAACTCAGGGCCTCCTGACTCCAGGGCTGGTGCTCTATCCACTGCATCACCTAGCTGCCCTTGTAGAAAGCTTTTTGTCATAGTCCAGGAGAGAGTCTGAGGGTGGGATAAGAGTGGATATATTATGGAGACAAATTACAGACCCAGAATTGGTTGGAAATAGCATCCTATTGGGGAGCAGGGTGGTATAGCGAGGGGAGAGATTCCAGGATGATTCCTTGGTTGGGAACCTGGGTGGCTTCAGCAGGAATGGGCCCCTGGGGGGTGGGGTGAGGGGGATGGGGTTCAGTAAGGCCTCTATGTCGCCTGGAGTTCAGGGTCGGGGGTGCGGAGTCATCTGGGCAGAACAGGGGAAGGTGGGAGCCACAGAAGTAGTTGGGCTCATGACTGAGGAAGAGAATGTCAGAAGAGGCTGAGGGCTAAGGACCCTTGTGGCTACAGGAGGGGAGAGGGAGCCAGGGAGCCAGCTGGAGGGGGGCGTCCAGGAGAGGCTCTGGGGACTTGGACACATCCAGTGGGGCAGGGGCAGGGAAGCCCCAAGTGTGCAAGGGAAGGGGGTCCAGAGGGGGACTGTGGAGGCCAGGCGGCCGCTGGAGGGGGCCCACCTTGGCCTGCCTTCTCACCATCCCCCTACCCCATGTGCAGCCTGCTGGAGTGGCTCCCCGACGTCCCAGAGGACATTCGGTGGTTGAAAGAGCAGACAGGAAGCATCTGCCAGTACCTGGTGATGAGAGCCAAGAGGAAGCTGGGCAGCCATCTTTGTACCAGGTACCTGTGAGCTGGGGTCTCTGCTGGATCTCTGCCTCTGGCTGGCTCAGAGAGACCCAAGGCGCAGCTCCAGCCTCCTCCCCCCAGGGTCAGGGGGGCAGCCTCTTTCTTTTCCTCTGCCCCCATGACACTTCCTTGACCTTGCCTTCCAGGTTCACTGACCCCCTGGAGCTGCGTCGGACACAGTCTCTGCCCTCAGTGCCCACGACCTTTTACAGAGGCGCCTTGCCCCGCTGGATGCGAAACAATTTGTCGCTGGCTGACGCGGTGGCCAAATGGGAGGAGTGCCAGCGGCAGCTCCTGCTGGGTCTGTTTTGTACCAACGTCGCCTTTCCCCCAGATGCCCTCCGAATGAAGCCCCCCCCCTTGGGGCCCCCTGCCCTCCCCCACCACTGAGAGCCCTGAGGCTCCCCCCCAGCACTCCCTCCCCCCCTGGACTCAGTACCAGGCTTCCCCCTTTGCCCGGGGCCTGGGTCTGTCCTAGGGAGGGAGGGAGGGAGGGAGACTAAGTCTCCCTCAGATAGTAATTAGGCGTCCTAGGTCCCAGGCTTGGTGCTTCTAGATGGGAAGGGGCTGCAGGGCCGAGGGGATTGGGGGTTGATGAGCAGAGTAGACTTGGCTGAACACACACATCTGCTGCGCCCCCTCTGGGAGCACATTCCATCGGTGCCCCTCCCTGTCTCTCTGACTTCTTGGGGGAGGGGCCTGCCGCCTCAGCTCTGTCCCAGGAGCATTGCCTACCCAGAGCGAGCTGAGTCCAGGGGCTTCCTGAGTCCTGGAGGGCTGCTGTTTGGGGGCAGGAACCACAAGGTGGGGGCTGTGCCTCATTTTCCCTGCCTTTACCCCCTGGCCTCAGCCAGCTTTTTGGAGCTTTAGGCCCTCTGAGTAAGCAGAAGCAAGAATGCCTGGTGTCTGTCCCTGCCTGGGGAGTGGTGTCTGGACCTCGGGAGGAATGGTCAGACCGGGTTGTGGGCTGGGGTGAATATATGCCCACCCCTCCAGGAGCAGTATTACCGCCTGCTTGTGCCTACTCCCCGAATTTGACTGAAGAATGTATGCAGAATTATTTATTTCGGTGACAACAGGTGTAACAATAAAGGCTGGAGCTCAGGCCTGCTGCCTTGTTCCTGGGTCTAGGGCAGGACCTGGTTTCAAATCCTGCCCTTGGCTCCTTCCTAGTTACCGGCCCTTGGGCAAAAAAGTCCCACACAGTGTCAGGCTGGGAGGTATTGCAGGCCTGGAATCCAACTTGCAGCTGCCTCAGAATCCTCCGGAGACCCGGCCTGGGAGCTTTGCAGCCCCGGATCATGCCCAGTACCCCCACCTTCCCCCTTCCCCCATTGCTCCTAGCTCTGGAGTCAGTGCAGTAAACATTAAACACTGACCAACTTCCAAAGAAAAGCAACGAGCCCTCCCTGCCCTCGTGGAGCATCCATTCATTCTCAGGCTGGGGAGCCCCTGGTCCAAGGAAACAGTGTTATGCCCAGTAGGGCTGGTTAGGGCCAGCAGAGGTGAAGGGGGAGGCCGTGTTTGAGCCCGAAGGGAAGGGCCAGGAGACAGGCCAGGGATGGGAGAGACAGGCTCCAAATGCCGGACAGATTACCCTAGAAGCAACGGGCAGCCCATGCTCAGACCCGTGCTTTAGGAAGGTTGGCTTCCTGGGGAGAATAGAGCAAGAAAAGAGAATCCCTGGCCTCAAGGAACTCCCAAGAGGGGGTAGAGGTGGTCCAAGTGGCTGGCAGTAGAGATGCCCAGGCCATTTGGCCAAACATGGCCTGTCAGAGTCCAGGGCTGGGTCGGGCAGAGTTCCAGTCTCAGGTAGGGGAGTCATGGGTGGCCTGAGTAAAGTGAAAGGTTGTCTGGGAAGGGAAGGATAAGAGAAGGAAGAGGCCACTGCTTGGGAGCAAGGTGGGAGTGTCAGCAGAGAGAAGGGGAGAGTGGTGAGGCACTGGCCATGGAGGAGGAGGGTGAAGGAAGACTCCAGGCACCCTCGTGACAGACATAGCAGGGCCCTCCCCAGAAGTGGAGAGCATTGGAGGAAAGACGCTGACTTTTCTCGGGGATGTGATGAGTTGGAGATGCCACCTCCAAGTGCCCAGCAGACATCGGGCGATCTCTTGGACTCAGGAGAGAGGAGACATCTGGGTCAGACAATGATGGTCACCCAGGAGAGGCCCACGGCAGAGCCGAAGGCGAGTGCCCAAATTTGGGTGTGGGTGCTGAACTGAGAGCCCAGGAAGGAGGAAGAGCTCGCCAGGTGGGGGCCAGTCAGTCTGAAGGCAGAGTGCCCAGTTTGAGCAAGTCTCCCTGATGCCCTGGAGAAGAGGACTCAAGAGGAATATGAGGGGAAAGGAGGAAATGCCTTCTGCAAGAAGAGAGAGAACTGTCCACCACTCCCTACTTCAGCCCCAGTACATCTGTCATGGCTTCTTCGGCCCTCACCAGCTCAGAGACCTGTCTGGCATCCAGTGCTGGGCGGGGAGAGGCCCAGATGTCCTGGAGAAACGAGTCAAGGCGGCTCCTCAGAGAGCTCCTTCGTTGACTCTAGTGGGTCCAGGCTGACTTTGTGGACTTCTCTGGGCCTCGGTTTCCTCATCTGTAAGATGAAGGAGCCAGACACAGTGTATCTTGTGAATGGTCCTCCCAGAAGCTTGGTGACCTCCCCTCCCAGCAGAGGCAGTCAGGGGGGAGCTGGTGGGCAAGAATCTTACCCCATGCTCCCCAGGGTGGCCTCAAGTAAGGACAATGAGGGCAGATCTACCTTACTCCACCCCCTTCTGGGAATAGTAGAGGCGGGAGAAACGAAGCTGAGCCACCCTAGCTCAGAGGGAGGGTGCTTTGTTTTCCTGGGTCAGCCCAGAGCTCAGCCCCCCACCCCCATCCCAGAACTCCTGAAGAGAAGAGGGCTGTATCTGGTGGGGGGGGGGACTTCAGCCTACCCTCATCCACAGGGGTTATCTGAAGCAGCTGGAGCCCCCCCCCTCCCCCCGGGCCTCAGGCCCTTGGAGGGTTTCCTACAATAACGGTGTCAGAGACAGTAGACTGGGAGAGCCTGCTGGGCCAGTCCCAGCCTCCTTGTGTGTGTCCCTAGAGGCGGGTGCCTGTGGGGCAAGGGGCCAAACCTGGCCACACTGGCCCTTTCTGGTTCAACCTGATTCATCCCTCCCCATACATACACTCCAGATCAGACCTGGGCCAGTCTGGAGAGAATCAGGCTGGAGGACAGCTCCTCTGGATCAGCCCCTGGTGTTCCCGGCCTGCAGGTGGGGACACTGTAGTAGGGGTGGGAGGGGTGGACAGTCTGGGTAGGAGCCTGTGCTTGGAGCAGACCAGTTCCTGGTGGGTTCAGCCTGCCCCAGCTCTTCCACTGTCCAGGATGACTCCTGGGGCCTCCAGAGAGACCTGGGCCTGGGGCGTACTAGGGCCAAGGAATAAAAGGGGGAACCCTCAGGCTGGGCCCCTCCTCTGCTCTTCTCCTTTCCCTTTAGGCGACTGTGGCTTTGGTGAGCCTCCAGAGACTTAACACTCCTGGACTTCTGGGTTTGGGGGATAGCCCAGGTGGGGTCAGGACCCTATACTGTCTCCTCAGGACACCACCCCAAGCCAGACTGAGCCAGTCAGAAAAGGCCACCCTTAGCAAAGCCCAGGAATCTAGGCTTCTAACTGAAGCCTCAAAGAGACGCCAAGAGAAGGGTGGGCACATTCTCATACACAGGGCACACACAGACGTGTCCACACACACGTCCGTGCCAATGGTCCAGGACCTTCCCAGCTCTAAGTCCTCATGAAGGTGTGTATGTGTTATGGAGAGGCACATGATTTGCTCCCACAGACACACATAGGAGCCCCCCCCTCCTTCACTTTTACTAACTGCCTCTGCCCTGCCCCCCAGGGAGCACAGAGCTGGGCTTGGACGGCACCCACAATGACAAGAGCTGCTCTTGAGCGAGGCAGCCAGAGGGCCAGGGTCTGGGGCCATGCCCCTCTCGCTTTTGGGGGGATGCTTGTCTCTCCCAGAGACAGCTGAGTGTCCCCAGCAAGCTGTCTGCCCCTCAGACATCCCAACGGCAGAACACCTGGGTGGGGGGACCAGGATCTCCGTGACTCTGTCTTCCTCCTCCGGGTCTCTGCCGGCTCCCTGTCTTTCTTTCATTATACTGCTGCGGTTTTTCGGTCTCAGTCCAGGGTTCCCGGGCCGATCTGCCCTCAGTCCCAGGCCGGTGGCCTGGCGGGAAAGGGGTTATGGGGCTGGGCCCGGCCCCTCTCTGCCCCCTCCCCCTTTCCGGGAGGAGCCGCAGCTGCTGCCGGCCCTCCCCTCCCGGTTCGGGGCCCCCGGGCAGCCCGCCGCAGGTGCGGACGCGGCTCCCAGGTAAGACCCGAGGCGGGCAGCGGGGCTCCTCTCCTAGGGTGGCGGGGTGGGGGGGGGACCCCTCAGCCTTTGGGAGCTCCGCCCCCTCTACGGCGCTGTCCTTCCCCCCACCCCGCCCAATCTCTGCCGGCCTCCTGGTCCCTGGCCTCCGGGCCGAGCTCCCGGCTCCTGCCGAGCCCCACTCCCGCCACCACTTGGGCTTCGGCCCCAGGAGTGGAGACGGAGCTCAGAGAAGGACCCGACGGCAGGCACCTAAATGCCGGACTCACCAGGAGGACACGGGGCGGCAGGCCCGGAGAGGGGCACAGGAAGGGAGGTAGGACGCAGGGCGGAGAAGTGGTGGCAGACACCGACTCCCTCCACACACACCCTGCCCTCACCCCCCACCCCGAGTTGGGGCAGATCCTCATTCCGGAGCGTCCGGGCAGGGGCCAGGCTGGAGATCTCTAGCTGGGCTGAGGTGCCTCACCAGGCTAACCGGCTTTGGGTTCCATTGCTGCCCACCCAGGCCTGTCACTTCCCTCCAGTTGGACAGATGGCAGTGACTTCTGGTGACCTCCAGCCCTACCTCTTCTCTCCCCCCACCCAGTCCATCCAAACAGAGGGGATAGCGGCTGAGGCTAGGCAGCAGCCAGTAGACAGAACACCTGAAATCTCATCCCTGCCTCAGTTTCCCCCTTTTGAATTCCTGCCCTTCCCTGGGGCCTGGCTGCCTGGCCAGGGCCTCTGCCCCTCCCCCCTTGTGGAATGCAAGCAAGGAGATCCCTCTCCTTCCTCTCTTTGCCCCCTCTCCCCTCCCACATGCAGTGACAGGTGCAGACTGAGGCCCTAGGGTGGGGCCGAAAAGGCACCTGAGGTGTCCTGCCTGTGGGGAGAGGAAGAGGTAGATACCTGCTCCAGGGACCCCTCACTTGCTCTGAGGGAAACTTGGAAGGCGGATGGAAATGGAGTCACCAACTGGGGTCACACCTTGGCCTTGGCAGGATTGGGGAGGGGAGTCAAAGGCTTAGGGGCCTGGTCTGGAAGGCTGAGGCTGGCAGTGCCAGGGGCCAGACCCCTCAGTTCCCCCCCCCACCTCCTCCTCCCTCAGCACAGGCTCTGGGCCTGTAGGCTGAGATTTGTGCTGGGGAAGGAGGCTGGAGGTGAGTCACGGGGGCCCTTCCCCCCACCCCGGACCCAGAATGGGGGAGGCCAGAGGGAATGGCCAGATAGAATTACTACTGGCCTGCCTGCCTGCCGGATTGGGGCCCCCTCTTTGCCTTGCAAATGGCTCCAGCACTACCAGCATGGGGGTGAGGGGAGAAGACTGAGGGATGCTAGAGGTGCTAGGGAGCCGAGTACAGGTGCCCACAGGGGTGGGGGTGGGGGCTGGCACATGCTTTCCCCCAGGGCAGGGCCCAGTGTTCTCTGTCCTCAGGGAGGTCCTGGTACTAAAGAGATTAGCTCACCATGTGAACAGCCCCTCCCTGTTGGCCCAAGGTGCCCTGGCCAGGCTCCTTAACCCTTTCCTCACTTTGTGTGTGTGGGGGAGATGGGGATTCTGCAGCACTGACAGACATCCTTGGCCAGCTTACCAGGTCGGTGGGCCTGGGAGCTGGAACATCTGGGTTCCTGAGGCCTGGTGTGGCCTTGAGGGAGGGTCTGAGAGTAGTTTCAGGCCTTCCCAGCCAATGGAATGGGAGGCTGTGCTCCAACCCTGCCAGCAGAGCCTGTGGGTCAGTCAGTCAGTCAATCAATTAGGGTTTCTGGAGCACATGTTAAGTGCTCCTGTCTTTGCTGTGGGAAGAGAAGCAGACTCCAAGGGCCCCAGGGAAGGCCAGCTCCTGGGCTGTTTCCTTGACCATGTTCAGTGGAAGGGTCCAGCCCTCTCTCCCTTCATTCCTTCCACCCTTCCTCCTCTCTGCCTCTCCCCTTCCCTCTCTCCACTTTCCTCCTCCCCTTTTCTCCATTCTTTCTCCTCCCCTTCCTCCCCTGTCTACTTCCATTTTCTCGTTTCCCCTCCTCTCCCTCTCTCCCCCTTTCCTCCATTACATATTTACTGATCCCTGCTGCATGCAGGGCCCTACACTCTTGCTGAGAGGGTACCAAAGATGAAGGAAGACAGTTGTGTGGCAGGTGCCTTCACAGAGTTCACAGTCAGTCCACAGATGGATGTTGCTTCCAAGCAGCAGCCGTGTCCTGGCCTTCCCAGACCAAGTGCAGCTCATCTTCCTCCTTCCTGTCTCTGACTAAGCACGGGGGGCCTCCCAGGCACCACGGCCAGCGTGCTTGGGTTCCTCTCAGACTCCGCCCTCTGACTTTGCTTCTTTGCCCCCGACATTCTATCAGTTTAGTTCGAGATTCTTCACTTCCTGCCTGGACTGTTGTGAGAGTCTTCTGAGGGTCTCCTTGCCTCCAGCCTCTCCCCTCCCACAACTGCCAAGCCCAGCTCTCACCACATCAGTCCTTAATTGAAGAACCTTCGAAGGCTCTCTCTATTACTTAGAGGGGCAGAATGAAAACTGAAGACTCTTCTCTGTCTTAGTTCCACTCTTCTGTTTCATGGATCTTGTCCCTCACCCTCTCAGACTGCCACTCCCCCCTCTCTGTTTCTCCAATTTCACTGGCTCCTGTTCAAGGCCCATCCCCAACCCCCCAGCCGGCCTGGACTGACCCAGTCCTCTGGTCTCTGCCTCCTTCACAGATCTGATGCCTCTAATGTGACCTGTGACCTCCCCAACTCCAGCGACAAAGGAACTGAGAGGAGGGAAACTGGGAATGTCCAGGGGGCTGGGAGCAGGGGGTGGGTGGGCTTTGATCCGGGCTGGGATGGGCAGAGAGGAGAGGAGGAGGGGAGGAGGATGAGAACAGGGTGAGGCTTGAACAGACTATCCTTTGCCATCTAGGACTTTGATACGTGTGTGTGTGATCGTGTGTGCAGTGAGAGTGTAAGTGAAGGTGTGTACAGTTTCATGGGGGTGGGGGGGAGCAGCACTGACTTGTCTCTGATCTGAACAGCAGGGGACAGCTGAGTCCCAGCATGGCCAGCCCTGGGGAGCCCACCAGGGCTGGGCCTGAGGAAGAGGAGGAGGAGGAGGAGGAGGAGGAAGGGGGACGTGTCCAGGGAGGCTCCCAATCCCTCAGGTGTGGCTGGGGACATTGAGACCATGGCAGATTCCAGGGAAATGCTGGAGAAGGCCCGTGAGCTCTTCTTCCTCTGTGATAAGGAGGCCAAGGGTTTCATCACCAAAATGGACCTGCAGGTGAGGGTTAGGACCCCCAGTCTGGCCCTGGGCCCAGCTCTCCAAGCCTTGCAGCCCCTCCTGGCCTTCTTACCCCACCGTGCTGGCCTCTCCTCTCTAGAGGCTGCAAAATGAGCTCCCGCTGACCCCTGAGCAGCTAGAATCTGTATTTGAAAGTCTAGATCAAGGACACACAGGCTTCTTGACACCCCGAGAATTCAGCGTGGGCTTGGGTGAGTAAAGTGCATGTGTACGCACATGTACATGCACACATGTGCACATGGCCAGGCATCTGTGTGGAGGACAGCCATGTGTTACTCATGGCATGTGCAGGGCAGCCCCTTGGCGTCCTCTCCAGAGCAGGGCAAGCCTGTGCCTTGTTCAGTCTCTGTGAGCCTGGGGAAACATCTTCCTGCCGAGCAGATGGGGGTGGAAACTGGGCTGTAAACTGGGAGCCTGGAAGCACTGAGCGCCCCAAACCTGACTCAGGGCCTGGGCTTTGGGCAGCTCTGAGGCCCCTAAGGGAAAGATGAAGCGTCTCTCAGTTCCTGACTCTGAGGAAGAGACAGGCAAACAGTCTGTGCCGCTCAGGTGACCAGTCAAACTCCACTTCTGTGCCGGGCGCTCCTCACTGGTCAGGCCCTCCCCCGGGGACCCAGGGTGAAGGGCCTGACTTCCTCCTATTCCCAGAAGTTTAGCTGGAGGATAGGGCAGAGAAACAGGAAACTTGGGTGGGGGAGCAGAATGTGAGGAGGCAGCAGGAATGGTGGCGTCTGAGCTGGTATTAGGAACCTGGGAAGGCTGTCTGTTGGAGAGTGGGACTCAGTGAGACTAGCGGGTCCCCAGCCCCAGGGTCAAACCTCAGACCCTGTCTCTGCAGGAGCATTTGTGGGAGTAGACATGCCCGGGGGCTCCCCCTCTGTGGAGCCTGAGGAGGAGACCTTTCAGTCTGGCTGGCCTGATAGTTCAGGGCCCAAAGCATCAGAGGAAGAAGAGGCTGCAGTGGAGGAAGACCGTTTCTGGGCCACCATGGAGCAGCTGGGGGCCGCCCATGTCCTGGGGGAGTGAGTCTACGGAGGGGGAGGGACTGGCCCTCTTCCAGCCTGTGTCTGTGTGTGCCTGGCATTTCAGGGGCATGCGCGTGGGGCGTGTGGTTGGAGCTGAGTGACTGTGGCCGCGAGGCTATGCCCGTGTGCTCTCCACCGGTCCAGGCCCCAAGAGAGTTCCCTTCCATTCTGTGTGTGTGCACATGCGTGTGCGTGCTAACATGTTTGCTCACTCAGGCGATGCCTGTGGTTTCTGCAGAAGTGCTCGGGAGAGGGCAGCTAGGTGATACAGTGGATAGAGCACTGGCCCTGGAGTCAGGAGTTCAAATCCAGCCTCAGACACATAATACCCTCTAGCTGTGTGACCCTGGGCAAGTCACTTAAGCCCAATTGTCTCCAAAAAAAGAAAAAAGCGCCCAGGAATGATTTTCCACAAATTTTCCTTCACACAGGCCAGCCGGGCCTTAGGCCCAAATTGCAGGCACACAGAAAGCACCATGCACAGGTTGCCATGCTCATACACACGTGCGCATACACATACATGCATGTACAGGCGGGAGGGTCCAGAGCCCTGGCTTTGCCTCAGTTTCCCCTTCCCAAGCCCTGTGGGGAGATGGAGCTGGACAGGAGGCTTGCTTGATGGTGTGATGGAGGCGAAGGCTCTAGGCAGAGAGATGTGGGCTGGGTGAGGCTGCTCGAGTGACCAGCCTCCAGAGTCAGTCTGTTGATGTCAGTTAGGGAAGAGGTCTTCAGTGGAGTGCCCCAGGGATCTGGGCTGGGCCCTGAGCTGTGTGCCTTGGGTGAAGGCTGTGATGTCCTGCTTACCAAATTGGCGTATGAAAGAAAGCTGGGAAGGAGAGGTGACCAGGTGGGTGACAGGGTCCAGAATCTAAAATGGTCTTGGCAAGCCAGAGTATTGAGCCGAAAGAAGAAGCTGCCCTTACCTTCACTAGATCACTTTCACAAACATGAGATGAGGGGACTTGGTTAAAGAGTGTGGCTTAGCCTGTAACAATGATCTGGGGGTCTTAGTGGCCCCTAAGCTCAGCAGAAGTCAGCAGGGTGGCAGGGATTGGAGGAGGGTACATAGGGCAGAGATGATTCTAGGCGGCCTTTGGGGGGCCACCTTCCAGGGTCCCTCTCTGTTCTGCTGATCGAGCCCACAAAGGGCTGGGTGTGGCCTCTCAGGGAGGCTGCAGACGCTTGAGATCATGCTCAGAAGAGGGAACAGAATGGGGAAAGGGCTGGAGATCCGGGGAGTGGCTGTTCCAGGCAAAGAGGGTCTCTCAGAGTTACGGAGCTCTAGGTACCACGCCTCTCTCTGATGCATGGTCCTGCCCGTGTGCCTGATCCATGCCTTCTCCCCAAGGTAGTGTTCCAAGGTAGATGACTAGCACAGCCTGATTATAAACAGGATGCTTCACCTGCAGGGTTTCCAGCCCTAAATCCTAGGACTTCTTCCTAGGGCAGGGAAGAGGAATGTCTGGGAGCCCTGGGAGGGTATTCTTCATAACCCCTGCCCCTCATCTCTACAGGCAGTGTGAGGTGCGGGCCCTGTGGGCCCAGCTGCGGAGAGAGCGCCCAGAGCTCCTGGGCAGCTTTGAGGAGGTCCTGGTACAAGTGTCCTCCTGCCTGGGGGAGGCAGTGCAGGCGAGGGAGACGGTGGAGCTGGCCCTGTGGAGGTGAGAGGTGGGGCTGGGTGCCCAGTGCATGGGCATGAGGTGTGGGCATGTGTGCGGTGGTGGGGGGAGGGATGAGCTCTAGGAACCCTCAGGGCTGAGCACAACAAAGGGACATTGGGTTGATGCCTCTGGATGTGACCAAGGCCAGCAGGTCAGGTTGTGGGGTCTAATGAGCTGCTGGGGTTAAGTGGCCTGACCCAAGACTCTCCCCCAGGAGAGAGAGTGAGCATGAGAAGGAAGTTCGGTGTTTATATGAGGAAATGGAGCAGCAGATCTGTGCGGAACGTGAGCGGCTGCAGAACCAGGTCTGCAGATGTTCTACAGGGCTCCCCCTCCCCTGCGAGCCTTCTGCTTGGCACCCAGTCATGGGAGCTGGGAGGCGGGTATAGGGGCAGGCTGGCACCACCAAATAACCTACCACCTCACACACATCAGGGACTCTTCCCTGGAGCTGGCCAGGGTGACTGGAAGACGGAGGGAGGGGTTAACTCCTTCTTTGGGAAATGGGCTCGAGCCTGTGCTGGCTTTGAGGGGTTGTGACATTTCCCCCTGCCCCTGCAGGACTCCTCCCGTCAAGACCGGGTCAGTCACATCCTGCAAGAATTGCAGAATCGGGACCAAGAGCTAGACCGGGCCAGCTGGCAGCAGAAAGAGGTGATGGGGCTGGAGATACGGGTGGCTGCGGGGAGGGGGACCTCCCCAGGGCTCCTAAGGCTCCCTGTCATGACCTTGTACCTGGGGCCAGGACAGCTCCCCAGGGTGGGGTCAGGAGGGCTTCTAGCTTCCCCCCCGCCACGGACATGTCCATCTGTACCTCTAGGTCACCCTGTGACCCCCTCCCACCTCTCCTGGGCTTTAGTGGAGCCGTGGCATTCTTGCCCTGCCCACATCCTTCCCACCATAGCACTGTTAGACAGCATTTCCTTGGAAGATTCCAAAGGAAAATGGCATTTGTGCTGAAAGACTGCCTTCCTCCGGGCACTGGGGAGGTCATGACAAAGAGAGGGTAATGTCCGCCTCAGGGGCTGCCTCCTTTTCCTCAGCCCCCCTTTCAGTCTAGGGATTGCTCTGCTCCTGTCACTGCTGGTACTGCTCATCTCCCTTCCTTCGTGGCCTCCACCCCCACACTGGGGGCCCAGAAGAGCCTTCCCTCAGGGCACCTGGCCCAGGGCCTGCTCAGCTCAGGCCCCCCTCCTCTAAGACCAGGTTAGGCTCAAGGAGACCAGCTCCCCCTTATCTGTAGCCCTGGAAGTTTTCCAAGATGCTTCTTTACAGTAGCCACCAATGAGGCAGATTATGCAAGGGCTGTTATCCCCACTTTGCAGAGGAGAAGACTGAGGTTTAGAGAGCTAAGGGGACTGGCCCAGTGTCACCCACTGCTGAATACTGGAGCCAGGGCTCGAACCCAGGCCTTTTGACTCCAGATGTTCTCTCCTTTTTGTGATGGGGGGGCAGGAAGAATCAGGAGACCTGTGCTCAGCTGGCCACCTCAGTCCCTCCCTCCAGGGCTCTGGGGCAGTCTTCCCCAGGAAGGCAGAGCCAGACACCGCAAAGTATCAAAAACCAAAGCAGGGAGTGATACAAAGTTACAAGTATCACTTCCTGCTGTCCAGGGGAGCCATTTGTTCAAGGCCTGTAGGGGGCGTGGCAGGGGAGGGGGACAGGCCTCATACCCAGCCCGCTGGGCAGAGCCTACGGCAGCTCTGGGGGTGGGCTCTCACTTCTGGAAGAGGGGGCACCTGAGCAGGGCCTTGAAAGGTGAGCCGGAGTCCAGCATGTGGAGAGAAGGCCATTGTCTGGGCAAAGGTGCAGAGGTGGTAAACCAGGGTAGGGACACTGAGCAGTCCTGTAAGGTGGAGACAGACAGTGTAGAGGGAGACAAGTGGGGCTATTGTGTCTACCCTGAGTCTTCTCCAGCTGACCATGCTCAGTTCCCTTAACCCATCTTGTGACTCGGGATCTAGGCCCTTCCGCATCCTGGTAACCTCCTCTGCAGCACATCAGTGTCCTTCCTTACCTGGGGGGCACAGAGCGAGGCACAGTCCTCCAGAGGAGTCTCAGTCAGCAAGAGTGTCCTGTCCCTGGTCCTGGAAGCTCTGCCCCCTTCACGTAGCCTGAGTTGGCATTTACGTTCTTGGCCCTATTGACTTGGATTGGACTTGGTCTGCACTCACCCCCCCTCCTTTTTGAGACAAACTTCTGTTTAGTTATGCCCCACCATCTTCTCCCACCACACAGTGTCCTTGGGGGGCGAGGGGACCGATGAAGGCTCTTTCTGGACAATTTACTTTTGGATCCTGACTGCCCTCCTCTGGGGTACCCCTGCTTTCCTCCGAAGGTTAGACAAGTGTGCTTCTGATACAAGCATAGGCCAAACACCCTTTGTTCTCTGGTGCCCTCCCTTGGAGATGACCTTCTACAATGGCATGGAATCATTAGGGCTTTCTCCTTGGATCTGGCCACGTGCCCACTTCCTGGATTCACATAATGGTGCCATTGTCTCATCACATCCCTTCCACTCTCTCCCCACAGTGTCATGAGAAATGGTAACGTGCTTTGTTGGACTCCAGGTAGACTCTGTCAACAGCATTGTTTCCTTTACTATTTGGATGACCCCATTTATTCTGGCATGACCCCGCCTCCGTGAAGCCATCCTGGGTACCTCTTGGTGATTGTTGCTTCCTTCTTGAAATGTCCACTAACCATCCTTTTTAATAACACATTCTAGCATCTTGCCAGGATTCCAAGTCAAGCTCTCCATCCTGACCTTTGTAGATGTCAACCTTTCCCCCTTTTCGAACATCAGGACCATATTTGTTCTTCTCCAGTCCAGTGATACTTCTCCCACTGTCCCTGGGAGGGGGGAGGGAGAGGCCCAGTCCTCTCACTGGCCACTTCTTTCAATGCTTTGAGCTGGGTCCAGTCATTTGGATCTATCCAAGGCACTAGGCGTTCTCTTAATTCTCCTCTCCTCACTTGCTGACCACCACATCCCTAACAACCACATTTATTTTGTCTGGTCTAGTCTGAGGAACATTCTCTTTGGCAGAGAAAAGAGGAGCCAGAAAAGAATGGAAAAGTTTGGCTGTTCCTTGGTCATCAAGGGTCGTGGTCCCCCTCACCCTAAGGAGGAATCCTGGCCTTTTATCACCCTCCTCTTTCTCTGTGGGCAGTGGGGTTAAGAGCCCTACCCCTCTGGTTGCCCTCAGTCCTCCTCCCACAGAGAAGTGCCTGGGGAAACCAGACCCAGCCTCCCAGCTCATTCTGCAGGATGAGGGCTGGGGGGTGGGACACGTTACTAAGCTCTTCCATGTTCTTCTTCTTCTCTTATCCCACACTCTTGTGTCCTGTAGCTCTGAACTGAATCAAGTGCCTTTCCTCCTCTCACCTTTTCATCATCTTTAAACGTGATTCAGGTGCTGAGTGCCCCATTGGCATATCCATATTGGTGTCTTCTTCCCTCTTCTCCTTCCTTCTTTAAAAAAAAAGGTCATTCCTGGATGTAGCCTCCCCCCACCCAGCGAAAAAGCATTAAGCACAAACCTGTGACCCACTGTATTGGCCAATGTGGACAACCTGCCCCTCCCTCCAGACTCGCCCTCTCTGCAGAGAGGAGAGCATGCATAATCACCTCTTCTCAGGGCTGGAGCCTGGTTGTTACAGCCGCTCAGAGGGGCCTCTTCGGAGGGCTCTTTCCGTCCATGTCTTTGGGATGTGTATTGTTCTTTTGCTTCTGCGGAGCGTGTGTGCATCTTGGGAACTTTCTCTGAGTTCTTCATGGCTACCGTTGGTTTCTGCACAATATCCTGAGGTCGTGTGGTCATTCCTTCAGGGCTAGGCACCCCCTCTGTTGCGACTTATTTGCTACCACAAAAAGGGCTGCTGTGACTAATACATGTGCTGGCCCTGTCTTGCCTGGGCTGGACCTTTTTGGAGCATACGCTATGTGTTTATTTTCTTTATGTTGATTCTCTGTATTTATATATGTCCTTGTGGCACCCAGCATGGGGCCTCACACAGTAGAAGGCATTAAATCCCTTGCTGATCATGAAGGAAAAAGTTATCATTAAGGCAAATCAAGAGATAATCATTTGCTCTGCCAGGTGCCCAGATGACTGAAGGTCTGTCTCCCCTCTACTGCAGGCCCTTGGTCCAGGCAGGAGGTCCCTTTGCCCAGGCTCCTCGTCCATTGCCTCTTTCCGTCTTAGTGGACCCTAGCGAATTCTACCAACCATCCTTTTTTTGTTTCTGTCCAACACTCTCTGCTTCCTGCATCTCCTCACTGGAAAGCTCTCCTCACCCCCATTCCACCCCCCCTTCCCCTGCAAGGCTCTGTGAAGCAGGACAGGCACTCCCAGCTGTCCCAGTTCTCCTGGGGGCAGGGTACTATCCTAGGATGAGGCAGGACTGTCTCTGCCCTCAAGGGCCTTACATTCACCTGGGCTGAGGCACAGGCCTTGGGGGCAGATGTCTTGGCTATCTCAGGAAGCTGGCTGTTTCTAGTTTGCTGCATCCTCTTGAAAGAGGTGTGCTGAAGGGTAAAGATGGTGAACCTTGGCATTGGGAAGACTGCTGCAGAAATCCTGATTCCAGCAGGCAGGCAGACACTCCCTGGTGTGTCAGCCTTAGGCTGCCCATCTGTAAAATGGGGATAGGAATGGCAGGACTGGGACTGGGAGGCCTCGCATGCTGGCTAAGCAGAGATGTTGCCTCCTTTCTCCTTTCCCTGGTGTGGCCCCCTCCTGTCCACCGGGCTGCTGAGGGAGCCCCCAGGCCTGTCTCTCCTCCTTCCTCCCACCTGCCTCCTCCCAGTTAGAGCAGCAGCTGCAGCAGCGGACCGTGGAGCAGCTGGAGATGCAGGTGCAGAATGCCCAGCTCTGGCTGGCGAATGAGGAGCTTCAGATGCAGCTGGAGCAGAGCCGGGCCCAGCTGGAAGCAGCTCGGGAGCAGCTGCAGCGGCTGCAAGCGCAGGCTCAGGCTGAGAAGGAGCAGAAGCACAGGTCCTGTGGCAGGGGGCTGCCCACTCTGGCTCTGTGGGTTGTGGGGGGGAGCCTGGGCTATAGCCCCTGGGGTGCTGGCTCCCCCTTTGAGAGCAGGCTTGCTACCTCAGTTTCCCTTTTCTTTTCTCTGTCTTATTGCCCTGGAAAGAAGCCAGGTAGGGCCTAGAACCATCTCCACCTCTGGATGTGAGGGAGACTGGAGCTGACCAGCTGTATGGGGACCCCCAAGGCTTGAGGGGCACGAGTCACAGGGCACTGGGGAGGGTGTCAGGAACATTTGAGTCATCTCCCCACCCTGGCCCACAGGGATGTGGTCCTTGTGTCCAGGAACATGCAGAAGGAGAAACACAGCCTCCTCCGGCAATTGGAGCTGCTGAGGTCAGTCTGGGGCAGGAGCTGGGCCAGGCCCTGTCTCCTCCTCTGTGCTCAGACCCTCACTTGACCAGACTGAGCTCAGGGCATGTCCCAAATTTTGAAACATTCTCTACCTCTGCTTCCTAGTGCCCCTCCCTCTTTAGCCTCAATGGCTCCCATTCCCCCCTTGACCCATATCTATCTGAAGAACAGCCCCCATCAGGACATTCTTTTATTCTTTGGCACTTTGCTCACACTCTGAGGTCATTGTGGCCCCCTTCTGCTGAGGGCCCCCCCCCACTCTGTTCTCTCCCCTCTATTCATCCCACCAGGGACTTGAACAGAAGGTTGCGGGACGAGAGAGATGCCTTCGAGGCCAAGAAGCTGGTTAGTGGGCAGAGGAGGAAGACTCTAGCTCCTCCTACCCGCCTCCCCCTGGGCACCTGCTCTAGCTGCTGTGGCTGTGGTTGCCTCCATCCGGCCTTTGACGCTGGAACCTGACCGAGGCAGGCCTCATCCCTCTCCTGGATACGGGCTGTGGGTCACTGGCCGGGCTAGCCTGGAGACCCCAGCAGGAGCACCTTGCCTTCCTCATTCTCCTTCTCATCCCAGTTCTCCCTGCAAGGGCCTGGCTGCCCAGCCCCTGCTGTGAGACCAGGTCCAAAGTGGCCTGTCTAATGGAGCAGCTACAAATAGGAATTCCATTCCCTCCCCTGTGTGCTCCTGCTCCTAGGGGGTGGGAGGGATTGGGGAGGCTACGAGGGGGCCAGAGTAAGGCTGGGCCAGGAAGAACTAGGGCGGCCCCAGGTGTCACCCAGGCAACTGAGGCCCCCAGGCTCTGGTGTGGCCAGGCTTGGGTCATGTGGCTGAAATCTCTCATCCTCCCCAGCTCCTGGCCCAGGAAGCCACAGCTCTCCTGGTCCCAAGCGAGACTGCATTAGGCCTGGGCCTCAACCAAGACGAAGGATTAAACCCCAACGACACCATCCCCTTTTCTGTTCTGTCCTGAGCGGAATGCATCAAAGTGCCCCCACCCCCAAATAAACCCACTGACTGCACCAAGCGTCCCTCCTCACATCTGTGGGAGTGTCTGGGGAAGTGATGGGGGCAGGTGTGCATTCAGGAAGCATTTCCTAATATCCGCTCTGGGGTCTGGGACGCAAAACTCCCCAGGAAGCATAATGGGTCCATGTGGACAACACTGGGCTGCAGGAGGGCCACCTGTGCTCCTGGAAAGTGTGGAAGAATGGGCAGGTGCTGGGACGGGAGGGGCCAGCCTAGGTGTCTGGAAGAACGGAGAAAAGGAAAGGAAAGGGAAGGAAAGGAAAGGAAAGGAAAGGAAAGGAAAGGAAAGGAAAGGAAAGGAAAGGAAAGGAAAGGAAAGGAAAGGAAAGGAAAGGAAGGGAAGGGAAGGGAAGGGAAGGAAAGGAAAGGAAAGGAAAGGAAAGGAAAGGAAAGGAAAGAAAGGAAAGGAAAGGAAAGGAAAGGAAAAAGAAAAGAAAAGAAAAGATAAAGGCAGGTGTTGGGATGGGAGGGGACAGGCCTTCCAGGCTGAGGGAGGACAGGGGCTCCAGGGTAGGTGTGTGGAACAACGGGCTGGTGCTGGGATAGGAGGGGCCAGCCTAGGTGTCTGGAAGAACGGAGGAAAGGAAAGGGAAGGGAAGGGAAGGGAAGGGAAGGGAAGGGAAGGGAAGGGAAGGGAAGGGAAGGGAAGGGAAGGGAAGGGAAGGGAAGGGAAGGGAAGGGAAGGGAAGGGAAGGGAAGGGAAGGGAAGGAAAGGAAGGAGGAAAGGAAAGGAAAGGAAAGGAAAGGAAAGGAAAGGAAAGGAAAGGATGGGCGGGTGCTGGGATGGGAGGGGCTGGGCCTGACCCGGCTTTGGGGAGATCCCCGCCCTGCCTCCTCCACTGACTTTGGCCTCCTTTCCCCGCTGGCTGCTCCAAAGCTGGACAGCTTGGGTGGGGGTGGGAGATGCAGGGCCGGGGGGCCTACAGGGGACCTGGGGCACAAAGCCCAGACCGTCCACCCCTTTGGGAGCCACTTTTTTCATGGCACCTCAATGCTCATAAGAAGAGAGGGACAAGCACTCATCAGGGGCCTGCTTCATAATTATCTCCTTTGATCCTCACAACAACCCTAGGAGGAGGGTGGGGCTGTCATTATCCCCATTTTACAGGTGAGGAAACTGAGGCAAGTGGAGGGTAAGTGACTTGCCCAAGGTCACTCAGCTCGTGTCTGGGGCCACATTGGAACTCAGGTCTTCCCACTTTAACCATCATACCACTTAGTTTTCTTGTCATTGATCAGTCATTTCAGTCCTGCCTGACTCTCTGTGACCCCATTTGGGGTTTTCTTGGAAGAGATGGAGTGGTTTGCCATTTCCTTCTCCAGCTCATTTGACAGATAAGGAAACTGAGGCAAATAAGGTGAAGTGACTTGCCAGGGTCACACAGCTAGTGTCTGAGGCCAGATTTGAACTCAGGAAGATGAGCCTGGCACTCCATCTACTTTGCCATCTAGCTACTCCTTTATACAAGTTTGCAAAGCCTTTCTCCCCAGAACGGCTTGGGAGGGAGGGAGACAGACAATGCAAGTATCGTCCCATTTCAGAGATGAAGAAACTGAGGTTCACAGTGGAGAAGTGTGTGCCCAAAGCTGATGTCCGGCACAGGACCTGGGGAAGAGGAAGACATCCCCCTGCGGTGGGGCCTTCACCACTAGCTGCCTCCCCTAGCCTCACCTAGAACAAACCACTTGGGAGGGGTGAGGGTGGAGCTGACTCACCCATCCAGCAGTCAATAAACATATATTGAGCGCCTACTATATGCCAAGTAGTGTGCACACTGGCAGGAGGAGGCAGGCAGAGCTGCTATTCGAACCCAGGCCCTCTGACTCCAAATCCAGACTCTTCCCCCGGCTTCCCTTTACAAGCTTCCTAGAGGTGGAATGGCTTGGCCTGGGCGGAGCCAGGACGGAAGGCGCCCAGGAAGGAGGAACCTGGCTTTGCTGGGCCTAGGGGGCAGAGGCCAGAAAGCCCGAGGTGGATAGCCCCTCTGGACCCCTGCTGCACAGGGATCTGGGGGTGCCCCTTCCATCAACCCCGCCCCGCCCCAGGGCACAGAAATCTGGGGGTGGCCCTTCCATCAAGCCACCCCACTGGGGCACAGAGACCTGGGGGGTGGGCGAAGCCTAACCCTAACCCGAGTCTCCCTGGGTTGTTGAGGGGAGGTCGCCTGAGAGAGCCCCACCCCACCCAGTGGCTTTTCCTGGTCCTCCTGCCCCCACCCTTGTGCCGGCGGGGGTGAAGGCTGGGCCCGCTGACGCAGCAGGTCGGTCGTGGGCCGAGAACGCTCCCTCTAGGGAGGTGGGCGAGGCACCCCCCCCATAAGGCTGCCCCGCCCACAACCCTCCTTCGCCCTGCTTGGGCCGCCAGCTGCGGCCTCCCTTCGCCTTCTCAGGGCGGAGCTCCCAGACTGGGAGGTGTCGGCTGGGGGTGTCGGGCCGGCCCTGGGGGTCCTGGTTCCCCTTTGCTGGGGGCGAGGGCGAGAACTGCAGACAGCGCGCGGCGCATCTGCCTCTGGAGAGCGCCCGCCCATCCCGGGGTGGGCGGGGAGCGCGGCGGGGGCTGGGCTTGGGTCCGTTGGGGCGGGGTCTGGCCGGGGCGGGGTCTGTCTGGGGCCTGGGCCGGAGGCCTCACATTTCCTCCCGTCCCATCCCTTTACTGAAGCCGCCTCCTCCGAGCTCGCGCCGCCCGCTGGTCGGTGAGAGACTGGATCCATTTGCCTCGCCGGGGTCGGGGGTCTAGGGGGCCAGGGGCGGGTTCTGGGGTTCCGGTGGTCCCGTCCTTCCCCTGCCCGGCCGCGGGTTGCGCTGCATTCCTCTCCTTTCCGCACCCCCCCCCCAGTCTTGAACCTCCTCTTAGCCAGGGCTGGGCTGACCAGTAGAGGGGATCGAGAGAAGGTTAAGGCCTGGTCCCTGACCTCCCCACCTGTTTTGGCCTAAGGGAGGATCCCTGGGCCCCGGCCCCCAAGGCACCTCCCCACCCCAGTACTCTGGCCCTTCCTGCCTCAGTTTCCCTTCCAGAGCCATGGCCGCTGCGCTGCGGAGAGGCAGAGGATCTCAGTGGAGTGGGAGGGGGGCTTCTTTTGTGAAGCATCTGTTCCCTCGGGGAAGTGGGGGCAACTTCTTATAGTTTGTGTATGTGTGTATGTGAGGGGGAGGCAGGAGTGGTGGGGTGCCCTTGTGGCCATCTCCCCGCCTCCAGGGTGAGGGTTAAGTTTGCTCAGTCAGGGCCTCCTCCACCAGGCAGCCCTCCCTGACTGTAGTTCTTTCCCCGGTAAAGGTGTGTGTGTGTGTGTGGGGGGGGCTTATGATATTTCCCGCCTTCCCATTGGCTGAGACTTTCTGTTGTTCTGGAGTGGGTGAGGATGTCAATGATGAGATCATGGTTGGGCTAGGGGTGGGGTGGGGGTCCTCCCACTCACCTGGGCTCTCTCCACCTGGCAGCCTGGGTTTGCCCCAATATACATGGGCAGCCTGGAGTGGTTGCCGTGGTCTTCTCTGGGGAATGATCCAGGCCACAGGATTGGAGGGGAGTGTGTGTGTTGGGGTGGGGCATAAGTCTGGCCCCTGTGACTGGAAGGGCTATTTCTGTCCCAGCAGCAGCAGCAGCAGCTGGGGCCAGTGTGCCTCCTGGGCTTAGATCTTGGGAAGCAGTGATGGGAAGGAGCATCTTTGTGGCCAGCCCCCTCCCCCTCTTGGCACTCCTGGGAAGCGGCTGCTCCTAAGCCTCTCGACTCTTGCCTCCTAGGGTGGAGCATTTCCTCTGGGAGCCACTATTCCCTTGGCCTCCTGAGGGGCTGCTGCTGCTGGGCCCCTACCCTGGAGGCAGCTCCATAATCCCAAACAGATTTGAGACTGGACCTATCCTCAGGGCATGCTTTCACTTGCTAGGGTTCTCAGCACCTCCTCAGACTGGTCAGGCTGAGCAGAGGAGGGGCAGGATGGGCCTGGGGCCTGGGCCCAGAAGGTCTCCCCAGCCCTGAACAGCCAGAAGGCCTCTCTTAGACCCCCTGTCTGCTGCACTTGGCTCTCAGTCACCTGAGATCCCAGAGGACCCTGCCCCAAGCTGCTTCCTAACAGTGCAGGAACCAGCTGGAGCCCTGGGACTCTTGGGGGAAAGTTAAGGGGTAGGGGAGGGCAGCTCAGCAGGGTTGGGGGAGGATGTCCAGGGATCCCCTGAGGTCCCACCCTGGGAAGGACTGGCCTTGGAAGCTGGCCACTCCCCCCAGCATATCCCTTCTCATCCTCCAGCCCCAGAGTGGGCCAAGCCCACCTGGGCTAGAAGTCAGTGACTTGCCCAGCTGTAGAGGTCCCCTCAAACCAGGTGCACAGGAAGGCCTTGGAAGAGGCACATGGCTGATAACCAGGCTCCAGGGTGGGGAGCACCTAGAACTGGGCAGGGCAGGCTGCTGGGCTGGGACCAGGGGGCTAAAGTCCAAGTGAGGGTAGAACTGAATCTGCTTTGCTGCCACAGCAGGGAAACTGAGTCAGATCGGTCAGCTAACACTGATGGAGCACCGAGGGTGTGCCAGGCACAGTCTGGGCATGGGGGCACAAAGGTAACAGACAAACCCAGCCCTCAGGAGCTCCGTGTCAGCTGGAGGCTCAGACGTGGGGCTGTGCTCTCAGCTCACCCTCTTCCTCTCCCCAAGGAGAAACCCAGGTTCCTGCTTCTCAGGCCTGGGACAGGGCTCCTGCAGCCCCTCCCTTCCCACTTTTTGTCCAAAAAACCACTCGTAGGAGTCAAGTACCCACTGGCAGGGGGGAGGGTTTGAGCCAGAGAAGACCCTGGCCAGGGCCCTGACAGCTGCCCCTGCCCGGGGTGTGAAAGGCTCACTAGAGAGTCAGGGGAACAGTGGGCCTGGCAGAGACCCTGGAGGGCACTTGCAGAAGCTTATGTTCAATAGATGCTGGGGGTCCATGGTGGTGCCATGCTCAGCGGGAGGGGCCCTTCCAGACACAGCAGCTCCCAGCCCCCCAGGCTGGAAGGGCCTTGTCTGAGGTCACCCAGTGAGCAGCTGAGCAGGAAGGGCCAGGAGGGAGTGGGTACAGGGGACTCTGGCGGGCTGTGGTCAGCAGGACTTGATCGCTGGCTGGAGGGCGGCTGTCTTTTTCTCACCTCTTCCCCTTGTGTACTTTCCTTCTCCCCCGGGACCAGTTGATGCCTGCCCTGTTCTGCTCCCCTTGGCTGGGCCCAGCTCTGACGTGGTTCCTAGGGAATGCAGTGCAGGGGAGGGGCCAAGAGAGGAGCCTGGGCCACGTGGGGGCCCCCGGCCAGCCAGGCCAGCAGCTGTGATCAGGCCGGGCCTGATCCCCTCTGTGGGGGAAATGAGCTAGAGAGAACCTGATCCCTTGGGCCAGCGTGTGGGAGCGCCGTGCCCCGCCCTGCCCTGTCCTGCCCTGGCCTGGCGTTTCCTCTTCCTCCGGACTCCAGGATTCCTCTGGGGCTGAGGAAATGAACGTGGCCTGAGATTCTGGATCGAGGAGGAGGGGTGGGGAGCTCTGCTCTGGGGGGGACCCTGCCCACCTGGGCTGGGGAGGGCTGGGATGGAGGGGCGGGGCAGGTAGGTCGGGCCATCCCTTGGCTAGGCCTTCTGGACTTGTCATTCCTGCCGGGAAGCTGCCCATTGTCCTGGTTTCCTGGGAAAGTGCTCCCACATTGTGGATGTGCCCAGGTGTCTGGGGGCAGATGGGTGGGGCCCTCTGACAGCAGCTTGCCGGGTGGGGGCACTGGTGCTCTCCCTTCTCCTAGGAGGTAGGCAGCAGGTCAGTGAATCTGCCCTCCATCCCCCTGGGGGAGGTGTCTTGAGGGTTGGGAGGGATCGGGCCTGGAATGGAGGGTTTGGTGTGGTCTGGGCAGGGCCTGCCTTCCCACCCTGCCCTGCCTGCTCCCTTAGGTCTTCCCTTTGACTAGGAGCCCCTCTCCCCACCTTGGGCTGTCAAAATGGGTGAATATAACGAGAAGAAGGAGACATGTGGTACCATCTGCCTGAAATACCTGCTCTTCACTTTCAACTGCTGCTTCTGGGTAAGGGGAGGGGGAGAGGCAAGGGGGGAGGGGGAGAGACAAGGGGGTTGGGGGGCCTCTGTGCCTCTGCTTCTTCATCTGTTAAATGGGGATCAGTAGCACCAGGTTAAATGCTTTGGAGAAAGGGGGATACAAAAGTGTCACCCCGCTGTCCTTGACCATTCCTTCTTCCACCTGGGTGAGCCTGCTGGGGAAGCCATCCTCTTCTGCCTCTAATCTCCCTGCAGACACATTACTGTCCCCACTTGATAGACAAGCAGCTGAGGCCCAGAGAACAGTGAGAATGTGCTCCTGTAATGGAAAAAGGGAGGGGGTGTAGCTGGCTAGGCCCAGTGCAGTATCTAGAGCAGGCCTAGAAGGAAGGCCTCCTGCCCTGGAGCTGAGGAGGTGCGCCTGGCCTGGGGTCTGTACCCACAGTCATCATGTAGTTGTAATCCTCATGTCAGTCCTGGGGGGAATGGGCACATAGCTTGGTATCCCCTTTGTAGAAGGGAAACTGGCCCAGGGAGCAGAGGGCTGGTACTGGACCCTGGCTTTCTTGGGATCCCCCCCAGTGTTCTTTCTGTGACACGGCCTGGGGTCAGGGAATGACTCAGCTTGGGCTTCCTCTCTGGGCTCTTGATGGGGCTGGGGAAGTGGGGTGGGAGGAATGGGGAGAATCCAAGCTGCCTCCCTGACACCCCTCCTCACGTGGGCCAGAGCCATGGCCCTCCATGTCCATTGGCATCTCCTGTGGCGGCATGGACATAAGGGCCCTGAGCGGCGGATGTCTGTGTTCCCACAGCTGACCGGCCTGTCCGTCATGGCCGTGGGCATCTGGACGCTGGCCCTCAAGAGTGACTACATCAGCCTCCTGGCTTCCAACACTTACCTGGCCACGGCGTACATCCTGCTGGTGGCTGGGGCTGTGGTCATGGTGACAGGAATCCTGGGCTGCTGTGCCACCTTCAAAGAGAGGCGCAATCTGCTTCGGCTGGTGAGCCGAGCCCCTGACCACAGGAGGCCCCCGCAGGTCTTGGGAAGGCGGGGAGGGGAAGGGGATTCCGTGGACACCAGTGCAGCCCCCACCGTGTACTGACTTGACGGCCCGGGCCGGCGGCCCCGCCAGATATCTGTGGTCGGCTAGTTTTTGAAGGCACCTATGGCGAGCTGGTCGCATTCCTGGGCGCTCAGGGACCAGACGGAGAGCTCCGGGGGGAAGAGGGAGGATTGGGCAAGTTATCATTCAGTCCTTTCCCACTCTCTGTGACCCCATTTGGGGTTTTCCTGGCAAAGGTATTGGAGTGGTTTGCCATTTCCTTCCCCAGCTCATTTTGCAGATGAGGAAACTGAGGCCAACAGGGTCACATAGCTAGAGTCTGAGGGGGGGAGTCTTCCTGACTCACGGGATGGCGCTCGGTCCACTGTGGCTGGCCCAGGATTAGGGAAGGCTGGAGAGTAAATGAAGGCCTGGCCCTGGGACACGCCCTGCCCTGAGGGGCTGAGGCCCCGGCTTGTTTTAGGAAGACTCTTAATTGTGTCTGGAGACTGGAGGCCTTCGTCTGCCTTCTTGGCTCCGGGCTATGAGATCACACCCACTCCTGTGCCGAGCAGTCCTTTAGCCCTGGGTGTGTCCAACCTTTGGTGTGGTCCCGGGGGGCATTCCTCCCTCCTCCCTCCTCCCCTCTCCTTTCCCTCCTCTCTCCTCCCTCCCCTGTCCTTCCCCTCTCCCTCCAGTCTCTCCTCTTTTCTTCCCTTCCCTTCCCCCTGCCCTTCCCCCTTTCCCCTCTCCCTCCCCCATCCCCTCTCCTTCCCCTCTCCCTCCTGTCTCTCCTCTCTTCCCCCTCCCCTTCCCCCCATCTCCATCCCCTCTCCTCCCCCCTTTCCCCCCTCCCCCTCCTGATGCCAGAATTGGGGGGAGGGCAGGGTCTGGCCACCCCAGGCCTGCTGGCTCAGTGTGTGAGGGTCAGGCTTGGACAAAGGGCCCCAGAGATCTGTGTCCTTACGCCCTCTCTGCCCTCTCCAGTACTTCTTCCTCCTGCTCCTCATCTTCCTGCTTGAGGTCATCGCGGGCATCCTGGCTTACATCTACTACCAGCAGGTGGGACCAGGGGACTGCCAGGCCTGGGCGGGGGTTTCCCTGGGACAAGGACTCCCCAGAGGAGCCTTTCCCACCAGTTTCTCAGCTCTTAGAGAGCTCGGAGGTCCTCAGAGAGAAAGGGTCTTAGCCTGGAGGGGTGCAGGGCAGAGCTTCCTGGCTCCGAGAGTGGTCCTGTCTGCCAGACCGCACTGCCTCTGTGCCCCAAGTGGCAGAAATGTTTCCAGAGGACCGACTGGCACACCAGGACCAGAACGGTGGGGTTTCCCTGCCTCCCTGGGGGAGGGGGGAAGCCGGGCCCCCTGTTGCTGCCGTGGCTGGCAGTGGTACCAGCGGGCAGCTGGCCCCTGGGCTCAGCGGGCCGAGGGGGGTCGGAGGCTTCTGGCTTCATGGCTGCCCCCTCCTTACTTTCAGCTGAGTGCCGAGCTGAAGGATACCCTCAAAGATACCATGGTCCAGAAATACCACCAGCCTGGCCACGAAGGGGTGACCGTGGCTGTGGACAAGCTGCAGCAGAAGGTTGGTGTCTGTGGCCCACCCTGCCTTCACTCCCTCAGATGCCTGGGTCTTCCTTTTCCTGCTTCTCCAGTCTTGTTCTGGGCCTTCTTCCCCAGCCTCCCCGTCCTTGCCTCTGCCCTGCGCTCTTCTCCACTGACTGACCTCCCCTTGTCCTGGCCTCCTCCTCACTCCGGCCTCCCCTTTGCTGACCACTTTAGTTCCACTGCTGCGGGAGCAACAATTCCGGGGACTGGCAGGAGAGTGTGTGGATTCGGTCCGGGGAGGCGGAGGGCCGAAAGTTTCCCGATAGCTGCTGTAAGACCATCGTGGAAGGCTGCGGTCAGCGGGACCACGCGTCCAACATCTACAAAGTGGAGGTATGTAGGGGCTGTGAGAAGTGAGGGGAGGAAGAGGTGGAGAAATGATTGCCCAGGGGTCCCGGCCACCACCTTGCTGGCCCCTGGGGGTCCTGGTCCCTGGGGCCTGCCTGGGGAGCCTTCAGGGCTTCTGGGCCTCCCTCTCCCCAGGGCGGCTGTATCACCAAACTGGAGAAGTTCATCCAGGAGCACCTGAGCATCATTGGGGCCATGGGCCTGGGCATTGCTGGTGTGCAGGTGAGGGCCGGGCTGGGCCGGGCTGGGGAGCAGGGGGTATTGGCAGCCCCCTCCAACCTCCCTCCTCCGTCTCCTCCACAGATCTTTGGAATGATTTTCACCTGCTGTCTGTACAAAAGCCTGAAGCTGGAACATTACTAGGGTGTGCAGGGGCCAGGGGCATCGTCCCACCTGCCTCCACGCTAAGTTATTGCCGCCTTTCTTTATCACTTTATACTCAGGCCCTGTGTAAATCTACTGACGGGGGGGGGGGGGGGGGGGGGGCGGGAACGGCAGGGAGCCGTAGCCCTGCCTGCCTCTGCCCCCACCTGCCAACAGCCCTGCACCCATTTTACAGATGGGTGCCCCCTGGGCAGCCAGGCCCGGATGTGGCCTCCACCGGTGGGGGGGCGGCCCCTGCCCCTCCTGATGCACTGGAGACCCAACCCTGCCTTGGTGGGTTAGATGCTGGGAGGGAACAGGGCTGGGTCCCCTGATTTAGGGTGGGGGAGCTGAGCTCCTAGCCTCAGCCCTGTGACTGCAGGGCTGCACTCAAGTGCCTTTACACAGGCCCCAGTTAGACTGTCTGTGCCTTGGCAGGGGAGGAGGGTCCGTGTCCCGCTCGCCCACCCTGGGGGAGGCCAGTGTGTCCTCCTTGTTGGGGCTGGTGGGTGTGGACCGGGTCAGTGGGTCCCCAGGCTCCCACAGAGTTGGTTAGATAGATTGCCGTGGGTGGGAGGGTTTGGACTGTGGAGATGGCCATGGGGGTGCCTTCCAGCTCTGTGACTGTTGAAGTAAAGCCCTGTCCTGGCTGTCCATCAGCTGGTCCCTTTCTTGGGCGGATGAGGTGGGTGGGGTATGGGTCCAACAGGGCCCAGGTGTGGCTGGGATGGGGGAGAGCGCCAAGCCCAGGACTGGGGCCGTGGTGACCATCCCCGTGCACACACTGTGGTATCTGCTGCAGCCGCCCACTGTATGCCAGGCACATCAGACACCTTTGAGGAGCTCACGTGTGCATGCATCCGAGAGGCCTGGACTGGAGAGCTTGGGGAGCAGGGGTCGGGGTGGCCCACTGGAGGGGGCTGGGGCAGAGGCCAGGTGGGGGCAGGGCCCCATGGGGCTTGAGATGCCAGCAGTGTCTAGAAACAAGAGGTGGGCAGCAGCTGGGATGCGGGCGCAGAGGGTCTGCCCGAGGCAGTGAAGGAGGAGCCCGGGCGGTGAATCCTGCCCTAAACAGCAAGAGGCAAGTTTGGAGGAGGGGAGGGGCACATTTTGTATGAACAGGGTAGCTAAGGGAGTCAGAGAGACCCCAGTTCAAATCCAGCTCCTGCCTCCAGCTTCCTGCTTGTGACTTCACTGCCACTTGCCTGCTTCCCCATCTGTAAGATGGGCACAAGGACAACCCTCCCTCCCAGGGTGGCTGTGATGACGAGCCACCATTCCCGTCGAGCCCTCTCCGTCTGGCTGGTTTGTCTTAGCCGTCTAATCGGACAATACAACCTTCTTTTTATTCCTTGTTGACAGCCTGTTTATATGCGACCTTCAGTGGGAATGCCCCTCCCCAAGGCCACCGCCTTCCTGGTCATAATGATCATGAGCTGCACCTCGAGCCCCCCACCTCTTCAGAAGTGACGGTGTGTGCTACAAGCTGCACCCAGGGGAGAAGGAGGGGCACCTTCTTGTCCCCTTTGGGAGACAAGCTCCATCCCTGAGATGACTTCCTGTTCTGTGCTCCCAATGGGAATCCTAAGGTCCTGCCCTGGTTTGGGTTGGAGCCTCTAGGAAGTCTAAGGTCAGGAGTCCAGGCACATAAACCCTGGGCTCTAGGGACCAGTGGGTAGGAGGGGGGCCTGCAGTGCTGTCATCAGAAGATGAAGGGCTGGGGAGTCCTGAGGGACCTCTGTATGGGCCAGAGCAGAGCTGAAGGCTTCCTGGAGGGGGCATGCACTCGAATGGACAAGAAAGGTGGAACCGTCCAGCATCACAGACCCAGGGGAAACCTCTGAAGGCCAGGGGTGGACTTAGGGCTGCCCAGGGGAGGGGATGGGAAATGGGAGCTTCAGCAGGGGGAATGCTGCCCAACACTCTCAGGGGTAACTGACCAAGCCCCTCAGAGTCCCCTAGTCCCCCCCCCGGGGCCAAAAGTAAGGCAGTCCTGGGGTCAGGTGTCTAGGGAGAGGACAAAGAGAGCCCTGGTGGGGTTTTGTCCAGGGGAGCGATGTGGTCACTCCTGCATTTTGGCAGCTCAATGGGAGGGGAACCTGCCTTCCCAGCTGGGGAAGGGAGGGGCCCCCCACCAGCCTCAGAACCCTGGTGTGCAGGAGCCCTTCCTGGGCACCGCCTGCTCCAAGGCTGGGCATGGACACTCCTCACCTCAGCTTCCAGCACCCTCCTCTCAATGGTTAGAACTCATCTGATGGGGAAACTGAGCCTCCCCTGAAGCAGGCTACTGGCTTAGCACCACTCACAGTGCCAGAAGAAGAAAGGGGTCCTCAGGCCCAGGTACTGTGGGCTCCAACTCTTGGTTAAAATAGGAGATGCCCTGCAGGCCCACCTCCCAGGGGGCTGTGCCAAGCTCCAGCCCTAGCTGTGTGTGTGGGAACCCCCAACCCTCCCCAACTGGCCATGGACTTAGGACCCCCAACTGATTACTGACTCTTCTCAGCCTGGACAAGAGGTGGAGGCCGCCCACCCCTGAGGCTATGACTCTCACTTCTTAGAGACCTTTCCCATGAGCCAATACAAAGAATTACCACTACCACTTTCCCAATAGTGACTTTATTGCCATCTCTGGAGGCCTTGTGGCAGACAGCTGATGGGGGCTCTTCCACGCGGCCGACGGCTGATCCAGGTCCTCGGGGATGGGGGCTCACTTCTCCAGGGGCGCATAGTTCAGAAGCTTCTCGATCAGGTCCACGTGGGCCAGCAGCATCCGACGGCAGCAGTAGCGCTTCAGGCCCAGCGCATCCAGGGCATCCCTGCAACGGAGCCATGAAAGGCGGAAGGAAGGGCCCACCCCCTCTTCCCCCGCCCCGCCCCCTCGGCTGCTTTGCGGCCCTTGACTTGGGTGTGCAGGGGTCCACTAGGACCCCATAGGTGCTTCCGGACCCTCATCCTGGGAGAGAAGGGCTGTTGTGACTCCCAATCCACAGATGGGGAAACTGAGGTGGGCACCCAGCTAGTCAATAGGTGAGGCCGGATTTGAATCGGGTCCAACTGCCTCTGCCCTGGGCTGTGACCCGAGAAGGGCGCGCCTGGCGCCCTGCTGGCACAAAGGCCCTACTGCGGGCTTTGCCGCGAGGGGCCCCGGGGAGGCACCTACCCTTCGGTGTACTCCGCCTGCAGCAGGCCCAGGTAGGCCTCCCACTTGTTGCCCACGATCTTGCCGCACGTGAAGCAGCGCACCGGGATGATCATGGCGAGGGCGAGGAGGTGGGGGCACCGGCGGCGGGTACACACCCGGACTTCCCCTCTCAGCTCCGAAGCTCCGTCCCGCCCCGTTTCCGCCCCGCTTCCGCTTCCGGCGCCTAAGCTCCTCCCCCTGGCGGCCGCTCCCACTGCCTCGAATTGGGGGCGCCCAGGAAGTGGCTCGACCTGGTTCCTCCTCCGCCCCCGTGCGGGTCCCCACCTGGCCCACAGCTCTGGTCCTCCGCCTCCGGGGTCGCGGGTTGCGTGGCCTCCAGAAGTCGCGGCGGTGGCGGGAGGATGCGGCCCCAGGCCTCCCCCCGGCGCGTTGATGATCTCGCCCGCCCCTACGGCGGCCCGTGTAGGCCAGAAGGCCCCGGAGAGAGCCCGAGCGCATTTCTCGCGCGGGATTTGAGTGACAGCTGGGCGGCAGCGGCGGCAGCGGCGGCGGCGTCTGCACTTAGAGTCCAAGCCAAGGCTGAGCTAGAGCCGCCGCCGCCGCTGCCGTCGCCCGCGCGTACGTAGCTCGCTCATTCGCTCCGGGCAGCGCGGGATGGGTTCCAGGAGCCTGCGGAGCCGAGCCTACCCCCCCAGTCCTGGACGGTGCAACTGGTGGAGGCGCCACCGCCTGGAACGCGCGCGGTGGCTGCAACTTGTTGCATGCGGAGAGCCAACGAGGCCAGTGGCCAGCATTTGGCCCCAGGACTTGGGGGAAACTTTCCGTCCTGGCCGGCTGGGGCTCGGGGGCACGGGGAGGGAAGTGACTGGCCCCTTCTGGTGCCTACAGCCCTTCGCATTCTCTGCCGGGCTCAGAGAGTGGGGAATGGACGTGCTGACCTCAGGGATCCGGGGGGAAGATTCTGACCTCCCTCCCCATCTCCAAGTCCCGAATTGGGTCCTCAGGGAAGGGGTTGAGGGAAGGACCCCGAGCCTCCCTGCCCCGGCCCCTGCCCCCAGGGTGTAGTCATCCCGGCCATCCCCCTGCCTCCAGCCTCCATCTCCCTCTGCATCTCGGGTTCGGCTTTAGGAACGTCCCAGTCAACACACAACGTACCCGCCACGCCCGACCCGGGATCGGGGGGCTCAGCTGCCCCTCCCCCGCCTCTTCCCCCACTTCGCGTCCCAGACGGGCCCGACCCCCAGAGCCGCCCCTTGCCTGCGGGTCCCCGCCGTCTAATTGGCTTCAGATGGAAGGCAGGGGGTGGGCTGGGGCGGGGGGGTGGCTTCCAGGCCCGGGGGATCGGGTCCCGGGAGAGCTGGAGCGGGCGGCGGCCCTGACGCAGGGCGCATCCGTCCTTTGCAGGCTCGATCCCGTCCGTCCGCTCCGGTCTGTGTGCTCCAGTCCCGGGCCATCTCTCTTGGCCTCTGGGGGCCCGCGAGAGCTCCTGGGCCGAGGTAAGTGGCTGCGAATCCCCCTTGGGCAGCTCAGGAAGCGGGAGCCGATGCCCCTTCTCCCCTGTCCGCTGTGGCCCTCCGGATCCCCGCGCTCTGCCCCGACCATCGCACGGGGTCCGGCCTTGGGTAGGGGCTGGCGGGCAGCATCTGCAGACAGATGGGGAGGGGGATAAAGCCGGTTGAAGAGGGGGTGTCACTGGCTTTCTGGGACTGAGGGGGAGGAGTAGAGACCCTGGTCCTGAGGAGGGGGAACATCCCATATCCGCCTCAGAGCTGGAAGAGAGCTCGGGGTCACGCGCTTGGTTTTTGGGAGGGAGCTGGCTCCCCTGTCCCGAGGCAGCCCAGCCCAGGCCTGCTCAGTGGGAGACTCTACCCCACACCCCCTCCAAGACCTAATCCCTGGCCACAATTGGGGCTGCTCTTGGGGAGCCCCTGGGAGGGGGGAGGGCCAACAATCTGTACTAAGCCTCAGTGATCCCTTGTAGCTAAGTGCTGGGGGCCGGGGAGGGGCCTGGATCCCAGGAGGGCTCCCGGGGGGAGGAAGGGAGGAAGGAGGGTGGGGGGCCCTGGCTGTCCTGTGCCTGAGCAGGGCTGGAAGGAGGGGGGCTCCGAGGGTCTGGCTTAGCTTCGCCATCTGCTATTTAATGACTAGACCAGGCTCCAGGATTTGGGGGCCTGGAAAACGCCCACCCCTGGTGGGGGGGCACAGGGAGGGCTGGGGCTGCCGAGCTGGCATGGCCCTACCCAAGATTAGTGGTGGGGAGAGCCGTCGGGGCCTCAGGCCCCCCTCCACTCACTGGGATGCTGAACTGGATGCTGGCTTCTGGTCTGTGGGGGACCCAAGGCAAAGGAAATGGCCAGACATGGGGCATCACAGGACAGAGAAGGTGCTGGGTTGAGGGAACCTTGGCCTAGTTAGCCATGGGGAGCTTGTGTCTGGGGGTGTTGCTTTCCTCCCTCTAGAGGAGAATTATGGGTCGTAGCCTAGGAGTTGGAGGTGGGAGCAGGACTGGACTGAAGATTTGAGGGTCTCAGTTTATCTGTCCAAGTATCCTGCTTGTACAGAGGAGCAAGCTGATGCCAGACAGGGTGAAGGGACTTGTCTAAGGCCATCTAAAAGGCAGTGGACAGAGCTTAGATCTCCAGAGCCCAGGCACATTCTACTGGACCGGGGCCCTGGGGAGGGCAGTCAGCCAGCCAGCATTATCTCTGGCTCCCCTCCCTCTCCTCCCCCTCCCCCACTCTCCTTCCCTCTTTCTATCTACCTTCCTCTCCTCTTTCTGTCTTCCCCCTCCCCTTTCCTTTCCTTTTCCTTTCCCCCTCTCCATCCCTTCCCTTCTCTCTGTCTCCCCCTCCCCTTTCCCTCTTTCTCCTCCCTCTCCTTTCTGTCTCCCTCCTCTCCTTTCCCTTTCCCTTTCTGTCCTTCTTCCTCCTTCCCTCCCTTTCCCTCCTCCCTCTGTCTCCTTCTCTCTGTCTTCCCCTCCCCTTTACCTCCCTCTCCCTCCCTCTCTTTCTCTCTCTGTCTCCCTCCTCTCCTTTCCCTTCCCCTTTCCTTCCCCCTTCCTCCCCTTCCCCATTTCCTCTCTCTACCTTCTCCCTTCCCATCTTCTCTTCCCCAAGAACTTCTATGCCTGTGAGCTGGGAGGGGGCAGATCCAGACTCCCAGCTAGCCAGTCAGTCATTCGCCAGCACCTACTATGTGCCAGCAAACAGGGTCAGACCACAGAGACTGGCATGAAAAAGCCCCTGCCCTCCAGGGGTTTCTGTCTAACGGGGAAGACAACGGGCATGCAGAGAAGGAAGGCAGCTCTGTCCTTCCATCTTGGGACTCGCTTCCTGCCGGCTCTGCGGAACAGAGACACACAGATATGATACCTGAGGAAGGGGAAGGAGGAGCCTGGGAGGCAGTAGCCATCCCACAGCGGGGAGTGAGGAGGGAGAGTCTGGATGCTGGCAGCCAGTGCAAAGGCTTGGGGGTTGGACATTGTGTTTGGGGAGAGCAGACCCTGCCCGGCAGACCCCCCTACTCTGATGCCAGCTGTCCTACAGGCTATGCTTTCTGGCTACTGAACAGAGACATCTGTACTTCATCCCAAGGGTGGTGGGGAGTGACACGGTCAGACACGCTCTAGAGTCAGATATGTGGAAAGTGGATTGGGGAGGAGAGAGGCTGGAGGCAGGGAGACTTTTGAAGTCCAGGGAGGAGGTGGTGGCGGTGGTGATGAGGGTAAATTCAGGGAGGTTGTGTGCTTTGGTGGGGGGGCTTGGAGCCTCGGAGAGAGCCCACGGGAGCAGGTGAAGGCAGTGAGAGGGGGCTGAGCACGGGGCCCGACCTTGGGCCGCTGACCCCTCAGCTTACTAGGGTTTATCACCAGCCCATCCCTGCCTCCCAAGCCTGCTCTGCCATGGCCAGAGGGGCCCCAGATGCCGCTGGGGCTATGTGGGGTTCGGGGCAAGGGCTGTCTCTGAGGTTGTCTGTGGACAAGACTCCTCCTGGTAATCCACTCCTCCTCCCATCCTGTCCCCCAAATGCCCTTGGGGGGCTGTTGTCAGTCTCAGGGCGTTCTCACCCCATGTGTATGGAAGCAGGTCCTCCCTTCTCTATGGCCCCCTTCCCCCTCCCTTGGTCCCCTGTTCCGCTGCTCAGTGCCTCCTGACCCCAAATCCTCCCCCTGCTGGGCTCTGGCACCTCTGGGGAGCTGCTGCTCCTGGGGCTAGGGAAGCAGCTATCCCTTGGCCAGAGAACTTGCTCCGGGTGGAGCCCAAAGCATCCATGTTTCCCACTCTCCAGTTGGTTCATTGGCTTGCCTTGACAGCGGGTGTAGCCCAGCCCTGGGCCTGCAGTCAGAGCCCCCCCCAGACCAGCGGGCAGAGCCCCCCCAGCCCTGGGCCAGTGGGCAGAGCCCCCTTAGACCAGCAGGGAGAGAGCTCAAAGGTGGGGCAGCAGTCCCGTAGGCCTCTGGCTCCTTAGGAGGAAGACCTTGTGCCCTCAGCAAGCGTTTGCCGAATGTTTCTAAGCTGACCAAGTACTTTTCTGTGGGCTGCCGATAGACAGGGGGATGACCTTCCTGTCCCTGGGTGTATTCAAGCGGAGGGGATTGTGTGGGTCAGCTGGCCCCCTGAGGTCCTTGCTCTGTGAGGATGGCCCCTCCCTTCAGGCCAGAAGAGGCTACCATGGGCCTGGGGGTATTGGAGCGCAGACTGGGCGTCCAGCGAGGCCTCACTGGGAGCCATGAGCCCTGGCCAAGCGGGGCCGCGGTGAGTTTTCAGCTGGTCTGTGTGTCCCCTGGTGTGAGGAAGGCAGGCAGCTTCCTGGAGGGCCTCCCTGCATTTCTGTGGCCTTGCCTGGTTCCAGCCGGTGTTGGGTTACAGGGAAGACATTCCCCAGGAGGGGGGCAAGGGGGAGATGGTCCTCAGGCGTGGAGAAGGCCAGGGGGCAGGCCAGGGGCTTGGCTCTCTGGGCGCAAAAGGGGCCATGTGGGGATCAGAGCAGCATTGACGGGGTGACACCAAGGCTGCAGGACTTGTCCCACATGTGGTCTGGGATCTGCTGCCCGAGATTTCCAGGCATTAGACTGGGAGACAAAAGGAAATTATTGGGTTTAATTTGGGGAGAGCTCCCCGCCCCAACCCTGCTGTTCTGAGGCCCGGGAGCCATCGGCTGGGGCAGCTGCCTTGGGAACAGACAGAGTGGTGGGGCACTGGAGGGGGGAGATGAACTAGTGGTGGGGACCTGGGGGCGGTGGATGGACCCCAGCAGCACCTGAGCCAGATGCTAGCCCTCCCTGGTGTGTTCATGCACATATTCAGAGCCATCTCAGGCCTGGGTATCAGTGCAATCATGGGCAGTGCCCAGGGCCAGGCAGGGCCCCAGGGTGGTGGCCCCTGAGTGAGAGGGCCCAGAGTTCAGCTTTCTACCTCTGTGGTCTTGGGCAAGTCACTTAGTGTCTGGGCCTCAGTTTCTCTGTTTGTAAAACTGAGAAGCCTGGCCTAGAGTCCTTTGATTTTGTCTGGGAGAAGGGCAGTCAGAGGTCAAGTCTGGCCTGGGAGCATGGGGGTGGGGCTGCCAGAATGGCCTGGGGTCATCTTCCTACCCCCGACTTTGGTTGTGGTGTTTGTAACCACCCGGTGACTGAAGCTTCTTCTGGCTCTTTGTGTGCTGTGGTGACCTTTAGCCACATGCTGCCCTTTTGCACTCCAGCCCACCCCTTGGCCTCTGGCTTCGGCCCCTTGGGCTGTCCCCCTTCTGTAACTGAGGGAGGGCCATCTCTTTCTTCTTTCCTGTCTGCAGTGGCCAGCCTAGGGCCTGGAGAGAAGGGGGGCCATGCTCCTTGATACTCCCTGCCAATCTCTGCCATCCAGGAAGGACTGTGAAGCGCCCCCCCCCCATTTAGGGTTAGGGTTGACCTGAAGTTAACGCCAGCCTGGAGAGGTCTGGGGAATCCCTGAGGGAGGGCAGGCCGGCTGCCTGGCAAGAACTGGGGTGAGAGACTACAGGGCCAAGTAGCCTAGCCAGGTCTGGGCAGTACACAGGGAGGGCCCTTGAGCCCAGAGGTGCAGCAGCTAAGGGCCAGGGGCCAGGGCAGCTGGGCCTTCTCTCTCTGGGGGACATTGCAGAGTGGCTGGCCCAGAATGGAAGGGCTGGGCTCTCCTTGGAGCTGCACAGCCAGTCTTGGGGGATGGGAGTGCTGGCCTTTCAGCGAAGTCCCTTCTCCCTCCTGGTCCTCCCTGCTGGCGCCCCTCCCGACGCAGGCCCCTCCATCCCAGCTGCTTCCCATGGTCGGCTCTCCCTGCACACTCTGAGAAGGCTAGCTCTGCCCTCGGGGCCAAGCAGAGCAGCCCCCCAGTCCTCCTTTCCTGGACGGCCCCCCTTAGATGCTAGGTGGGGATGGCCTCTTTTTCTTCCCAGCCCCTTTGCCAGAGGATGTGCCCTTCCTTCTGGGGGATCCCTGCGGTGAGATGCGCTCTGGGGCGGGCTGGCAGCACAGAAGGTTGGCAATACTTCTGTGCTGCCCTTTTCTGGGGGCCTTCTCCTGCATCCTCCATGGCTGGAGTTGGGGGGCTGAGGAGGCTGGCCCAGCCAGGCAGGCCCTCAGCACAGGCATGTTTGCCTTTGTGTCCAGCAGCCCAGCTCAAGGGCAGCTCAGTGCTCTTTGGGGAGGTGGGGGGGAGTGGAGGGACAGAAGTGGCCTCAGGCTGCCGTAATCCTCCAGGCTGGGGCCTCTTGCCTTCCTGGCCCAGGGGCTCGACCAAGGAAGGTCTGCAGAAAGCAGGGGCTGGAAGCCAGCGTACTGGGGCTCCCTGACCAGGCAGGGTCTGCTGGCCCTTGGCTGGAGCCTGGGCACTCAGCTCTTGGCTGAGTGATTCCTCTCGTGCTCATGATACTTCAGGGCCCTTTGTACCCAGACCTTGAGTGGTCACCTGTGGTACTGGTTGAACCCCTCTGCCTGAAGCCCTGCCCCCTCTTCCCCTCCCCCCCCCATTGGAACTGTGCACAGACAGCTGCTGAAGGGTCGCTGGACTGGACCCACCCAGAGAGCTGCAGAAGGCAGCCTCCCTCCCTTCTTCTGTCTGCTAGGGGTGGGGCAAGGTGTGGGAGTCACTCCCCGCCCTTGATCCCCTTTGGGAAAACTGAGGAACTCCTGGCTCTGCTCCTGGTGGGGGGTTGGACTTAGGGGGTGTGAGAGGGCGCTGTGGAAATTGTTCTGACTGAGGGCTGATCTCTGCCTCTCGTGGAGGGGGTCACTGCTCATCTTGGGGGGGCCGGAGGCCTCTGTGTCTCATGGAGGAGGTCATTGCTCATCTTGGGGGGGCTGGAGTCAAGATGATTCTCCACTGAACTCTTTTCAGGGAGGGCACTTTGCTGCTATGGGCCTCTGTTTTGTTACCTGTAGAGTGGGGCTGCTGGACCTCCCAGAACAGCTGAGGAAGGACTCAGTGCTTGGGTCCTTCCCTCTCCTTCTCTGCCCTCAGTTTCCTCTGCCTTCCTTGCTTCCCTCCCCGGCACTGGTCCTAGCTCTGTACCTGTTACTCCCTGCGGAGCTTTTTGGGGCATAGACTTTTGTTTTGAATTTTCCTTTGTATTTCCAAGGGCACATAGGCAGCTTTAAAAAACCATTTACTTGATTCAGTCGCAGAGCCCCACGGCTCCCTCGGCCTCTGCTTCCCGGTTACTTGTATATCTGGGTCTGGGCAGGTACCCAGAGAGGCTGCCTGGGAGGGGTGTGGGGCATCCTGTGTCTCAGGCTCTCACTTTTCCCCTTTCTCTGAAGGGCTTATGGCCGTGGAGGGTGGGGTAGGGTTGGGGCTCAAACTCCAACCTGGACCCAGAGTCTTCAGGAAAGCTGGCAGCCCTTCCAGTGAGTACTGAGCAGCTCTCCGGCTGCTCTGCCCCCTGCCCTGGGCCCTGGGGCTGCCTTGCACCCGGCGATGCCCACTTGATGCCTGGGTCCTAGTCGTCCATCCCTAGCCATAGTTCTGTGATGAATGTCAGGAGGTACCACTCCCCTGGGCCTGCTGCAGCTCGGCTCCCAGACTGCCCAGAAAGGCAGAAATTGGGAGTTCTTTCTGAGCAGGGAAAGGGTGAGTCAGAGATGGCACACAGGGTGGGAGCTGCTGCTGGGGCTGCTAGAAGGGAGTGATCGGCAGAGCTGAAATCATCCCAGAGGGAAACAAAGGCATGCCAGTGAGTGAGCTGGGCCTCTGGTAGGGACAAAATTGGAGAGGGGAGGTAGCCAGAGGTCTGACTGGGGGTGGGGCCCTGGAGACTGGGGGGAGGGGATAGGGAGAGCTGGGTCAGGGACCTGGGGAATGAGGGTTCATTATCTTGTTAGGGGGGTCTGAGTGACAGGGAAGCCCCTCACTGGCCCTGAACAGATGGCCTTTGGGGTTCCCCTGAGAGGGCTAAGAGGAAAGGTCTTGGGTGTGGCTGGGGTGGGGATGGACTCAAGTGTGGGGAGGACTTGGTCGGTTGGGGGGGTCCTCAAGGGAAGTGTGGAGCCAGAGAAGACCCCAAGGGCTCTGTATGTGGGGGGACGGACAGCCTTTTCTCGTGTCCCAGAGGCCTGGCTTCCTCCCCTGCACCCCCCTTGGTCTCTGGTCTTGTCTCAGAGCTGAGGGGAAGGGGCCCCAGCTTAGGGTGACCAGCCTGAGGGGAAGTAACGAGTTACACTGAGCTCCCAGAAAAGGCGGAGTAGTGGCTGACCCCGGCCGGCCAAGGAATGTGTGTGTGGGGAGCCATGGGGCCCTCCCTTATCTCCCTCTCCTCCTGCCCTCCTCCAATCCCGCTCGCCCCCACTTTCTCGTCCTCCTTTCTCCATCCCAGAACCCTTGGGGATGCTGCCCGGCCGGGATTCTCGGCCTGTAGATGGGCCGGACCGGACCAGACCGAACTGGTTAGGGGATCGGTCAGGTTCTTTCTCAGCCCTTTCCGGAACCTTGGGCCCCGCCCCCAGGGGACCTGTGGCATTCTGCTAAGCGGAGCATTCGCGGGTAGCCCATTCAAATCCACTGGGCGGGCGCGCGCGTGTGTGTGTGTGTGTGTGTGTGTGTGTGTGTGTGTGTGTGTATGTGTGTATGTGTGTGTGTGTGTGGAGGGGGGCATGGGCCTGCCTTCAGCTGCGAGCGGAGCCAGATGTGCTTAACTAAAATACCCTAAAGGAAGAGGGGGTGGGGGTGGGTGCGGATGCGGATGCGAGATGTGCCTGACTCTGACGTGTGTGTGGTGTGTGCGTGTGTGTGTGGTGAGTAGTGCGCATACGTGAAATATGTGTGCCTGCGTGTGTGGCGAGTGTTTCATGAAGTGTGGGTGTGTGACGTGTGTGCACACGTGAGGTGTATGTCTATGTCTATGTATGTGTGATGTGGTACGTGAGTGTGCGTGTGCCGTGATGGGGGGCTTACTTTCCGGACCGAGCTCTGGCCCATCCTGCGTAGATGTAAATTGTTAGGGAGGGTTGCTGCTAACAGCTGCCCCTCTGGTGCCGGGGCCCCTCCTCCCCCGCCCCTCCCCCACTGCTCTCCAACCCTGCTCCGCCCTCTGTCCAGCGGATCTGGCTGAATCATCTCCCCCGCCCCACAGCTAAGAAGCCCAAACAGCCTTCCCTCTCGCCCTGGGCCCGGCCCAGCTCAGAGGGGCCCGTATGATACGGAGAAGGGACAAGGGCGTGGGGGTGAAGAGAGAGGCCGGGCTCCAGGATGAACCCCGTCTACTCCCTCCCCCCGACTTTCTGCTGACCCGCAGTTCTGCTTGAAGCCCAAACTTCCTGGTGTGGTGGGAGTTGCTGGGGCTATTTTTAGCCGAAGGAATGTTGTTTTTGCTAGGCCTCATCTCCCTGCTAGGAAGGGGTGGGCTCTCTGGCCCCCCTCGACTCCAGCCTCCCCTCCTGGAAGGCGGGGCCGTGGAGGAGCATCTCCCCCAGCGCCGACTCCCCGCTCCTTCCTGGAAGGCGGGGCCGCAGGGAGGGGACATTTCCCCTAACTCCCGTTCCCCGCCGCGTCTAAAAGGGGCGGCCCAAGGGTGGGAGAAGAAAGGAACAAGCGTTTGTAGTGTCCACTGTTTGCCAGTCTCTTTACAAGTGTTATCTCATTTGGAAAATGAACAGAGATGAAATGTCCTGGATCACCCGGGTAGGAAACACCTGAGCCTGGAGTTGAACTCGGGTCTTCTTGACTCCAGCTCCACAGGCACTACCCACTGCCCTGAGAGGGCCAAGGGCCAAGGGCTGGTCAGCAACTGCCTGGCTGGCTGGGTGAGGGGAGGGCTAGGGCACGGGCTTGAACCCCGTTTCTTCTGATCCAGAGTCCTGACTCTGCGCACGTCATTCCCCAATCCCCTTCCCTCCCTACCTCATGCTCTCCCCTCTTCGGGTTCAGAGTCAGCCCCCAGCCCAGAAATTATCTCCCACTTGTAACCAGCGGGATTCAAGGCCAAGTTCTTGGAAGTGGAGGGGTGGGGAGTGGGGAGGTCACTTGGGTGGGTGAGCTTTCAACTGAAGTGGGATTCCAGGGAGCCTCAGGCTGTCTTCAGGCCACCCCAACCTGCTGGATTAGCGGAAGGGGCTGAGCAGGGAGCCCCTGGAGGTCTCTCCAGCCGCCTGACTGCAGGGTGACCACATCTAGCTGGGAGAGAAGGTTCCCAAAGCGGAGGATGACCTTGACTGGCTAGAAACTTGGGCCAACCAGATGTTTCTGCTATTGGATTAAAAAACATCTGAGCTCCGGAAAGCCCAGAGTTAGGAAGGCTTGTGTAGAAAAGGCTTCATCTGAGAAAGACCTGGGGCAGAGCAGCTCCACAGGGTGGCACTTTCCATCATGGCTCATGGGCAGAAGAGCAAGGGTACCTTTAGTGGTGCTGCCTGGATCCTAGCAGCTTGGCCAACCAGCCCTGGGGAGTGGGAGAGGTGTGGCGGGCGTTCTCTGCTTCTCCCAAGGCCTGACCACCTGACCCATTGCCCCCGTTGTCCATCCTGCTGCCTGTGGAGAGCCAGCTGTCTACAGGCAAGGCAGATGAGCAATGTGGCAGGCCCCCCAGAGAGTCCCAGGTGCGTGGCATGCAGCCTAAAGGTGGAGGATCGCATCCCACCTGGGCTGCTTCCTGGGTGACCTGGGACATGGCCCTGCTTAGACCAGGAGGTGAAGGGTCTGGGACAGATGGACTCTCATTGCCCGAGGCTGCCTGATGTGTGCACAGAGCTGCTGGGAGCACTTAGGGAGGTCGCTGGGTTTCTCTTTAGCCACATCTTGCTAAGGCTGCTCATGTCAACTGGCATTTATTGTGCTGGACGAATCTGGGGCACCCCCATCTTGTATGTGAGGCCACCAGAAAAGCTAATGTGCACTCAAGACACTGTGTGGGTCTGAATCCACTCAAAACCGTAGCTCCTGAGTCCCCTTCAGTGTGTCAGCCAGAGGAAATGGTGAGTTCCCAACAAAGGCATTCAATGAGATAGCATGCTCAGACAGTCAGCAGGAGAGCATTCTCCCTGGGTCACCTGGGCCCTGCTGTACCACAAACACTCAGCATCAGTGGGGAGAATATCTATGCCTCAGAAATGTGCATGGAGTAGCACATGCCTGGGATGTTCAGGGTTGGGGCCGTGTGTGAAAGACAGTCCTCCAGGGCCAGAGCTGCCCACCCCTTTGACCCGCAGGGCCATCGATGTTTTCTGGCCATAGGTAGGATGCTGGCTGCTTTGCTGGTTTTCTGGTCATGCTGGGACCCTCCCCTGGGCTCAGGGCTGTGAAGGCTCTTTGTGCCAACTCAGGGCGTCAAGACCACCTGTTCTCTGCCCAGTTTGGGGGCAGGGCGGAGAAGCCCAAGCAGATAGCTCTTTGAATCTGTGGCAGAGGTTATCAGCCATTCCCGACTCCTAAAGCCAGCCATATGTTCCAGGCTAGGTGGCTCAGTGGATAGAGCGCAGCGCTTGACCTCAGGAAGATCAGAGTTCAAATGAGTCTGGCTTCGGACACCAGCTGTCTGACCCACTGCTTCTGTCTGCCTCAGTTAACTTAGCTGTAAGATGGAGATGATAATAGCACCTACCTTCTAGCCTCAAGGCTCCAATAATTGCAGGTCCTAAATGTGTGCTGGCAGCAGCCCCAGCACTGTTCCAAGCCCAGCTCTGCCTTAGGGTTAGAAAGGCCCCTTCATTCATTCCCACCAATTCCTTCATTCCCTTGAGACTGTTCCTGGGGACTCTGTGTGGAGGAAGCATGCTGGTGCCCATTTCCCAACACTCAGGGTCTCAGTGGTTGGGGGGCAGGGTGAGAGGGCAGCGGGCACCCCAAAGCCACTGGCTTAGTAAAGATTTCTGCTGTGGTTAGAGCCAGGCTCCTTCGAGGCCCTTGATGGGGCTCTGTCATGGTGTGGGGGCAGGAACAGAGAAGGACGAACTCAGGGTGGGAGCGTAGTATGCCCCTTCCCCCAGGCAGTCCAGGAGCCACACCATCTGCTGTGTGTGCCAAGCTTCCTCACCCTCTGCTTCCTGCTGCCCAGGATGTTCTCCTGACTTCTAGCACCATCAAGGCTCCCCCCCCCCCCGGGCTGGCTGACTTGCCCAAGGTTCCAAAGGTATCTGTAATACCTTTATATACATAATCTATAGTAATACACATGGAGATGCAGTACTCCACAACGCATAGTGTAAGAGCAGACCAGTCCTGGGCCTTTAGCCCCCACCCCTGCCCCACAGTGCTTTTTCTGCTGTGCGCCCCTTCCAAGTCCTGTTCCCCCGCTGCCCATGCTGTGGTCCTCTCCCTCCTCATTGAGCTGCCAGCACCTGGGAGCCCTTTGGCATGCTTGGTACTTGGCACTGGGGACCAGGGATTTAGTTATTTTGATGGAGCTGAATGGAGCTGATGGGGAGAGGGGAAGCCAATGGGGTTGTGGTCTGTGCCTCAGAAAGCAGGTCAGGAAACCTCAGCTCTGCTGTTCACTCCTTGCATTGTGTGACCTTGGGCAAATCCCTTCCCCTCTCTGCCTCAGTTTCCCCACCTGCATATAGCAATAGCTTACATTCACACATTATTGCCTCATTTGATCCTTACAACAGCACTGTGTGGTGGGTGCTGTTATCATCCCCATTTTACAGATGAGGAGAGTGAGGCCAAGAGAGGCAGAGTGAGGTAGGAAGTGCTAAAGGAGGCATTTGAAGCCTGGTCTTCCCGACTTAGGCATAGGCCCTGTCTCCACTGCCCAGGGAGGGGAGATCCCCCTGGAGATCTCTGCTGCTGCTCACTGATGGGGTGAAGGCTCCGGGTTAGAGCCAATGAGGCTGGTGCCTACTACACTATTGATTGCCAGCCTCATTGCTCATTAACAGCTTCAAATGCAGTTTAATTAGTACCGAAGCCATTAGGTATCCCTTAGGGAGCCAGGGGCTTGGCGAGCAGTTCCATCCTGAGCCGGGTACCCTCCAGGGTGGGTTCTGGGGGCCAGAACTTTAGGGGTGGTGCCTGAGCCTAGGGAAGGGGGAATGGGTGTGTCCTGAATAGGGGCAGGTGGGGGTGGGAAGGGCCTCTGCCCTTTCTCTCCTGCACCTTGGCTCTCTCTCTCTGGGTCTTCTTGCTCTGTCTTGCCTAGACACCAGGCTCTCCTTGACCCTCTTTAAAAAGAGAGGGCCCCTTAGATTGGCTGGGGTTTATGGAAGCATGCTCAGGGCAGCTCCTTGCCGTGGGGTGAGGGGTGTCCTCGCATGTAAGGGTGGGGCACCCAAAGATCGCCCTCAGCCTCCCTGGAGGACAAATCATCCACTGCCCCCTCCACAAAGGTCTACCAGGGATTGAACTCATCCCACCCAGTGCTGGGCGGTGGGGGTGGGGGACAAGCATCTCCTCCCTTTCTCTAGGCCCAGCCCCAGGAGATGGCTGTCCTGGGCACAGACTGGGCTCAGACTCGATTCCTCTTGCTGATCTGGCCTAAATCTCCAAGTCGGGAGCAATGCCACCCCCCCCCCAACACTCCCAGCACACACAGTAGCTCTGTTCTCCCCTCTCTTTGTGGCTGAGGTGGGGGTGGGGCCAGAGGATCCTGCCAAGTCCTGCCTGTGTCCTGCCCTCGGTCCTGTCTGCCCTGCGGAGGCCTAACCGTGGGGAGAGCAAAGAAAGATGAAAGGCGAGTGGGAGAAATTGGTACCTGGGATTTCCTGGGCGATGAACCAGCCGTCCAGCAGCTCTGTTTAGACATGCTTCGGGTGATAATGAGGCTAGAGGGAGGCAGTGGAAACCCAGCAGGCAGGCCCTTTTGGTACGTGTGAACACAGCATGTGAGCACACACACACACACAATACACAACATGGACACACACAGTCAGTCTGTCCACAGAAAGCCTCCACCAGGTCCCTTCCGCCTAAGAGTGTGTGTGTGTGTGCTCTCCCCACCCCCCCACCACCGCGAGGTCTTTGTGATCTGTGCTCTGTGGTCTGAAGGCTGACCCTGGAGGACCACCGGACCAGAGCCCAAAGGGAGATTGGTGACCCTCTGCTCCAGCCCTGTGCCTCTGTCTCCATCTCTGCCTCATACATACATACATACATACATACATACAACATCGCTGTATCTACAGAAGTACGTATACTGAGACTGTGGCTCTGTGGGGAAGGAGCTTCCCCAAGGTCACCACACAGGCTGTGTCGGGATTTGAATCTGGGTTTCTCCAGCATGACAGGACAGGAGACCCCGTGACTGAGGATAGGGCTGTGGCCTGCTCCCGTCCTTCGGCCAAGGCTATCCTGCGTCTTTGGGCTCACGCTCATCCCTCTGGCCGCCTGGGCCCTCCCGGGGTGACCCTTCCCTCCTTCTCGTCTCTGTAGTTGGCCCTCTGCCTCAGTCTCCACCTATGGGGTCCCGCTCACCGCCTCCCTGCCCAGCGTCAGAACGGCTTCTGGCTTGGCTCTTCTTTTATGGGGAGGTGGCATTGCGGTTTACCAAGTTCCACTGTTTGGGTCAGCTCAAACATTTATTGAGTACCTACTGGTGCTGGGCCCTGGGAGTGGTGTGAAGACAGAAGTGATGAGCAGCCAGTGTTCTCCTGGGGCTGCAGCCCACGCCCAGGGAGCCATGAGATGAGATAGGGGTGCTGGGTGTGAGGTGAGATCAGCCAGGGGTGGGGAAATGGAACCAAAGCTGAAGAAGTCATGGGACTCCCCAGCTTCCTGCGTGCTATGGCCCCTCCCCCACAGCTCAGGAGGAGCCTGCCTTGTTGGGGGGGGAGGGGATGACTGATCCCTGGCAGCCCAGGCTCCTGGGGTGTGCTAAGGTGGCTTCTGCATGGGTTCCATGCCCTTTCCTGGCCCTAGCCCCCACGGCACGGCCTCTGCTTCCTGCTCTGGCCCATGGGCTCCCTCCTGTGTGTGACCCAGGGCCTAGCCGTCCATACCCCTGGGCCCCCCTTCTCTGCCAGCCAGTTCCCTTCCATGTTCCAGAGCCTCCTTCCCTAGCTCAGAGTAGGACAGGAAATATGCAGAATGACCCCTGACGTCCAGTTGGCTCCTTCCTGCAGGGCTCTCTGCTTCCTCCTTCGGCCCAGGCAGCTGAGCCTTCGGGACCTTCCTGAGCTGACCTTCCTTCGAGCCTGAGAACAGGTAGGATACTGGTGGGGGGAGGCTGGGCCCCAGGGCTCTGTTTTGGGGGGACAGCCTCTTCCCTGGAGGGTTCACCCCCAGCCCACATACTTGGCCTGTGAGAGCGCCTGCTGGCCCTGGCCCCACCCTGCTGTGACGGGAGAGCGTGGCTCTCTCCACAGTGTTCAGTCTGGACCAGCTCTGCCGTCTCCTGAGCTCCCACTGGGAGACAGAGTCCAGGGGCCCTTCTGGGCAGCAGCAGCGGGGGTAGGGAGGAGGCATCTGGAGCCTTCAGGATAATGCCCTGAGCCTCCAGGTTGACTTCGGACAAGGTGATGGGGGTCTGCTGTGCTTGAGGGAGAGAGAGAGCTTCTGTGCTCTGGGGTAAATCTCATCCCTTTGGTGAACCTGTGCTTCCTTGTCTGAAATGGGCACAAGGTCGTTTGGAGGGTCATAGGAGGGGAAGGGAGCTGGCTCTGAGAAAACAGATGAGTAGGGCTGAGAGGAGAGTCTGGGGCCCTCCTTCCTTCTGTTCCCCTTGCCCTGGATAGAGAGCCCTCATGCAGACCCCGGCTCCACTGCCTTTCTCCTAGGCTGATTCAACTTGGTCTGGAGCCCTGGGGAGGGTTCAGCAGGTGAGGAAGGGCAGCTCAGTGTGTGTGTGTGTGTGTTTGTGTGTGTGTGCATGTGCTTGCCTGGTTCGAGGGTCCCTGCATCCAGCTGTTATCAGCAGGGCAGGTCTCAGCCTCTGCCTGTCCCTTCACTGAGGCTCTTGACTGAGGACCCAGCCTGGGGGGAGGGAAGGCTGTGGGAAGGCTGCCTCCCAGCACAGGCTCCGGCCCAGGCGAGTCTGTTTGACACTCAGCTTCCTGTGGGAGCTGCCCCCTCTCTGGGCCTGCCCCTTTGCACCGGGCCCTGGGGTTCCTCTGGGGTGCTGCGTTGTCAGCAGCAGGGGACGTTTCAAGAACTGGCTGAGTCTTGATTAACATCCAGATGCCAGGCAGACGATTCCCCAGCTTGTCTGCCCCCGTTAGTCGTGCTTTGCTGCTTCCTCATTCTGGGGGCTATCCAGGGCTCTGTGAGAACCATCAGGCACCCGTGGTACACCTGACCGGCCCCTTCTCTGACCACGATCGCCCAGGACGCCTGCCTCATCCTCGTTTGTCAGAGACAGAAGCAGGCGATGAGAGATACTCATACCCACACAGACACGGTCAGAGGCGCAGAGAGACACGGACGAGGAGACCCTCGGCAGACTCCCTGGCGAAAGGACAGAAAAGTCACCGTCTCGGTCTCCTGCCTCCCTCAGCCCCCAGACCCTGTTACTTGGCCAGCCCCTGATTAGAGAGCATTCGCCCACTGGGGATGCTGGCTCCGCCTTCTCAGGGGCAGGCAGTCCTATCCCCAAATGTAAGCCCCGGGCTTTAGAGCCCCTCTCCAGCATACGTCCCTCTGGACTTGTTTGGCCACTGGCTGGCCTCTCTGCTTCTGTTTGGGTCACACATCCCCTTGACCGGTGAGGGTGGGGGTGAGAGGTGAGTGTTGGCGATGCCCCCGACCTCACCCCAGCCACACTGAGGGTCTGCCCTCATTCCTGGGGGATGAATAAAGGCAAGTGGAGAGACAGAGGTGGAGAGATAGGGAACCCGAGAGAAGCCAAGACAGGCAGGCACAGGGAAAGATGCAGGCTGCGGGAGGTCTGCAGGCACACTTTACTTTGCATTGGGTTGTCAGACATCACAGAGAGTGTTGTGCAGGAATACAGTCAACTAAACCGACTGATTTACCCCAAATGGAAGGGAAGTTCCTTGGGCATAGGGGTAGCTTCATTGTTTATGCTTGCATCCCCCAGGGCCGAGCACACAGTAGGTGCTTGGGACACAGTAGGTGCTCATTCTCTGCTTGCTGATCGATAGGAATCCCAGTGCGCCCTGGTTACTGCGCTCTCTCTCTCTCTCTCTCTCTCTCTCTCTCTCTCTCTCCCTCTCTCTTTCGCTCTCTCTCTCTCTCTCTCTCTCTCTCTCTCTCTCTCTCTCTCTCTCTCTCTCTCTTCTGGCTTGGCAGTGGGGTTAAGTGACTTGCCTAGGGTCACACAGCTAGTAAGTGTTGTGTGTCTGAGGCTGGATTTGAACTCAGTTCCTCCTGAACCCAGTGCCAGTGCTCTATCCACTGTGCCACCTCACTGCCCCTCACTGTTGTCTCTTTGCCAGCATCCTCAACCCTTGCGGGCTCCTGGTCAGTGTGTTTTCTGGCTGTATTTCCATCCTTCTCCTCCTGGCCTCTCCTACCTTTCACATTGACCAATACCCTGGCTCCCTGGTTCCCTGGCTCCTCTGGTCAGATGAGATCTCCCACCACTCTTTGCAATGACCAACGGTGCCTCTACAAGCACCTTTGAAGGGACTTCATCCCTACTGTCACCCCTCCCAATTTCCAGGTATGTTCCTAATAATCCCATTATTGGGTAAAAGGGCTTGATTATTTTCATGACTTCCTACAGAGGCAGGAGAGGACATGAATGTTCTCCGAGGCTACCCCTCTGTCCTGTGAAGGCTTAAGCTGGGAAGAGGACAGTTCTGAAGGTCTGGGGTGGGGGGAGAAGACAAGTCAAGCTGGAGACACTGCCCTCCTTCTGTCAGGTAGCCAGAGGGCCCGGTACTCTGAGAGAGCCCCAGAGCAGAGCCTGGTTGCCTGGACAGGTAAGGGCATGGCTGGGGCTCCTGGCTTTCAATGCGCCTCAGCTCTCTGTGGCTCGATAACTTAGGAAAGTGGACTTGGAGGTGGCAAGACCTCTTGCTGGAACCTCTTGGACACCTTGTGACCCTGGGCAAGTCACCTTACCTTTCTGAGTCTCAGCTTCCTCGTCCCGATCCCCCACATGTGCCTTCCATCAGGACAGTAAGGTCAGCTTCCTTGGCAGGCTGAGGGTCTGTGGCTGTGTTGGCGTGTCTCTGGGTGGCATAGAGCTTAGCAAGCTCTGCCAGGAGGGTGGAGAGGAGGCGGCCGCCCTCCCTGGCACCGCCGTGAAAACCAGCCGCATGGAGCCACGCCATCATCAAGTTTGAGCTGTCTTCGGCCCAGGGAGCCTCCAGCAGGCTGCTCCCTTGTTTAGAGCTTCTCTTCTCCTCCCACCTTCTGGTTCCCCCCAGGGCTCCTCTGCTGCCCCCCCCATCTGGTCCCTGGGGTCTCATCCCTCAGGGATCCCAGAGGGGGGGCATCCACCCAACAGAAGATGGCTGGCTGACTGAAGATGTTCATCAGCGGGCCACAGCCTCGCCTCCCTTTCTGCCTCAGGAGCAAGGTGCTGAGTTTGAGACCCCCAAGGATGTATGTGTGTGGGGGGCGGCCACAAAGGACACGACCAGATCACAGGCCCAGGGTGAGCCAATTCTCCTCATCCCATCCTCCTCAGCCTGGCAGGAAGAAGAACCGTCTGGATGTGAGGTGCAGGACTCCCCCCATTCTCCAGCGTGGAGCGTCTAGGCTGACCCCTCCCCCACTGCCACAGGGTCACCTAGGTGCAGACCAGGGCCAGCCCTCAGGGCTCCATCAGGTGCACCTACCTGGTTTCCCATGCAGCTATCCCAAGTCGAGGCAACTTCAAAGCGTGTGAATGCCTTCCCCCCCCCCCCCCAGGGGCCGATGCAGGGGAAGAAGAGGGTCGGAGCAGCAGAGAGGCAGGCGAGCCAACCTGCACCTGCAGAGGGGAAGGGCCCACAAGGACCCCTGACCCCTGGAGCTAAGAAAACTGGAACAGATGTGTGGGGCTGTTCCTGAGGAGGAGAGAGCTGGGTGCTCTGAGAAGGAGGTGGGCGTGGGCGCTGGTCTCCCTGCCCCACCCCAAGGATAAAGTGAAGATAACCACAGACTATGGACTGAGATGACGACCACCTACAGAGAGACTGACTGACCCACTTCTGGCTCAGGAAGAAGAGAAGGGCGGCAGCCACCCCGCAGGGGGAACTGAGGCAGCTCTTAGGCAATCTGATGACCAAGAGAACTGTTGTCTTCCTGGGGCATGGCCCCTGGCGGCTTCCCGAGGTTTATCAAACCCGATGGTTGACCAGGACAAAGATGATTCGGCCAGAGGGAACCTCAGATTCTTGGCAGAGAAAGAGTCTGCGGCTGGAGGGGGCTAGGGGCCAGCAGGGGTTTGAAGGCCGAGGAGGCTGAAGAGAGGGCTCCTTTGGGATGTGAACAGCGGGTTAAGGAGAGGAGATGCTGCCTGGGAGTGGGATTTGCTGGCTTGGAATAGAATGCACCTGACAAAGGCTGCTAAAAATGCATTTTCCAGGTGTCCTGCAAAGTAAATCAAAAGGACTTGGAACAGGACAGTCTGGGGGTGGGGGTGGAGCCAACTGCCTCCCCGTATGCATCAAGCTTGGTGGAAGGAGAGAAGCTGCAGTGAACAGCCTGGGCCCTCCGGAAGTTCTTCAGAGACAAGACCCAAGAAAGGGACAACCAGCAGCACAGCCATGACCTCGGTGTCCTGACGCAAGGAAATGCCCAAAGCTTGGGCAGCAAGTAAGAGGAATTAGACAGCAGAGCCCCAGGAGGCAGGTTTGACCTCACTGAGGTTTGGTGGGATAAACCTCAAAGCTGCAAAGGGGGCTCATGCCCTAGGCAAAAGAAACAGCATAGGAGGGAGGAACAGAAACCATCTTGTCGTCAGAGAACGTCTACCGAAGACCAGATGGACAGAAGAAGGAAAATGGGTGGAACCATCAGAAGGTGGTGGAGCCAACAAGGGGAGATGGTCTTCTAGATCTTGATTCTCCAGAACAGGAACTAGTTGCTGGGCTAGAGCTTTGGGGTGGGGAAGGAAGTGTCATGCCATGTTCCTGTTGGAAAGGGAGGATGGTCGCAGGCTGACATGCACCCTTGAGTTTTGGGAAAGTAGACTCCAAAGGGTTTAGAGAAAGCATGAGGTGAAGAGAGCCCAAGAGGGACAGGAAATTGTCAAGAGTCAAATTCTAGTGAAAAAAGAGGGAGAGATAATTGTGGTGAGGAGGAGAGAGAGGATTTCTCGGGAGAGGTGGATGCGGCTGCCCCAGGAGCTCAGCCGCCACCTCAGATTTTTGAAGCACACATACAGAAGACGGAAACAAAGTTAACAGGGTGAATATAAATGCATGGCCCAGCCTGTAGAATAATGCCTGAGAAATGCTGGTGCACCGAATGAGCTGTGAAGAGCAGCAGTGTAAGGATGAGACCCAAAGAAGACAGAGGACTGCATGGTGGGGGGTGGGGGAATGGCACAGGGACACTGATGACAGCAGGGCTGCTCAGTTTTCTTTTTTCTTTTGCCAAGGAGAATGACTTTGAGACTAGTAGAACAGAATGAATGAGAGAAAAATTATTCGTTAAGTGGTTTATTTGGTACCTTCCACATGCTAGGCACTGTGGCCAGGGCCATTAAGGAGCTTACCATCTAATGAGGAGATCGTACAGGAAAGGAAGTGAGAAGGATGTCAGGGTAGGTGAGGGGATTAGGGGAGGTGCCCATCACGAGGCAGGAGGAAAAAGTCCAAAGGAGTGGTAAGAAACAAGATGGCGGACCTGTGCACCCTCAGATCAAGGCTCTGGGAGAAGCCAGCCTGGGCACCCTCCTTAGATGGAGACTTTGGGAGGGGGTAGCCTGGGCACCTTCAGATGGAAGCTCTGGGAAGAGCTAGCCTGGGCACCCTCCTTAGATGGAGACTTTGGGAGAGGGTAGCCTGGGCACCTTCAGATGGGAGTTCTGGGAGGGGTTAGCTTGGGCACCCTCAGATGGAAGCTGTGGGAAGAGCTAGCTTGGGCAACTTCCTTAGATGGAGACTTTGGGAGGGGTTAGCCTGGGCACCTTCAGATGAAGGCTCTGGGAGAAGCTAGCCTGGGTATCCTCAGATAGAGGGCTCTGGGAGGGGCTCTCAACTTCAATTTCCAATCAGAGGGAGGGAGCCAGGGGCAGAGGGTACTGAGGAGATGTGAGTATCAAGGCTAATGTTATTCTTGCTCTCAGGGAGCTTACATTCTATGCTAGATACAACATGCATGTATATATTCATATATGTATATATGTACAGAGTTTATCGCAGTGTCTGGTACATGCTAATTGCTTAAGAAATGCCTGGTGACTTATATAAACATATATAAAATTGAGACAAAGCACAGACCAGACATCGGTGGTGACGAGAAGACACTAACAGCAAACGTTCCCTTGTAAGGGACGTGGAAGGTGGAGGAAGAGGCTGTCCTGGCCCGAGGGGCTGGGCACCTTGAGCCAGAGAAGGGAACACATCTGGGCGACATGACCTTGTCACTGTCTGTCCCCATCTCTGTAGGGTGGCCCTGGGGAGGAAGCCTGTGGCTATTCTTTGCCTCTGTGTACATCCCCCCAGAGGGGCAGACCCAGGAAGGGAGGGAGCTACAGAGAGTCTGATTGAGGCTGGCTGTTAGGGAACCTTACTCAGACTGGGAGAGAGTAGAGGGGCTTGTCTGAGGAGGTGTTCGGCTGTCACTTCCAGGAGGCTTTCCAGAGGAGGCTGGACCCCCAGTCAGTGCTGTCAGAGCTCAGGCCCAATTGGACTGGCAGCTCTTGGCTCCTGGCACAGCAGGGAGGGGGGTCCCATGCCCTCAAAGTTACCATCAACTTTGTTGAAGCTCCTGGGAGACAGGAAGGAAGGGAAGCCACAGTGGCGCCACCCTGAGGCTAGAAGGCTTTTGGGGGGCCGTGCTGGAGAAGGCCAGAGGTGGGGGGTATGAAGGGTGGGGGAGAGAAAGGTGGAGCAGATTTAGGGCACTGGCTGACCTTCAGGGAGAGAACTTGGCGTCTGTGCCCTGCCTGGGACCCTGTCTGCCTACCTCTTCCCAAGCTAGCCTCAGCTGGGCCAGACCTTGACCTCTGCCTGCCTTGTTCGTCCACTGGAGAGCCTGGCTTGCTGCTTCTTCTAATCACCCATGTGAGCCTTCACTGTACACCAGCCTCCTCTCAGGGGTTAAGAGCAGTCATGGCAATGTCCTACCCCCACCAGGCCCTGCCTTGAGGAGATGGAGACCAGAGCTCCCTGGGGAAGTAGCCACTCCGGCCACACCTGAGCTGAAGGGGAGATGAATACTAAGGGGTAAAGGGGATAAATGGATAGAGAGAGGGAGACAAGGGGATTAGCAGATTTAGAACAGATGGATGGAGAGATGGACAGACAGACGCAGGGACAGATAGACAGGTGTGGAGCAGGCAGCCAGGCACACAGGGCCAGCCAGCCAGCTGCTGGGCTCAGGAACAGAGCCTGCCACAATGCCCACAGCCTGGCAGAATTCCCTGGGGATGCATTTGATGGGGCTCATGCATTCTTAGCATCCAGTAAATGGACTGGAGAGTCTGGGGTCTGCGTTTATTGCTGTCTGCCAGTCTCAGACCTGCCGGGCAGAACCCATGGACTAGGGAATGAAGGGAGGAAAAAGGACAGCCTGATCCAGCCAGCCCTATTCCTGAGCTACGGGGCCTAATGGATAAGTTTGCAGGGGACTAGGTGCTGCATTTGTCCTAGTCTGTGGTATGGTAGGGATCTGCGGCCAACGGCAGGCCTCAAGGGATAAGCCTTTATGGAGCACCTACTGTGTGCCCAGCTCTGTGAGAACTGCCTTTTGCAAACAGGATCTCCTATGAGGTTGGAGCTATTATCGTCCCCATTTTACAGATGAGGAAGCTGAGGCAGACAGTTTAAGTGACTTGTCCAGGGTCACACAGCTAGTAAGTGTCAGGCTGGATCTGAACTCAGGTCTTCCGTATTCCAGGCCCAGTACTCTACCCACTAGGCCATCCTAGGCCATCAGCTACCTCTAATTATGGGACAAAAATGGTATGAAAGACATCACCTGGAGATATGTGCCTGGAAAAGGAGCCCAGAGGCACAGAGAATGCAAGGGAGGGCAGAGAGATGCCTGGAGGGGTGGGGGGAAGGGTGTGGGGCTCACTCCACCGTGAGGCAGGGTTAGTGGGAGCCCAAGGGCAAGAGCTAAATAGTGAGAAGGTATGTGGATGCTGCCTGGGGAGTGCGCAGATCCCCAGAAGTGCCAATACGCTTGTGCTCAGGTTTGCACACCTAGGTGGCTGTGTGTCTGTCATGATCATGCATGCCTGGCCTTGCCACCGAGGTCTGGGTCTGGGGCTAGGGCTGTGCAAGCAGTGCTGGGGTGGTGGCAGCAGCAAATTGTTCCTCGTGTCTCTGTCCCATTTAATTTCCTCTCTACAAGCTCAGTAAAGGACATTCCCAAGGGGGCCGGCAGAGCATGAAGCTGCCCTTTTCCTTTCCCTTAGGCAGGTGAGCTCTCCTCCTGACAAACTCACACGCGCGCGCACACACACACACACACATGCACACACACCCCAAACATACAGATACACACACGCACACATGTATTCAATATAACAACACACTCAAACACATGTATACAATACACACATGCACACACAGACACACGCCCACACAATACAACATACACATATAAATGTACACACATGCACACACATGCATACAGTGCACCACATGCGTACATGTGCATACATACAACACACATCCATACACATACAACATACACACACATACAGTATAACAACACACAAACACATGTATGCAATATATACATGCACACACATACATCCATACCTACAATATACAATGCATACACATGTATATGCACATGTATACAGTGTGCCAACATGCATGTATATGCATGCATATAATACATACATACAATATACATATGCACATATACGTGTGTGCATACATATGCAATATATGCCCATACACACGTCTACACATGCACGCATACACATCCACCTGTCCACAACCACACGCACACACATGCAAATTCTCCCCAAAACACTGCCTTGCACATACCCACAGATGGCCACCAATATGAACTTCAACCAGCTGCCCTCAGTGACACGCTCAACAACAGCCGGGGGGTCCTGTTCCCAGCTTATATGGGGGGAGGCAGCCCCTTTGCCCTTCCCCTACCCCTGAATGCAGCCAGCTGGCATCAGCCTCCACGGCAAATGGAATTTTCTTGGTGTTCAGTCATTTCAGTTGTGTCTGAGTCTCTGTGACCCCATTTGGGGTTTTCTTGGCAAAGATACTGGATCGGTTTGCCGTTTCCTTCTCCAGCGCATTTTACAGATGAGGAAACTGAGGCAAACAGGGTGAAGTGACTTGCCCAGGGGTCACACAGTTAGTCAGACTCAGGAAGATGAGTCTTCCTGACTCTGTGAGCTGAGGTACCTTAGAGTTCATCTTAACCAATTTCCCTTATTTTACTGAAGGGGGAAACTGAGGCCTACCCAGAGAAGGGAAAGGGCCTGCCCAAGATCACACAGTGATTTGGTGGCTGACATGGGACTAGAAGGCAGGCCTCCCTGCGCCTGGCCCTGGGATGTTCAGAGCTACCCTCCTGGCTTTGGGGATGTGGCCGAGGCTGGGAGTTACCCACACTTCTGCTCTGGGGGCTGTGGCGGGCATGGCCTGCCAGAGCAGCCCTGCTCACCTTAGGGAGAATGGAGGAGGGGGAAGGGGGGCAAGAAGAGGAGGAGCCCCAGCTGACGGGCTGTGGGGGAAGGCGCTTTGGGTGGAGTTCTCACCGGGGCCGACAGGCGTCAGCAGAGGGTCAGGATCTGCGTGGGCTGCTGTTTTGGTTACCACCAGTGTCCTAGCTCGGAGAGGTAGGAGCAGGAGGGAGTCAGCCTCACCTGCCTGCCTGCCTTGCAGCCCCACGGAGCTGACCGCCCCTACCCTGGGCCAACCGGGGGTGGGGGGCGCCTTTCTAGCAGGATTCCTTGTGGGGCAGAGAGAGCCCTGCTGGACCTCCTGGCAGGCTGCTGGGGAGGATCATGTGTGTGTGTGCGCGTGTTTGTGTGTGTGTGTGTGTGAGTGTGTGTATGTGTGCGTGCGCATGTGGTGTATGAGTGTGTGTGCGTGAGTGTGCGCGTGTGTGTATGAGAGTGTATGTGTGCGTGCGCATGTGGTGTGTGCGTGTGCGCATGTGGTGTGTGCGTGTGAGCGTGTGGTGTGTGCGTGTGAGCGTGTGTAAGAGTGTATGTGGTGCATGTGTGTATGCGCGCGCGTGCATGTGTGTAGTGTGTGCATGTATAGGGTGTGTGCATGCATGTGTGTGTATGTGAGTATACGAGTACGTGTGAATGTGTGTGTGAGTGTATGTATGTGTGTGCACGTGTGGTATGTGAGTGTGCATGTATGTGTTTGTGCACACGTGGCGCATGCATATACATGTGTGTACATGTGTGTGCATATGGGGGTGTGTTTGTGTGTGCATGGATGGGGGAGCAGGGTCTTTGTGAGTCCTGTTGGGGGTCTGGGGCTGGGCTTTACCTGAGGCTTTACCCAGGTTTCAGCTTGTGCCTTGCGTCTGCCCATAGGAGCTGGCAGCTGCCTGGGCATTCTGGGGCTCTTTCAGTTTTCTCTTTTCTGGGTCCTGCCCCATCAAGGGTGTGGGGGTGGGGAGCTGACCCGATTTCCTTTTTGCCGACCTACTTGTTCTGTGGTGAGAATGTACTCTGCAGCCTCAGTAGGCTAGGTGGGGAGAAAGGCGTCACCCTTCTAGCCAATTTTTCACCTCCTGACCTCACAAACACCACCTCCCTCCCTCCCCCAATTCATAGACCTCCTGGGGGAGGTTGGCATCCAGTCCAGCCTCAGAGTATGGAAGGGGGTGGGGCAAAGGAGGCAGGGGGCGGGGCTGGAATGGGCTGTCAGGGCCCAGGGCCCAGAAGGGCAACCGTCCTGAGTTGCTCCTCCTTCTCACATGTGAGGCCTGAGCTCTGAACCAAGCACTTCACAGCCAGCTAAGGGTTCTGCGGAAGGGGGTAGAGCCCCACTTCTCCTGCCCCTTCCCATTAGACACAAGAGGAAGCCACAATCAAAGACCTGCTTAAAATGGCAGCCCTGTGGCCTGGATCTGGGGCCCCTGACTCCAAAGGGCATGCCACTGTCGTGCTGCTGCGGGTCTTGAGCTGCCCCGTTCAAAAGGTCCAGGCCCCTTTTGCCTTATCAGACGAGACTCCCTGTTCCCCCCAACCCCCATCTCCTGGATGGGCAGGGCCAGGCTTTCAAATGCTTTCAAATACCCCTTCCTCTAAACTTCACCCAAACGTGGTCTCCTTCTAAGCTTAATTGTACTTGGCAGCTGCCTTTCCTCCCATCCTGCTCCTCCCTAAGCCCTAAGCCCTAAGCCTGGACATCCAGTTCTGGGTTTTTTCCCTCCCTCTCAACTGCTCTACAAATAGAGACCTGTGGGCCTTCCCGCCTCCCACTCCCCCTAGACCCTGGTTTTCTCCCACCAGGTGGCCCTCTGAAGACACCTAGGCCTTGGTGCAATGAGGGTCAGGTGGGGCGGCCTCTCTATGCCCTGGCTTTGTTCTCAGGGTGCCAGCTGCACTGGTCCCAAGGATGGAAAGAACTTGGTGTCCTGATCCCCCAGCTCCCCAGTGGCAGAATGCTGGGTCCTGAGGGTCCTTTGTCCCTGGCCTCTCCACTCCTTCGACCTGCCTGTGGGGGGGGGTGGAGGGGTCTATCTCTGAGGAAGTAAGTGCATTAGCTGGGGTTGTGCTGTTTGCATCCTGGTGTGCTCCCACCGCTCTGTCTATCGGCTGTGTGCTCCCCACCCTCCTGCACCCCCCAGTCCCTGGGGACCTCAACTCATTCGCACAGCATGCAGCCTAGGCTTGAGGGCCGGGTTATGGAAGGAGCTACTAGGCCCGAGGCTGCCACCTTCTTCTCTCTAGAACTCAGCCTCCTGCGAGTGCCCCCTCCCCTGGGTGAAGACAGATGCATAGACTGACAGGCCAGAGAAGACGGGGCGGAGCAAGGGGCGGAGCCAGGGGGATGCCTGCCCCGCCCCGTCCCTGCCTCGGTCCCACCGCGCTCCCCAAGCCGGGCATCTCATACAGGTTTCTTACTTAGCCCGCCGAGCCCCGGGGAAGGAGAAAGAGTAGGGGTGTGCGGATTGAGCTCCCAGCTCCTGTGCACCCCCACCCTCGAACCAGCCCCGTGCGCCCCGCTCAAGCACGGCCCGCTAATTGCTGCTGCGGCTGCCACGAGCTCGGACCAGGGCCAAAGCCGGGCAAGGGAGGGGCGCAGCAGGCTTCAGGGCAGTCGGCTTGCTGGGAGCTGGTTCCGGAGCTCCTTGGGCCGGGGCTCCTCGCAGGGGCTGGGATGCAAAAGCGGGCAGCGAGGGGAGGGGCGGAGGGAGGGGGCGGGGCGTGGGTCCGGAGCACTGATTGGCTGAGGTCGGCGGGCGGGAGCCGGTGAGAGGGAGAGTGCTGAGCCCGCAGTGTGTGCGAAGGGGAGCCGCCGGGAGGGCGGCAGGGAGGAGGAGGCGGCGGCGGCGGCAGCGGCCCGGGGCTCCAAGCACAAGACCGGCAGCGGGCATGGACAAGGCCACGGCTCCGGAGCGCGGCGCCGCGGGCGCGTTGTGAGAGCGGCGGCCTCTGGCTGCTAGCAAGCCATGAGCGGGAGGCCGGTCCGGGGTGGCAGCGCCGCTAGCTAGCCTAGCGGGGGGTGGCAAGCTCGGCCTGGGGCGCTCTCCCACGGGGCTGGGCCGGGAGCGAGGCCGCTACCTGCCCGGCGGCGGCGGAGGAGGAGGAAGAAAAGAGGAGGAAGGCGTGGGGCGGGCACCGGGGCCAGGTGTGCGGCAGTGCGAGGAGGGGCTTCCCCACCGCGCCCACCCGCCCCGTCCCGTGTCCTGCCCCGCCGGGATGGCGAGCCGCCGCCGCCGTTAAGGAGCCGAGGCAAGGGGAGGCCCGGGCCGCGGGCACCATGCGCAGGTCCAGCACGGACGAGTCCACCTACCACCGGAGCCCGTCCCTGGACAGCAAGGACTTGGGCTTCGCGCCGGGCGCCTTCCGCCGCTACAGCGGCCTCTACGGGACCGGGGCCGGCCCGGGGCCCGGAACTGGGGGCCAGGACAGTGGTTCCTCCTTCTTCGGCTTCCACAGCAACCCCGGCCCCAAAGCCACCAAGGCCAAATACACGTCTCCCAAGGGTAACAAATACGTCGTGTTTTACCTGGATCTCTCCTTCATCTTCCTCCTAGAGCTGCGGCGCTGCGGCATGGCGCACACCTGCCTCCAGGGCGTCAAGTACCTCATGTTTGTCTTCAACCTTCTCTTCTGGGTAAGTGCCGAGCGTTGGGGAGTCCAGGGAGAGCCCTGGTGAGGGGAGGGGGAACCCTCAGTGAATGGAGGCAGAACCTCTGGATGAACCCAGTGGCCTCCCTGGAGAGGGAGAGCCGAGCTAAGAAGCCAGCCATATATGCCATGGTCAGGGGGCTCAGTGCCCTGCCTGGCCTTACTTCCTTACTCATGCCTGGCCCCTCATGCGGCTGCTCTTGCTCCTCTCCCACAGTCCTGGGAGCCGATGTAGACCTTGGGCGGGTAGGGGATGGTCCCAAAAGCCATGTGCTTCCGCTGTCTGTGGACTCCAGACTGGCCTGGCATTGTCCCTACCTGCCACCGGGGCCGGTAGCCTCTGCTATAATTTGTGGCTCAGGCTCAGGCAGCCGCCAAGGTGCCTTTCTCTTAGCCCACTTCCAAGTAGATTTCCCCCTCTCCCCCCTTCCCAGCCCAGGGACGTCGGGTCTCTCACCTCCTTTTACAGATCTCTAAGCCAGGGGGCTGGTTGGCTTCCCTCAGCCATGTAGTGATGGCCAAGGGTAGACTGTGTGTTCAGCCTTGGCAGAGGGCAGGGCACTTAGTTTCCTGGACAGCCCTGGTGAAAGGAGGCAGATTGGAGGTGCTGGCTGGGCCACCCCAGCCTCGAGTAGGCTGGCCCACTGCCTGCCACTTCAGCCCGGGAGTAACTTTGTCCAGAAGCTGGCTAACTCTCAGGAACGAGGAATGAGGGGAAGGCAGCCTAAGACAGAGGTGATGCCCTGCCTGTGACCTCAATTGCCAGGAGGGAGGGTGGAGAACCCATGCTTGGGACTGAACCCATGGCCGAGGTGGATGAGTGTGTGGAGAGAATCCTACCCTGAGGAGAGGACTGCTCTAGTCTGGTGGCTGTTTGGACACCCAGCCTCCACTGTGATGCTTAGACCCCCAGCCCTCCCTCGGGGCTCCTCTTCATGGACCTCTCTGGGTACCTCAGAATGGGGTCTGTTGGATGTGCTAAGGCTGAGGTGATATCCTGGGGGGTGGGCTGTTTACTTACTGTCCCCAGGCAGGAATGGACTTAAGGGGTGAGGGGCAGCAGGGCCCCACAGGCAGCCTCTGGAAGCTGGGTCCAGGCCCTACCCAACAGCTCCAGGGAGCTGAGTCCAGGACTGGGCAGTTCTTAATAAGAGCTCCCAGGTTGGGTCTCTGGTTTTGATGGCCACTGGTTGGATTTCTCAGGTCACTTCCTTGCCTTGAGGACTTGGGGGCATTTCTGTAGGTTTCTGGAATTCGGTGATGGGCTCTCCTTGCTGGGCTGGCTCTGAACAGGGCAGTGGAGAGAGAGAGAGACCAAGGGTGCTCTCAGAGATCTCTCCCCTCCCTCCGAACACACAGATGATGCCCTTCTTTCTCTCCTTAGAGGCTGGGGGTGGGTCCTTCCCGGTGTCAGAGAGGATCCATCTGGACCTCTGATCTCCAGCCCCCCTTTTTGCCCCTGAGTTTGTGGCAGCCCTGAGTTCTGGCAGGGACTCCCCCAGCTCCCAGGCCCTAGAAAAGGAACAACTTAACCAAATCATGACCCTGGATCCCTGACTTAGAGACTCTAGCTTTTACAGATATGGGGAAACTAAGGCCCAGAGGGGAAGGGACTTGCCGAAGGCCCCAAGTAGAGTCAGCCAGTGGGGAGGACAGGTCTTCCAAGGCCCACCAGGCTCTGCCTGTTCCAGCCCACTCAGTGCACATCCCAGCCAGGCCCTTGCTTCTGAAGAGCTAAATTCATGGTCTGAAAGTGAAGGAAAGTGGGAATGAAGACCCTCCCCAGAAAACCCTGGAGAGGCTGGAAAATCCAGTTCTCTTGTGATTTGGTTAAAACTTGTCAGCTCCCTCCCCCCCCCCACCTGCCACCCCAATGGATCAGGGAGAGAGTCCAGGCAGGAGAGTGGTGCCTGAGAGTATGCTCCATTTGAATTAGACAGAATTCACTGGGAGAAGAAAATTCTACCCAAAGCCTATCATTTCATGAGGTAGCATGGCTTTTTTTTTTTTTTGCCCAGGAAGGCCTAGGCTCAGTCAGAGAAGAGACAGATTGGTGCAGTGGAGAGAGTGCTGGACACAGGAGTCAGGAAGATCTGGGTTCAGATCCTGCCTCTGATATTTATTTAGCTGTGTGGCTTTGGGCAAGATACTCAGATCCTATTTCCTTATCTTAAAATGAAGAATTTGGACTTTGATGATCTCTAAGGGCTTGACCAGTTCCAAATCTCTGGTCTCGTGGTCATGGGCTGAGGTGGTTAGGGCAGACTTCCTGGAGGAGGTGAAACAAGAGGTTTGGCTGGATAGTTGGACAGCCATTGGCAAGAGAGAGGAAGAGCTTCCTCATCCTTGCCTTTGATGAGAAGAGAGAGGCATTAGATGCTGCCTCCTCCATTCCCCTCTCACTTGGAAGGGGGCATGTGCCTGCTTGTCCGGGCTAGCTCCCCCGCTCCAGCCCATCTTCGGGGCCACAGGGAGATGCTCCCTCCGTCTTCTCATCTGCATATGGGTATGTTGAGAGGGCATGAAGGAGGCCCTGGGAGGAAGGCTTTGCCAGACTGGGAGATCCAGCTGAGCTTGACTCAATTCTGTGGTGACCTTGCCCTGGCCTTGACTCTTTGGAGACAGGAGCCTCTGAGGAGCCATGAGCCCCTAGTTGCTCCCCCCTCTTTGCCTTTAGGAACCCAGTCAGATTCAGATTTTGTGACTGGAAAGGGTTAGACAGGTCTAGTCCAAAGGTCCTTCATTTGCTGGGTGCAGAAAGGGAAGGTTAATGGAGGGGGGGGGAGGAAATGATTGGCCCAGGGCCCCAGGAACTGAGTGGGCAGAAGGTGCCCCTGTCAGGCCCTTCTCAGTGCCCCATGGGAAGGCATTTTGGCCAAGCTGGGGCAGCTCCTGAAAGGAAGAGCAGAATGATGAGGGTGAGGCAGAGTGATGGATATTGGCCTGCTGCTTTGGGGAGGGGGGGAGGTTCTGGATAGGAGGTGGAGTCCTTGTTGCCGAGCTGGGGGAACAGAAGACAGGTCAGGCAGGTTTGGCCTAGGGCTGGAAGGACCTGGCAGAGATGTCTGGCCACCACCTCACTGGCAGTAGGGAACTGTTGTCTGTTCTGGATCAGAGGTCTTGTAGGAGAACTCATCCAATGTCAGGGGCACAGAGCTCAGCGGGAGAGGGAGGTCATGGTGTGTGTCTGGCTGCTCAGAGGACTGGTGTTCGGGTTGGAAATGGGAAGAAGATTCATTTTCCAAGCGCGGCTTCTCTGGGGAAGGGCTGGTGCTGCCCGGACTCTGGGCTCTTCAGCTCTGGATGGTGCGCGGCGGCCTCGCGGGACTGGGACCACGGGCTCTCCTGGGCCCCGCCCCTCCTTTACTGTGTGCAGCTGCTGTGCTTATGTTCTCATGGGCCCCGGCCTGCTGCCTCTGTCGGACCCCCCCTCCCCCGCAGTGTTCACCAGGCTTTGTCCGCCCTTCATCTGTGAGGACAAAAACTTGGTGCCTGTGTGAGGTGCTGGTGAGGACTTCTGGGGCGGTGCTGCTAGGGCAGAGACAAGAAGGGGAAGCTGGAAGCCACCTGGGGCTGGTGGAAATGGCTGGCAGTGTTCCCACTGGGAAGCCTGGCTCCCTGGGGCCCAGCTCATTTCCACCTCGTTGCAAAGTGAATGATTGTCACACCTGCAGATAGGTGGAGGCAGTCTGTCAAAACCCCACCTCCACCTCCCTAAGCCTACAGCGGAGGAATTGTGTATGGGGGGATGTGAAGAAGCCTGGCCTTCTGGCCCCAAGGCACTGTGTGGACTCCCTCCGCCACAGCCGCTATTCCCCCTGCTGGGAAAGCCTGTTCGCGTTGAGATTTCCAGTCCTCACTCGGCAAAATCCTTCCTGAAGCAGAGCCTGGCCTCTGCTTCCTCCCCGCTCCAGGATTATGAGTTCTCCGCAATGCCCTGGTCTGCTTGTAGGCATCGATTTCTGCCAAGGGCAGAGCCCTCTGACCGGAGGGGGAGGTTTTCTGGGATTCCCTGGGAGAGCCGCGGCCTCTGGGCGGGGGAAGGGTGGGCCAGCCTGGACTGGCGTGAGCCGGAAGCCAGCCACCGCGTGCCCGCTGAGTTTTTCTTCCCTTGAGTGTGCCGGGGCTCGGTCAGCTAATATTTATGCAGCGTTTTCTCCGTGCTGTCCACTGTGCGAAGCACTTTACCATTATTGTCCCATTTGGTCCTCATAACAACCCTGGGAAGGAGATATTATTATCCGAGTGTTACAGCTGAGGAAACAGAGGCAGAGGGGAAGGGCTGTGTCCATGGTCACACAACTAGGAAGTGTCTGGAGCCGAATCTGAACTCAGGTCTTCCCAGAGCTAGGCCCAACAGTCTATCCACTGTTGATACCCATCTGCCTTTCTATGAGGTGTCTGGCACTTCACGGGCAAGGACACTTATTGGCCTGAATCTCTTTGGTGGTTGTTGTTGTTGGTGGTGGTGGTGGTGGTGGGGTGTGTGTGTGTGTGTGTGTGTGTGTGTGTGTGTGTGTGTGTGTGTGTGTGTGCGCGCGCGCGCGCAGGTCGCTTGGGAGAAGAGTCTGGACTGCCCATAGGGTGCTGGCCATGGTGCTGACCCAAGTACTGGCTCTTCTGCTAAACTTGGGGACTGTGCTGATTTTGGGGAGGGAAGGGGAGGGGAGGGGAGGGCCAAGGTGAGCCTTGACCGCTTGAGCAGGAGGGAGGGCAAGGGGTGTGGGAGGTGATGGAGGATGGGTTTTGTCGGCTTCATTTTGGGCCTTCCCCTCCCCATTCCTCTGGCATGGAACTGGACTGCTAGGCTCTACCCCTGCTGATGCCAGGCCAAGGCTCACACCCAGAGACAGGAAGCTTGCATGGTCAGTGGGAGGCTAGGCTGGGGCAGGGGCAGAAGGAAATGGTTTTCCTGCTTGTGACCTCAGTCCTTCCTCTCTTTCCCCACATGAGCTGGGAGTAACTGGTGATGATGACTGCAAATGAGCAGGTGTCCCCATTATGCCTGCAGGTGGGAGGTTGTCTTCTGGCTGGCTTGTCTCTCTCCTTCCACCTCGTTGGACAGCAAAGGGGAATGTGATGGCCTGTCCCTGACAGGTGGCTGTTTTCTGATGGGGATTCATCCTGTGTGCCCACTTATATGCCCACACAGGTCTCTCTCAGGCTGGGGCTTGGTCTCTGTCTCTTTGTGTCTCTCTTCCTCTCTGTCTCTGTGTCTGAGGCTTGGTCTCTGTCTCTGCCTCTGTGTGTCTCTCTTCCTCTCTGTCTCTCTGTCTGAGGCTTGGTCTCTGTCTCTGTCTCTGTCTCTGTCTCTGTGTGTCTCTCTTCCTCTCTGTCTCTGTGTCTGAGGCTGGATTTCTGTCTCTGTCTCTGTGTGTCCCTCTTCCTCTCTGTCTCTGTGTGTGAGCATGCCCCTACCTTTCACAGTGACTTGGCTCAGAGCCCACAGTGCCAGCAGCAGGTGCCTCCCTGGTATGGGGGGGAAGGGTGGCAGAAGAAGGGATTGACGAGGCATCCTACTGTTGGGGGACAGTGGGCAGGCCTTGAGGACACCTGAGGTCGCCCGGGTCAGTCAGGAAACAAGTGGGGAATGGGGGGTAAGGCAGCAAGTGTTTGGTTGGGGAGCCTGACTGAGTACTGGCGTGTCTGGACAAGGAAGAGGAAGGCAGTGTGGGCTGTGGAGGTCAGAAGCCTTCAGGGTCGAGGGGGCTTAATCCGGCCCTGGAGGACTTGGACCTTCTGGATCCACTGAGAGGGGGGAGAGGACTTTCCCAGTCAGAAGAAGACACCCCCCCCACACACACCCCGCTCCAGGCTCTGGCAGATTGAGGCCCTCTGATCCTAAAAAGTCATTAAACCAAATGAATCTCTGGGATTAACAGCCTGCCTCATTGCCTCTGGCCTTACCTCTACTAACAGGTTTTGACAAGTAATTATACAGGCAGCCGGCCTTGCCTAATGGGGGAGGGGCTAGAGCAGCTGGTGCCACCCGGCCGCTCCCTTCCTGTGCCAGCCCTGCCCCCTCTCGCCCAGATGCCCTAGCCTGTTCCCCGGGCTCCTTCCAGGGGACTGGGGATTGTGCTCAGCCAGTGCCTCTTCCTTTGACCCTGGTGGTCCCGATTCCCTCTCCTTCTTCTCTGGCATCTGCACTCCTGGGGGAGGAAGAATTGGGAGCTGGGAGTCGCGTGTGCGTCCTGAGGTGAAGCTACTTCTGACCCTTTCCGGCTGGGTGACCGTGGCCAAGCCTCTTAGCCTCTCCTCTTTCCCATCTGAAAAATGAGGCTGGGCTCTTGGCATGCCTCCTTTCTTGAGCCTGCCCCCAAGCACTTAGGAAACAAACCTTCCAGGGCTCTGTAAATGCTAGCAGTGCCGGGAGAACCTGTCCACACTCCCCATGGCTGTGTGACCTTAGACAGCACTCAGCTTCTCTGGGCCTCCATGATGGCCCTGTCCACATCTAGACCTGGAATTCTAAGTTTTCTCAGTTTTCTAATCTGTGAAATAGGCTAATGACCACAGCGCCTGCCTGTTAGGACTGTGGTGAAAGCCAGGTGAGACAGTGGTTGGAAGAGGCAGAAAGCCCAGAGGGTGTCAGCTGGTCACACTGCAGGCGTTTCATTACCTGCTCAGCAGCCCGGTAGCCTCATGCTCTTCAATCACCTGCCCACAGTGCCCCGTGGCCCTGTCCCTGGTCCCTCTCACAGGGTCATTGGAACTGTCCTGAGAGTGAGCTGGCTGCCTCTGACTGCACTGGCCCCAGGGAGGAGCTGGAAGCTGCCTGCCCCAAGGTGCTGGCCTGTGTCCTCACCTAACCCTGTTTGGGGCAGCTGGATGGGGCAGTGGATAGCCAGCTAGGCCTGGAAGATTTGGATTCAAATCTGGCCTCAGACCCTTACTAGCTGTGTAATCCTGGACAGGTCACTTCACCTTTGTTTGCCTCAGTTTCCTCAGCTGTAAAATGGGAATAATAATAGCCTCTACCTTCCCAGGTTTGTTGGGAGGATGAAAGGAGAAAATAGTTGTAAAGCACTTAGCACAGTGCCTGCCACATAGTAGGTGCTTAATAAATGCTCATTTCCTTCCATCCTTCCTTCCTCCCTTCCTCTTTCCCTTCTTCCCTCCCTCCTTCCTTCCTTCCTCCCTCACTGCTTCCTTCTTTCCTTTCTTCTCTCTCCCTCCCTTCTCTCCATTCTCCCTTCCTCGCTCCTTTTCTTCCCTCTCTCCCTCCTTCCTCCCTTCCTTCCTTCCTCCCTCCCTCCTTTCCTCCCTCTTTCCTTCCTTCCTTCCTCTCTCCCCTGGAGGTTCTGCTAGCTACGCTCTACTTAAACAGTTTTGTTAGTCATTGTCACTCAATTCAGTTCCTCCAACAGTTATTAAGCACCTGCTGTGTGCAGGGCCTGTGCAGAGGCTGAGCCTGCAGAGAAACAAGCCTGTTCCTGCCTTCAGGGAGACGCCACTCTAATGTTGCACAAATGCAGTTGGTCTTAGGCACCTACTGTGTGCGGGGCCATGGTGGGCAGACACCAAGCTTAGGTCAGTTGTGCCCCTTGTGCCTGGTTCTTTGGGTCCCTCTTTCTCATCTTCTGTAATGCCCCCTCCCATGGCAGCCCATTGTGTGGTCCTTGGCAGTTGGGGTGCGAAGTTTGTCATACAAGCTGAGCTTTTAAACATCCCAGCCTTTCGGGGGTCCCAGGCCTCACCCCCTATCTCTTTCTTCAGGTATTAGACGTGCTTATTCGTTTGTGATTGCTTCCCTGGTTCTGAGAGCTGGAGAATCTTTGGAGATGGGAGACCCAGGGGGAGCTGAGGGCCTGACTGAGGAGGGGCCAGTGTTTGGTAGGAGGAAAAGGGATGCCAGGGAGGTGAGCTGGCTCACATCAATGCCCCGTGTTTTGTTGGGTCTGTGGCAGCTGTCCTGCTGAAGGGCTCAGAAAGGGCCCGGGCTGCCCATTTTGGGGGCTGGTGCGACCACCATCCCAGCTGGGCTCTGTGGTCTGAGCTGGGGGATACACACCCATCCGGGTGCTCGGCAGCCCTGGGCTCTGTGGTCTCAGGATACAGAACTAAGAGCTCCGGGCTGAATCAGGGCCACTAACCCTGGCTCTGCCTCTACCTACGTGGCCTAGGACAAGTCCTTTTGGATTTCAGTTTCCCCATCTGTAAAATCAGGGGTTTGGATGAGATTTTTCGAGGCTGTGGTGCAAGGGACAGACATCTGGGCATGGATCCTGAGGACCCAGATTTGAATTGTGGCTCTGCCACCTTGTGACTGGCCTCTCTCTAGGCCTCAGTTTCCTGATTTGTAAAAGAAGGGGGCTGGATTTGAACAGTTCTCAGCTTCTCTTGTGCTCTGATAACTTGAGGTTTGCATGGTTTTCTTTAGCTGGGGGCACATCCCTCACCTGGGCTGGAGATGTTGGCGCTCTAGCTGCTGGGTCAGAGAGGACCAGAGGATCGTCCTCTGCTTTCCCAGCACTCCCAGCTGCCCACCCTGGCCCAGGGAGGGCAGGACATGGGTGTCAGGCACAGGGTGAGCTGCCCCAGCCCTTCTCTCTCCTGGTGCCCTCCTCTGCTCTCGGCACGGGGTTCCTAGATCTATGTGTCCAACCAGGACTTTTGTGGCCAGTCCTAGGCTAGCCCCACTCATCTCCATCTGGACAGCTTCAGCGGGTCCACGATGGGATGGGCATCCTCATCCTTCTGGCAGCCAGGTTTGTGACCTTGGAGTCGTCCTCAGCCCCTCCCTCTCACTCACCCCCACCAGATCTTGTCAGTCATGCCCTGCCCCCACCACCTCTCTCCATCTGTCTTCCTCTTCCCTCACACAGCCACTGCTCTGGCTTCTGCCATCATCGCCTTCTTGACTGGACCATCACGGTGGTCTCGTTGGTCTCTGCCTCTTGTCTCTGCCTTTCTGGTGCGTCCTCTGCACAGCTGCCAAAGTGACCTTCCCAAAGCACAGGGCTGGCCACGATGCTCCCCTCTTTGAGCAACTTGGATGGCTTCTATTTTCTCCAGGAAAAAATACAACCCCCCAGCTTGCCATTTTAAAACATTTTAAATCTCCCTTTCTATTGCTGTGAATAACCCGCCTGACAAACAGCACCCAACACGAATATTTCTGTGTCTAAGAAGGAGCAGATGAGAGGGCTGTGGCCGAGGCTGTGAGTCCCCCTGTGCACAACGTGGTGGGTTTTAAAAATGTGTCCCATTTCCCATGATGGTTCCACCGTGCCCGACTTGCCTGTGTCCTGTTACCTGACATGCCTTCTGCTGTCTTCCGAATGCATCTAAATGATTCATTGGAAAAGAACATTTTCCCCTTTGGTCCTTTTTAAAAGTCTCACTCTCACTGCCCCTCGCCCCCAAGGCTGTCCTGTCACTGGGTGGCCGAGCCGCCATCAGCCATGTGTGAGCCGCCCGTCTCATTCTGCCCCTGTGGCTCACCACCTCCCCGCCAAGAGGAGACCACTGCGCTCCGTTGTGGCCTTCTGGCTGCGGGACTGCTCACTGAGATGGTTGAGCTTCTTCATCTTCCTTCCCAATGTTGTCATCGTCATTGAGATCATATTCCCTCCACTCCATGTCAGTTCAAACCCATCCTCATCTGCTCGTTTCTTAGGGAGCATTCCATTCCATTCACTTGCCATCATTTGTTTGGCCATTCCCCAACTGATGGAGGGCGCCTTGGCAGTTGGCTCTTTGCTATTACAAAAGGGACAAAACGTGTCCCTATTTTTATGCACCCAGGCCCTTTCCTTCTGTCTTTCATCTCTTTGGGTGTCGACACGAGCAGACACGGGGTCTGTATAGTTTAATGACTTGGAAGATAGAGTGCCAAAGTAAGTCCTTTGGTCCTGAGTGGTTGGGCCGGTTCACAGTCCCTCCAACGACTGTCATCTTCCAGCTTTTTCTTTCACTCTTCCTTGCTAGTAAGTACGGTATTTAAGTCAATAAAACACTAAGACTTTGGAGATCCCCCGTTTATAGAGTTTGCATTGATTTTCTCTATTTCTTGGATGACAGACCTTTATCGGAGACTTCTGCTGCAAAGACTCTTCTTCCCAGTTCACTGGCTTCTTTCTAATTCTAACTGTACAAATTGTGTTTGTGCAAAATCTTCGCATTTCATATAATCAAAATGGTCCATTCTGTGTGCTGTAGTCCTCTGTCTCCCGTCTTCTGCCAAAAGTGCTTTCTACGGCCAGAGTTGTGGAGGGTCCCTCCTTCCTTTTCCTCTAATTTGTTTGTTCTGTGACCTTTTCTATCTAGAAACTGTGTCCACCCGGTGCTTATTGTGGTACATGGTGTGAGGTATTAGTCGAAGCCTAATTTCTGCCAGACCATTAGTCTCAGCAACTTTCACTGAATCGTGAGACCTCACTGCAATAAGTCGGGCCCTGGGTTTATTAAATGCTAGGCCCCCGTGGTTGACAGCCTCTGAGTCTTGTGTGTCTAATCTGTTCCACGGATCCTCCCCCCCATTTCTGAAGTAGTTCTGGTTTTGATGGTTATTGCTCTGTAGTACAGATTTAGACCAGTAACTACTGATTCCCCCTCCCCCACTTCCTTCCCACTTTTTTCATTATTTCCCTTGTGATTCTTTACTTTTTGATCCTTGAGATGAATTTTGTTATTATTTTTGCTAATCCTGCAAAGCAATCATTTGGTAACTTGATTGATCTGACACTAAGTTGGTGAATTAATTTAGGCAGCATTGTCAGTTTTGTTATATTGGTGGCTTATTCATGAGCAATGAATGTTTCTCCAGTTATTGAGGTCTAAATTTCTGTAAAGAGTATTTTTATTTGTTTCACATAATCTCTGTATGTGTCTCAGTAGCTAAGCTTTCAAATTGTTAATACATTTTGTGGTTCTTTTGAATGGAATTTCTTTTTCTATCTCTTCCTGCTGAGTTTTGAGGGTAATATACAGAAAAGGTGGTGATTTGTGGGCGTGTTTTTCATCCTGTTACTTTGCTGAAGTTCTTGTTATAGTCAACTTTTGGTTTAATCTCCGAAGTGCTTTGAGTGTTCCATCTCATCACCCACCCAAGGGATGAATTTTGTTTTCTCCTTGCCTGCGCTCACTCCTTTCATTCCCTTTTCTTGTCTTATTACCATAGTGAGAGCACCTAGAACTTTAACAAATAGTAAAGGTGACAATGGACATCCTCTCTTTACCCTTGATCTTCCTGGAAAGATCTCTCACATTGTTCTATTACAGATGATGCAGATTCTTTGTTTTTGTTAAGTATGGTTTCCCTTATTAGGAAAAAGTCCATTTATTCCTGTACTTTTTAACATTTTTATCTAATGTAAATGGATATTATGTTTTGTCAAAAGTCTTTTCTACATCTATTGATATAATGATGTGATTTTTTTTCTTCTTATAATTAATACGGTTTGTTATGTTTGCTGATTCTTAGACTTGAAGGCCCCCACCCCCATCTGAAGCCATCCCCAGTCTGGCTCTGGCTGGCCTTACCAGCCTGAGTGGCATTACTCTCTTCCTTCCAGTGTGCAGATGCGTACTTATCTGTGCCCATGTTATGGACACACAACAGAAGACTCCCGTATCATGTGAGCTCCTTTGATTTCCTCAGTACCTAGCTCAGTGCCTTGTGCCCAGGAAGAAATTAATAAATGCTTGTGGGATTGGGCTGGGCCAGGTTTGGGTTGATGACTGTGTGGGAGTGTGAGCGTATGTACAGGGCAGTGCATGGGTGTGATGTGAACATGCGTGTGCCTGTGGGCGCATGAGTGCCTGGGCATGTGTGTGTTTGCCAGCGAGGACACATGCCTGTGTGGGAGCCTATGAGTCTGCTGCTGTTATCAGTAAGGGATAATGAATGGATATGTTGGAAGTTTTGCCAAATCTTAGCAAACAGCGCGTGAAGCCCGCAGAGCTGGAAGGGAGTCATCCATCAGCCTGCAGAGATATGCTCTGGGGCTGTCTCTGGCCTGAATTGGCACTCCCCAGCAGAGCTTCGCACTTAATGGGGGTCTTGTCTCCTCTGAAGCAGGGAGGAGAAAGCCAGCAGAGGCTCAAGTCCTAAGAATGCAGAGGCACGTCTGCCCTTTGAGCTCAAAGAGCCTCCACGTGGCTTATCCCAACACAGATGCTCTTTGGCTGAAGGAGGCATAGCGCACAGGGGTTTGAAGGGCCTGTAGGTGCAACAAGTCCCCCTTATTGAACATAGAGGGTCATTGAGGCTCAGAGGGGGCGCCCCCCCCCCCCAAGGCTCACATGGAGCCACAGGCAGCCTCAGATTCCTGGCCAGAGGTTCCTTCCGTCTCGCGCCCTGCCTGCTGCACATGTCTCCTGGGGCCCATTTCAGAACCTGGGACAGCTCTGCCAGGCCTGGAGCCCCCTCCACCCCCTGCCCTTCTTTCCCCTTCCTCTGCTGGCTGCTCTTCCTCATCTGCCAGTCCAGAGCTGACTCAGAGCCGTGTGTGCCAGCGAGGACCATTCTGGGTCTGAAGGAAATTATCGATCTGCTGTGAGAGTCCCACCGTGCCCACGCCTTCCTCCTGCTGGAGTCAGCTTCTGCCAAATCCCTCACAACTAGCATTTCCCCCACCTGATCTTCAAGTGTGGAATGTTGGCTTTGCCTTCAGCCCATGGCCCTACACAGCTGACTTCCCAGGTGCCGGCAACTGTGGGCACGGGGGCATGGCATAAGGGCCATCAGTCCCCCTCGCCAGCCCCAGGCCAGGGGGCACAAAGAGGCTGCTGTGAGCCCTACTGAGCACCACAAACCGGGCTAGGGAGCTGAGCTTCCTCCACAGGGATGAGGCAAGAAGAGACACCTTCTCTCCATGGCCTCATCAGCTGCAGCCACTCTCCTGAACTTCTGTCCAGCACCACCAGCCCACAACTGGACATTTGGAACTAGATATCCCATGGATGTTTCAAGGGGTTATGGCTTGCACAAAGTCCCGTGGCCAGAAGTAGGGATCAAACTCCAGGTCTTCTGACTCCAGAGTGAGGGCTCTTTCTGTGGCCTTGCAGTGGGCCTTGTGTTAGAACTGTGAAGCAGCTCAAATCTTGTTGGGACCCCTGCCTAGGGAAGAGACTCAGGACAAAGAGGTCCATGAGTAGGAGAAGCCAGAGGGCGTAGGGAGGGAAAGGCTATGGACCACACTGGACCCATATCTGTCTCCTCCATTCTGTGTTTCAGGGAAGATAATAGCTGTCCATTATCCTCCCATTCCTGCCACCCCACCCCCAACTGCTGGCCCCTTCCTCACCTTTTCTCAGTCCTCATCCCCCTTGGCTCAGTCCCACCGCTGAGCACTGCAGTCCCAGCCTCCCATCCCACCCCTCACTTTCCTCCCCTGGTGCCTGTAGTGGTCCTAAGCTCTGCCCTTTCCTCTTTGACTATTTCTCCTTTGCCTTCCCTAAAGGGTTGACCCCAGTCCCAGGCTAGAGTTAAGAACTGAGTAGAGGTTGCTTTAGTCTCTAGGAGAGGAAACACTTCCTCTTCGGTTGAGCTGGCCAAAGGCAGTGGGGCCTGCATGGAGGGAGAGGTGAGGAGCTCCCTTCCCTGGGGGTCTTCAAGCAGAGACTGGACAGTGACTTGTCAAACTTGCTTTCGGGGCGGGGATATTCTTAGTCAGATCCCGTGACTGCCCTCTCCTGGGGTTTAGCTTCCCCCTCTCTGGAGCCCAAGATCAGGGCTACATGCTTACTGCAGGCCTAAGCAATGCTCTCCTCTCTCCACCTGGGACGCTCTGTGACAAATGATTGTGCTCCGGGGAGAGCTTTGCAGGGAAAGCTGGGGCTACTTGGCGGATGAGGAAACCGAGGCCTGCTGTGGAAGAGCTGGGCAAGGCTGAGGCCTGATTCCTTGCTCTTGAGGGAAGGCAGTGCTTGTGGGAAATGGGGGGGAGGGGAGAGTCGATCCTCAGGGAATGCCTGCTGGCAGCCGAAGTGGTGCTGAGTGCATCCACTCTGGAAATCAATAGCAAATCTTGAATCCTATCAAGGAACTCCGGAGGAGCTGCTGGGACCCAAGACCCTTTGATTTTCTCCTTTAATAAAGTAGGAGAATTGTCCAATTGCTATACTGGATCCCAGCCTGGGCCCCATTGTTGACCTGCCCCTGAGACTCTGCATTTAATGTCTGGTTTGGAGAGGAAGAAGAGGGAGAGGAGGAGAAGGGAGAAGGAGGAAGAGGGGGAGGGGGAGGAGGGAGAAGAGGAGAAAGGGAAAGGGAGAGGCAGAGGGGAGGAAGGGGGAGAAGGAAGAGGAGAAGAGAGGAGGAGGGAGAAGGAGGAGGGGAAGGGGGAGGTGGAGAGGATGGGGGGAAGGAAGCTTTCTGACCATGAATCATGAATGAGCTGTGGGCCTGGGGATGGTTAATGCCTTATCCTTGGGGGTGGGGGTGTATGTGCGCACATTAGCGCGTTTGTGTGAGTGCACATTAGTGTGTGTGTGTGCACGCACACATTAGTGTCTGTGCACTCACAGTGTGCCTGTGCATGCACATTAATGTCTGTGTGTGCACTCACATTAGTGTGTCTGTGCATGCACATTAGTGTGTGTCTGTGTGAGTGCACATTAGTGTCTGTGTGTGCACTCACATTAGTGTGTGTCTGTGTGTGTGCACATTAGTGTCTGTGCATGCACATTAGTGTGTGTGCACTCACATTAGTGTGTGTGCATGTGCACATTAGCGTGTGTCTGTGTGAGTGCACATTAGGGCCTGTGTGTCAGAGGGTGTGTGATGGACACATTAGTCGGGCTCCACGCAGGTGTGTGTGTGAGTGTATGACTGTGGAAGTACATTAGCACGTCTGCTTCAGTCTGGGTGCATTAGGGTTTCTCTGTGTATACGGGGGGGTGCATTAAAGTGTCTGCCTGTCTGTGGGGGGGTGGGCACAAGGGTGGTGCTCCAGGCCAGGGACGGGTGCCACCTCTATGGATGACCCAGATTCTGGCTTGGAGGTGGGCATCAGAACTCTGGGCCAAGCCCCTGGGTCTTCAGCAGCACCCTGAACTCATGGAGTTATCGGAGGCCGGCAGAGGTGGAAGGGACACATGCAGTCCCAGCCCTGTCCTCGAGTGTAGCCCGACGTGGCCATTCAGACAGGGGTCCTGGGCCTCTCTCTCCCGCCCAGAACCCATCCCTCTGGGCTCTCGTCCTCTCCCTTTGCCTCTGTCCTCCTCTCAGCACTCTGTCATATTGCCAGGCCCAGCTCTCTAGCCAGTGTCCTACCTGGGAGGTACCTTGGCAGAGGGGGACCCTGAAGCCCACGGAAAGCAAATGACTTGTCCAAGGTCATATAGGAGTTTGTGTCGGGAGCACGTTTCCTGATGCTTCAGACCCTGCTGGGGAAATGCAGGGTCCTTGGGGGCTCCGAGGTCCTTCCAGGCTGCAGGATGGCTGTGGGTCTGAGGCTCAGAGCTTGGCATCCCGAGTCAGTGGGATGAGGCATCTGCCTTCCAAAGGGCCTCCGGACTGGGGAGAGTTGAGGACCGGGAAGTCAGAGCTGGCATGGAATCTGACCTCCTTTGTCCATTTTTCAGAAAAGGAAACTGAGTCCCAGAAAGGGGAAGGGACTTGCTTTGCCCCCAGGTTCTCTGGCTTTTCAGCCAGCTGGTCTGACCCAGCCCCCAGCCTCCCAGCCTCCCCACTCAGGGCTGAATAGCGTCCTTCCCTCCCTCCTTCCCTGCAGCCTGCCCCTCTTCAAGCTTCTAATTCACCTGATTTACAAGTCGCCGAGTGAAGAGGCTTTCAGGATTGCAGGAATTTTATCATGGGCGCAGGGCTTTGGTGCACCTGAGTGTCTGCCGGAGAGCTTATGGCTGAGTGTATGACTGAGTGTGTGTGTATTAGAGTGTGTTCATGTTTAAGTGTATGTGATTGTGTACATGCATGCATGTGAGTATGAGGATATGCACGTGTATGCATGTGTGAGTGTGTCAGTGGGGACGCGGGTGTGCATGTGGGTGAGTGTATGTGAGTATGAGTGTGTTATGTTTAGGGTTGTGTAGTGTGTGTGCTTGAGTGTGTGCATGTGTGAGTATACAGGTGTGTATGTGCATGCAAATGTGAGTACATGTGTGAGTGTGAGTGTACAGGGGTGTGTGTGTGTGTATGTGTGTGTGTGTGTGAGTGTATGCATGTGTGCCTAGAGGGACCATGTGAGAGTGTGGGTCTGCATGACGGTTGGAGGCTCTGGGTGGCCCTGACCCAGGATGGGATGTAGCCTGGCTAGAGGCTGCTGGGTAAGCCAGGGGCTCAAACTCTACCCTGGACATGTGTCTAAGTGGCAACATTTCCAGTCCACCCTGGCCCTGGTCCTTCCACTGATGAGAGTCAGTTTGTGCCCTGGGATCCTAGTGGGAAGTTTGGGTCCTGACAGTGCGGGAGGGGACCCTGTGTACCTTAGAGTCCTGGGCTGGGAGCCCTGGAGCCCAGAGCTTAGAGCCTGGAGCCAGGAGCCAAGAGCCTGGAGCCTGGAGCCCAGAGTCTGGAGCCTAGAACCTGGAGACTGGAACCTACAGCCTAGAATCAGGAGCCAGGAGCCAAGGGCCTGGAGGTTGGAGCCCAGAGCCCAGAGTCTAGAGCCTAGAGGCAGGAGCCTGGAACCTGGAGCCCAGAGCCTAGAACCTGGAGACTGGAACCTATAGCCTAGAAACAGGAGGCAAGAGCCAGGAGCCAAGAGACTGGAGGCTGGAGCCCAGAGCCCAGAGGATGGAGCCTGGAATCTGGAGCGTAGAACTTAGAGGCTGGAGCCTAGAACCTAGAGGCTGGAGCCTGGAGCCCAGAGCCTAAAGCCTGGAGCCTGGAATCAGGAGCCGGGAGCTCAGAGCCTGGAGCCCAGGTTTCTAGCCCTGGTTCTGTCATGAGCTCACTGTGGGGCCGCCTAGACAGGTTCCTTCTAGCTCCCAGGCCTCTGGTCCTATGGGGTTGGGCTCCAGGCCCTGCCACCAGACTCCTTGAAGGCAAGGCTGGCAGGATGCAAGCCAGGACACCCTGCTGGCTGGGGTGTGGATTGGGAGGGGGCAGGTGCTTATGTTCCCACAGATCACTAGGCCTGGCATGATCAAGGGGGTCATTTTGTGGATTGCAAAGCTGGGGCGGGAGTGAGGGAGGAGGGCAGCCTGGTGGTCAGGCACAGCCATGGTGCCCCGTGCTGTGAGAGGTGGCCTCCCTCCATGCACGTGGGGCCAGCCGCTTGAGTGGGGCTCGTGATCCCCAGGCAGCAGAGCGTGATGGAGCTGAGAGAAATGAAGCCTTGTCCAAAGGGATCCCAAAGCTCTAGATTTACAGGAAAGGAAGCTGAGGCCCAGAGGGGCCAGGGCCTTGGGGTGCAAGGTCACACAGGTGGGGATGGGGGCACTGAGAGAGCCAGGAGGTGGACCAGGTGGGCCTGATTCTGCAGCCGTTGTCCTTGGGGCCGGGCCGAGCCCGGAGCCCTCTGCATGGAGGCATCAGGAAATGCCCTCCCTGGGTCTCCCAGTGCGGCCCTCCCCTGGGGCTGATCATGGCTGCCCTGGAGATGCTGACCTCCCCTCCTAGTGACCTCACACCCACGGTCTCTTCCCCATCCCTTCATCCACATCTTGTTTTTCCTGCAGTTACAGTGGCCCCTTCCCTCCCCTGACCTCCTGCCTCCAGGGTCTTGGACCTCTGGGCTCACCCTCCTCCTCCCGCCTTGCTCGGCTCCCCACTGCTCGGAGGGTGATGTTTAGCCTCCTCAGCTTGGCATTCAATTCCCTGGCTGCCTCTTCAGCCTTATCTCCCTCTGCTTCTGCACACTGAGCTAAGCAGCCTCAGTTTTCCCATCTGTGAACATGGCTAGGAAGAGCCTGGGAAGCAGGCCTAGGGGAAGGGGGCTCCCTCTCTGAGCCCCCCGAGCCCTGTGCACAGCAGGAATCACCATCGTGTCTGCCCTGTCCTGGTGCAGGAGGCTGGGGGGGTGGGAGCGGCAGTTGAGGAATGCCAGGCCCTCTTCTGCTCCTGAGTCTGGTTCTCATGCAGAGAGGGCTCCGCATAGATGTGCACACCCCAGGAGCCAGGTGAGGGGGGATGAGGAGCCAGAGGCTCCGAACCATCCTGGGAGCAGTTACTGCAGGGATTCTTCTGACGCGAGAGGACTCTGAGGCTCACACATGGGAAGTGACTTGCCCACAGTCAGCTAGTGTTAGTGAGAATTTGAAGCCAGGCCCAACTCCAAGTATAGAATTCTATCATGCCCCACTCCCGCTTTCTATTTCCCTTTCCCTCTGTGTCTTCCCTGCTCTCTGTCCCTCTCCCCCCTTCCTCCCCCTCTCTGCCTTCTCTATCCTCTCTCCCTCTCTCTGTATCTCTCTCTGTCTCTCCTCTCTCTGTGTCTCTCTTTCTTATTTTTTTATTTTATTTTATTTTTTTAAATATAAATTTATTTATTTTTAGTTTTCAACATTCACTTCCACAAGTTTTTGAGTTCCAAATTTTTGCCCCATCTCACCCCTCCCTCCAACCCAAGATAGCAGGCATTCTGAATATCCCTTCCCCTAGTCTGTCCTCTCTTCTATCTCTCCCCCCTTCTCTTATCCCCTTCCCCTTCTATTTTCCTGTAGGGCAGGATAGACTTCTATACCCCATCTCCTGTATTTCTTATTTCCCAATAGCATGTGAAAACATTTTTTTAAACATATGTTTTTAAAACTTTAGGTTTCAAATTTTCTCTCTTCCTCTCTCCCCATCCACCCTCATTGAAAAGGCAAACAACTCAATATAGGTTATACATGTGCAGTTATGCAACACTTCCATAGTAGTCTCTGTCTCTCTTTCTCTCTGTCTCTGTCTGTCCCTCCTCTCTGTCTTGTCTTTCCTCTGTGTGTGTGTCTCTCTCTCCTTTTTTCTCTCTCTGTCTCTGTCTCTCTCCTTCCATCTCTCTCTCCCTTCTCCCTCTTCCTATTTCTCCCTCCCTCCTCTATCTCTGTCTCTCTCTGTCTCTGTCTGTCTCTCTGTCTCTGCCTCTCTCTGTTTCTCTATCTCTCTCCCTCCCACCTCCATCTCTCCCCCTCCTTCCTGTCCCTCTTTTTCTCTCCCTCCCTCATCGCTCCTCTCTGTCTCTCTCGCTCTTCCTCTCTCCACCTCCATCTCTCCCTCCCATTCTCCAGCATGGCAGGCAGCCTGGGAGGGACCCTCTGGGGTCACTGCTCTGATTGCATTTTCTTCCTACCTCTCTGTGGAGTCTTTCATGCCAGACCAGAGACGTGTGTCTGTGTCTGCCGCCACTGCCAAGAGGCTCAGTTGAGGGGGGATTCGGTGCTCCTACCTCCTTCTCCCCCCCTCCTTCTCTCTTCCCCCCTGGTTCCCTCCAAGTGGAATGTCAATGCGTTTTTCTGTGGTGGCCGAGAAATGAAAGAATCTCCATTATTGGTGTCCATGGTATTCAGAAGGAGGTCCTGAGAGCAGGATGTGGGCAGAGAGAGAATGAGGCTCTGAGGAACAAAGGGGCAGGGGCTAAGGGGGTGGGAGCCCTCAGAGAGGGCTCGGGAGCTCTGTGTGTGTGTGTGTATTGTGTGTAGGGGTATGCATGTGTGTAGGAGTGCATGTGCGTGTATGTGTGTGAGGTGTGTGCATGAGTGTAGGGGTATGTGCATGTTTCTGTGTGAAGGGTGTGTGCAGGGGTATAGGGGTGTGTGTATGTGCGTGTGGGTGTGCGTATGTGCGTGTGGGTGTGAGTGTGGCCCTGCTCTGGACCAGGGAAGGCTACCTCTGAGAGTCTTGCCACAGCCCAGCACAGATAGATATTGCAGGGATTCAGTGAGCAGCCACTGGTTAGGTTCTCAAAGGGGGTGGCTGGGGTCTGGGCCAGGGTGAAAAGGTGCCATTGTGGGGTGTGCATGTGGGTATGGGAGCCTGGGGTAGGATGTGCTCCCCAAAGTGCTGGGCTCAGCCTTCTTCTCCCCTTGAGAGCCGGGCCTGAAATCTTCCTTGGCCTCCCCTGGAGCGGTGTGATGAGTGGGGCTGCCGATGTCCTTCCCACACCCTGCTGTCCAGGCCACAGAACCCGGGCCCCAGTGCTGGCCAAGCCCTTTTTGTGGCCCTAGCCCTGAGCACATCTCCCCCATGTCCTCCTAGGCCAGGCTCCCAGCACCTGTAACCTGGACACAAAGCAGCCTCCTCATAGGTCTCCCTGCCTCCAGGCTCCCCCTCTGAACCATACTCCACACAGCTGTCAGAGCTGAAGGCCACTCTGACCTCACTCCACTCTCAAGAAGCTGCGTTGGCTCCCCACGGCTCTGAGATTAGGCTCAAAGGCTCTTCACACCTGGCTCCAGTCTCCCTCCTTCTCAGTAGTCTGCCCTCACCTCTCACACTCGAAGCTAGCCAGACTGGCCTTCTGACTGCCCCATCCTCACCACTGCCTCACAGGAGCCCTGCGTCTTCCTTTCCCTGCCTTCTACAAGATGCTTTTCCTGTAGGGGTATGTGCATGTTTCTGTGTGAAGGGTGTGTGCAGGGGTATAGGGGTGTGTGTATGTGCGTGTGGGTGTGCGTATGTGCGTGTGGGTGTGAGTGTGGCCCTGCTCTGGACCAGGGAAGGCTACCTCTGAGAGTCTTGCCACAGCCCAGCACAGATAGATATTGCAGGGATTCAGTGAGCAGCCACTGGTTAGGTTCTCAAAGGGGGTGGCTGGGGTCTGGGCCAGGGTGAAAAGGTGCCATTGTGGGGTGTGCATGTGGGTATGGGAGCCTGGGGTAGGATGTGCTCCCCAAAGTGCTGGGCTCAGCCTTCTTCTCCCCTTGAGAGCCGGGCCTGAAATCTTCCTTGGCCTCCCCTGGAGCGGTGTGATGAGTGGGGCTGCCGATGTCCTTCCCACACCCTGCTGTCCAGGCCACAGAACCCGGGCCCCAGTGCTGGCCAAGCCCTTTTTGTGGCCCTAGCCCTGAGCACATCTCCCCCATGTCCTCCTAGGCCAGGCTCCCAGCACCTGTAACCTGGACACAAAGCAGCCTCCTCATAGGTCTCCCTGCCTCCAGGCTCCCCCTCTGAACCATACTCCACACAGCTGTCAGAGCTGAAGGCCACTCTGACCTCACTCCACTCTCAAGAAGCTGCGTTGGCTCCCCACGGCTCTGAGATTAGGCTCAAAGGCTCTTCACACCTGGCTCCAGTCTCCCTCCTTCTCAGTAGTCTGCCCTCACCTCTCACACTCGAAGCTAGCCAGACTGGCCTTCTGACTGCCCCATCCTCACCACTGCCTCACAGGAGCCCTGCGTCTTCCTTTCCCTGCCTTCTACAAGATGCTTTTCCTGTCTTGCCACCTGCAGGTCCCTTCTCCCTCCAAATAGCTTTTGTCTGTTTGGTGTGTTCCTCTGCACTGCCTGCCCTGGCTCAATTCTAGGGCAGGTCCCTCGCGCAGGGCCTAGAACACAGTAGGTGCTTAATAAATGCTGGTAGATTGATGGAGAAGAGGAGGAAAACCAGGCTGTCTGACCTGCCCCTGGGATTTGGGAAGAGCAGATTTCAGGGTTCAGGGGAAGGGCCCCAGGGGCTGATGGCGTTTCCTCCTGTAGGGAAGCTAGCCCAGGAAGGGCTTTGGGGAGGAGGGAAGAGCTCTCTGAAGGGGCTGCAGGGTGCTCTTGTTGTGAAATGCCTTGCAGTCCCTTGTTTTTCCTTTGTTTTTTACTTGTCTCATGGTAGCTGGCTTCTTCTTGGTCCATCTGAACGTTCAGGGAGTTGCTCCCTGGGCGAGGACTGTACCTCTGGCACCTTTCTGATTCTTTCTTCCACGGTTCCTGTTTCTTTCTGAACTTCTCCTCTCATTCCTTTTATAAAAACATTTCAGACTCTTCCATGGATTCTAGTTGGGTCTGTGCCCAAGCTGGGTTTTCCTTTGAGGCTTTGCTCGTAGACGTTTTGGAGTCACTGCCTTCTCCCGTGTGGGTGTCTGGCAAAGCCGACAGCACAGTGGGCTGTTTTTAGCTTGCTCACGATTCCAGCCCTAGCCGACGTCTTAACTTTGGTCTTGGGGTCAGGCTGCGCACCCTCCTGGAGGCTGGTCCTGTTGCTACTTTCTTGGGGTAGTGAATGCTGTGCTTGTCCTGGACATCAGGGACAGATGGCGCCTCCAAGCTTTCCGTGCCCCCAGTGTAGTCTGACCCAGGGGGAGGCTGATTGCTGCCACTGCCCCCTCCAGCCCTGATCTGAGCTTTGCAGGTTCTGACCTGGGTTGAGGCCTGAGTACCAGCAGGTGCTGCTGAGCTCCTCAGACAGCTGGCAGCTCTGCTGGTGAGGAGTCACAGAACCGTAGGCTCCCCTTTGGCCTGGGATTCGTCCTGGGCCAGAAGCTGGAACTGAGATCCCGCTCTGCCGCCACTCATATCTAAACCTTCTCTTTACTCAATACAGAGCCCGAGACCCGAGCTCTCCTCCCCCTGGAAGGCCTCCTGGGCCAGGTCTGCTTCAGCCTCAGCCTGAATCTGACGGCTGATGCCTCTTCCTGCACCTGCGTGAGGCCAGGACGCGGCATGAGAGCTGGGATCTCCTCTCGCCCAGCCTCTTTGCTCTAGGGTGCTCCGCATGGCCACACCCAGTCCCCGTGTCCTCAGACCTCTCTTTCTACCTCTTTATTCCAACCTGGGCTGGAAAGATGACTTATCGTGACTTTTTCTTGGATTTCCTGATTGGGATTCAGTGTGGTGCATTTCCTAGATCCTCTCAGAGGGAGGGGTGTGTGTGTGTGTGTGTGTGTGTGTGTGTGTGTGTGTGTGTGTGTGTGTGTGTGTGTGTGTGTGTGTGTGTGTGTGTGTATTTCTTCCTCCGCTGTGGCCGTCTTGGCCCCGCCTCCCTGAGGCGTTCCTCTGGGAGGAGCCTTCAGAATGCTGACTTGAAGAGACCACCTCACAGCTCTCAGGGCAAGGAAAGAACGTACTTACAAATGTGATGTTGAGGGAAAGAGCAGGCCTGGAGGCAGGAAAGGAGGGACGCGATAATAATAGATGATGTGGAGAAGGCAGAAGTAAGCTGACTTTCTTTGTTCCTCTGCCAAGGACAATGACCTTCAGACTGGCCGGGGCAGGATAGCAGTGGCCGGGGGGGGGGGGGGGGGGGGGGGAAGGGACGGCGGTTGTTTGTGGTCAATTCTGTGGCCGACAGCGTGGACGGCTTTCTTATCAAATGTGCAGCTGAAACAAACACGGGAGGGACAGCCGGTCCACTGTGGGCAGAACTCAGAGCGCTCTTGAAGGGGTTGGAGGCTGAATCTAATCAGATGAAAGTTATTAGTGGTCGGCGTAGGGTCTTACAGTCAGCTTGGCAAAGATCCCAGGGTCTGAGTGGACTTCAAGCTTCACACAAATCAGCAGTGTAATGGTGACCTACAACGCTTGCGCAGTCTTGGGCCGCATCAAGGGGCAGGTTCCAGAACAAGGCAGGGGATGGTCCCTCCTTCTCTGCCTTGGTCACAGTGCACCTAGAAGCCTGGGATCAGTTCTGGGCACCATCTTTGAAGAAGGACATTGATAGGCCGAGGAGCTTGCAGAGGAGGGCAGCCAGGATGGGGAAGGGCCTGCAGGTCCAGGATTGGTTGGAGGAAATGGACCTGTTCAGCCTGGGGGGACACGTGGGCCATCTTAGGGCTGGGCAGGGCTCTCCAGTGGAAGATGGATCAGCTGTTCTCTGCTTTGACCCAGACAGCGGAACAGATGGCCAAGGGCCCGATGTAGACTGGAGGTCAGGGACAACCTGCTGACACTAGGAGCTGCCCCAGGCTGAGCTGGGCCGAGGGGTGGAGTGGCTCATTTTCTCTGAGGGCAGAAATTCTTCCTTGGGCCTCAGTTCCATTCACTGTGGCTGTTTCTGGTTGGCTGGGCTGCCTTCCATCTTATGAGCGAGCATCCAGTATGGTTCTGGAAGTTCTGTGGTGTCCTGTGACCCCCAGGCTTCCCTTCTCAATCCCTCCAGCCCCGTGTTATTTCCAGGACTTCCCACTGCTTCTCTCCTCCAAGCCAACCTTTGCCCATTCTGTCTTGTGAGCCTCCACTGGCCTGAGAATGCCCTGGGGATCAGGGCTGGCATCCATGCTTTGCTGCTCTGAGGGGATGGAGTCCTAGGACGTGACATAGCCATGGGTCTGGCTGCCCGGCTCCTAACGAGTTATTGATCTGTAGTCTTCCGGGGTGTTCCCATCCAGGGTGTCCAATTTCCACCGGTCAGAGGGATTCAGCTGGGGTTGTCCCAGGTTGTGGGCAGGTTTCTCTCCCTGCTGGGGAAGCAGCTCCATCACTATCCCTGCAGTAGATGCTGTACAAATGGAGTGGCAACTCGTGGCCAGCTTTGATGGATGCTAAGCTGGGCGGGAGGAGTGGGCATTGATGTGCCCGTGATGCTGAAGGTTATGGACAGCTCTGTCGCCTCTGATTGTATGTGTGTGTGGTGTGTGTGATGTATGTGTGTGGTGTGGTGTGTGGTGTGTGTGATGTGTGTGATGTGTGTGTGATGTGTAGTGTGTGCGTGGTGTGTGTGATGTGTGTGATGTGTGTGTGTGGTGTGGGGTGTGTGTGTGTGGTGTGTGGTGTGTGTGTGATGTGTGTGATGTGTAGTGTGTGGGGGTGTGAGTGTGGGGTCAGTGTGAAGATTCTGAGCAGACAGAGCTGAGCTGGAGGGCCACCCTGTTAATGTCGGGCCAGGCCTCATCTCTGGATTGCTCCCAGCATCCTCTGCCACACAATTGCTACTTAACAAAGAGGGAGAAGATCAGGAAACCTTGCAGACTGGGGCCACTACAGACTTCTGTTACATAATCTCTCAATTCACCAGGGCAAGGCCATCCTTTTGCATTTCCTTAACTGATTTGCTAACCTCCTCATCTCAGTGGATTTTCTAAGACTTAATCTCTCGTCAAACCTCACATGGCTCCCCTCCCCCACTCCACCCCCACCCCTTAGTGAAGATTTTTGCCTCTTATTTTACTGAAAAACAGCAGCCATTCACGGAGGGTTCCCTCTTCTCCCCTCCTCAACTCCCATCTCCCAGAAGTCTTCTGCCACTCTGCTCTTGGGCGCAATTCCATCTCACTACCTCCAAGAGTGTGCCCCTCTGTCATCCCCCCCTCTGTCTCTTACTTGCAGTCTCTCCCTGTAACCACTGGCTTCTTCCCTACAACCGTGATCAGTTCTCCCCCATCGTCCAAAAACACTCCCTCGGTCCACTCCTCCCAGCTAGCCACTGTCCTCTCACCCTCTCTTTTCTAGCTAACCTCCTGTAGAAGGTCCCGCACTTGAACTCTGCAGTCTGGCCTTCAGCCTCTCATTGGACTGAAACTTCTTTCCCCAAAGTTATCATTGATCTCTTAGCTGTCCAGCCCCACGGCCTTTTCTCAAGCCCCAGCCTTCTCGACGTGCTCTCTTCTCTCTAGGCTTTCAGGATGCCATCTCCCCTGGCTGTCCTCCTTCCTCTCTGCCCTTCTCCTTAGCTGGATCCTCCTCCGGGTCTCAGCCTCTAGCTGTGGGTATCTGTCTTTGGCCCTCAGCATTTCTCCATCCCTCCTGCTTCACTCAGTGCTGTCATATGCTCTATGGGGCTAATGATCGCCTCTGTGCAGAGGATTCTCAGGTTTATTTGTCCTAACCTGTCTCTTGAACTCCAGTCTCATATCTCCAAGCGTTTACTGGATGTCTTGAACATCGGAAACTCAACCAAAACCCAGTATGTTCAGATTTGAACTCATTCCTTTTCCCCTTAAGCCCTCCCCTCTCCCAGACTTGGGGTGGTGAAGAGGGTCCCACTATTCTTCCAATCACCTGACTCACAAGCTGAGTGTCATCCTTGACCCCTCACCCTCATCTTCCCGTAGCTGGTCAATTTTACCTTCATGACCCCTATTGTGCATGCCATGCCCTCTTCTCTCCTCTGACCCTGCCCTGCCCCCACCTCATCACCTCACCCCTGTACCATGGCAGTAGCTGCTGGGGCCCGGGGTCTGCCTGCCTCAGTCTATCCTCCACTAGCCACCAAAGGGGTTTTCCTGAAGCCCAGCTCTGACTACGCCACCCCTACTCTGTAAACCCCAATGGCTCTCTATTGCCCCAGGTCAAGTACAGAGTGTTCTGTTTGGCCTTCAAAGCCCTTCTGAACTTTCCTCCTCCCTTCCCAGTCTTCTTCCTCCCCAACACCCACTCTTCAGTCCAGTGACCCAGCCTGCCGGCTGTTCCACAGACCAGACCTCCATCTCTCAGCTCTGGGCATTTTCTCTGGCCACCCCCTGTCCCCCCATCTCTGTTTCCCAACTTCCCTGGCTTCCTTCAGATTCCAGCAGAAGCCCCATCTTCTGTAAGAAACCTTCCCCAGCCCCCATACTGCTGATCATCTTCAGTGTGTCCTGTCTATACTTGTCCGCGCTGATCTTTGTATGTTGTCTTCCCCGTTGGATTGAGCTCTTGGGGGGGGTTCCCTGCTTTCTTTGTGCCCCTAGCACTTAGCACAGGGCCTGGCACAGAAGGGGCTTAAATGCTTGTTAACTGACTGACTGACCCCATCCCCCCGAACATATCTGCTTTTCAAAACCAGCAGAATCCCCAAAGCTGCTTCAGGCCAGGTGTTAGACTGCCCACGCCGGGATCCAGAGATCTGAGCTGCAGATGGTCCTTAGAGGCCCTCCCCCCTCCCTGCCCCACCCGAGGTCCACAGAGTCCAAGGTGCTGTAGCCCAGTGGGGCAAAGCCACAGTGGAACCCAGGTCTTGGTTTCTTACCTGCTACTGACCAGAGGGTCAAAGCCTTTGGCTACATCCCCCCCCTCCCAGCCTTCTCTCTCATTTGGTGAGGGCCGACACATTTGGAGGTGTTTCAGCCAGACTTGAGCAGGGAGCCTCACCACCCCTGCCCCCGGGAAGCTCCTAGCATGGTGCATCAGTCACTTGTGTTTGACCAGCCACCTCTCCTCCCTGGTCCTATGCTCACTGTCTGGAGGAAGGAAAGCTGGGGCTTGTGGTTGGCCTTTGTGGGTCTTAGGTGGTCCTGATGTCTGATAGCCCGAGCTCCCTCAGTCCCCTGAAGGCTTCCCACTCTGTAGCACCTTGAGGGCCAGAGATCAGGGCTCCGGACTGTCTTCATGCATTGGGTGAGCACATGGGAGGCATGGAGTCTTAGGCTTGGGAGGGGCTCACAGGCCTCTCATCTAAGCTATAGCAGAACACACATCCCCTCCCCCCACCCCAATGGCCTCAGCCAGTGGCCTTCCTGGGGGCCCTCTCCCTCAAGGTGGGCATCCCAGGCCACTTGTGGGGGCAGATTTTGTTATGAGGATATCTTTTCTGACATCAAACTGAAATGTGCTTTCTCTTCTTGAACACAACAACAGCCCCTAGGCTCTGGGGCCAAGCCAGAATCCTGATCTCTCTTCTGCGGGGGAGCCCTGAGCCCAGTGAGCACCTTCCCCTGAATCTTCTCTTCTCCAGGCTTAACAGCCTCAGCTCCTTAAGCTGACCCCCAGATGACCCTCAGGCCCCTCCTTGTCACCCAGCTCATCCGTGACCTTCTGAGCGCTAGCTTTCAGAACCAGCAGCCGAAGGTGGGAAGGAAGGGCAGACACCAAGTCCTCTGAGGTTCAAGGAAGGGGAATTGTTATGGCTTTGGCCTGGCCCTCCAATGTCAGAATTACCTGGCTGTGGACAGTGACATGCTTGCTTTGCACATGGCATCCAGCTCTCAGCACTGTGGACAGCTGCCAGATGCCTCAAGGGGCTTTCTGAAGAGCAGAGAAAGAAATAGCTGGTTTCTACTTCTCTCCCCACTTTGTACCGCCCACCTGCCCTTCCAGCCACAGGCTTCAGGTTCTGTTGCCTAGGATTCCCATGGGAGCTCAGGGTGTGTGTGTGTGTGTGTGTGTGTGACTCACATTTGTCAATGTGTATGAGTTTGTATGAGTGTGTATGTGAATTTGTGTGTATGTGAGTGCATGTGAGTGCACACCCGTGCTCCCAAGCCCACACGCCCCAGGGAGACGCAGAACATCTTCCCTTCAGAACACAAAGTGCCCCTTCCCCCCACTTTCTGTTTTGGGGAGGTGAGTGGGGCCCTGGTGTTGCTGCCTTCTTGCAAAGAAGCTGGGGGGCAGGATGGAGAGGTGGGCACTTTTTCCCTGGGTGTCCGGGTGTGGCTCACAGAAGCTTCCACGTCGGCTGGGTTTCCTTGACAGACTTGTCCTTGTCACAGCAACGAAAGTGTCCCCGGCCGAGGTGTTTGGCTGGAGCTCGGCCAGAGGACTCCCAAGGGCAGACGGGGAACTCAGTAGTTGTCTGTGAAATGAGTGGAGTCACGTGTCTAAGGTCTGGCTCCAGGGCGGCTTCAGCCCCTGCTCTCTGGGACCCCTGGAGATTGGAAAGTCACTTCATGGTTTCTCTAGTCTAACTGTTCCCTGCGTGACCGCCCATCTCCCACTTCCAAGTCTTTGCACAGGCTGCCCCCATGCTTAGCATGCACTCCCTGCTCAGCTCTGCTTAGGAGGACCTCTAGTTTTCTTTAGCTCAGGCACCTTCTGACAGGAAGGCAGCTGGTGTCATAGTGGATAGAGAGCTGGACCCAGAGCCAGGAAGACTTGAGTTCAAATTCAGATTCAAGAAGGAGGGAGGGGTGTGGGGGGGAGAGAGACAGAGACAGACAGAGACAGAGGGAGGAGAGACAGAGACAGAGAGAGACAGACAGACAGAGAGAGACAGAGAGAGAGATAGAGACAGAGAGAAGGAGGGGGAGAGAGAGTGGGAGGAGAAAGAAGGAGGGAGGAAGGGAGGGAGAGAGAGAGACAGAGACAGCGAGATTCTCCCAGGCCCTTGCACTAGTTGACCTGTGTGGTCAGAGCCCTGCTAGGGGCACTGACTGATGTCAGTCTGGGATGACCCAGAAAGGACTGCCCATCCTGGAGGTTTTAAACCTTATCCGAGGACCTTGCAAAGGTCTGCCTCTGAGTGCACGAGGATGGGAATTCCTGGTGCTCCTTACCTTCGGACACCCTGATGTCTTGAGGCCTCTTGCACAAGGTCCTGAAGAGACCAAGAGAGCCTTTCTTGGCCTCGATAGCCATTCTGACTCAGAGGTCTCAGGGCCTTGGCCCAGATTATCCTGAAGGGGGATTGTTTGCAAACCATTTCCAGCAGGCATTTTGTTTCTGTGTTTCTTGGAGAGGGAGAGAGGGAGGATGGGAAGGAAGGAAAGAAGGAAAGCTGATTAAGACCAAAAACCTCTGAGATAGGACTGGGGAGAGAGGAGATGAGAATGTCTGGAGCATTCCAGAAAAAGGTGCCCAGGGAGGGGCCAGAGCCCAGATGCCCAGCCTTCTCCCTCTAGAGCACCAGGCTTAATAAAGGCAAACAGAAAGGAGTCATGCCTGGATGATTTTCTTGGTGAGCATCTTGCCCTGAGCTGGAAGGGTTGTTCCATTGGGGAGATTTGCAGCCCTTGGTATTACTGAATTAAGGTGCCTGCCTTACCTTTCCCTCTGCCCCCTGGGATATCTCTCTCACTGATTCCTTCTCCAACCTCCTCAGCCCTCCTCCCATCTCCCCCCCCCCCGCCCCCTTGCCCTCAGCAGATCTCCTCCTCTCCTCCAGGAGAAGGTGGAGCCAGCTCTCCCCCGGGGACGCCCTCATCAGCTGTCCCACATGGACCCCCTCACCAGCTCTCCCCAGGGACCCCCTCACCAGCTCACCCCCAGGGAACCCTCACCAGCTCTCCCATATGGACCCCCTCACCAGCTCTCCCATATGGATCCCCTCACCAGCTCTCCCCAGGGACCCCCTCACCAGCTCACCCCCAGGGAACCCTCACCAGCTCTCCCATATGGATCCCCTCACCAGCTCTCACCAGGGACCCCCTCACCAGCTCTCCCATCCTCTTCTCTCATCTTTGGTCTCCACCAGCACCTTCTCCTTTGCCCCCAGCATGCTCAGGTCTCTCCTTAAAGAGGCCTTCCCACCCTGGCTTCCTGGTCACGCTGCCTCAGGCGCAGTCAGCACACCAGGACCCATCAGCAGATATCTCGGTCCAATGCCTGGGCTACGTTAGCAGATTTTGCACGGTTGGCTGATTGATATCCTTTAACCCCTCACCTGGCCTCCAGTCTGACATCTCCAGGTGCCTGTTAGACATCGCGGGTTTCCCACAGACACTGGCACCAGCATCATCATTGCAGCAAGCATTTCTGGGAAGTACATGCTAGTATTATCCCATTTTACAGAGGAGGGAGCTGAGGCAAGCAGAAGTTAAGTGACTTGTCCAGGGTCACACACCCAGGGAGTGTCTGAGGCTAGACGTGAATTCAGGTCCTCAGGATGCCAGGTCTGGTGCTGCCCCTCTTCAGTGTTGCTTGACTCAGCTCTAGGGCACAAACTAGCAGCTGGAAAGCCAAAGTTCATGAACACAGCTCAGCCCTTGGCTGGGGGTCTCTGGGCCCCTCCAGCTCCCCTCCCCCCATCACTTTCTAGAGCGGGGGGGGGGGGGATGTGAGTGAGGCCCTGAAACCTCTTTCTCTTTTTTGTTGTTTTCTTAAATTGACTTTTGTAATAATGAGCAATTATGAAACTCAGTGAAGCCTTTCGTTCATTAAGGAAGATCGGGGGTGGGCTGGGGGAGGGGAAGAGAGAGCCTGGGAGCTCGGGGATCATTCTCCTGCACAAGGATCCTGGGGGCCTTCTTTCCGCTGGTGTCTCAAATGTGGGAATCGGCTGGGGCAGGCCAGTAGGGGCAGTGATGATCATCGTCCGGCAGAGACCGGCCAGGTAGGAGCCAGCAGCCTTGTTGAGAAGGTCGCTGGGGACGGGTTTGTGAGGCAGCCGCCTCGGCCTCGTCCCTAGGCCACGAAGAGATCAGTTCTGGCGTCTGAAACTCAGCCCGGGGCTCAGGGCTCTCGCCTGCTCCCTGAAAATACAAACATTTTAGCCGGGCCCCTTGCCACAGCTGCCCACAGAGCTTTACAAATCACGGTCAGGATGAATGCATTCTCCTTATCCAAGAAATAACCCTGGGAGGTTGTCAGGGCAAGGGCAGAACAGAGCAGAAATGATTCCCCCCATTTCAGATGTGGAGAAACTGAGTTTTGGAGGGGGAAGTGCCCCGCCTGGAGTCACACAATGAATCAGGTCTGCAGTGGGCTCTTCCTCCTCCTCCGGGGCGCCTCTCACTGTCCTAGCAGGTGTGTGAGGCTCTGGGGGGTGGGTGAGGAGCCCACCACCTGTGGCGCCTTTGGGCAGAGGCGACCTTCCCCAGGGGAGGGGAGCGCTGTCCGGGCAGGGTGGGGAGGGGGAAGGCGGGAAGAAGCCGGCCCTACAATCTGAAGCTGGCCCCCGCCCCGCCCTAGCGCTAGCTCACTGCTCAGGTGGCCTTGCGGTGCTCCCCACTCCATTTCCCCTTCCTCACCTGCACGATGGGGCTGGCTGGGGAAAAGCATTTTACCGAAGAGAGGCAGCTGCAGCTTTGTCCTCCTACATGTCTTTGCCCAGGAGCTGCTGCACGGAGTTTGGACCCTGTGTCCCCGTGCTCAGTGCAAAGGCAGGGGATGTGGAGTGATGCCCCAGAGGCCAGAGGGCCCAGCCTCGCTTCAGTCCTGTGGCGCAGGGCGCATGCCAGGAGGACGGGTTCTCGAACCAGGCCAGTGAGATGGCCACAGGGGCAGCGCGCTGCAGCGGCTGTGCACAGCAGGGGGGCAGGCAGGGAGAAGCTGGGCCTTCTTGAAGCTCCCACCAGAGTCGGGGGGGGGAGGGGAAGGGAGGGGACTCTAAAGCTCTGCCTCAGGTGATGTGGGAATGATATGGGGTGGGGCAGGAGGAAGGGTGTTGCGCTCTGCGGTCAGGATTCCTCAGGGGAGACCCTGGGGTGATCTCTTTTCTTCTTAGAGGAGGTGGCTGGGGCGAAGGAGGGGCAGCTGCTCGGCCAGCCTGGCTCCTGCCCCTCCTCCCCCAGCAGATTTGGGAGGTTTTCCCCGCCTTCGAGGCGGGGGAGGAGGGGCGGGGAGCCTCTTGCGAGAGTCCCAGCAGGTGGGAAGGTGCGGGAGAGGTCACGTCTGGGCTGGCCCCACTCCCCAGTGGGGGAAGCAGATGAGGGGGCCGTCAGAATTGGGCTGTGGGTTGGGGTCCGCACTCACGGCTTGACTCCTCTTCTCTCTCTTCTGCCGCCCCCAGCTTGGAGGATGCGGGATTCTCGGTGTGGGCATCTGGTTGGCTGTGACGCAGGGCAACTTCGCCACCCTCTCACCCTCCTTCCCTTCGCTCTCAGCGGCCAACCTGCTCATCGTCACGGGCACCTTCGTCATGGTCATAGGCTTTGTGGGGTGCATCGGAGCCATCAAAGAAAACAAATGTTTGCTTCTCAGTGTGAGTGTTGGGGATGGGGGGGGGAGAAGGGGGCGGTACTGGAGGATCCTGGAGTGACGGCCCAGGATTGGCTCAGGACGAGGGATCCGGGGAAGGAAGCATGGCCTGGGGTTGCAACAGAGAAAGCCCCTCCCCCCAGGCCACCACTGCCTAATTCATCCTTTCAATCCCCCTGTCTCCATGCTACCCAAGTCTGGGGGCCTGCAGGAAACCAGCCAGGGAGCTCCCCCTTTGCAGACCCTCCTCTGTGGCCTGCTTGCTTTGGGTGGCTTTTTGGGAAGCATGTTTACCGGGTGGAGGGGGTGGCTGGGAAGGAGGAGGGAGAAGGAAGAGGGAAGTGGGTGGGATGACCGGGGTGCTGGGGCAGGCACAGGGGGAAAGAGTCTACCTGGCCCGGCAGTGGTGCCTGGGAGCCTCCCAGGGTAGAGGGGTAGCTCTGAGAGTGGCTGGCACAGCCCAGGTAGCCCTCCACCCTGGAACAGGCTACGTCCTTTGCCTCCTTGGGCTCCTGGATTCTCCATGCCCCTGTCTTCTCCCCCAAACTCTGGAGAGGCTTAGGCACAGTCAGATTGTGTCCAGGGGAGACAGGGCTGGCTATGGACTCAGGGGGACTGTGAGACCCTCCCCTCTGCTCCTCATTCCCTGGGGGATACGGAGTGGTCTTTGCTGCTCTGGGGCTCGGCGTCTCTGTAGCCCAGCCCTCCGTGGTTCCACACAACCAGATGCCTCTTGGCAGAAGGGCCTGCCTGGCCTGTGAACTGCTTGTCCCTGAGTGTGGATGGGGAGGCTGAGAGAGAGGCCTCCTCCTGGAGCCTGGGCACAAGAAAGCTGCCCTTTCTGCTTTCTTTCATGGCATCCTTGCCCCCAGCTTGGCTGGGGCCACTCGAGCCCAGCTGGGGCAACCTGGCCAAGTTGGCATTTGGAAGATCCTTCCTTGGCCCTCAGGCTGCGGGGCCATCTGCCGGCTTCAGGGAGGTAGGTGGTGCCCAGAAGGGCTCTGGCATCTCCATCCCTCCGCCCATCATGGTCAGAGGCAGCTGACCGTGGCAGCACACCCCTCTGCCCCATCGCCAACTATGAGGCCTGGATCGGCGGAGGCATGTTGTGAACCTTGTTTTAAGGAACCAGCCGAGGGGCTGATCTGGGCTTCCGGCCCACATCAGGAGCAGACAGGCTGAGGGCCCACTCCAGACTGTGGGCCCCCACCTCCTGCCAGATGCACGAATCTCTCCTACAATATAGCTGACAAATGATGGCCCCACCACCACTTGAATACCACCAATGATGAGAGGCTCACTACCTTATGAAGCAGTCCATTTCCTTGTTAGAGAGCGCTCATTGTCTGAAAGGCTGAGAAAGGGGACAGAGAGAGCTTGTCACTTTGTGGTCATGGGGACCATGAGTCTACCGCTTCCTAAAGAGAGCTATGGAAAGAGGAAGATCGGTAGAGATGGGGATGTGTGTTTTCCTCTTTTCATGAAACATTAATCACAGATAATTTAAAAAGTAAGTGTTTCTTTGGTAATGTTCTTCTTACCTATTAATATATCAAGCCGAGAGGCCTTTCGGGAATCATGCACAGGAAGCTTTTTATGAGGCCAGTCCATCTATTAAATTACAGTGTTTTAAAGTGGGGAAAAATTCAGTTGCTTTTGTTTTTTTCTGAAAGAGGTACTGCCAGGCAGGGAGCGAGCAGATTGTGCAGGAAGTGGCTGGGATCCTGGGCCTGGCCCTCAGGCATCAGAGGAGCATCCGTTTCAAGCTGGGGGGACATTTAAGGCCATGGAGTCCAGCCCTGTTGTTTTACAGATGGGGGAACTGAGGCAGAATGAGATGAGGTGATACAGCTAACCAGGGCCTGAGGCAGGATCTGAACCCAAGTCTTCCTGGCTCCTTGCTTCTCAAAGGGCTGCTGAGAAAGCAAGAAGGAGATCCAGGGGAGGGCCTGTCTTAACCTTAACCTATCAGGACACCTCTCCTTTCCTCTCTGGGAGCCTCTACTGTCCCCAGGAATGTGCCCATTCCTCCAGACTCACGGTACTGCCCAGGGCAGGCTGGAGGATGTGTTCAGGGAAGCCCTCCGGCATGTGGGCTGCCGGGCCCTTTCAGGGCTGCTCTCCACCTTTGGTGTCCACCTGATCCACTGACTCTCACCAGGGGCTCCAAGAAGCTGTGGCATGTACAGGGGCCACACCACAGTAAGCCAGTTCAGCAGATGGGCTAAGCCAGATTGAGGGTAACTGAGGGGTCTCAAACCCATCAGTGAGTTAGGGGGGTGTCTGCCCCAAGCATGTGAAGACCTCCCCTGGCGGAACAGGTGGATGAGAACAATTTGTTCCAACGGCCATGAAGGTGGCTGAAGCAGGTGCTGTGAGCGCCTGGACGCTGGTCAGACGTTGAAGATGCTGAGGTCGTCTACTGCATCCTGAGCCATTGCCAACATCCTCACTGTCCTGCCACTGGACTGCGATGACTCTGGAGGAGACAGTGAGGCCAACTTTGTGCAGCTGTTAAATCCAGTCTGCGCGTGAATCAAGACACCTCCCACACTGTTTGACCATTTTTACCTAGCTCTGAGTCCTGTGGCCACAGGCAAGTGACGAAGCAGCAGGTGCAGATGCGCTGGGAGCTGCACACAGGCGGCCCAGGCCTAGGGTCTCCTCACTGGAAGCAGCTGTGGGATTTGGCAGCCCTCTAGGTGTTTGAGCAGCCTTTTAAGGATCGCACAGCTCACCTCCTGATGTGAGGAAGGGGCTAGAAAAGGTGCCCTAAAAATTATCTGTTACTCAACCCTGGCCTGATTTACTGGCAGACGGGGATCCCACGCTGTTGTATCCCCCTCTCTCTCTTCTCTCTCTCTCTCTCTCTCTCTCTCTCTCTCTCTCACACACACACAAAACTTTAGCAAAGATGATTCCCCTCACCATTGGTACATGGAATGTGTGCACACTTATGGACAGCATGAAAACCAGTAGATCTGAAAGATGAACAGCTCTTGTTGAGAGAGAACTCAGCAGGCATCACATCCAGATAGCATCCCTGAGAGAAATGAGGCTGGCCAAGGAAGGCCAGCTTAGTGAAGTTGGAGCTGGATGGACAATTTTCTGGAGTAGCTGCAGTGAAGGGGAGGGCTGTGAAGCTGGTGTAGGTTTTGCAATCAAAACTAACCTGGTCAATAAGCTTGTATGCCTTCCAAAAAGAGGGAACAACAGGCCATGACAATGAGATTGCCACTTGCAGGGAAATGTCACGCCACCATCATGGCCTGTGCTCCCACCATGGAGAATTCTGATGAGGTCAAAGAAAAATTTTATGAAGGTCTAGAGACCCTTATCATCAATGGGCCCAAAGAGGACAACCTTCTAATTCTGGGTGACTTTCATGCCAGAGTAGGCTCAGACTGCCAGACTTGGCAGGGAGTCCTAGGGAGGAATGGAGTTGGAAACAGCAACAGCAGTGGTCACTACTAAAGACTTGGGCATCTCATGACCTTCTCATCACCAACACTGTCTGCCATTTACCTGAATGCAATAAGACTTCGTGGATGCACCCTCGAAGCAAACATTGGCGTTTAATAGACCATGCTATTGTAAGGAGAAGAGACAGACAGGATGTGAGAGTGAAGGTACTGTGTGGCACAGAGTGCTGGACTGATCAGGGACTTATCCTCCAAGCTAAATATTCACATTCAACAAAAGCGGTGGCCCCAAGGCAAAAGGACTACCAGAAGAATTAATGTCACAGATTAGAGTGCTTCTCTGAGTGGGAACAGTTTGCTGCTAACTTGGAGGGAAAGCTGAGCCAGCATAGGGTTGGCAACAGTGGAGCAGAAAAGGCGTGGGCAGCCTTCGGAGTTTTGGTGTGCAGCGCTGCATTTTCTCACGTGGGTCAGAATAGTCACAAACATTAAGGCTGGTTTGATGAAAATGATGGGGAAATTCAGAAGCTGCTAAATGAAAGACGAGAACTCCACAGGGTTTACCAGCAGGACATTTCATCTGTCTCTAAGAAGGCAGCATTTAATTCCGTCAAAAGTAAAGTACAAGCAAAAGAGAGATGCAGGCTGCTTGGCTCAGTAAGAAGGCAGATGAAATTCAGTTTTATGCAGACAGTAACAATACGTGGTGCTTTTTGGGCCATTTATGAGCCAGACCTTTGGTGCATCTCAACTACTCAGCCTGATGGAGCCACGTGATAAAGACATGATCCTGAGAGATGGGCTGAATACTTCTATAGTGTTCTCAATAGACTGTCATCAATCAATGCTGAAGCCACTGACTGTATACCTCAAGTTGACATCAATCCCTCCCTGGCTGAAATATTTAATGCCGTTAGGCTCCTTTTGTGTGGCAAAGTGCTTGGTGCTGAGTCTATTCCAGCTGAGATTTGCAAGGCAAGGGCTCCATTGCTTATACAAAAGGTGACTGAAATCTTCTGGGTTATATGGCAAGAGGAGGTTATCCCCCAAGAGTTCAAGGACGCCTCCATTGTCCATCTCTGTAAAGGTAAAGGAAATAGATTGTCCTGTGACAATCACAGAAGGGTCTTTTTCTCTTAGTCATTGCTGGCAAGATTCTTGCCAGAGTCCTCCTTAAAAGACTGATGCTATGGGCAGCTAGGTGGCACAGTGGATAGAGCACCAGCCCTGGAGTCAGGAGAATCTGAGTTCAAATCTGGTCTCAGACACATGATGTGTGTGTCTGGGCAAGTCACTTAACCCCAATAGCCTCATCAAAACAAAACAAAACAAAACAAAAAACAAAAGAAAAGACTGATCCTCCACCTCAAAGATGGTCATTTACTTGAGAGCCAGTGTGGCTTCAGAAAGGTCTAAGGAATGCTCGATATGGTGTTTGCTGCCCGACAACTCCAGGAGAAATGCCAGGAGCACAACAGAGGTCCGCACACAATGTTTGTAGATCTAACCAAGGGCTTTGACACTCTCAGTCATGAGAGCTTATGGAAAATTATGTCAACATTTGGTTGCCCAGAGAAGTTCATCAGCATTGTACATCAGTTCCATGACAGCACACTTGCCTGAGTTCTGGATAATGGACGACACTCTCCCACTTTCCCAGTCACCAATGGAGTGAAGCAGGGCTGTGTGCCTGCTCCTATGCTTTTTAGCAGGATGTTTTCAGCCATGTTGTCAGATGCCTTCAATGAGGATGAACATGGCATCAAGGTCAGCTACTGCACTGATGGTAAATTCTTCAACCTGAAAAGGCTACGAGCCAAGACCAAAATGGAGGGAGAGTTGGTGCATGGTTTTCTGTTTGCAGATGGCTGTGCCCTCAATGCAGCCTCTGAAGCTGGGATGCAACAAAGTATGGATTGATTCTCTGCGGCTTGTGCTAATTTTGGCCTGACAATTAACACCAAGAAAACACAGGTGCTCCACCAGCCGGCATAACACCCTCCATCCTATGTGGAACCATTGATTATAGCAAATGGAGAAATGTTGAATGCTGTGGATGAGTTCACTTACCTTGGGAGTGTCGTTTCCAGGGATTACACATAGATGATGAGGTTGATACACACATTGCCAGAGCTAGCTCAGGTTTGGGAGGCTCCTGAGGAAAGTGTGGAAGAGAAGAGGTATTAGACTGACTATCAGACTGAAGGTCTACAGAGCTGTTGTGCTGACCTCCTTGTTGTATGCCTGTGAAACCTGGACAGTCTACCAGTGCCATGCCAGGAGATGGAATCACTTCCATTTGAATTGTCTTAGGAAGATTCTGAAGATCCCCTGGCAGGATAAAATACCAGACACTGAGGTCTTTTCTCAAGCTAAACTGCCAAGCATTCAAACTCTACTGCAGAGGGTGTATCTTCAATGGGCTGGCCGTGTTGTTTGAATTCCAAACGTGCGCTTGCCAAAAAGACTATTTTGTGGAGAACTCACACAAGGCAGGCACTCACATGGTGATCAGAAGAATCGATACAAGGACACTCTCAAGGTCTTTCTTAAGAACTTTGGAATTGATTGTAAGACATGCGAGATGCTGGCACAGGCCCCCCCAGCATGGTGTGCCCTCGTCAGAGAAGGCACGTGCTCTGTGAGCAAAGCAGAACTGAAGCAGCTCCAAAGAAACTTGAGATGTGCAAATTTAGAGAGTCCCTCCCCAAACGTTCACATCTACTATTTGTGCCCGACCTGTGGCAGAGCATTCGAAGCTCCTATTGGTCCGATCTGCTAGTTGAACTCACTGTAACTTAACTCTAGCCTAGTGATGCCATTTTGGTCCTCTTCAAAAACAAAGGATGAGGATGCACTGGCCAGGGCAGAGGAAAGGACAGGATCACCTCTAGTGACTGCACCCTACCAAGATATAGCCACCCTTCCAGATGCATAGTACCCCAAATAGGCACCCCCAGTCCTATAAGAAGAAAGACTTGGGGTCAGTTGAGAATTGGTCCTTCACCATCTGCTTAACTCACATTGCCAGGGGAGAGTGAGGTTTGGTTTCCTCCTCCCTTTTGTGTCATGTTCCCTTGTTCTTTCTTGGAATTTGAGGTGGCCTCAAGACTCCCCAGCTGGAACTCTCCATCTTTGCACCTCTGCTGTGCCTTCCTCTGTCTCCACGTCTCCAGCCTCTTTAGCCAGAGTGTGAGGCCAATGAAGTCGAGCAGGTGTGAGCCATCAGTCACCACTCAGGCATCCCTGGGATGCACAGCAAGTTCATTCCTTGTCCGAGGCTGCACCAGGTTCTGGAGGCAGGCAGTGGAGAGGACCCAGGTTCATTCCTGGCTCCTTACCACTCAGAAGACCTTAATTTATTGTTGTACCCTGCATACTAATGGTAGAGGTTCAGGGGCTGTGATTGGGCGGGTTGGTGCCCGCTCCCCCTGCTACTTGGCCCCTGCCTTCCTGGCCTCAGGAGGGAGGCTGTTTGGGGGCCACAGTGTCTGGAAGCTCGTCTTTTCCTTTTTTATTGAGTTCTCTCTTCATGCCTGCTCCAAAGCTCATGAATCATCATTATTCTGGTTGTGGCGGCTACAGGGGCTGGCCCAGATCCCTGTTATTTATAGTCTTGGCTCAGGGCAGGAGTTGGGTGGGCTGGCCAGAGCTCAAGGCCAGAGAGGAGCCAGAACAGGGCTGATGGGAGGGCTCAGGGGTTCATCCGGGCCTTAGAGAATGCAGCCGCCATAATATCCTCAAGGAACAGTTCAGTGGTGTCTGGAAGTGGACAAAACACTTGGGGCGGCTTGGCTTATTTGGGATGCCTGCCCTGCAGGTAAGCGAAGTGGGAGCCCCCCCTCCAGCCAGTGTACTCAGAGAGTTGGAGGGGCCCTTCAGAAGTCATCTGGTACAGTCCCCTGCCCTTGGGCAGGCCCATGGCAGAATCAGTCCTGGCTGGCTGAGCTACAGATGTTCCGGTTATGTATAGAGTACCTGGTCGTACTGGTCAGAGCTGGAGCCTGAGGCCAAGCTCCCCCCTGGTTCTCCCTCTCCCCTCCCCTTCCTTCCCTCCTTCCCTCCCCTTCCCCTCCCCCTCCCCTCCCTTCTCTCTTCCTCTCTCCCCTTCCTTCTGCCCCTCCTCCCTCTCCCCTTCCCTGTCACCCCTTCCCCTCCCTCTATCCTTCCTCCTCTTTCTCTCCCTCCCTCCTCTCTTCCCCTCCCCCTTCCCTGTCGCCCCTTCCCCCTCTTTTTCTCCCCCCCTTCCCCTCCCTCTCCCCCTCCCTCTCCTCCTCTGGGCACTGAGGTGTGAGGAGAGCAGAATTGTACTGCTGGGAAATCGTCTTTCCTTTGTTGGCATCTTTGGCCCTGTTATTTTATCCTGGAAATTTGCATGTTCAAAGGTTCTGCTTCTCATCAGCCACAGCAGCCGCCTCAGCCCCTCTGAATCACTCGGATTTCAGAGTTTTGCTTTGGAGGGGTGGAGGGAGAGGCTGCAGCCCCCTCGGTGCTGTGGACCTGCTGCAATCCGCGCAGCAGAGAAAGGCGTGGTGCCTCCTCAGGTCGGGAGGGCCATTAATCATGGAAGACTGCACAGAGGAGGTGGCATCTGAGGGAGTTGGCTTGGGGGGTGCGGGACAGGGAGGACAAAAACGTGGGTGTCTGGCAGGAAGGAGAACCCCATGCTTTGAATTCTCAGCCAACCCCCTTCTTTTGTTATTTAAGGAATGAAAAACCCATGATGAGGAAATCAAGGAACTGTCCAAAAGACAAGGGCTGCCCCCACAACATGTTGTGCCCCTGCCACCCCCACTGCCTGTGTTCCACCCACAAGCCTCAGCCCCTTTTCTGCCTAGCCAGCCCTTGTGGGGCTGGGAGGCCCGGGACCAACGTCTTTGCTCTGGCCTCTTTCTTTCCTTCTGTCCATCCCTCTGTTGCTCGTTATGTGTTACGTCCAAAGCCCTTGGGCTCACACACCGCGCGCACACACACACAGACACACACAGATAGACACAGATAGACACAGATAGACACACACACACACACAAGACACACATACACATACACACACACACACACACACACACACACACACGGGGAGAAGGACTTGTTCAAGGTCACACCATGAGTTTGTGACTAGGCTGGACCAGAGCCCAGGGCTCTGTCCTGTCTCACTGGGGCAGGCAGGGCAGCCTCTCTCTCAGCTGGGGTGCTGGCTGGGTCAGGTGGCTGGGCTCCTGCTGTCTCTGAGGGTACACCTTCCTCTCTTCCTCAGTTCTTCATCATGCTGTTAATTGTGTTCCTGCTGGAGCTCATGGTAGCCATCCTCTTCTTCGTCTACACAGACCAGGTAAGTGGCTGCTGCCAGCATTTGCCTTCTCTGTGTCCCTTGCCCCTCACCCTCAGGCCCCCCTCCCAGAGTGCCAGGCTTGGGCCCCTCTGCATCCCAAGTTACTGGTATGCACTTGTGACTGGGCGGTAAAGTGGGTGGGTGTGACTGCAGGACACACAGGGTGAGGAACTGTCCTTTGGGAGAGTTAGTGCCCACAGCATTCCTGCAGAGCATAGCATTTAGAGCAGCCCTGGCATGGCGCAGCACTGAGGGGAGGGCTCACAGCAGAGGTGGGGGATGAGTGAGTGATCGATCATTGTGCAGGATGTGTGTGTGTGTGTGTGTGTGTGTGAATGTATACATGTGTGTATATGTGTGTGTGCATGAGTGTATATGTGTGTGAGTGTGTATTTGTGAAAGGGGTTGCCTCAGGAGGCTGTCAGCCAGTCACATCAAGCACTCATTAAAGCAGAAAGAAGCCAAAACAGAGCCCTTCCCTCAAGGAGCTTGCATTCTATCAAGCATGGACATTTATAGAAGTATCTACTTGCTTGTTGACATATAAAATATATACATGATAAATGCCCAAGTGTAAGATAGTCTTTGGGAGGAGGCACTGGCAGCTGGGTTGGGATCAGGACAGGCTTTGCGGAGAAGGCGTTACTTAATCTGAGCCTCGAAGGAAGCAAAGGATTCTAGGAGATAGAGGTGAGGAGGGAGGGCATTCCAGGTGTGGGGCCCTGCCTGTGCAAAGGTCTGGAGGTGGGAGGCTGAAGGCAGTATATAAGGAACGGCCAAAAGGGTAGTGAAGCTGGAGTGTAGACTGTAGGAAAAGCTGCAAAGCTAGGATGGGCTGAATGGTGGGAAGAGACAAAAGCCAAATGGAGGGGCTAGATTGGATTCTGGAGGAAGTTGATTGAGTAAGGGAGTGATGTGGTCAGACCTGGCTTTGGGAAATCAGGATATTGTGGCATCTGCACGGAGACTGGGCTGTGGGGTGGGGAGAGCTGAGGCAGATGGTAGCAATGGACACCAGAGTTCCAGGAGTGACTGTGAGTGGAGAGAAGGGAATGGGTGTGAGAGGCTTGGGAGGGCAGAAATGACAACACTGGCCCGGGGCGTGTGTGGAGGGAGTGGGGGAGGGCCAGCCTGGGAGAGTGGGAGGAGGGGGTGCTTTTGGCCACCATCCTTGGGAAGTTTGGGGCAGAGGATGAGTCCGGTTTGGATGGGTCAAGTTTGAGATGTCTGGTAGACTTCCAGGAGGAGATGTCTGAGAAGCACGTGGCAGTCAGCAGAAAGGTCAGGGCTGGAGAAATAGATCCGGAGTCCTCTGCACAGAGATGACCACTGGATGGATGGGAGCTGATGAAGAGACAGGAGCAATAATTAAGTGCCTACTGTGTGCCGGGCACTGTGCTTAGCACTTTACACTTATCATCTCATCTGGACTCATAACAACTCTGATGATTGTCGCTATTATTATCCTTGCTTTTCAGTTGAGAAAATTGAGACTAAGTGACTTGCCCAGGGTTACCCAGTAGTAAGTGTCTGAGGCTGGATTTGAACTCGGGGCTTCCTGACTCCAGGCCTAGTGCCCTGGGCACCATGGCACCTCCTGGCTGTCTCTGGGGGGTGAGATCACCACATGGAGAGTGGTATAGACAAGGACCGAGCCTTGGGGGACACATGGATGAAGATCCAGCCGAGGAGACTGAGGGCTGGTGAGATGGATTGGAGGGGATGCTGGAAGAGGCTGACAACTGGGTGTCTGCCTCACTTCAGTCAGTTCACTCCAAGTAAAGACGTCCCCCGTGATGTCATTGGTCCTCGTAAAATGAAAGATGAGCAGCAGCAGAGGGAGGCCCCCCCCCATCCTCCAGGCCCCAGGTGTCATCCTGGACTCCCCCCCCCCCCAGGTACAGGCTATTACCCAGGCTGGTGATGTCTATCTAAGCCCCCTCCTCTCCTCTTACCCCACCACGCCCTGGGGCGGACCCTCACCCCCTCTTGTCCTAAAGCACAGATTCAGTCCTCTCTCCTCCCTCCCCCCCACATCCAAATGAGCTCCAGTGTCTTCCTGTCACCACAAGGATCAAATGTAAAGTTCTCTGGCATGCAGAGCCCCTCTTGCTGCACACCAGCTCCTCTGGCCTTTGCAGGGATGTCTGCTCCCATGCCTAGAGTGTGCTGCCCCCTCCCCTCTGCCTCATAGAGTCCCCAAGAGTTTCCTTCATGGCTCAGCTTCAATGCCACCTTCTCTGCAGACTAATTATGAGTCCCATCCCTCACCCCTCCACTGACTGTGGGTGTTCTGTGAATCTGTGTATAGGCTTATAGGGTTAGAGCTGGGTGGGGCTGTAGATCCCTCTGGGTCCAACCTTCTCCTTTTACAGATGAGGAAACTGAGACTGTCAGAGGCAAAGTGACTTGTCCAGGGTCACACAGCCAATAAGAATCTGAGATAGGCTTCAAGCCTGGGTCTTTCTGACTCCAAGTTCAATGTTCTGTCTGCTCCAGCCCTCAGCCTTTCATGTTGTTGTGTGCAACATGAGCACAGATTGTTTCATTCTTGTCTTTTAGGCTCCCAGCGTTTGCTATGGTCCCTTGCATGTAGTAAGGACTTCATCAATTTTTTAAAAATTCATTCATTCATGAAAAATTGGAGCTCAGGATAGAAGTGAGGGCTGAATGTGCAGATACAGGAATCGTCTGCGCTGAAACGCTGATTAAATGCCAGGAAGCTGGTGAGATTGCTGAGAGCGGGCATAGAGGGAGAAGGGTCCCAGAGAGTCTTGGAGAAATCCGGTAGCTAATGTTGGGGAGATGAATGGTGATCCAGATCAGGAGACAGAGGAGGAGTGGTCAGGCAGGCAGGAGCAGAATCAGCGGAGGTCAGCATTACCGCCTAGAGGAAGCAGACAGCACCTAGTAGGGGAGGGTGGCCAGCAAAGAGCTCTCAGGAGCTGTCCGTGCTGCGAGGTTCTGATCTGAGAACCCACAGGCACCAGTCAGGACTGGGTGACTGCCATCCAGTGAACAGGCTGGGGGAGGCAGGAAGGTTGTAGTTAAACTGAGTTCTTTTCTCCAGAATCATTCTGGACCAAAGAAAAGCACCAGAGAAAATAAGCTATGCAAAATGAGAAGGGAAGTTGTGTGGAAATAACTCAGAATGCTATTTCTCTTGCTTTCTGAGTTTCCATTGGTGTGTGCATGTAATCAGATTCCCAGAGGCACGTGCTGTTTCCTGCCTGTGAGACCATCTTTTCTAGGGATGGGCTGATTGTTCTGGCATGGGGCTGGTGTCTGAGGCTGCTTGCTGCCTACAACTGAAGCCCCTCGAACCCTGCCCTGTGTCCCCAGCTCCCCCCTCCCTCAGCACCCTGCCCTTCCCAGCCTGGCCTGGCCAGATGAGACCCCAGGGGTAGGGGAGGCAAAACCCAAATCCAGCCTGATGGAATGTCTGGGAAGAAAGCAGAGGCAGGAAGGTCTGCTAATCATCAGTATATTGACTTTCAGAAAAACTGTGCCTATCTAGTGGATCAGCTGGGTGCAGTGGAGGGTGCATTTGGGATGGATGGCTTGTCTTCACCCTGCCGGGACCCATGGCCTACTGCTCCTCACACCAGTGGTTCCTAAGCACCTGCCCAGCTGGGAAGGGTTGTCCTTTCTCTGTCTCCCAGCTGTGCCTGGGGCCAGAGGAGGCTTAAGCCCCACAGGCTTCTAAAAGGGCCTGGCTGTGAGGACTAGAAGGCTGAGGAGGCCTGGAGCCTCTGCTCCCCTCGCCCATCCACAGAGAAGGCTAGCTTCCCTTACTGTCACCACAGCAAAAAGGGAGTGGTGCATCCTTTCCATTTCACAGATGAAAAAGCTGAGGCCCACAGAAATGAAGTGAGTTGTACGGCCATGTAGCAAGCCCAGGCTAGCCCCAGTTCACAGGATCACAGACTCTCAGATTGGCGGAATGACTGCCTCTTGCTAAATGGGTCCCCCTGCCTTAGCAAAGCTGGCCTTGCTCCTCCAGGGAGGAGGGACCTCCAGGGGCAGCTGAGGCCTTCCTGGGTTAGCCCTTAAGGTTAGGAGTGTTTGCTGAACACTCAGCCTGAACCTACTCTTCTCACCTGGTTTCCCTCTTTGGGGCCAAGTGGAACCTAGCTTCTCCACAGGCAGAGCCATCCTGCCTCTTCTGCCCCCAGTGGGCATAAAAGACCTCCAGAATGGCAGTTAAGCACGTTCTAGCTGTCTCTGCCTCCTTCCCAGGTGAATGAGGTCTCGGTTAAAATCTGGGAGTCAGGAGGTGGGGAACTGGCCCAGGCTGGGTAAGTGAGAACAGGCCAGGGCAGGGAAAGGGCCCACCAGGGGCTGTGGGCCCCCTGTTCTGTGCCCTGGGCACACTGTCTGAGGCCCTGCACCCAGGTCTGGGCTCTGAACAAAGCTGGATGTGAGCATACGTTGAATAGGGCTAGGCTTGGTGTCATGTTTAAAAAAAAAATATATATATATATAGTACCTACTATGTGCCAGGAGCTGTACTAAGTGCTGGGGATACAAAGAAAGGCAGAAGGCAGTCCCTGCCTTCAGGGAGCTCACAGTCTAACATGGAGACAAGGTGCAAACACCTAGGTACAAATAAACTATAGGCAGGATGAATCAGAGGTGATCAACAGAGATTAGTGTTATTATGAAAGAGATGAGAAAAGGCTTCCTGTAGGAAGTGGGATTTCAGTGTCCTTCAGTTGAAGGAAGCCAGGAGGCAGAGAGAAAGAATTCCAGGCATGAGAGACATGCCCAAGGTTAGGAGATGGAGTATCTTGTTTAAGGAGAAGCCAGGAGGGTCATAGAGTGTGGGGGTTGGGTGGGGGGCAGTGTAAGGTGGAAGAAGGCTGGAAAGGTAGGAGGGGTCACTCCAGGAGACTTAGGTTTGAATACCATCTCAGATGCCTACTAGCTATGCAACAGTTCCCTTCTCTGAGCCTCACTCTCCTCATCTGCAAAATGGGGCTAGTGATACTACTTCCCGAGGCATCAGACGACCGTGATTATAGATCTTGTGGCCCCTGCATTAACATCAAGTCCAAATGTCAGGAAGGAGCTGGAAGGATGAGCAAACAAGAAAGAACTGGACCATAAAGAACTGCTGAAGTGACAGGGATGCTCAAGACACAAACCCAGAAGAGAATGACTCAAAACCATTGTTAGACAAAGCCTCAAGAAAAATGCAAATTGAACACAAACCCAACAAGAAAGCCTAGAAGAGCTAAAGAGAGAGATGTTTAGAAAGAGCAAAGAACAAAAAAAGATTTTAAAAACCAAACGAGAGCTATAGAGGGAAGATATGAAAAGAGGATTAACACCTTGGGAAAAGTACAACCTCAGTGAAGAATATAACTCCTTAAAAATTAGAATTGGCCAAGTGGAAGCTAATGAATGCATGAGACATCCAGAAGCAATAAATCAAAGTCAAAAATCTGAAAAGAAAAACTAGAAGAAAATGTGAAATGTTTCGCAGGAAAAGTAACTGACCTGGAAAACAAACTGAGGAAAGATAATTTAAGAATCATTGGACTACCTGAAAGCCACGACCAAAAAAAGAGCCTGGACATCACATTTCAAGAAATCTTAAAAGAAAACTGCCCAGATCTTTTATAAGCAGGGGGCAAAGTAGAAATTGGAAGAAACTTCCAAATGAAAACTCCCAGAAATATTATAGCCAAATTCCAGAGCTCCAAGGTCAATGAGAAAATACTGCAAGCAGCCAGAAGGAAATAATTCAGATATCACAGAGCCTCAGCCAGGATCATACAAGATTCAGCAGCCACCAAATGAAGAAGTGAAGAGGCTGGAAAATAATATTCTAGAAGGCAAAGGATGTGAGCTTGCAGCCAAGAATAAGCTAACCATCAAAAACTCCGTATAACCTTACCAGGAGAAAAATAGACACTCAATGAGAGAGAAGACTTCCAACCATTCCTTATGAAAAGCCAGAGCTGAACAGAAAATCTGGTCTTCAAATGAAAGATGCAAGAGAACCAGAACAAGGTAAACAGGAGTAAGAAATCACAAGGGACCAAGGTTAGAGTCCACATTCTTATGTGGGGAGACGATGTGTGTGACCTGCAGGGCTCTGTTGTCACTGGGGGTCTAGAGGGAGTCTGACAAGACCAGGAGCCCGGGTGAGATTTTATTATGCTGGAATGATCTCAGAAGATGAATGGAAGAGTGGGGAGGAGGGAGCATCCTGGGAGAGGGCGGGCAGGGAGAGGAAGAATGGGGAAATGATCTCACCTAAGTGGAGTGTGCCAGGCAGAGTTCATATGATGAAGGAGATCGGGGGCAGGGGAGGGGCAGGGGATTGGGTGACAATTGAGCCTCACTCTCATCTCAACGGGTCAAAGATGGGAAGAATACACACACGCACATGTGCGCGCACACATACGTAAACACATACATGCACGCACATGTGCACACGTGTGCGCACACACACAGGTGGGGGCAGAAATTCATCTTACCCAACAAGGAAGTCAGAAAGGGGCGGGAAAAGGGAGGAGGAATAAGAGGGAGGATCGATTAAAGGGAGAGTGGTCAGAAACAAAGTCAGCTCTCAAATAGAGACAAAGAAAAAGAGAAAGAAAAGAATGAGAGACAGTGGAGGGAAATCCACATTTGGAGCTCCCAGCCCTTGGCTTGTGTGAATAATAATAATCATTATAATAATAGCATGCATTTAAGTGAAGATTTACAGATATTATCTCATTTGATCTCACAACAACCCTGAGAGGTAGGTGCTATTATTCCCATTTTGCAGTTGGGGAAACTGAGTCAGACAGTGGCTAAGCAACTTGCCCACAGCTAGTAAATGTGTGAGCCTGGATTTGAAAGCAGGTCCTCCTGACTCCGGGCGCAGCACTCTATCACAATGTCCCTGCTGCCTCTAATGTTGGTCTCTGAAGGCCTGTCCAGTGACACCCCTAGCAGGTCAGGTCTAGGCTGATCCCCTGCAGAGATGGCTCCCCCACCCTTTTGCCCAGGCAGAAGGCAGAAGGATGATGAGGCGGATGGCTCTCCTGGGGCCAGGCTTCCCTCAGCTTTGATTTTGCTTCTGCAAAGATGCTGGAGCAAAGAGACACCGAGGCCCCTCTGGGCTGAGGAGATCTGGTCTGACCCTCTGTAGCCCTGCCTGGTGCCCATGTCCAGCAGCCTCGCTCTCAGGACTGGCCCAAGGGAGGCTGCCCGTGCTCAGCTGAGCCCCTGTGGGTGCCAGGGACCAGCGGTACATCCTCAGCCAGTTATTAAGCATTCCCTGTGTGCCAGGCCCTGTGCTATGTGCTGTGGGACTCCCCCTGGGGAGAAAGATGGTGGCCCAGTCCAGAGAGTGAAGCTCCAACGTGCCCGACTCTGCAGATCTGCCCCTGTGAGAGCGGAGGGAAGGGGGGGGGTGTGTGTGTGCTCGTGTGCATGCGTGTGCATGTTTCTGTGTATGTCTCTGTGGGTGCGTGTGTGTGTGTGCACTCCTGTGTTCTGGGGGGCAGGACCTTAGAGGAGCCAGGGCAGGGGCAGGCCTGGAGGACAGCAGCCCGTGGGGAGTGATCTCACAATGAGAGTTCTGGAGTCAGCCCTCCTTGGAGTGGCCACCTGCAGCCTGGCAGAGGCCAGAGGGGGCCCACAGAGCACCCGCCCCAAGCTAGCCATCCCCGGGGATTCATGGTGCAGCTGCCTGTGGGAATGACCCAGGCCTGGGCCCGACTGGAGGCCAGGTCGATCGGTCTGTGACATGCGAGTCCCGCTGTGGTCTTACCCCATGCCAGAATCTCTGATTGTTCTCCGCGGGCATTTCTTCCTCCACTGAGGGGTCTCTTCTTTCCTCTGTCCCTTGACCTGCTGTGTCCTTTCCCATTACCCAGCCTTTGCTCACACTGTGCCCCCCACCCATTCACTCTGCACCCCCCTCTGCTTCTCTCCATTCTTCAAGGACCCCTGAAGTCCCACTTTTCCTGACTCCCCGCCCCCCGCCCAAGCAACCTGGTGTCTACCCCAGGGGTGTCAAACACTTCCCCACCCATAACTTCCCTAATGTGGGCAGAACCAGATTAAACTGTAACTGGGACATTTTAAACAAAATAAATAAAAATACAATAGAACCTAGACAATGTTGACATGGGGTTTTCTAAGCCAATAAACCCATTGGGTTCCTTGTGCACACTCAGTGCCCTGAGCTCTTTGGACTCAGGATGGCTCTGGTCTCCTCACCTGCCAGGGGGCTCCTGAGAGAGGCCTGGTCTCTGCTCTTCCTCTCTGCACCCCGCCCCAGAGCAGGAGCTTCCTGAGGACCGGACCCTCTCCTAATCCCCTTCCCTCGGACATAGGAGGTCTGGCCCTTAGGTGCTCAGGGATGACCGTTGATGGAAGGGCTGAAGGCTGCCCCTCCCCTGGCCTGGGGCCCACCTGAGCTGGGCCTTGTGTCCAGGCCTCACCTTCCCCTCAGGATTTATGAGCAACTCAGTGACTGGGGTGGAGGGAGGGGAGGCAGAGCTCGGGAAGAGAAAGGGGGAGACATTCTGCTCTCCTGTTCAGCTAGGGGTGGCAGCAGGAAGCAGGCAAGGCTTCAGGCGGGGATGAAGAGGCTGCGGAGATGTGTGGGCCCTGGATCAGTCCTGCTGAGGGCTCGGGGCCCAGGCAGGGCCAATGGCAGCAGTCTTGGGGCTCCGCCCCCACCCCCTGCCAGGGTGGGAGGAAGGGAGCAAAGCCTTGTGTTCTGCGGCCTTCTTCCCACCTAGGGCTGCCCCTGAGCAGAAACCCTGGAAAGCAGGTGCTATTACTCCCACTTGGCAGATGAGGAAACTGAGGCAGACAGAGGCAAAATGAATTGCTTGTCATATAGCTAGAGAATATCTGAGATGGATTTGAACTCAGGTCTTCCTGAGGCTCTATCTTTTGCACCATGTAGCTGCTTAGCTATGAGTGGCCCAACTGCCCTGCCCTGCCTCCCACCCCTTCTACCTGCCCCTTGCCCCCCTGCTCTGCCCCCCTGCCCCCCCTGTCCTGCCCTGCCCCCACTGTTCTGCCCTTGTCGGGGCTTAAGGAGTAAAACAGGGGCAGGCAGCACCTTGTCTAAAACTGCCCTCAGCCCTGCTGGCCAGAGTGCACCCTTGGGGCCTCGATGGGGCCAGGGGGTGCCGCCAGCCCAATGATTCCTCCAAGACATGGCCCTGCACACAGTAGGTGCTCAGCAAATGTTTGTCAAGGGAAGGCAAAGCTACCCTCCCCTTCTGTGGGGCCTTGGAGTCCTTACCTGCTCATGCGGGGCTGGACTAGGTGAGCCCCGGGGTGTCTTCTGGATCTGAATTCTGAACAGCTCTTTCTGGGGTCCATGGTCCTTGTGGGCCCTGCAGGTGGTGCCCTTGCCCTTGGGAGGCTGCACACCAGGCTCCTAGGCGGGTCCCGGATCATTGGGTCCAACAGAGACTCAATGGCTTATATAGGTCCTCCTGACCTGAGGACCAGAGCCCCGCCCACTTGACCCTGGGCAGACTGAACCTCACTAGCTCGGGGAAAGTGAAGAGAGACACAGCCTGGCGGTGGGGTCTGAGTCCCACCTCTGACACTGCCTCTGTGGCCTTGGAAGCACTGGTCAACCTCCCTGGGCCTCAGTTTCCTTACCTGCAGAATGGGGGAATGGAGTTCTGAGCCCCCTTCAGGCTCAAGATAAAAGGAACCTGGGGTTGTGTGGATGCCGCTGGCAGCCTGAAAGGGGCTCATCTGACCCAGGCCACCCTGCTCTGGGCTTGTTAGTGGCTCCCAAGGCAGATTGTTTGGGGGCCACGTGGGGGGCAAAGTAAGTGGTCAAATGATGCTTCTTTTTGTTGTCTTCCACCCCCAGGAGCTTCTAGGGACAGAGGGCCACGTGGGGGGTCCTGTCAGAGGGGATTCTTGGGGGTCCAGAGGATGGAGGAGCGTCCAGTCAGCTTTTTCGCAGCTGCCTCCAAAGAGTGTTCTAGCTCTTGGACTATCCTAGGCCCCTGGGTCTCCTGGCTCTGGGTGTTTGGGTGTGGCCGGGACCCTGGGTCTCCTCGTAGCATCATCTCACGCTCTGCTGGCCTCTGGGGGCTCCCGGATTGGGGGGGAGGGGCAGGGACGGGTCGGAGGGCTGTACCTACTGGGTGTAAGCAGGTGCCGCCAGCCCAGCCCTGGGGCTCTCCCTCTCTCTGCGCCCACACCGTCTGCCTGCACCTCAGGGTGGGGGAGACCCCTCACCGTGGACTGGAGCCTGGAGCGTTGAGTCTCCGGGGAGCCTCGGGCGAGGGAGATCTCGGACTTCCTGGGAAGCATGGGGCCGTTGGGGCTTCAGGGTGTCCTGAGGTCCCCGGGCAGCCAGAAGGGCTGGGGATGTGCCCCGGGGGCTGCGCATGGTGGGCACGGGGTCGCTGCGTTTCACCAGCGGCCGGGCCCCCCACCCAGTGGCTGACTCCTGCAGGAGGGGCTCACAGGCCTCTGGCCGAGGCTGCTGCCCCTGAGCGCCTCTTACAAACACTTCTTCCTGCTCTTAGCCTGATGGGGTCACCTCAGCCCCTCTGCTCATCGTCTCGGCTGCACCCGACGAGTCCGTTGTGGATGGCTCCCCCCCTCCCCGCCCTCCCCCAGGAGGGAGCCTTTACTCTTTGCCGTCTCTGTTCTGCTGACCTTGCAGGTGGCCCAGCCAGATGAGGGGCTGGCCTGCCATGGCTTCGCACCGCGTGGCTTCCCTGCGCTCTTCCCCTCTCCTCCTCTCACTACCTCACTGCTCTCCCCATGTCCTGGGCACGGGCAGAGAAGTGGCTGACCCTCTCTGGACTCGTTTAGTATCATGGCTTTGAGGCCATTTTGCCCACCCCTCTCCCCATTCCACAGAGGAGCAAACTGAGACTTGCCCAGGGAGCCTGGCTTTGTGGCAGTGACCTGGCTCTGAGCATGTCCGGCCTCACAGGGCCACAGTGAGTTTTCTTTGGGTGCCTTTTCCTTGGTTCTTGGACGTCTCGCTCCAGGGACTCGGTACAATCCTGACCGGTACCTCGGTGTGTGACCTTGGAGAAAACTCTGAGCCCCTGTGAGACTCAGTTTCCTTTTCAGTAAAATGCAGACAAGCGTGCCCGTGCCCCCTAGCCCTCCAGCCCTGTGGAATTGGGAGCCCTTGTTCATTAGCACAAAATGCCTTTGGGAAGCTCAGAGCGGCGGAACAGCTCGGCAGCCACCCTGGGGGTGGTGGCTGCTCTGCAGCCGCGCCCGGCCCAAGCTCTCCCTTCTCTAGGTCACAGGGACAGAGGAGTCCCGAGCCTACCGCCTGGGGGTACCACAGCCAAGCAGCCTTAGGGACCTGTCCTCCCTGCTAGCAGGAGCCCCTCCCCACAACACCAGGGTCAGCAGCTGAAATCAACCCCAGCTCAGCCTGGGGAGTGGACCTTAATTAGCCCGGTCAGATGTTGGCCAGAGTCCAAGGGCTATGTCAGCCTCCTGGGTGCCCAGCGGTCTCTGCAGCCCCCTGATGCTTTGTGGCTGTTAACACCATCTGAGGATGCAGCCCAGACAGCCCGGGGTGGTGGGTTACTCGCTCTCATGAGCTTTACAAATGTAGCCGAGTCATTAAAAATTAAGTAGCTAACACCTTCCATTAGGGCTGACTGGCCACCCGGGCAGACGCTGGGGGGAGGGCTGGGTTTAAGCAGGTGTTGGGGGAGCTCCCAGGTCCTGCTGTGTCCCCAGATGGCTCCCTGGACCTGCTCTGAGGCCCCAGTGGGTCTCTCCAGCAGATGCCAGCCTCCACCCTTTCCCCTCCCCGCCACTGACCTCAGTGTCCCTTCCGACCAGGCTCCTGAGGCTGTCCCTGTCAGAAGCTGGCAGCAGTGGGAGGGGAGGACTAGCTGGCATCTTTCCTGGCTGGCCTGAGAAAAGGCCTTTGCACAGGGCTCTGAAACCTGCTAAGCACTTTCCATCTCAGAAGGCTCATGGGAGCCTCACCAACCTGGGAGGGAGGTTGGTACTGGGAGCATTTGTCTGAGCTGGAAGGAGTCTCAGAAGGACCCATTTTACAGAAAGAAAGAATTAAGAAGTCTAAGAATAGCTCATAGCAGCCCTGTGAGGCAAATGCTGTGTTTAGCCCCATATTACATCTCACAGAAAAAAACTGAGGCTAAGCTGGGTGAGTCTGCATCACACAGCTAGTAAATGTACAAGCAGGATTTGAACCCAGCTCTTCTTGTCTTCGGGCCATGTCTCTGAGATTCCCTTGATCTCTGAGGCCAGGCTGGGGAAGCTGGAAGGCTTTTATTCGAATCCCGAATCCCGGATGCTGACATCTTGCCTGGCCTTCAAGGCTGAACCTTCCCTAGTTCCCAGGTGACTGAAGGGCCCTCCCACCTCAGAGCCGCAGGGCCACTTCTCCCCCAGCCCCCACAACCCAGGCTGTGCTGTCCTGGGAGATTCACCCACAGAAAAGGGCGGGTGCTGCCGGCTCTCCCTCCCCCCCTCTCACAAATCCTCAGCTTGGGAGCCCCCCAGCTCTTCCCAGGAGATGCCCACAGCAGCCCTGGTGCTCGGATGTCCTGGGCCCCCTGTCACGGACTCTGGCGCCCGTCGGGATTCACCGAGGGTTTGCAGACATAGGTCTGCCAGCAAGCCTAGAGAAAGGGCTTCGTCTCCCTCACCTCAGTTTCCCCGACTGCTCACTAATTACAGCCCTCCTGGTGCTCGCTGCTGTGTCCTAAGGTTGTCCAGGTCTTACTGATTTGCCCCCCCCCCCGAGGCACCACCTGCTCTTGTACCCTTGGGGTGCTGAGCCTTTCTGGGAAAGGACTCCCCTAATTTAGAGTGTAGGCTCCCTGTGGGCAGGGCCTGCCTCCGGCACAGAGTACTTATGTATATAGGCGGTGTTTAATCAATGCTCTCTTCTTCCTTCATTTGTCAAATGAGGGGGTGGGGCCAGATGGGCTCCAGGGTCCCCCCCCCAGGCCCTCTGAGCAGCAGAGGGCGGGGCGAGGCTGGGCGGGACCTGCAGTTTCTGCTCCGCTCAGCCCCACCCTCTGCTCCCTTTACAGATTGATACGTACGCGCAGCGGGACCTGAAGAAGGGGCTACATCTGTACGGAGCCGAGGGGAACATCGGCCTCACCAACGCTTGGAGCATCATCCAGACTGACGTAAGTGGGAGCATGGCCCCGCCCCCGCCCCCACTCCTTGTTCTGGGACCCGAGAAGTGCCTGAAGACTCCAGTGAGCTTGAGAACATGAGGAGCCCCCTACTCCCAGGCCCCTTTTCCCTGCAATGGGGACCCAAACAAACTCACGAGGCATCTAGGGGGTGCCACAAGTCCTGAATTCAAATCCTGTCTGAGACACGTTACAGTTGTGTGACCCTGGGCAAGTCACTTAACCTCTGCCTGCCTCAGTGTCCTCATCTGTAAAATGGGGATAATAACGGTGCCTGGCACATAGTAGGCTCTTTCAAAATGCTAGCAACTGTTCTGATTACTAATTGTCATGGACGCAAGGAGAAGGAGTTCCAGCACTGCCAGGTCTACCTGTGTGACCTGCCCTCTCTGGGCCTGTTTCTTCCCAGGTCCTTTCTATCCTCATATCTGTGAGCCTGTGATCTCTCCCAGAATCCCCAGATCTCCCCCTGGCGGCCATTCGGGCCAACCTGTCCCTGCACCCGAATCAGGCAGTCATGCCAACCAGCATTGAGTAAGCACCTACTGTGTGCCCGGCACTGTGCTGTGATGGGGATACAAGACAGAAGTCTGCGCCTGCTGCCCCCTTGCCTGCCATCCTGCCCCTCATCCCCCGCTAAGCCTCAGCCTTGGGTCCCTCCCGCCATTGGCTGCTGACCTCCACCAGGCGCTCACCACCCCGAGGTGATCGATCAGTCGGTCGTCTGCACCTCCCTAGTGGATTCACCGTCCCAGACTCCATAGGGGGTCCTCCAAACCTCCCCCCTTCTCAAGCTGCCCATGGCTGCCCCTCCCCTGGCCCTCCCAGCTGAGACCCCCTACTTCCCTGAAGGAAGAGAGCTCCCTGACCCACCTCCCCCACCTCCCAGATGCCTCCTGCTATGACTTCACTCCTGTCTCACACAGAGAAGTGGCCCTTCTTGCCACGGCCGACCCCTCTAGACACCTCCTCGACCTCATTCCGTCATCCCCTCCAGGAGGCCGTCCCCTCTCCCCTGTCGCTTCCAGGAGGCCGTCCTCTCTGCCCGTCCCCTCTCCCGTCCCTTCCAGACACCTCCTTGACCTCATTCCATCATCCCCTCCAGGAGGCCATCCCCTCTCCCCCGTCCCCTCTTCCGTCCCCTCCAGGAGGCCGTCCCCTCCCCCATCCCCTCTCTCCCTGTCTACGGACACATGCTCATGTCTCTTCTTGGTTTGTTTGGGGTTTTTTTGGTTTTTTGGTGAGGCAATTGCGGTCGAGTGACTTGCCCAGGGTCACACAGCTAGTCAGTATCAAGTGTCTGAGGTCAGATTTGAACTCAGGGCCTCCTGACTCTAAGGCCAGAACTCTATCCACTGTGCCACCTAGCTGCCCCCTCTTATTGGCTTCTAAGCAGGGCTCATTAGCCTCCCCATTTCTTCTGGTTCTGCCCCCCAGGGCCAAGCAGAATGAGGCTACCCCCTCCCAGGAAATGGCAGTTCCTAGAGAGATGCTCTCATCTTCCCCCTAAGCCTTCTCTTCTCCAGCCCAAACACTCCTTCACCTCATCCACATGTAATCTAGTGTCCAGGCTCTTCCCCATCCCAGCTGCTCTCTTCTGAGTGTTCCCCAGTTTGTGACTGCCCCCCCTAGACTGTGGTGCCCAGATCTGACCCCAAGGTCCAGAGGAGGTCTGGCCAGGGCAAGGTCACCTCTCTTGACCTAGATGTTGGGTCTGACTTAAGATCACGGTGCCCTGCTGTCTCATGGAGCCAGCAATCTATAAAAGCCTCCCTCCCCTCCATTTTTATTGGGTGAGATGCTCTCTGGCCCAGCCAATACCATCCTGTGTTTGCAAAGTGTGTTTATTGGACCCAAGGCCAAGACCTCGAGTGAATGAATGAATGAATGAATGAGCCTTTAGTCAATGCTTCTTCTGTGCTGAAGAAACACATAGGAGAATGATGCTGTTTCTGCTCCCCAGGAGCTCCCACACGTAGAGGAGGGGCCCGTGGTCCTCGGGTGCCCAGCAGGGCTTCTTCTTTAGGGTCATTTCTAGCTGGTCAAGGTCTGCCACCCGTGAGGTAGCCCCCCCTCCCCACTGTGTTTCACCTGCAAGATGACAAGCAGGGCAAAAAAAAAAATGCCTTTCAGTGATTAAAAGACATGTCAGATAGCCCCAGGCAGATCCCTGGGGCCCTCCACTAGCTTTCACTCGTGACTGCCTTTCCATCTGGCTACTCAGCCGGTTCACATCCACCTCACTGTACTGGGTTCTAACCCACATCTCTCACCATCTTGTCCCCAAGAAGAGCCCAGGGGACTTTGTCGAATGCTCCGTGAAAATCTAGGTAAGAGATCTCCAGCCTTCCCTTGATCTGCCCATTCAGCAACCTGGTCAAGAAAGGAAACAGCATGAGTCAACAAGCCTTTATTAAGTGCTTGGTGTATGCAGTGCCTGCAGGGCCTGACCTGTTCTGAATGGAGCCTGGCTGACTCCTGGTGGTTGCTGCCTCCTTTTCTGGAGGTTCATTAGCCATCCATTTAAAAAATGCCAAGATTTCAGGAGGCAAAGTCTAGCTCGCTGGCCTCAAGGTGGCGGATTATGTTCTCTAATTCTTTGGAAACCAAGGTGACATTTGATGCTCTCCCCTTCCCTGCAGCCTTGCAGAAGTTGCTCGAAGTGGGTCAGCAGAGACCACCTCCGTTTCTTTCATTCCCTTAGGGTGGAGTCCCTCTGGACAGCCCTGCCCAGATCGAGCCCAGGGTCACAGGCTGAGCGTTCTGGGAACATGTCTAGTTGGACATGTGTGTTGTTTTCCCGCAGTGGCATGTAAGCTCCTTGAGGGCAGGGATCACTTGGTTTTGGCCTCTGTCTCCTGCCTATCTTCTCCAATATTTGCTGAATGGAGTTAACGCCAAAGCGGGGAGAGGTTGGTGCCCTCGTACTGTCTGCCCCCTTGTCCTAAAAGGCGAGTGGCCTTGTCTTCCCTAGTGTCTACTGGCAGCCAGGGCAAAGGTCCTGCGCCTTCTCTCATCCTCCTCGGTCCTCAGTGGAGATAACACACCCCCCTGCCCCCGATGACCCCCTGGCCCCCATCTGCACTTGTGAAGGGAAGTTCTTGAGGTGGGTGAGCTTACCCAAAGGGCAGAGCCAGCCCGTTCCAGCAGCTCGCAGGACACGGTGATGACACGTGGGGGCGGCTCCCCCATGGGCTGGTCCTCTGACACCTGCTGCTCCAAGACTTTGCCCAGGGTTCCCTGGGCTGCCATGGCCCCTTCTCTGGGGAGCCTAATTGGGGGGGGGGTGCTCGGTATTGTTCTCTTTCCTCTCCTCCCATTGGTGTTTATGTCTTGTGTGGTGGCTTTGCCCTGTATGCATTGAAATGTCTAGGTTTGGGTCAGGCAGACAGGATGTAGGGAGAAAAGGTGGGGCTCAGGGATATTGATCTCCTTCCCATTGACTGGGGGAGGGGGGAGGAGACGCCCAGAGCTCCCCCTTGGCTGCTGCAGCTTCCTGTGGACAGTTACAGACAGTCTGCACTCTTGTCACTGGCAGTCAGCTTGCTCACAGTACCCAAGCCCCCAGCCTAGCCAGGGAAGGTCAGCAAGTAAAGGAAATAGGGAGAGGAGAGGAGAGGAGCCGATGCACTGCTGAATCGTCTGGCCCATTGAGGAAGGTTAGAACACCCTCCGCAGTGGTTCTGGAAGGCAGGCGACCTGGGAGGTGGCCCTGAAGGTCCCACCAGGGTCTCAGCCAGCTCCACGCGGGTCGGTGGCCAGGCGGCGTTCGAGGATGAGGGTCTGTCTGCTCCTGGCGGGTGGAGCTGAGCCTTCAGTCTGGGCTGTCAATCTCCTCTTGCCAAGTGCTTGCATTCCCATTTATAAGCAGAGGAGAGAGAAGCCAAGAGTCAGGAGGAAGCAATTTCACAAAAGTCCCCGCCTGCGATGCCTGCGACGTCTGCCATCCATCACAGGCGTTCTTCCTCCTGAATGTCAGTGCGGGGAGGTGGGAGCGACTGGAGCGACTCATCTTCAGCAGCGCCATAAACAAGCGGAAGGACAGAGCCCCCTCTATCTGCCTTTGACTCATTCTGGGATGGCGCAGAGCCAGGAATCCGCCGGCAGTCTGGCTGCCGCTGAGTGATGGAGGGCAGCCCCGTGTCGGTGAAGATGGCGGTCACTTCGGGGGCAGAATGTCGGGCCAGACAGGTTCCCTCCCCGCCCCACCACAGACCCTGGACAGCGGCGCCCGCCGGCAGCAACTCACAGTGTGGACAGCGGCACAGACCCCTGCCGAGAAGCTCCCTCCCTGTTTCCCCATTAGACTTTGCACCCCAAGGCTGACTGTTTAAACGAAATGGGTCCGATCTCCCCGAGGACATGAGCTTCCAAATCACATGAAGGAGCTAGGCTTGGGGAAACACTTTCATGGGCTAACCCCAACGGAGAAGTGCTCTTTGCTCAGGAACATCTCGGAGCCACAAGGGACACTTCTTGTTTTTCCCTCCAGATACATCCTCCAGCGTCTGGTTTTTGCTTGGACACACACTAGAGGGCTCATTTCGTCCAGTCCCCCCCCCCTTTTTAGAGACGCCAGGGGGCTTGCCCACGGCCACATGGCAAGCTACTGTCTTGTCCTCTCTCCGAGGTCCTATCCAACTCTGAAGTTCAGAATCTCTGAACTGCCGGCAGATTCCCTCAGCCCTGCCTGCACTGAACCTCATCTACAAGGTTCCTAGAAAGTAATGATCCAGCCTCTGCTTGGAGATGTCCAGTGAGGGGGAACCTGGGACTCATGACATCATAGTTCTTGGAGTGGGGAGGCTATAGAACGGTCTCCTGCCTGGGTGGGGAGGGCTTTGGCAGCAGCTGAGATAGAATGCCTTTTTTTTTCCTCTTTATTTCTTAAAATCAATTTTTTTTTCAGTGAACAAAAACCCACCTCCCTTTCTCCACTGAAAAAGAAAATCAAACCCCCCCCCCCTTTTTAGGCAATTGGGGTTAAGTGACTTGCCCAGGGTCACACAGCTAGTAAATGTCAAGTGTTTGGTCTGAGGCCGAATTTGAACTTAGGTCCTCCTGACTTCAGGGCTGGTGCGCTATCCACTGCGCCACCTAGCTGCCCCAAATCAAACCCTTTGTAACAAATATGCAGTTAAGCAGCACGAATTCCCACCTCCTATTCTGCACCCTGAGCCCCTCATCTCTAGGTCAGGAGGCAAGTGGCTTGTTTCCTCCTCAGCCCTCTGGAGCTGCACTTGGTTATTGCATTGGTCAGAGTTCCGATGTCTTTCAGAGCTGTTTGTCTTTAGCATGTTGTTGTCATTGTATGGATTGTTCTGTTCCCTCCCCTCTGCCCTGGTTCATGTAAGTCTTCCCAGGTTTCTCTGAAGCCATCCTCTTCATCATTCCTTACTGCTCAATAGTATTCCATTACATTCATATACCATAACTTGTTCAGCCATTTCCCGGTTGCTGGGCATCCCCTTTCACCACCAGAAAAATGCTGCTATCAATATTTTTGCACATTTGGGTTTCTTTCTTTTCTTTTTTAAAAAATTCTTTGGTGGTATAGGCATAGGAGTGGTATCCCTAGGTTAAAAGGTAAGCACAATTTGATAGGTCTTTGGGAATAGTTCCAAATTGCTCTCCAGAATCATCAGACCAGGTCTCCTCTCCACTAAGAGGACATTAATGTACCTGTTTTCCCATAGCCCCTCCAGAATTTGTGATTTTCTATTTTTGTTAACTTTGCCAAAAGTTGATGAATGTGAGATGGAATCTCAGAGTTGTTTTAATTTACACTTCTCTGGTTATTAGCGACTTGGGGCATTTTTTTAATATGATTAATCACTTGAATTTCTTCTTTAGAAAACTGTTCATATCCTTTGACCATTTAATCAATTGGGGAGTGGCCCTTATTCTTATGAACCCAACTCAGTGCCCTATATATCTTAGAAATGAAACCTTTAGCAGAGAAACTTCCTGCAAAGAATTTCCCATTTACCTGTTTCTCTTCTAACTTTAGTTGCATTGCTTTTGTTTATGCTAACACATTTGATGTTATAGAATCAAAATTGTCCAGTGGGTTTTCCTTTCAAGTTCTATCTCGCCTATAGTCTCATGGGGGTGTAGGGGTAGCGGTGGTAGGAGGAGGGTAGCCTGATGTTTTTCAGGCCCTAGGTGGGCCACAGTCAGGACTGCCCAGAGGGTGCCTGCCTCTTTGGGGTGGAGACGCTGCCTGGGGCAGCCTCTCACCCCGTGCCCCTCCCATTCTCTTTGCCTTTCCAGTTCCGGTGCTGTGGGGTCTCCAATTACACAGACTGGTTTGAGGTGTACAACAGCACTAGGGTGCCAGACTCGTGCTGCCTGGAATTCAGCGAGAGCTGCGGGCTCCATTCTCCAGGCACTTGGTGGAAAGCAGTGAGTCCAGGGCAAGGGGCATCTGTGGTGACTGAGGCATCAGGCCCCTTGCCTGACTCACCCTGTTAATGGCAGTTGGCTTCACGGTGGGAGAGGGGCCTCTGGGGCGGTGGCAGGGGGCCCCGGCTCACTCAGTTTCCTGCCCACAAGAGCAGACGGGGCTGACATGGAGAGCCAACTCCTGGCAGATTCCTGGGAGGCAGGGGCCCCACGAGTCTCTGGGAAGGGTTGTGGTTGCCACGCTGGAAGAGTTAGTCCCAAGGGCCACAGTCAGCGCGGGATGTGCCCCAGCAGAGGGGTTTGGGGGGGGGCAAGCTGAAATGAGGCTCATTTTCTTTCCAGCCCTGTTATGAGACGGTGAAGATCTGGCTTCAGGAAAACCTCCTGGCTGTGGGGATCTTTGGACTGTGCACGGCTCTGGTCCAGGTGAGCTGCCAAGACACAGCCGCCCCCCCCATCCCCCAACCTGTAGGGCTGCCAAGCTGTGCCCTGGTCTCTGGGCCGGGAATCTCATCAGGCATCACTGTTAGCTAAGAGGCAGTGTGGTGCAGGGGGAGGGGGCTGACTCTGGAGCCAGATGGCCTAGGCTCAGACTCTGATTTGGCACGTGCCGCCTGAGGGACCTCGGCCAAGGTCACCTCTCCTCTCCTCTGGGCCGGGGTTAGAGGCGTCCCCTCCGAGGTCCCTCCCAGCGATCGATGATCTCCTGCGCCCCTCTGTCCAGGGCCCCTGGAGGGTGGGGTGGGGGATGCTCAAGTGGAGGGAAGTTGCTTCAGGGAGGGAGGGTCCTGACAACTGACCCTGGGCTGCTCCCCCCCAGGCCACTCATGCCCACGTTTATGCCCCATGTGACCTCTCTAGTGCCTAGTTGACCGAAGAATAGCAACCCCTCCACTGCCTCCCTACCTCAGTCACTGAAGCTAGAATCCCATCGAGATCTCTGAGGCCAACCCTCGTACATTGTAGATGGGGAAACTGAGTCCAAGAGAGGGGGAGGACTTGCCAAGATCCCCCAGAAACAGCACCCCCAAACTGGGGGTCTGGTGTTCTCTCCACTGCTTGGCCTTCCTAGAGGCCTGGGCTGGATAAATGCTCGAAGAATAAATGAATGAATGGGGGTGGCAAGAAGAGAAGGAGGGAGCTCCCCTGGAGGTCAGTTGTCACTAACATTTACTAAGCACCAGGCCCCGTGCTAAGCTCTGGGGATGAAGACATGAAAAAAGACGTGTCTGCCCCCAAGAAGCTTCCGATCTAATGAGAAGACAATATGCTGAGGGAAGCTGAGGGGAGGGGGACGAAGGAAGGGAGGAAGGCACCCAGCGTGGGGGCGTGGCGGGGAGGGAGGCCAGCCCAGCCGGCCAGATAAGTCCAGAGGAGAGGGCCAGGCGAGGAAGAGCCGGGGCACTCCCCATCCACCTTTCTCTGTTTCCCCTAGATTCTCGGCCTGACCTTTGCCATGACCATGTACTGCCAAGTGGTGAAAGCAGACACGTACTGTGCATAGAGTCCTGCCCACAGCCCACTCCGCCCCCCTGCTTCTCTTCCAAAGGACACGGGAACCATTTCCTTCATGTTCATTCACCCCGATCCGTTACCCTTGTAAACGGCTTCACCCTGGGAGGCGATGGAGCACCTTGAACCCGAGGAAGCAGAGAACGAGAGCCCCAAGGTCGAGAGCGTGCCTGGGCTCCCGGGTGCCTGCTGGCGCGAGGGCAGCCTTGGACCCGGGCGGCCCCCGCTCCGTGCTTCCGGGGTTTCTGTCCTGAAGCGCCAGGCTGTCGTACTGTCTGTGGGTCTGTCTGTCCTGGGAATGGAGAGGGAACTGGGGTAGCCCTGGGGGCGGGGCTCGTTTGCCTCCTTCAGAGCCCAACTTAGGAGGCCTTCCCTTCCAAGTAGTGTTTTCATTATCTGGTGTGGTGCTCCCCAGATCAGGCCAGGACTAGTAGGACGGGATGGACCAGACCCCACCGGGTCAGGGGAAGAAGAGCATCCACTCCCCTGGCCGCCCCTCCTGGCCTTGGGGACCCTTCTTTATGCTCCTTCTGCTGGTTGGTGAGTCCTGCTGTGAACCCCTGGATCCTCCCATTAACATTCCAGGCTGGACTCCAGGCTGGACGCGGCCCTCAGGGAGATTGTTTCCCCCTGCAGACCTGGGAAGCCACTTTGTGTTTGCAGATGTGTCTTGACTTCAGTAAACCGTTGTGAGTGCACAGCAGCCCTTGTGGTCGATGTGTCCGTCAGTCCCAGATGTGTCCCAGAGGTCAGGGGTGCCCAGGACAAGTGCTCCCCAGCCTTAGATCTGGTCTCCCTTTGCTTTCTCCCTTACTAGAGACTCTCATTTGCAGAGGGACCATCCAAGAGAATAAAACTGTAACCTTTTCCCGGCAAAGCTCCACCCACATGTGTGCCCAGAATTTGCCTTGGCCTGGCCTGGCCCTCCCAACCCCAGGGGGTCCCATCAGATCAGACACCTGGCCTCCCTCCTCCTGTCCTGAGAACAGAGCAGTTTCGCTGAGTGTCTGGGTCACTGGACAGGGAATGATGGCAGCCCAAGTCTCAGGGACCAACCAGCGGGGCTGTAGCTCTTCTGGACTGGGCTGAGAAAGTGCAGTCAGTTTGGAGCCTGGAGGCCTGGTCCCTTCCCTCTCCCTTTCCCCCTTCTCCCTTTCCCTACCCCCATCCATCTTTCTCCTCCTCCTCCCACTTCTCCCCTCACCCCCACCCTGAGACTTCACACAGCCCTCAGTACCAGAGTTAGAAGGAATCTTAGAGACACATGGGGAAACCAAGGTCCAGAGAGGGGAAGACAGTTGCCCAAAGTCACACAGCCAGTTAGTGGCAGAGCAGGCTGAGTGCCCAGTTCTCCTGCCTCTCACATAGCAGCCTCTGGGTCTAGGTTCCATGGGCTTGGTGAAGGGCTGGCTGGAACATCTGCCCTCACGGGCACCCCTGACATGCCACAAGCCTCCTGCCAGGCCCGAGCTTTTCCTCCCTTCTGACTCCCGCATTGTGCTCCCCTTAGCTCCTGCGAGATCCTGGTCCCCAGCAAACAGCCTCCCCCCATCAGGCAGGGGCTTGGGCTCCGTGTTCTCCGAGGTGCCCAGGGTTCGATTCTCAGTGATGGAGGCAGGAATGAAACCGTGAGGCCATACAGTGAACCAAGGTGGTCTACGCCTTGCCGGTCACCCCTACCCTCCACCCTCACAGAGGGGCTCTCCCCTGGCCAGGACTAGGCAAGGAGGAAGCCAAGGTCATTGCCTAGGGGGACCCCTGTAGGTGCCCAGCCCCAGGGCAGTGGGTGGCTGGGAGCTCACTCCATACAGGCTAGAAGCAGAGGCTCCCAAGGACCCAGCTGGTGGCTGGGGCTCTGGGAGCCTTGTGCCCAGCACCTTCCAATGCAGCTTTTCCTCTGCAGTGCTCACTCTAGCAGCTAAGGGGGCAGGGTCAGCTCCTGAGGGGCCGCACAGACCTGCTGCCCCTCGACCCCAACTCCTGGAAAATCAAGTGATCCTCTGCAGGGATCACTGGGGGGCTGGTAGAGAGTCTCACTGCAGGACTTCCCCAAGAAATGCCCCCATACCTAGACTAGCACCTTCCAAGAGTGGAGTGTCCCTGCAGACTCCTGGGGAAGCCGGGGGAGAGATGATGGTTGGTCTGGGGGAGGGGGCCATGGCTGTGACGTGGCCAGCAGGGACCAGGACCCCAGAGTCTGAGGCTGGAATTTTTCAGCTGCTTTCCCTTGGCATTATGGGATTGGGCTCTGTCCATGGTCCGGGCCCACAAGGGCTGGGCACCCCGCCCCCACCTCCAAACATCTTATTTTTTAACAAAGCTATTAAATAGTCTTTATTAAGAGTTACACAGTGTCCTTTGTGTCTGTCTCAATCTCTGGCGATCCTTCCTGGGCCCCAGGGAGCTCTGGGCCTGTCAGGAGACACACCCATGGGGTCTCCCCCACTGAAATCTGTTGGACCGGGGAGAAGCCCGCTCAGGTGATGGACATCAAAGCTTGCTTTCTCTGGACTTCCATTGGTCCTCAAATGCCCTTCTCCCTTTGCCCTCCTCAGCCCAGAGCTGCCTGTCTTTCCAGACCCCTTGTCTCAACTCCCTCCCCCACCCCCATCCTGGGTGTCCACAAGCACCCCCTAGGCCCCTCTCTGAGGTGGCTGCCTCTCAGCAGGGCATGCCTTACCCCAAAAGGATGCCTGGGGGCTTCAGGACATCGGCACCAAGCTTATGGCCTCGTCCGGGACACTCCAGAGAGCAGGGCCTGCCTGCAGCCTCCTGGAGAATTGGGAATATTTCTGTTTGACATTCTACTACCTGCCATCCCTCCATGGCCCCACTGATGTGGTTTTCGCAAGAAAAAAGCAATTGCTGGAACAGAGGGAAAAGACTGAAATTGTAGCCCAAGGTCTGGAAGGAGACAAAGATGAATCCCAGAGTCTAAAGAGGAGAGGGAGCCTCAAGGCCTGGTCCAGCTAGGACTGAGGAGACCCTCGAGCCATTCAGCAGCCAGCCTTGCACAGCAACTATGCAGGGCTTCCAAAGCCAATCTGTCAGGGCCCTGGCTGGGACAGCTCCTTCCCAGAGCTGAACTGGGCCAGTAGAGCGGCCATTAATGAGTGAGGCCAGAGGGGTGGGGGAGTTAAAGCCCCAAACCAGTCCATCAGTGGCCCCCTGAAGATGGCCAAAACCACCACCAACCAGAGATACACGAGGTTCAGCAGGAGGCCTCAATGTTGGAGGGGCATGGGAGGATGGGCACCGCGATCCATTGCTGCAGGGTCTGGGAACTGGTTCAGCACCAAAGAACTGTTACCATATGCAAGCAAACTGGCAAAGGTGAGCACAGACATGCTCACACATTGGTCAGAGCTTTGAGGGACGAGGACTAGGGGCTCCTCCTGGTTTTGGGGTTTCTAGTGGGTCCCCTACCTCAGGGCTTGGCAGAGGGGGGTGGACATGATTCCAGCTTAAGGGAGGGGGGGCAGCAGCATCAAGGAGCAGGGAGAGAAGGAAGAGGCTGAGGGAGATGTGGACGTCACAGGAGGAAGGCAAAGGGGCTGTGGCAGGAAGGGCCAGGGCCAGACACCCAAGCCATCAGGTGGGTCTGGTCTGACTCTGCTTCACCCAAACCCACTGGAGGCCAAGACCCAAGCTGGGAGAAACTGGCTATTCCCTCTTCTCTTCAGAGGAAGAGGGTGCAGGACACTTATGTCTGTTTCTTCAATGTTTCCATTTCTGTTCATCTTGTCTTTTAAGCTGGTCACTGTGGTAAACATAGTTAACTGTTGCATTTCCAATCTATGAGTCACTGACTGCTAGAGGGGGCAACTGGATTGGCCCTAAATTCTTGCCTGGGAAGCATGGAAGGTAGATTGAAAGATGATGCACTTATGGGCGGAGCCAAGATGGCAGACTGAAAGCAGTGACTTGCTTGAGCTCTCCCCCAAACCCCTCCAAATACTCATAAAAAATGGCTCTAAACAAATTCTGAAGCAGCAGAACCCACAAAAAGACAGAGTGAAACAAATTTCCAGCCCAAGACAACCTGGATGATTGATCAGAAAGGTTTATCGCGCTGGGCTGGGAATGCAGCGCAGCGTGGGCATGCAGGCCGCAGCAAACCTGGAGCAGGCCTCAGAGGACTGAATGGTGGGCAGCTGTGGAGGTTTCCAGACTCCTCAATCCACGAATGCCAAAGACAACTTAGAAGGTCAGTGGGAAAAGTCTGTTTCTGTCGGTTGTCAGAGAGGAAGGCGGGGTTTCAGCTCCATTCCCCAAGAGCGTGGCCCTGGGGGGGGGCAACTGCTTCCCCAGCTTCCCGCCCACAGATTGAGGGGGAATCCAGTGGCTGATCAGAGAGGGACTGCAGGGATCTCTTTGCCAGTGCTGAGGCAGGAATCTCTTGCTTTGCCCGTGTTTGGATCTGGGTCACAGTTCTGGGCAGCAGTGCTGGGGTGAGGAGGAGCACTGGCATGGTGGAGCTTGTAGTGGCTGTGGAGAGGAACCCCTCCTCATAGTTACAGGACAGAAAGGAGTACTTGTGGTCAAAGGCCAGGAAAGGAGTAAACACCTCGCCCCTTATCATACCACCTTGCAAGAACTGAAAAATTTACGGTCCCTACAAGTATCTCTGAAAACAGCTACACAAACCCCTGAAGCTTGGGACAGTACACTCTCCACATTGGAAGCAGACTCTTACCTTAACAAAGAGTTTAAAACTCAAGTAATTGGCTGGGATCATGAGCAAGCAGCGCAAAAAGAGTCAGACTATATTATCTTACTTTGGTGAAAAAGAAGATCAAAATATACAACCAGAAGAAGACAACAAAGTCAAAGCTCCTACATCCAAAGCCTCCAAGAAAAATATGAATCAGTCCCAGGCCTTGGAAGAGCTCAAAAGGGATTTTGAGAAGCAAGTAAGGGAAGTAGAGGAAAAACTGGGAAGAGAAATGAGAGTGATGCAAGAAAATCATGAAAAACAAGTCAACAGCTTGCTAAAGGAGACCCAAAAAAATACTGAAGAAAATAACACCTTAAAAATACCTAACCCAAAAAAAGAGGTCCAAAAAGCCAATGAGGAGAAAAATGCCCTAAAAAGAAAATTGGCCAAATGGAAAAGGAAGTCCAAACAATTACTGAAGAAAATACTTCCTTAAAAATACAGCAATTGGAAGACAGTGACTTTATGAGAAATCAAGACACTGTAAAACAAATCCAAAAGAATGAAAAATTAGAAAACAATGTGAAATATCTCATTGGAAAAACAACTGACCTGGAAAATAGATCCAGGAGAGAGAATTTAAAAATTATTGGACTATCTGAAAGCCATGATCAAAAAAAGAGCCTAGACATCATCTTTCAAGAAATTATCAAGGAAAACTGCCCTGATATATTAGAACCAGAGGGCAAAATAGAAATTGAAAGAATCCACAGATCTCCTCCTGAAAGAGATCCCCAAAGGAAAACTCCTAGGAATATTAGCCAAATTCCAGAGTTCCCAGGTCAAGGAGAAAATATTACAAGCTGCCAGAAGGAAACAATTCAAGTACTGTGGAAACACAATCAGGATAACACAAGATTTAGCAGCTTCTACATTAAAGGACTGCAGGGCATGGAATATAATATTCCAGAGGGCAAAGGAGATAGGATTACAACCAAGAATCACCTACCCAGCAAAACTGAGTATAATCCTTCAGGGGAAAAAATGGTCATTCAGTGAAATAGAGGACTTTCAAGCATTCTGATGAAAAGACCAGAGCTAAACAGAAAATTTGACTTTCAAATACAGGACTCCAGTGGAACATGAAGAGGTAAACAGGAAAGAGAAATCATAAGAGACTTATTAAGATTGAACTGTTTACATTCCTGCATGGAAAGATGATATTTGTAACTCATGAGAACTTTGTCAGTATTAGGGTAGTTGAAGGAAAAAATTGTATGTATGTATAGATAGATAGATAGAGGGCACAGGGTGAGTTGAAGATTAAGGGGTCATATCTGGAGAATAAAATTAAGGGATGAGAGAGGATGATACTCAGAGAAGAAAGGGAGAGGTAGAATGGGGTAAATTATCTCACAAAAAAAAACAGAAAAGTCTCTCACAGTGGAGGGGAAACAGGGGAAGGTGAGAGGGAATGAGGGAATCTTATTCTCATAGGATTTGGCTTAAGGAGGAATAACATACACATTCAATTGGGTATGGAAATCTGTCTTACCCTACAGGAAAATAGGGGAGAAGGGGACAAGAGAGCAGGGGGTGATACAGAGGAGGGCAGATTGGGAAAGAGGGTAATCAGAAGCAAATACTTCTGAGGAGGGACAGGGTCAAAAGAAAGAATAGAATAAATGGGAGGGCAGGATAGGATTAAGGGAAATAGAGTTAGTTTTTCACAACATGTCTACTAAGGAAGTGTTTTGCATAACTGCACATGTACAACCTATATTGAGTTGCTTGCCTTTTCAATGAGGGTGGGTGGGGAGGAGGAAGGGAGAAAATTTGAACTCAAAGTTTTAAAAACACATGTTTTAAAAAAATGTTTTCACATGCAACTGGGAAATAAGAAATACAGGAAATGGGGTACAGAAGTCTATCCTGCCCTACAGGAAAATAGAAGGGGAAGGGGATAAGAGAAGGGAGGGGGGAGAGATAGAAGAGAAGGCAGACCAGAGGAAGGGGTATTCAGAATGCATGCCATCTTGGGGTGGGGGGGAGGGGTGAGAAATTTGGAACTCAAAAACTTGTGGAAGTGAATATTGAAAACTAAAAATAAATAAATTTATATAAGATGATGCACTTATCTATCATCTAACTATCCATCCATCTACCCGTCACTCTACCTATCTATCCATCAGTCTGTCTGTATTTCTTATCATCTATCTATCCATCTACCCACTCTATCTGTATTTCTATCTATCCATCGATCTGTCTGTATTGCTATCTATCCAACCATCGATCTGTATATCTATTTATCTATCCATCCATCTACCCATCAATCTATCTGTATTTCTTTCTATCCATCGATCTGTCTGTATTTCTATCTATCCATTTACCCATCGATCTATCTGTATTTCTTTCTATCTATCTATCTATCTATCTATCTATCTATCTATCTATCTATTTATCTATCCACCCATCTAGGCTAGGGAGGGGCTCAGAGAGGAAAAATAAAAAAGAGAATTATTGATTCACCTTTATAACTTCCAGGGCAGAAAGAGAATCCTAGTCCTGGGACCCCTATAGGGAAAGGGCTGGGAGTGGAGTCCAGGCCTTCTTTGAGAAGCTTTTTGTTGTCTGGGCAGAGGGAGGGCAGAGCCAGCATCAGCTGGGGAAAAGAAGCCCTGCCCACATAAGGGTGGGGTCCACTAGTGCCCACCTGCCCTGCTCACCAGACAGTGGAGTCCACCAGCTTGACCTTGATTCTGGCCCTTGGCCAGGGAGGCTGACACCCATCGAGGTCAAGGACAGAAAGAAAGGCCCAAGTGGAGCAAGCTAAGCCTGGCAGGAACAGAATGTGGCACCAGGGCGGGTCAATACTCATCACCGGCTGAGTAAACAGTGAATCCTCTAAAGAGGATTGTTTGTACAAGGGGGAGAGGCCAGGTGAGAAGCATTTATGTGGTGCTCACTGTATGCCAGGCACCATGCCAAGCTCTGAGGATACAAGAACAAACGATAGCCCCTGCCAGAAGCCGGAAGGGCCAACCTTCTTCCAAGGAAGCTGGAATGTTCCTGGTGCGGAGGACGGCCAAGAGAAGGCCCAGAGCCCAAAGATGGAGGGTCTTGTGGGAGGGACAAAGAAGAGGACAAGAGGACGTGTGTGTGACAAGCCTGGAAGGGTGAGGGGAGGATGGTGGAAGGCTCTGAAGGCCACAGGAGGACAGATGTCGGGCGCTGGGCAGCCATGGCTTTGGGTGCTTGGTTCTGTTATGAGGACCCCCTCCCCGACAATGCAGAGCCACTCCGATGTCAAAAAAAAACATCAAAGCAATTTTTTCTTTAAAAATAATCCCCCAGACCAAGGAGCGTCCAATGCCCGAGTCTGTCTGGAGGGAGGGTGAGAGCCGGACCGCAGAGGGCTCCACCCCGGGAGGGGAGCCGCTGGAGCTAACGATATTTATGAGGCACTCACTCTATGCCAGGCCCTAAATGCTAAGTCCTTTACAAAGATGGCCTCATTTGATTCTCACAACCACCCTGGGGGGGGGCTGTTATTACCCCCATTTTCCAGGTGAGGAAACAGGCTAACAGAAGTGAAGTGACTTTTCCAGGATCACACAGCTAAAGCGTGTCTGGGGTGACATTTGGACTTGGGTCCTCCTGATTCCAGGCCCTCCCTCAGTGCCCTGTGGCCTCCTCGCCGAATGGCAAAATCAAGATTCAAAAAGGTCTGCCCAAATCGGAGAAGAGGCATGAGGCGAGGGACCGGTGGAAAGTCGTATGTGTCGGAACTTCACGTGGAGAAGAAAGGAGTTAGGGTCAGAGAGCGGCTCATCCCAAGAGCCAAGGAGGGGACACGCAGAGAAGGGGGCTCAGCTGACTGCGGGGACACTGAGGCACAAGGGAAGATGAGGGCTTTCTTCCATACTCTTAATGGCCAGGGGCTGTGTCTTAACTAAATGTCTTTTTGCTTTGGTTCAAGGTTCTAGGGCTAGGCATTGAGTTCAAATCCAGCCCCAGACACAACAGTTGTGTGACCTTGGGCAAGTCACTTTACCTCTGCCTGCCTCAGTCTCCTCATCTGTAGATGGGGAGATCACCTACTTTGCAGGGGTGTTGCAAGGATTACAGGAGACAGTGACTGTCGAGCATTTAGCACAGTGCTTGGCACAGAGCATGCGGGGTGCACACTTGGTCCGGTCTAGCAGCGACATACACAGTGAGGGCCAAGGACTGGACTGGAACATCCAGGAGCCTGGGCCACACACAGCCAGAGACATGAGGGACCCTGAGGGACTTCACTGATGGAAGGCAGGATATAAGTCTCTAGTGGAGGGCCCCAGGGATCAGCTCTTGCTTCGCCTTCTGCTATTAACGATTTCTATCCATAGCCTGAGTAAAGCTATGGATGCTTATCCAGCTGGTGCTGAGCTGGGAGGGAGAGGGAACCCACTGGCTGGCAGAGTCAGGCTGGGCCTGGAATGCTGAGCTGAACCTAAGGAGACGGAATTTCAATATAAAACCCTGCAGCAGCGTCCCAAAAAGTCCGCCTCACACGACGACGCGGCCGCAGGGTGGTGACAAAGAGCTGGGGGTCTCAGTGGCCTGCAAGCTTGACCTGGGGAGGGGGTGATCCACTGGGAGTCAGAGTGCAATGAACACGAATTAACGAAGTGCTTACTGCATACCAGGCACTGGGCTAAGCAAATGTGCCGGGCGATGAAGGCAGCAAGCGGAACGGAACCAGGAGAGTGGGGAGGGGGAGCCTCCAGGCAGCAGCCCAGGACAGGCCAAGGGGAAGGGAGAGCTCCAGAGCAGGACAGGATCGTGGGGAGCTGTGTTCAAAGCTTTCTCTTCCCTCTGCAAATTAGAGGGTTGGATTCAGTGACTTCTAAAGAAGCTTCCAGCTTGAAATTTGTCATTCAGCGAACACTGAGTCCCCTTAGAGACCAGGCAGGTGACAGTCCCTCTGTACTCATCTGACCAGGCTCCAGCTGGGCCAGACACAGAAGCTAGAGTGTCCAGGAGACAGGGATGAGGCTGGGGGAGGCTTGGAGACCACCCTATACATGGTTCAGTGGAAGGAAGCAGAGATGTTTAAGCAGGAGCAGGGTTGTTTGTTTGGTTTTTTTTGGGGGGGGGATGGTAGAGCCCTGAGCCATGGGGGATTAGCAGAGGCGGACTTTAGCTCAATGTCAACTGCCATGGAGAGGAGAGGAGCCATCCCAATATGGAAGGGGCTTCCAGCAAATGCACGGAGGGGATTCTTGGCCTGAGGCATCCACCTAAGGGGCCCCTTCCACAGGGACTCCGTGGGTCTGTGCCTATAAATGCAGCTTCACAGAGCCTGGAGAGGCTCCACAGGCTGGTAAGAAGGGGGCAGGGGAGCATTTTCAACCATATATGGGTCACTGGATCTTTGTTAGTGGGGGGTGGGTGAGAAGTGTGGTTAGAATGGGGCAGGAAAGGGCCTTCACAGAATCAATGAGGCACAAGCAGGCCTCCTCCCTCCCCCAAGGCCTCTCAATGATGCACACCCTCCTCCACCCCCACCTCCTGGTCAGGCCCAGGGCCACACCCTCAGCAGAGAGTCTGCAGCTGCCCCACAGCATAGCACTCTCAGGCCTGGTTTTCAGAAAGGACTCCCAGGGTCAGAGGCTCAGTCCAGGCCTGACACAGCTCTACTCCTCTCCTTTCCCTCTGTCTTCAGGGGGGCTGGGGGCCTCCTCTTGTACATCCCCAGTGGGCAGGCTCGAATCCGGGCAACATCTCCCAGCAGCCAACAGGCTTCTGGCCTTGGGCCAGTAAAACCCACTCTTAGATATACAGCTTTTGGGGCCGAGCGCCAAGACCTCGGAGAGAAGTCTGGGACCATCGCTCACTGTCAAGGCGGGAGAGAATACTTCCTTGGGGGTAAAACAGCAGCATGCCACAGGGACACAGCAGCCCGCTCTGTTAGGTCCGCTTGCTTCCTCCGCAGAAATGCTGACAATGATGCCGAGGAAGGATTCCATAGGAGCCCTGACCCTAGCCCTTAGCCGCCCCAGAGAACCCAGCACCGAGTGCAGCGTCCATAGCGGCCCCTCCCTCCTGAGCGGGTGCCAGCTTGTAGCCTAGCCGCCCCCTGCCCCCACCCCCCCACCCGTCCTAACTCACCCCCCCAGGCAGAGCAGCGCTCGCTCGTCACGCAGGCGCAGAGCCGCACAGCCGGCAGGGGCTTTCAATACCAGAGTCCAACCTATCCCATTAGGCCCTGAGCCACTGACCCAGTGATTTCGGCCGGATTAGAACCCCGACCTCCTAATGCGGTTTGCGTGTTCTCCGGTTCCCCGGCACTTGGTACTAGTGGAGCTGCTGACCACTCGGAGCCAGGGTCTCAACCCCACAAAACTGGACCCAGGCCACAGCTTGGCCCAGGTGCACCGGCTCCACATGCTGCAGAAATACCCGGCTGAGTCTCCAACCAGACACCCTGGGGCGGAGCTGGTGGGAGCGGGGGAATGATTGGCATCTGCAGGAGAGGGAGCCGGAGCCCCCCAGGGCATCGGCGACTTGGCTGAGAGGAGGCCCATCCCCACACAGACAGAGCCAAGAAAGGCCCTATCCTCTTCTCCGCACTTCAGGCCACGTGGGCAGGGCAGTGGTGACGCTTGGCCCAGCCGGGAGCCGGGCCTGGGGCCGGGCTAAAGAGCCAGGCCGCTAATCCTAATCGCAGAGCCCCGGCTTCAAATGGCTCCTGGCTGAGGCAAGAAGTTCAGGTTAACTGAATCGGAGATTTCAGGGGCAGGTCTGTGTCCAACGGACAACCAAGGGCCTGATTAGCGACCCCCGCTGGGTACCGGGAGGCTCGATTTGCTGAGAGATGCCGGGCCTAAGCCGGGGCAGGGGAATCAATAGCACTTTAATCAGCGGTGGATTAGGGCCGGCTGATTCCTCCACAGACTGCTAAAATGCCGGAGGAGGCTCCGGGTCCCTGAGCACCCGGGATCACCTGACCCCGGAGCCATTCTTCTGTCTCGCCCCCAGCCCCAGCACACTGCCCACAGAGCGGACGGTGGTGCTGAAGGCTGGGAGGTTCTCATTCCGGCAGAGCCCTCACCTTCAAAAAGGTGATCAGGCTGGGTCTCTGAGCTTGTGTGAGCAGAGACCCCAAGGGTTCAGGGGTGTCCCAGAGCAGAGCACGGGCACTGGCTGCTTGGGGTGTGAGTCCGCCTTCCCCTTTCCTAGGTTCTTGCGGGCCATCACACTGGGGATCCTGGCTTGGTCTGCGGGAGCCCTGGCCTGCGGCTGGAAAGCCAAGGGTTAACCAGGAATTTCCAAGCTGTGTGGGCATCCTGGAACGAGCATTCCGGGGGGGGGGGGTCCGCGTCTCCAAGCAGCCAGCTTCCTTTAAAAGCCGCCGTTTTAATGAGCATTTTCCAGAGCACCTTCCAGCAGGCTCATTCCCTGGGGAGCCGGGCTCTGGGCTTCAGGCCCTCCCCACTCTCCGTCCCATGACAGAGACAGCCCCAGCCCTCAGGGAGACACCAGGGCCAGCTCCGGCAGGAAAGAACAGAAACGTGTATTCCACAGAGATTTTCCTGCCACCCTCAACAGTGTACAAAAGTCTAATTCTTAAAAACAAAACCAAACAAAAACAATCTGGCTCAGTTTGAGGGGGGGAGGGTGCAGGGGCTCTGCTCACGGCCTCACAGCAGGTCATAGAAATAGTCCAGGCCTTGTCCCAGCTCCCAGATGGCAATGCCGGTACCCAGCTCCTTGGCGAGGTCCAGCCGCAGCTGAATGGACTGAGAGAGAAGAGGCCCCTGCTCACTCCTGGTGGCAGGGCCCAAAGCTGCTCCCTGCAGGGGCCCAAGCCTGCCCTGAACCCCCACCCCCTTGGCACGCCCGCCAGGTCTGGAAGCAGACACATGGATGGGGGCTCCCAAAGCCCCAGCCAGCCAGGGGCCCAAATCCATGGGCCCCCCTTGAAGACACAGGGCTCCTTCAGAGAGTGGATTTTGCCTCTGAAGGGCAAATTTCACAAACGGAGTCAGAGAAGGCACAGGGCTGCTGGTCTGAGGTCACCTTAAGACACACCTCCCCCTAAAAGAGTCACCCAAACCTAACAGAAGCCAGCCTGGTCCAAGCAGACCCACTCATGCATCCCACCCAGGGGGCCCATATCATCGCTGCAGCTAACAGCCTTGGTTAGTGGGCCTGTAGAAGCCTGGGTGGGGGGGGGGGAGGAAGCCCCGTGCCTCTGGACAAGGTCATGCTCAGCCCAGACCACACCTCACCAACCCAGCAGCAACCTGTGCTTCCTGACTGGTCCCAGGGACTGAGGCTGCTGCTGGTGGGTTACCTTCGCCCCTCCTCCCCACCCAAGATTCCAGCATGCCTGGCACATGCTGCAGGATTATGCTATAGTTCTGTCAAACCAAGCTTACAGCCCACCTCCTGGGGCTCCACAGCAGGGCATAGCTGAGGCCTGGGCTTATTTCAGACCCATCTCCCTTACCCTGGGACAGAGGGGTGGAAAGGGTAGATTGGTCCCGGGAGACCCCAAATCAGTGAGCCTCAGGGTCACCATGGGGCCAACAACATCCATCCACCTCATGGTGCAAAGCCAGGGTGACCCAGCAGGCCCTCCCAGGCATCACAAGGCCTTCCTCCTGGAAGGCAGGGCTATCCCGGGCTAGTGCAAGGGTCTGAGGGAAGAACTATGAGATACGGCCATCCGTGTGACCACAGCCACAATCTCCGCATGCTGCACGGGGAGGTAAGTGGCTGGCGTCCTCTGTCTCATCCCCAGCCCTCCATGGCCCTCTCACAGAGGCACATATAAACTTACCTTCAGGGTCGGAAAGAAGATGAAATGCTTTCTGCTTTTGCTTCTGAAAGACACAAGGTAGAGTGATGGTGAGGGGAATTTCTCATCAGCAGCTTTCCCCAGGGTAAGCTCAGCCCTAATGGAGGCCCACTGACCTCACCTCCTTGGAGGTTCGGAGAGCGCACTGTCTGGCCCAGGGCCTGGAGTGGGATGTGACTCCAGACCCCCCATCCTGGCCCCCCAAAATCCCTCCTTCCTCAGGCCTAATACTGCAGGATCTCCAGGCCCCTGGCCCTCCTAGCTGCCCTTCTCTGGCCATTCTCCAGTTTATCCATTTAAGTTAACGCACATTTATTAAGGGCTGGTCCCTGGACTCAACACCAGGGCTTGAGTAGGGGATGGTGAGGCCTTATAAATGTAAAGGTAGGCCTGTGACTATTTGAGGAGGGGGCAGTGCAGGGAAAGCCCTGTCTCCCAGCATTTCGGTCCCTGCTCCCGTCCAAGAAGAGAGGGCACCAATGCTTGGAGAAGTTGTGGATTGGGAGGCTGCCCCAGGAGGGTGACCCTGATCTGGCCCCCTTCCTGCAGCCTCTGTCAGTTCTGGGGATGCCCACTGAGCTCTCTGACCTGCCCAATGGAGCTCCTGGGCAGCCTCTGCACCATCCCAAGGCTCTGGCTTGTCCAGACCCTTCTGGTCCTGACTCTGTCCTTGGGATTTCAGCCATCCCTCCCCGCACGGCGTCGTCTCCCTCACCCCGCAGTGGGTGGCACTATCTCCCTTCCGTGCTATAGGTGCTGGACCTCGGCTGCACCTCCTAAGTAGAGGATTGGCTTCAGCTGAGCCCCACATTTGAGGAAGGATATGGATGAGTTGGAAATGGTTCTGAGGGGGGAGGAGCAGGATGCTTCTCCCGGAGAAGGGAAGACTTGGGTGGGTACAAAGAGGCAGCTTGAGGCTGGTGCCCACAAAGGGACAAAGGACCCCAGGGAGGCCCAGGCTGCCCAGACACGTGTGGGGGGGCCCCTTCCCTGGCTGGATGACCTCTGAGGCCCATCCCAGCCCCCCAGGGGTCTGAGGGTGTAGAGCTCCTGGCCAGGCCCCTCCCCCTCTCCGTCCACCCTCAGGCTCAGCGCTCACCTCTTGTACTCGAAGTAATGCTCTGCAAACTCTTGGTGCCAGACAATCTTGGGCTTGTGATCTTTTAGGACCCGGATATACCTGAGGGAACCAGACAAACCCCAACGGGCATCAGGCAGGGCCAGGGCAGCTGAGCAGGGCACAGGCCAAGCCAACGTGCCTCAGGCTGAGACAAGAAGCTGGGGAACCCAGGGCTCTGCACCTCAAAACATGCAGGAGAACGTGGGGACAGTGGGGAAGGAGCGTCAGCACACTCGCATGCACGCGCACACGCACATGCGTGCACACACACACACACACTTGCACATGCCTCCCCCCCAACCCAAGTCTCCATCCACAAGCAATCTGGGGCTCAGGGCAGCTTGGGGAGGGACCCCAGCTCCCGAGACCTCTTTCTGCCACCCTAGGCACCCCTCCCCTGGCCTATCTACTGGAGGCAGGACTCAGGTGGAAGCACCATGATTGCACCAAACTGCCCCTTTCTATCCCCAAAGGCACTGGAGACCACCTTCCAACAGGGCCTGTGCCCTAAATGACATTCAGAGAAAGACCTCAGACTCATCCCTCAGGAGAAAGGGAAAGGTGGAAGGGGACAGGGCTGCTCCAATGTGTGTCCCCTGACAACAGGGAACAGAGGGGTCTCGCCTGGGCTGAGGAATAGCGCACATTGAGGGCAAACCCCCCAGCGCCTCTGGCTAGCCCAACCAGCAGCTGCCCATGTGTCCAGCCAATGACCGCCAAGCCTGGGAGACAACTCTTGTGACCCTTCTCCCTCTCTCCACCCTCAGGCTGCCCCCACTGGTCCAGGTGTGGAGAAGGCAGGGACTGAGGGCATATGGCCTCAATCTTGGGGTGACTTGAACCTGGGGCAGGGGAGGGAAAGGCCAGGATTCCTGGTCTCTGACGGGAAAATCTGAAATAGTCTAAGGTCCTTTGGCAGAGAAGTCTGCACCAGAAAGGCAGCAGCTCCCTCTCACTCATTCAGCTCCTGGAAAGCTTACATCCCACAGGATTCTGACAAGACTGCCTGAGCACATCACAGACACAGCAGAGTAAGGTTGCCCCCGCTGAGGTGGACATCAGTCAGTGTAAACATTCAATAAAATTGGGGGTGGGGAAGCCAAAACACCGGTTTGGTGGGCTGACCTGAGCCCTGGGTGTGGTAACCCACAATACTGTGGGTGGCTTGAGGGCCTGAGGGAACCCCAAACTCCTTGCAGCCGTCTCTGGCATTCCTGGAGAGTTACTGAGGTCAGGATGACATTCTAGGTCCACTCTCCGGTTAGATTTAAATGATATAATAATTAATAGGTCTTCTGTCCGCAGAGGGAACGTGCAAACAGGTATACACCAACAAACAAAAGATAAGGGGGGCTGAAAGTCTCCCTCTCCAGCCCTGAGCACAGGGATGGTTTCTGCATGGCCAAGTTGGGGAGATGCATCAGAGGTGGAACACAGCCACGGCAGCTCCCTCTGCCACTGGCCAGGCTCTGTCGGGGGCTGTGCTCCAAGGCCGCCAGACACAGGGGCCTTGGGATGGAGCTTTTCCTGGGCAGTGTGGGCGGCTCTGCCTGGCAGTGGGCAAGGCTCAGAGAATGCTTGTGGACTGATTCACCCAACCAGCTGTCGGGCTTAGGATGCAGAATGAATAGGAGTTTACTTTTATCTGCTGCAAAGTCTCTTTTTTGTTCAGATCTAAGTCTAGAGATGTAGCCAAGACTCCAAGACTGTCAATAACCCTAAGAAGAGGACCTCTGGATCAGTGACAATGAGAGAAGTCAACCCGACACGGAGGTTCCCACCCCTGACTGGTCACATAAAGGCAGCTCCAGTCCTTGGACCCTCACGACAGCCTGAGAGGGAGACGGTATTGTTATCCCCACGTTACACATGAAGAAACTGAGGCAGACCATGGTCGGTGACTGGCCTGGGGTCCGCAGCAGCCCAATAAAAGGCAGAAGGAACATCGTCCCACAGCTTTATCTGACCTCAGGCTGAAGGGAAGAGCTTTATTCCCTCGTGGCACAGCATCCCCCCTCCCCAACCCATCACTGGCAGATCAAGGCCCTCCCACAGAAGCTCTCCCCTAGCTTGAGGGGGCATCCACACTCAGCTGAGGTTCAAGCAAGGACGTGTATCCCCCAAACAGGTTTAGGGGAGAAGCTGGGGAGCAGTGTTGGGAGAGGCCTATTCAAGTAGGGAGCATCCTCTGCCATCGGGGCCCAGTAGCCCAAGTGACCCCACACGGGGTCAGATCACGGGAGAACTAACGTGAGATGCTACAAAATGACACCGATCACACACACTTGGCAGAGCTTCTTGGGGATTCTGGGAGAAGTCACCAAGTCATTCCTGCCCTTTTCCTGGGAGCTTGGTATGGACAGATCCGCACGAAGGTCGACCTACAGTAACCAAAGCATGCACGCCCACACTTGGGGAGGGGCCGCCGCAAGCCACTGAGAACCTCAGAGGAACATGGAAAAGCTCACAGGACCACGATCAATGGGAGGCAGCAGACGAGGACCGGCCACTAAAGGTGGACGCCCTGGCCCTGGTGCAGACGGCCACGAGTGGGAAGCCACGCAGCCTGAGAAAGCAGCGTACATCAGACCACGGTGTGAAGCTACCACAGGGCAGAGCAGGCCCACCGTCCTCACCCCATGGATGAGGATGCCCTGCTACCACAAGCCTGTAAGTATGAGAACCCAGGCAGTGGAGGCAGCCCCCAAGTGACCCGGCCGATGTCAGGAAGGGGCCCACAGCCACGGTGACTGAAGACCCTCACCACCCACGTCCTGGCTCTGCCAAATGGCTCAACGTTAGAAATGGATGAGATTTTATCATGGAAGCCCCAGTGAAGGAGAGCTCACGTGGGGGCCTTCCCAGTGGCCTGGCAGGTGGAACCTTCCCTGCGGTCTCTCCCTCTCCTGGGCAGCAGGAGCCACCCCACTTCCATGTGGATGGCAGCACCTACAGTAGGTCACTGTAGGGAAGTAGGGAAGACTGGGGTGAGGACACGTCAGTGAAGAAAAGGGCTTTGTGGGGGCTCCCCCAGCCATGAACGCTGCCCTTGTGGGCTCCCGACTCCCCCCTGCCCTTCAGGCAGAGAGGAGCGTGCTCAGCCTCGTCGTCCTCCTCCAGCCGCTCACACTCACACTCAGCGCCGGCTGGTACCACCTTCGGCAGGGGGCCTTTCCCGGCATCTCCCCGCCTCCCCCTTTCCGATGACCTTCCTTTAGCCTCGGAGTTCCTGGAGGGCAGGCTGTGGCTTTGGCCTTTCTCTGCATTCCCAGCAGCTGGCACACAGCAGGCTCTATGTCAGCCAAGGCCGGAGCAGCTGTCTCCGGAGGAGGGCCCGAGGGTAGGTGTGGGCTCCATCAGGCCAGGCTGGCACCAGTGAAGCGGGCCCTGCGCCACGCGGCAGAGGGAAGAAAGTCAGCACGTACACAAACGTCCTCCTGAGCGTGTGCCCTCACAGCGGGGCTGGAAGGAGCGGCCGTGGCAGCCTCCATCAGCGAGAGTCAGTGCAGTGTGATTTACTGCTCGCCCCCTCTGAGCTTGACTAATCGGCTGCTTAAGTTGTCCTGCCTTCCAAATATGCTTTAATGTAACTATGCCATCGCCACATGGATCGGTGCGAGTAACTCCCGGGACGTAAGTGTTCCCGCGGATTTCCTGGGCTAAGGAGCCTGCTACTGATTCATTTGCAGGCACAGCCGAGTCAGAGGGTTTCGGAGCCCTCAGGAAGTGGATGCACAAAGAGCCCCCAGGGCCAGCTGGGGACCTGCCCGACATCGCCTCTCTGGGTGCCAAGGGGCCACCCCTCCTGGGACGAAGCCAGCTGGCCACAGCCCTCGGATATGAAGGACCCTCCTGGCCTGGGCTGGGGAACAGTTCCGGGGGAGCGTAAAGATGGGGGCAGTAGCAGGCAGAGGCCCGCCCCCACCCATCATTCACCCCCTTCTGGTCTCCTCCCTCCTGGGCTGAGTAGGACCAAGGCACACACCCTCATCCTGGCTTTAACCTGGTATCCCCTGGGGCTCTGCCCTTCTTTCTTGGGGTTCCATCAGCTCCCGCAGATGATTCCTAGATCTATGATCCCCGAGGATCTTCGGACCCCCCCCTCCACTCCCATCGCTAAGTATCTCTACCTGGAAGTCCTGGGAATAACAGAGACCTTTTTAGCCACGATGGGGCTGTTCCCATCTGCCAGGGTGGATTAAGAAAGTAGGTCCTACGGATCAGAAAGGGGGATTAAAGGGAGGGAGGAGATGGGGAGACCCGGAGACAGTGGGAAGTCAGTGCTGAAGGTGACCACGAGGGTTATTCTGGGCTGGCAGGAAGCTCCTGGGGAGACTAGTGGGGCCCCAGGGGTGTGTGCAGGCAGTGGGAGGCCCACCCTGGCAGCTCCCCTCCAAGCTCCACTAGCCATGAGCTGGACGACCTCAGAGCTTCATTTCATGGGTGAGATGCTGAGTGGGCATCAGGGTGACCTGCCCAAGGAGTCGAGGGCCTCAGGCTCCCCTTCCACTAGCTCTTGCTGGACAGAAGGGAAGAGCCATTCTCTCACCTCCAAGCCTTGGCTCCAAGGTGTCGCCCCCCCCTCCCCCGGCACCCTTCCTACCTCCACCTCTTAGAAAAACAGCTTCCTCCCACCTCCCCCAGGCCGCTCCTGCTCTTCCCCACCCTTAGCAGGAGCTCTAAGCAGAGCTCAGCTACAGGACTGCCTGGTGAAAATTAAATCAAAACAGTATTTGTGCATTCATTTACGCCTTGGGGCTCTGGAATATAAACTCCTTGAGGGCAGGAGCCCTTTCCTTTGGCTCCGCAGCCCCAGCAGCTGGCAGAGAGCTCCAGCCCGGCTTTGGGTGCCCTGGAGTGGGATTCAAACCCTGGCCCCGGGACTGCCCACTACACCCCGATGCTCCTCAAGAAGGAAGTCAGAGCTTCCTTTGGAACCAACCATCAGGTCCTTTAGCCCCAGGCTTGGCTCCCAGCATGGGCTGGAAAAAGAAAAGATGGAAAGCCCTTAAAGGACTATTTCACTCCACTCTTTTCTTCATTCATTCACTCCTTCATTCTCTCATTCACTCACTATTCATTCACCTGTTCACTCACTCCTTCATTCCCTCACTCTTTCACTCATTCATTCCTTCCAGATTGATTTTTTTTCTTACCTAGCCTTAATCACTGAATGGGTGTTGCCTCAGTCAAACTGAGACCTGGTAAAGACCCTAGCTTAAAAGGGCCAAGGTCTCCCCCTGCATCTCAGACCATCTCCAGTCCTCCTAATCTATTATCTGGCCACTGGACCCAGATGGCTCTGGAGAGAGTGAGGCTGGCGATTCTGTAGAGCCTGCCTCACTTAAATCCAATTCACTTGCATGTCATGGCAGCACCTCCCTGATGTCCTGGTCCTCTCCAGGGCAAACCCACCACCTTCGGTCACTGAGTAAGCCTTTACCACGTGCAGACTGTGTGCATGTTAGCAACCAGGCCCCGGGGTTCCAAAGTTCAAATGAAACAAGTCCCTGCCCTCAGAGAGCTTCCAGTTTCTCCCAGCATGAAGTGGAGGACGAGCTCCAGTCTGGCCCTCCTGCTCCCAGCCCGGCCCTGGAGCCTAAGCCATTCCCCTCTGCCTAAGCCTGGAGGAAGAAGGGCAGGGCGCACCTGGACCCAGGGGCCTGCTTCCTTCCTCTCAGAAGCTTTGGGGGCAGAGCAGGGAGGAAGAAGACACCAAGGAGGGAGGTGCTGCTGTGATCCCCATTTTATAGATGAGGAAACTGAGGCTCACAGGGCAAAGTGATTGGCTTGGGGGGTGTTGAGGCCACATCTGCCTCCATGTGCAGCAGGGTACCAGGAAGCCAGCAGCGGCAGGCCAGGACTAACCAGGAATGGGCTCTGTCTACCTGGGGGCAGAGGGGCTTGCGCACCTTCAGGCTTCCCCTGCTCACTTGGTAGGCCCCTGGCATGCTCTTTTCTGCAGCAGCGCCTTTCCTCTCACAATAACCCTGTGCCATGCATGCCCACCAGACTTACAGAAGAAGCAGCTGGGAGCTTGTGTGTGCCATGCCCAGAGGCTGGGGAGGCAGGAGCCGGCTGTGGGGCAGGTGGCCGGGCTCAGTGCTCACCCCAGCGGCCTCTGGCCCAATATCCGGCAGGTGGCTGGGCAGCCTCTGCTAAATAAAGGCAGAGGGCCCACCCCACGTAAGTAGGGAGGCCCCTTTGTCCCAGCTCCTTGCTAGTATCTCACTCAGCTGGTCTCTGAGGAGGGCAACTGGACTGTCAGCTCATCTTCTGGCTCAGGGCTTATCAGTGGGAATAGCCATGACACCCCCTACCACTCTGCCTGCACGTGGTTTATGTGTTCCTTCCTGCGCCTCCAGCAGGTAAGCCAAGGGCACAGGTGAATGCAGTGGGGAAAGGGGCATCCCTCATCAATGGGAGGCCCGAAGGAGGCCCCTTGGCACTGGTGATGAGAAAGGGCCCCCCTTGCTGCTCCCTAGACACTACCAAGCAACCACAGCTATTGGCTGTCAGGCCCACCGCCAAGCCCCAGCCCGGCTCAGCTCTTCCACTTCAGATGTCCTCGTTCTCACGGCCAGCCGCTGTCCTTGGCCAGGACCTTCTGCTTTTGCCACCAAATGAAGTAACATCTGCACGAAATCATCTGTGTGGTCAGGAGCTGTCTGCATTCCCACTAAGGTAGGAGGACCCATTCCCAAAACATGTCAGTAAAGGGGAAGTCTGGGCTACCAGCCTGGCCAGGGGTACAGGGGGCAAGGACCTCCTGAGGCCTGTCCTTCAGGCAGGCAAGCAGGGCCAGGAGGAGTGGGGAAAGAGCCTGGGCTGGACTTTGGCCTTGACCTTGGGGGCCCCTGGATGTCACTGAGTAGGAAGACCACTCTGGTGGACTGGACTGGGGACTGAGGCTGGCCGCCCCCAGCAGCCACCCCCATAGTCCAGGTGGGTGGTGAGGAGGGCGGCGGCATCTGAGCAGTCACTGACTGGCTGAGATGAGGGTAGGAGTCCTTGGGAGAGGCCACGCAGACCGCTTCCCAGCTCTGTGCTCTCGCCCTTCCGCAGGCAGAAGGCCCAGGTTCATGCCGGAATTTAAACACCTGGGGCCAGGACAGGACCTGGCATTTGGGGGACAACACCCTGGGCAAGTCACTTCACCCTGCGTGCCTCCGTTTGCTCATCTGTAAAACGAGCTAGAGAAGGAGATGGCAAAGCAGGCCAGCGTCTCTGCCCCAAGAACCCCAGGGGGGTCATGGAGAGTTGGACGTGACTGAGCAGCAGCATGCCACCTCCCTCTGATCCTCCCCAGGATATACCCTCCTGGTTCCTCCCATCATCTTTCTGGGCCTGGCCGCCTCTGACTCACCACGGGCCTTCCACAGGGGGGATGGGGGGGTGGGCCTTCCCCCCCAACCTCCCCCCCACCCCCGGTTTATTAATACTTTCATAAGGAATAAGTGAGTGGGCCCAGCCCCACGGGTTTTTCTCGCAGCAAAGATCAACTGTCTCTGCGTTCCAAGGACTCTCTTTTTTCATAATGGTCACAGGAAAGTCAATAGTGCATTAGGGAGGCCGTACAAAGCTCACTTTAGCCCAGACGCTGGCGCAGCATCCTGCTCTGACAGCAAAAGCCTCCATTAGCCAAGAGAAGCGGCTTTACCAAAGGCCGTGCTGGTGTTCCTTTGGGCCTTCGTCAGAGACAGCACTGCTGGACACGAGGACCCTCGGGTCTGGACCATCCCCTCCTGGAGGGGGGTCCTTTGGCCTGCCTATGCCTAGGCTCATGGCGGCAGGCAGGGGGTGGGGGGGTGGGATGGCACACAGCTGACCCCTTCTCCTCTCCCCTCCTGGGGTACCCACAGGCTGTTGGGTCTGCCCAGCCTGTCTCCCCAGCCCCTCTTCTGCCCCCATGGCCCCTGTAGCAGATAGGTGTTTCAGGAGATGCTGACCCAGACCTAAGCAGGGACAGACGTGAGGGGATTCCATCCTGAGGTGGTTATCACAGAGAAGAGTAACTCTGGAAGATGGGAGTGGATGGGCAGGGCCCCGGGCAGCTGGGACAGGATGGAGAGGAGGAGCCATCCAGCATTCCTGCTAGAATGGGGTGTGCGGTGGCTGCTAGGATTCCTCCTCCTCACCACCAGGCAGAGGACAGACCCAAACACCTAAAAGGCCAGAGGGAAGGAGGAGGGGGGAGGAGGAGAGGAGAGAGAAGGGGGAGGAGGGGGAAAGGAGGGGGAGGCCTGCCTCCAAAGTGCACCCCAGGGGAGGGAAGGGCAGGGGAGCAGAGCTTCGGCAGCCTTCCCCTCTAAGTCCCCACAGCACCAGACTCGAAGATCTCTGCAGGTGCATTCTCTGCCCTTCCTGCCCTCCCTCCCCTGCTGAGATGCTCGATGAATATTGAAGTCTGAGAAGAATCCGAAAGCTGCTGGGGGGCCTGGGGCGCTTGCCTAGCCAGCTGAGCTCCACAGTGTGCCAAGCACTGCGCTGCTTGGAGCCAGGAAGGCCCGAGTTCAAATCTGCCCTAAGCCGCTTCACCCTGCTGGCTCACACCAGCCCCTGCCTGCCAAGGAGCTGCTGCTGGCACCCAGCAGGCCCTATGTAACATTAGCCATGATGTCCTCAGCCTCCCTATTGTTATCATCCCTGAACCGTGTCCCCCCAGGCTCACCAGGCTGGCTGCCACACACCCCAACCAGGCTGGTCTGGGAGACCTTGACAGGCCCAGAGCTCTCTGCCTCCCACTGGCTTTCCTCTGGAGATGGGCTCTCCTACAAAGCTGCTGACTCAGCAATCCTGTTTCCTGACCCTGCCAAGGCTCTTGGGCAGCCCACTACGTCTACCCCAGGCCCCATCTTGGCTATTATTTATTATAATGAACAAACGGGTCCCTCCCCATACACCCAGAGTTGCAGGCCTGCTGGCTGCCCTCAGTACTTTCAGAGCCGTCCTACATGCCTTTTGGCCCTAATGAAGTCCCTCCAGAGCCTGGGGCCTGGAAGTCAGGCAGTACTGGGCGCCGTGGCAGCCCTGCTCACTGCGAGGACATGGCTTGCCTTTGTGAGGATCAAACTGGGGGTGGGGTAGAGGCTTTTCTGCCTCAGTGACCCAAGAGCCCCTTGGGTCTCGGGGCATCTCTGTGGGCAGCCGGCTGGTACCAGGCGCACACTGCTATCTCTCCCTACAAGGCCAGAGGGAGGGGGGACAAGAGTCATATTAGGGGACGTGTTTTTCCTGCTGGGCTTCAGACTCGCCAGATACGGGCTCATATCTTCTTCCCTGAATTCATTTCACCAAGCATTTAGGTGTGAATGAATGAATAAAAAGGCACCCACTCAGTGCTGACCAGGTACCAAGAACCTACTATGTGCCAGGCACTGGGGAGACCAAGCAGTTTACATCTGAATGGAGGAGACTCTTCTTCCACGTGACCTTCCACTCCCTCCACCTCAGCTTCCTCATCTGTAAAATGAGAGGTGGACCAGAAGGCCTGAGGCTCCCAGGAGTCCCCAGAGCCAAGATAATGAGAAGAAACCCAAATCCAGGTGCCAGGTGGCTGCCGGTATAAGGCAGGGCTGCAGCTGAGTGGGAGGCGGCGAGAGGGCCACAGGAGGAACAGAGAGGAGGCTGGTCAGCATTCGTGAAGTACCAGGCACTGGGATAGAGAAAAGGCAAAAGACTGGCCCTGCCCCGCCAGCGCTCGCAATCTAACAGGATGGACAAGATGAAAGAGATCGTGAACTGGAACGGAGAGGGGTCAGAGCAGGGTTTAGGGAAAGCACGCCAAGCAGGAGGCACAGCCCAGGAAAATGCCTGGAGTCGGGAGACAGAGGCTCTGGTCCCAGGAGCGGCCAGGAGGCCAGTGTCACTCGACTGAAGAGCACAAGGGAGCAACGTGAGGTGTAAGATGCTGAGGAGGGGAGAAGCAGCGTGAGGAGTGAACACATGACTTTGTGTTGGAGGCTTTGAGGCGGGAGAGGGACTGATGTCCACTGATGCTGAAAAGGTAGTTTGGGGCCATCTAGAAAGGGCTTCAAAGGCTAAATGAAGGCACTGGTCTTGTCTTGGGGCCAGGACAGCCCCTGGAGTCTGTCGGGAGGGGCAAACCCCGTGAGATGCTGCTCCAGGAGGCCAAAGCAGAGACAGCGCTCAGACTGAAAACACACTGTAGAGGAAGAGGCAGTGAAAGCTGCCAGAGGGTCAGCTACACAGACTGAGGGAGAGGGGGAGGTGATGAGCCAGCTGCTGGTGCTGCCTGGGACAGACAGAGACATGCAGGAAGGGCGGGGGGGGGGCCTCAGGGGAAAAGGCACCGCATTTGAGTTGTTGCCAGGATGTCCAGTGTGGGACATCCAGAGGGGCATCCAGCATGGAATGTCCAGCGTGGGATGTTCAGTGTGGGATGTCCAACGTGGGACGTCCAGTGAGGAGGGGAGGGCAGGAGGAGGGAGGGGGGAGCAGAGGAGGAGGGAGCAGAGGAGGAAGGAGGGGAGGAAGGGAGGAGGGGAGGGCAGTCTGAGCTGAGCCATGAGCCAGAAGCCAGACTATGGAGCTCTGAGAAGCGAGGCAGCGAGGGTCCTCATGAGTTGCCTGGCGAGGCCCACACCCGGCTCGGGGAGGCTGGGACGGGGTGAGAGACCCTGAGAGCTTCAGCCAGACATCTTTGTGATAGCAGGGTGCCCCAGACAAGGCAGGGCCGTGCCAAGGCCCAGGGAAATGGCCCGAGGACTCATGGCAGGCGGCCTCCCTGCCCAAGGCTGAGCAGGGCACTGTCCTGACTCCTCAGGCCTAGCCTTGTTGCCTCCAGATTCGTGTCCTCGCTAAGGCCAGCCCCTGCGCTAAGGCGATTAGGGTGGAGAGGGCTAATCCTGCCTGATCGAGCACAGTCATTAGTGCTGTTAATTAGGCAACAGAAACGGACAGACTGCTGGGACACCACAACTCTCTGGATGCAATGATCTGCACACTCACCTACATGGTAGGGAGATCCCCATGGAAGGGGGCAGGCAGGCAGCAGGTGGCAGGGGCAGGAGTATGGGCAGGCAGGGGTGCCCCATGCTCCTTCCAGTACAACATCTGGCCCCTTATTTCCTCTCTCTGGCCTCCAGAGACAAGGGCCCCCCCCCAGCCCCTGCCCCCTCCGCCCTGGTCTGCCAGGCTGCGGAGGCTGGTCCCCTGGACAGCGGCCAGGACGGTGAGGTCTGCAAAGGTGGCTGGGTTCCTCTCCCTGAAGCTTATAAGCTTCTTCTCCTGGAAGCCCTCACAGTGGGGCAAGGAGCCAGGGTGTCACCTCTGGCTCCGCTCGGCACGTGCTGGGTACACCTACGAGCCAGGCCTTTATGAAGTGCCTACTGTGTGTCAGGGTGGTGCTAGGTGCTGGGGACACCAGGACAAACAGAGGCCCTGCCCGCGAGACAAGAATACACAGGAGATAAAGACAAAGTGCTTCACCAACATCCTTCCTAGGCTCTGATGCCCAGAGCTGACCAGGGCCTCCCTCAGCGCAGCCCGCCACCTCAGCTTAGCCGCTGCCTCCGGCCCCCCAAAGGCACATGCCGGATGTGTCCAGACGGGGGCAGCTGGGACAGGGAGGGGTCCCACAGTCCAAGGGCCGGGTGGGAAGCTCGGCCTGAAGAGAAGACAAGAGGCAGGGGTTCCGTGGCCTCAGCACACAGAACCAGAAGGCGCAGCTGCCTCAGGTATGGGGGCCCCTTACCGAGGTTCTCATGGATGACATGCTCCCTGTGTGAAGGCAAACAGAGCACGCCCTGGTGTCCCAGGGGCTCCCAGTCAAATGAGGGAGATGCCATGGGATGCAGGATCTGGCTGCAGGGACGAGGCAGCAGCGAGTCCTGGGTGTCATTTCTGCTGATTAGGCCCTGTCTGCCCCCGGCATTAAATCGCCAGAGGGGGCTGAGGACCGTGGAGACAAGGCTTTCCTTGTGGTGTCTCTAGGGGGCTGGGCTTCAGCACCTGCTGTGGTCGGCAGTGGACCAACGGTCGGCGATGGTGTCGCTGAGGAGGCTGGCAGGGGACTTGGAGGAGCCCAGTGATTTCCCTCAGGGGCTGAGGGGAGCTGGTGGTGTTGCCCTGACCTGCCTGCCTCATGTCACCACCCGTCTCTCCCTCAGGCTACTTTGGCCGGCCTGGCTGCCCTTTGTGGAGCTCATGGTTGTCAGTAGTGGAAGGCCGGCCCCTTTGGCCGAGGGGTTGCTTTCCTGGATAAAGGCTTTCGTGAGGAAACAGAATGCCCCCTAGTTGTGGGGGGTGGTGGTGGTGGTGCTGGTTCAGGTACAGACTGGGCTGGGTGACTGCCACGGCTACGGTTCTAGGGCATGGCCCTCCTTTCCCATGATCTTCTACCAGCTGTCTCTGGGCCTTGCTGGTCTTTGGACCAGGAAACATGGTGGGCAGCAGGGACTCAGGCCACTCTGGAACCCCTCCACCATGATGGAGTGTGTGATGAGCCAGCTCCCAGCCCTAGGAGAAGGGGCAATGGCAGCTGAGCTGGGCTGGGGGACCCGACTAACTGCCCAACCCCACACGGCAGGTCCGAGAGCTGAGGACAAGCGAAAATTCATGCCCCGCGCTAGCTCCGGTGTCAGGAAACACTGTGGCAAGCATGCCGGGCCCCTGAGAGCACGCGGGTGGGGTGAAGGGGTGGCTGGGGGCATCGAGGGCGTCAGATTCGCTCTAGTTCCTGCAGCAGTCTCAGATCATTGGCAGGAACAGCAGGGGAGGAGCGGGAGCCGTGCACTCCCCATGAACCTGTCTGGCTGCCCAAGCATAAGTGAAGGTCCCGCCAGAACGGGGGTTTCCGGTTTATCCACATCAGCCTTCAACAGCCTCCAGAAGGTGCCCCATGTTCAGTCATCACAAGTGAGACTTCATTTCTGAAACAGCACCAGAGAGTTACCTACTGGCCCCTGAGGCCGGTGGCGGGGGACACAGCAGTGACTGAGAAGGTACCTTGATCTTCCAGCTGCCCAAGGGCCAGCCTCTCTACCTGGGACAGGTCATCCTGCACCATGGGAGCACCTGAGGGGAGGCAGCCCCCGGCCCCCGGCACTCGCCATTAACCTACAGTCTCCCAGTCAGGCTGCTGCCTGTGGCCTGCTTCATGCTCAACCCAGGCATGTGCTCTTCAAGGTAACTTGAATGAATGAATGAGTGAAAAAGCATTTTCTGGAGGTAGAGTGAGAAGAGGCATGTTTGCCCAGCTAGCCCAGCACACCTCCCTCACAACAATCTGGAAAATGCACCAGACCAAATCCTGATTGGCAAAGACACAAGAGTCCTACTGAGTCATTCTTCCAGCCCAGGAAAGCTTAGCAAGACACACAGAGAGGTCTTCGGACACCGAGGACAAGGGGCTAGCCAGGAGCAGGGCAGTGAAAGCACAGGCAGAGGGGAGCATTCCAGCACCCAGGGAAAGGCAGGGGGCTGAGACAGGGCACTACGGCTGGGTACAGGGACATGTGCCGCCTGGCAGCTCCAGCATCCTTTGCCTGGTTCTAGGTACAGATCTGGGGTAGAGAGGAGCAGCCTTGAGGGAGCATGGGACCATCCTAGATGTGTAAGGAGCAAGGAACCCATTATGGCATAGTAATGACTCGACTCTAAGCTCATGAAGGAATAACCAGGACAGGAGCCCAGACCAGAGGGGAGTCAAGCAGGCAGTTTGGCCTGCCAGGGCTAGGGTGAGTGACAAAGTCCAGCAGCTGTCTACAAACACGCAACCACACACCAGCCCACAGACCAAACCTAGGCCAGGGGGGCAGGGAACTGACCTCTCCCCGGATCACACCACTCTGGGGGCACCAAAGGCATGCAGATTCCCAGACTGAACTGTGCGAGCAGCAGAAGGACATAAAGGACAGAAGCCAGACATCCCCTGGGAGATGAGCAGAGCCTAGCACTAACATCAAAGTTAATGTCAGGAAGGAGGCTGGAAGGCTGAGCAAGGAAAGCATCTGACCACAGAGAGTTACTGTGGTGACAGTGAAGCTCCAGACACAAACTCAGGAGAAAAGAATGACTTGAAAACATTGACAAGCAAAGCCTCAAAGAAAAATGCAGAGTGGACACAAACTCAATAAGAAAGCTCAGAAGCAATATTAAAAAGAGGGAAAAAAAAGATTTAAAAAACCAAATAAAAAAAGATACAAAAAGAGGATTAAGAGCTTAGAAAAAGAAATGCAAAACATTAGTGAAAAAACTTAACTTCTTAAAAATTAGATTTGGAAAACAGCAGCTAATGGTTCCATAAGACATCAAGAAATAATAAAACAAAGTCAAAAGACTGAAAAAATAGAAGAAAAATATCTTATAGAAAAAAATAACTGGCCTGGAAAACAGACTAAGGAGAGATTATTTAGGAATCACCGAACCTGAAAGCCATGATCAAAAAAAGAGCATAGACATCACATTTCAAGAAATCATAAAAAGAAACTGTCCAGATACTTCAGAACCAGGTAGCAAAGTAAACACCGAAAGACTCCACCAGTCACTGCCTGAAAGAAACTCCAAAATGAAAGCTCCCAAGAATGTTATAGTCGACATCCAGAGTTCCCAGGTCAAGGAGAAAATGCTGTAAGCAGCCGGAAAGTAATAATCCAATGAGTCTAGTACTGGGCTCACAGTTTTTCTCTCTCCTCAACTCCTGCTGTCATACTAGGGGACTTCAGCATCCATCCAGATTGTCCCTCCAATGCTCTAACCATTCAGCTCCTACATCCAAGACTTCCTCCTCCACTCCACCTCAGCCACACAAAGATGGTCACACATTAGACTTGCTGTCACTCATGAGTGTCCCACCTCTATGTTCAAGAATTAGGCTTAGAAACAGGGTGAAACACAGGGCTAACTCAAAATTAGAAAAAAACACCCCACAAACTACACATGTAATTGATCATATTGTAATAACAAAATCAAGTAAAATCTCAATTATCTCAATAGATGCAGAAAAGGCTTTCTAACAAGATATGACACCCACTCCTATTAAAAACACTAGAAAAGCCTAGGAATCAATGGGGCCTTTCTTAAAGTGATAAGCAGCATCCATTTAAAACCAAGAGCAAGCATTATCTGGAATGAGGATAAGCCAGAAGCCTCCCAATAAGATCATGGATCTTATTAGGGCAAGGATGCCCATTATCACCACTGCTATTCAATATTGTGCTAGAAATGCTATTTATACCAACAAGACAAGAAAAAAAAAATTAAAGGAATGAGCACAGGCAAAGAGGAAACAAAACGACTACTTTTTGCAAATGTTATGATGGTTTACTTGGAGAACCCTAGAGAATAAACTAAAAAAACTAACTGGAAACAATGAACAGCCTCGACAAAGTTGTAGGATATAAAACAAATGCACAAATCACCAGCATTTCTATGTATTACTAACGAAAGTCAGCTAGAAGACATAGAAAGAGAAATTCTACTTAAAATAACTGCAGACAGTATAAAATACTTGGGCATTTACCTACCAAGACACAAAGCGGAACTGTATGAACATAATGAAAGAACACTTCACACAAATACAAAACTAAATAACTGGAGAAAGAATAATTGTTCCTGGGCAGGCTAAGCCAATTTAATAAAAAATGACATTACCTAAATTTACTTATTCAGTGCCATACCAACCAAACTATTAAAGAATGACTGTATAGAGCCAGAAAAAATAATAACAAAATTCATCTGGAAGAACAAAAGGCCAAGTATATCAATGGAATCAGTGAAAAAAAATTCGAAGGAAGGTGGCCTAGCACTACTAGACCTAAAACTATCCAATGAAGCTCTAATCAAGAAAACACTTTGGTGCTGGCTAAGAAATGGAGTGGTCAGTCAGTGGAACAGAGTAGGAACACAACACACAGAAGCAAATATGCACAGCAGTCTAGAGTTTTATAAACCCAAAGAGCCGAGCTTTGGGGACAAGAACTCATTATTCAACAAAAACTGTTGGGAATACTGGAAAGGAGTCTGGCAGAAAGCAGGCATAGACCAGCATCTTACACCACCTGCCAAGATAAGCTCAGAACAGGCATATGATTTAGACACAAAGGGTGACATAAGCAAATTAGTAGAGCAGGAAAGAAGCTATGTGTCAGATCTATGGACAGGGGAAGAGTTCATGACCCAATTAAAAATAGAAATGTATGCGGTAGGTAAAATGGGCAGTTTTGAAAAAGCTATTAAACTGTGACCTAGTGATACCGCTACCCCAAAGAGATCAAAGAAAGAGGCATAGGACCCCTATGTGCAAAACTATTTCTAAGCAGCTCTTTTTGTGGAGGCAAAGAATTGGAAACTGAGGGGGATGCCCATCAGTCGGGGAATGGCTGGACAAGTTATGGTAAATGAATGCAATGCAATACTGTTGTGTGGTAAGAAATGATGCAGGGATGCTTTCAGAAACAACTGAGAAGACTTATATGAACTGATGCAAAGTGAACTGAGCAGAACCAGGAGGGCAGTTTATACAGTGACAATAATATTGTAAAGATAATCAACTTTAAAAGACTTAGGGACTCTGATCGACACAATCACCCACCACCACGCCAAAGGACCTGTGATGAAACACGCTCCCCGCCTCCGTGGAGAGAACTGCTGGACTCAGAGGGCGGACCGAAGCCTATTTCCTTTCCTTTCTTTCTTTTTCTTTTTTTGACATGGCTAAGGGGGGAGTTTATTTTGTATGACTACACATGGGTTTTGTTTTCCTTGCCTTCTCAATAAGTGTGGTAGATGGAGGGGGGAGGGAGAGAGGAGGGAGATAATTCAGAACTGAAAATAAAATAAAAGTGAATTTAAGAAAGCATTATTATGTACTGACTGTGCCAAGCACTGTGCTTAGCACTGGGGGTAGAAACAGACAAACTAAATGTGGCACCCCCTCAGCTCCCCCGCCCAGGGGCTCACAATATAATACAGTCTAACACTGCAAACAATACAGAATATCTAGGAAATGCATGAGTGCTAGGGGGAATGACCTGGAACTATGGAAAACTTCAGGGTAAGGTAGTGGGGATAGGTTGGAGGGGAAAGAAATTGGACATATTTTACAGGTAAAAAGTCTTTGAGGGGGCAGCTAGGTGGTGCAGTGGATAGAGCACCAGCCCTGGATTCAGGAGGACCTGAGTTCAAATCTAGCCTCAGACACATAACATTTATTAGCTGTGTGACTCTGGGCAAGTCACTTAACCCCACTGCCTAGCCCCCACCCAAAAAACTCCCACAAAACAAAACAAAAACAAACAAAGACCCCCAAAAGTCTCTGAGACATAATTTCCCACTTAACATCTGTGGGAAATTCTGCTAGCACAGCTCGGGTGAGTCTCTGAGCAGGATTTGAATTAATCACTCAGCAAGCAGGCAGGAAGCCCCCAGTGTGCGCCGGGCCCTGGAAATGAGGAGCATCACCATCCCTCCTCTCGGGGGGCTTCCTGCCCCACTGCGGCCCCTCACACCGGCAGCCCTCTCGTCCCACGGGCACCGCAGGTGGGAGAGGACCCCTGCTCTCAGGCACACTTCCCGGGGCTCGGGCCTCAGCGTGGGCCGAAAAGCATCATCTGTCGCTTGCCCACTGTCCCTCCCCACCCCCATCAACGAACCACACTCGTGGCCAGGCATGTCTATTCAGCCAGCCACCTACTGCTTTCAGACCAAAGGCTGAGAACGCCCCTGAACAAAGACAGCACGGTTGTCACCGTCCGTGGAGGGAACGGCCGCCCCTCCTCCTGCAGCCTACTCAGCAGCAGACGGATGCTAGAGGCCTAGCCTAGTCACAGACTAGAAGCTGGACACCAGCTCCCTGCCTTGAATCTGCTCTGGGTCCTGGCTCCCCAGGGTAGAGTGGGGGCCACTGGGCAGAAGGTGAAGGCCAGAAAGGGAACCTTCACACAGCTAAAGCAGCCCCAACTCACGATGGCCTGCTTGGGAATGAAGGGGGGAGCCCACTCCCCTCACAAGACGAGGCAGAGCCACAGTGGGGAGAGCCCTAGGCTCAAGGTCAAAGCTGGCCTCAGACGCCTCCTGGCTGTGTGACCCTGAGGCCAGGCACTGAACTGCTGCCTGCCTCAGTTTCCCCAATTGTAAAATGGGGCTAATAATAGCACTACCTCCCACAGGGGTTGTAAGGACCAAATAAGAAGGATGCTCTCAGAAAACCTGGAAAGACTTACATGAACTGATGCAAACTGAACTGAGCAGAACCAGAACTGTACACAGCAGCAGCAACACGGTGCGATGACCAGCTGCGAATGACTTAGCTTTTCTCAGCAGTACAATGGCCCAAGACAACCACGTCAGGCCAGGCTCGGCTCCCACATCTCAGAGCCATGCAGCGGGGGCACCGCTGGCCCATGCTGGGCTCTTGCAGCCTGTGAGAGAGACGAGCCCCCCTGGGGGAGGTTCTCTGAGGGCCAGGCTGGGGGCAGCACCAAGGCCCCCTGGGGGAGCCCAACAAGGAGGCGTAAAGGAGGGACTCTGCCAAGAGGCGCTGGGCCTCTGGGTGTCCGCAGGGAGCTGAGCTCTCCCTCCCACTGCCAGAGGCTGCCTGGGCTGGTCACTGTGCATCCCTCTGTGCATCCCTCGCTCCTAGGTCTCCCGGCTTGCAGCTGTCGGGGTCCCCCAAGGCTCTGCCTGGAACCCTCTGGAACCCTCTCCTCTTCTCCCCTTCTTTTCTCTCCCCTGGCAATAGCATCCTCCCCTAGGGATCCGTGATCATCTGTACATCCGCCCCGCACCAAGACAAGGAAAGCCACCCCAGCTGGACGTCCTTCTTTCTGTGCTGGTCACCCAAGTGCCTACCTCCGGGCCTGCCCCCACTCCTCCCTCTCCCTCTCTGCACCCAGGCGGGCTGAGCCCCAAGCCGAGGTCAAGCCCTCGTTGCTTCAGTACCGGCCAATGGCCACGGCCTCTGAACGGGGTCTCTCCGAGTCTGGGCTTATCCTTCTCCCCTCTGTCCTCTACCCAGCTGCAAAAGCAATTCTTCCAGGATAAAGCACAAAGCCCTCAGCGCCTGAAGCCCATGTGGCCGGCTCCAGGCACAGAACTCTGGGTGGTGGCCTGCTCTCACCTCCTCTCTCCTCACCTTCGCCTTCAGAACACCTCCAGCCCTTCCAGGCCTAGCTCAAGGGCTGCCCCCTTGGTGAAGTCCTCCCTGATTCCCTCCATTGCTCAGTCCCTTTTCTAACAAAATCACTGTGCATTATTTGTGCATATCTTCTATTTATTATCTGAACATGAGGCTTCCTCTCATTGGCCTGTGAGCTTCTGGAGGGCAGGTGTTGTCTCACTTTTTGATGAGGTATTTGGGGTTAAGTGACTTGTCCAGAGTCACAAAGCTAGTTAGTGTCATGTGTCTGAGGCTGGATTTGAACTCAGGTCCTCCTGACTCCAGGGCCGGTGCTCCTGCCCCCGGGTCATCTCACTTTTGACCTGGTATCCCCTGCACCCAGCCCAGAGCCTGGTTACTCACTAGTTGCTTAATAAATTGATCACTGATTGGACAGACTGTCTGACCTCTTCCACATTAGGGGAATTATTTTGGCTGCTTCGGGGAGGATGAAGCTGACAAACTGGAGGCAGGGGAGGAGAGGGGCCTGAACATAAGTGGATGTGACAGACGCCTACCTGGTGATGAGATGCTGAGACAAGGGACAAGCCAAAGGCCAGAAGCCCTTCGAGGTCTGGGGCACGGGCACAGGCATAGGGAAGGTTAGGGTTAGGGTTAGGGTTAGGCTCTGGAGGGACGCACAAAGCCCAGAGTGGATGTCCACCAGAGCAGAGGAGGTGGCCAGCCAGGAGCCCAGAGAGGAGGCACAAAGCAGAGGCAACAGGCTTGGGGGTCGGGGGGTGCAGTGGTCAGCACCCTGCTTGGGCCCCTGGAGCATGCTCCTCCACTGGCCCCTTCTGAGCTGACTCTCCATCATAAACGAGGTCAAAGCCCCAAATGCCTGCATGCCAAGAGACGGAGGATGCGTGGAGGATTCCTCCACCACCAGACAAGAACCCTCAGGGCGGCTGATGCTGTGGACTCCGTGGGAGAGCAGCCAGGTTTGGGGCAGTGGCTGGCCCCAGCCTGGGCTCCAGAGGTCCCCTCCCTTGCACCCCTTCTTGACCACAGCATAACACACCCATTTCCACAACAACACAGGCCCAGGGAAGATCTCAGGGCCCCCCTCCCCTGCTTCAGTGACCCCCACCCCACCCCCCTTTGTGCTGGCGCCAGGTCCTCAACCTAGAGACCTTGCGTGGGCAGCTGAAGTATGAATGTGTCTCTGAGGCCTTGAGTTGTTTACGTCAGCTTGCTGGCCTGGCAGGCAGCCCTGCTGAGCTGGCACCTGGCCTCCTGCACAGACGTTTGCAGAAGACCTTCAGGAAGAGCAAGGTGAGCACCCCTCACAGCCCCTCCCGCAGACACACTGCTGGGGTCTGTCAGGCCAGGCTCCCATTGACCATTCTCCTAAGTAGCTGCATCCTGGCGGCTCTGGGGCAGGTGGAAATCCCTGCGGGCCACCCCACTGGGTGACATCATAGGATGCTGGCAGCAGAGGCAGGATCAGCACCATGGAAAGCTCCTAGGAAAGGGCCTGAGCCTCCCTGACAAGAGCCCAGGGCCTGGGGTGAAGAGGAACAGAAGCCCGGTGAGGTGGCCCCAACCCCCTGGGGAGGCAACTCCCCCTCCCCAGGCTGCCCTGCCCCCAGGTGCCAGCAAATGAGAAGACTTGGAGCAGGGTGGCCACAAGGAAGTGTCCCAAGTCCCTGGGCCAGCCTTTGGATGCTCCTCGCTGGGCGTGTGGCCCAGACAGACAGCTCCCAAGGAGGGCTGGTGCCTGCTCTGGGCACATGTGCACTCCCACCCACGTGCAGGCCCAGACGTGGAGATCTTGACAATGAGAAGAGAAATTGGCTGGAAGCCAGGTATGATCCCCAGACCCAGGGTGGGTTCTGTGGCAAGACCCCCGGGTGCAGAGAAGAAGGCAGAAAGCCAACTGACGACCGAGAAAACAGCAGGAGAAACCACGGGACAAGGAGGCCCTCTGGGGGGCTTGCAGAGGACACACCCCTGGGCCTTATACAGAGCTTCTCCCTGTATTATCTCACAACAGCCCTACGAGGGAACTGAGGTAGACAGCATGAAGTGACTCGCCCAGGGTCACATGGTTAGGAAGTGTCTGAAGCCCCATTTGAACTCAGGGCTTCCTGACTCCGGGTCCAGTGCTCCAGCCACTGTACCACCTGGCTGGTACACTAAACTCATTCCTCCAAAGAAGTCATTCATTATGACCGAGTTGGATTTATGCCTCAGATGCAAGGATGGTTCAACACTGGGAAAACAATCAACATAATCAGTCATGTTAAAAAGAAAAGCCTCTCAAACCACACGATTCTCTCTACAGATGCAGAAGTCTTTGACAAAGTACTGCTCTGGCGTGTTCTGAAGCCCTACAAGGCAGGCCCAAGAAGACCTTTTCTAACATCCAAAAAAGTAACTCTGAAATCCAAGAAAGCACCGTGTGCAGGAGGGAGGTGCTGGAAGCTCCCCTGGTAAACGCAGGCCAAGAATGAGGCTGAGCCCTTAGCTGGCATTTGGCATAAGCGCCAAGAAGGAAATGAAAGGGGCAGAGACTTCAAAACCCCAGAAAATCCTTTCTGCAGAATAAGAGCCAAGCCCAAGAGGCAGAAAGGGAAATCGCCTCCTCCCAGTCTACCAATGCACACACTATGTGGAGACTAATCCCCCCCCACAAAGCCTCGTAGAGACTCCATTACAGAGGGTGGAGGGTCCAAGCTGCACCCCCCCACCCCCACCGGGAAGGATCCACCAGAACACTTCCACGCGCTCAGAAGCAGACAATCGGACAGGAGTGAAAACCCGGCCCACCGCTCTTCCTCAGGTCTGACACGGCGCTGGATAAAATCTCTCACGGACAACATGGATGGAGAAGTCTACTGGAAGCTGTGCTGGCTGACCAGCCACCCCCCTTCCCCAACAGACTTCACTCTGGGAAGTCTCTAGGGGTGTGCTACAAGGCTCTCTTCCCAGCTCTGCCGAAGGCAACATTCTGATCTGGCTAAGTAAGCTGTGTTCCGCTCCAGGGCCCCCCACCCCCTTCCCGTGCCGGATCCTGCCCCATTCTCGGAAAACATCCGTCTACTCAGTGTTGTCATAGGCCCCTCACAGGAGGGGCTCGTGGGAATCTCTCCTGAAGCCCAATAGTTGGGTGACGGAGGCCTCAGTTTCCTCCATGGTAAGATGAGGCGATCTAAGCATCAGGTCAGGAGAACGAGTGTTTACAGGTGGATCTGTTGTTGTCCTGGCTCTGGAGGGGAGGGGTGGGGCTAGAGGAGCATCCAGGAGGGGGCTGGAGGGATGAGGAGGATGCAGAGAGCCAGCCCCCTGCCCCTCTGGTCCCCTCCTCTGACTGCTGGGCTCCTCAGGCTGACTGGCCACGCTCCCTCCTCTCTTGGACCTGCCCTTTCCCCAGCAGTGAGGCTGACTGGCCACGCCTCCTCCTGTCCAGGACCGCCCTTGTCTCTCAACTTCTCTGCCCTCTCCCGCCCCTTCCCCTGACTGCTGGGCTCCTCAGGCTGACTGGCCCTGCCCCCTCCCCTGCCTGCTGGGCTCCTCTGGCTGGCTGGCCACACCTCCTCCTGTCCAGGACCTGCCCCTGTCTCTCAACTTCTCCGCCCTCTCCCGCCCCATCTCCCACTTTGGCTCCTAGAAGGTAACCTCCGACTTTCCACTGGTATTATTCCCAGGATTAGCACAGTCCCCGGCACAGGGCCAGCTTGATCAGTGCTTCCTCCCCCTTCTCTCCAGCTATCCATCATTGATCACCTGATCTATCTATCCACCCAGCTCTCTATCTCGCTACCTCTCTGGGCTCACTTCTGCTGCTTTCTCAGCCAAAGAGAATGAATTTGGCATTGGAAGAGGATAAAGGTGGTTACCAAGGAACTGATTCCCAGGGTAAGGAAGGAGATCGGAAGAGAGAACCTGGATGGGCTCAACTGGAGGAGGGGAAGAGGAGGGAGGCATCGCCTGTGCTAAGCGCTTTACTCTTACCTTATTTGATCCTCATGACCACCCTGGAGGTAGATGCCTTTATTATCCCCAATTTATAGGTGACAAAACTGAGGCAGATGGTAGGTAAGTGACTTGTCTAGGGTGACTCGTAGTCAGTGTCTGCGGCCGTATTTGAACTCAGGTCTTCCTGCCCCTTGGCCCAGTGCCTGATCCACTAAGCCACCTGACTGAGACCTCGAAATATCCTCGAAATGTCCCAATTTCCAACAGCGGGAAGAGAAAGAACCTGCAAACTAGAGGCCAGTGAGCAGGACTGACTCTTGACAAAATGTAGAACACAGGAAGAGATGGCTGGTGAACGCTTTGAAAAGGAGGCAGTGATCCCAATGAGCCAGCCTGGCTTCAGCAAGCATGGGCTATGCCAGACTCGCTTCCTTCTCTTCTTGGATGGACAGGGCTCATTAAACCTCTACATGGGGTTGCTACAGATAGAGGGTACCCCGACTTACACAGAGCATTTGGGTAAGCTGTTAGGCAGATGGAACAGAATAGCATCCTGTGTCTGCTCTCCTGTTTGGACTTGAACACTTGATTCCCTAAGAACCTGGAGGGGGTTGTGCCTGGACAGACAGATGTCAAATACTGCACCCGTAGATATGGGCTTTCACAGTCCATCCTGGCCTGGCTCGCCTGTGCCTCCCTGATGGTCACCACGCAGCTCTCTAGTCCCTCTCCCTGTGATGGCACCACACGCCCAGTCTGCCACCTTTACTTGTCACACATACTTTCCATGATGACCTTCTTGGGAATTCATTCCTGGCTGGCCAGGGGTTGCAGCCCGTCCCCCTCTGCTGTGGGCTATGCCATTACTCTGGGTGACTTTCGATTTCTGTCCTTCAGAGGTGGTGATGTTCCACAACTCCCAGCCAAGCCACTGGCCTGCAATGCTGATTTTAATCAACTATGATTTCTGTCATCAGGGGAGGGAGGAACATCCCCTACCTTCCCTGCAGCTCAGTCTTAGAGAGGCCAGAATGCGTCAGCAGAGGGACTGGGCCCGGGGTCCTCCTGGGTCTCACGGCTTTTCTGAAGGAGAAGCTTCAAGGGATTCAAAGGTCTGGGCCATTTCCCAAAGTCCACCCAGCTCAATCTTTTCCCATTCAGTTCTATGGTGTGTCTCCACAATATCATGATGCTGATGATAGCTGAGTTCTAGGGCGTGTCCATCTGACTATAACCACATGGCTAGCTGCCAGCTCAAACAGCAATATCCTCAGGGAGAGGGGACTGGGGTCTAGGAGGACACCAGGGAAGAAGGAGGCTTGCCGTCCTCGGCCCTGGACAGACCCCTCTGGAAGAAGGTGTCCTGGTCCCTGAGAACTCAGTCATGAAGGACTGTCAGGAAGAAAAAATCCTTGTTCTGATGGGGTTCAGAGAGCTGAAGCCAGAGCTGGGGGTAAAGTGTCAAGAGGTCAAATGAGCTTGAGCCAAAGAATCAGAGCAATGGTCTGTGTCTGGAGGGACTGAGTGGGCTTCAGCCACCAAAGTCCCTGCCAGTGACGAGAGTCCATGAGGATCATCTGCCTCCTCAGGCCCAACCGGCAGCTGCTGCCCCCTGAAGGAGGCCCCCTCCCCCACTGACAAGCTGCCAGGAGCCTGTGGGAGCGTCGAGGGGCTGAGGGACAGAAGGAGGCAACCACGTCAGCCATGCAGGCGGCCAGGACAGACACATCATCTCGTGACTGTCAAGTGCCCCACAAAGAAACGAGCCAATCAGTGGCATGACACATCCCTCTTCTCTGGACTGCCTCAATTCATGTGAATGAGTACATGCACACATGTACAGGCATTGTGCATGTACCTGTGGGTGACACTTGGCTGGCCCACAGGACATGCCCTGGGGGCGGCTCTTGTGGTCATGGATGGGGAGACATGTGGGAACTCAGCCCCTCAGGGTGCGACTCCTCTTGAACAGGGCAAGGGAGGATAGTGGCTTCTCTTGAGCCCAGTGACAACCACATGGCCCTGGGGGATGGCCAGGATGACCTGGTCAGAGGCAAGGGGACCTATTCAAATCCTTCGACCCTCTGGCCTTCAGGTTCCTCATCTGTTAAATGGGGGTCATCCTTCCAGGACTTGTGACCTAGGATTATTCTGAGCAGAGGAAGAGGAGAGGCCCTCTGTCCTCTGGGGGACTGGGGTCATCACCACTGGAGAAGGACCCAGAGGAGCTGGAGAATGTCTGTAGGAGGGTGAGCAGGACCATGACAGGCCTTGAGTCCAGACTACATGAAGATCAGGTCAAGGAAGCGAGCCCATCCTGTGTGCGAAGAGAAAACTCAGGGGCAATGGGGGAGAGGGAGAGGAGGGATTCTATCCTGTCTGTGGGGCTGCCACGGGTCACCCACTCCCTGGACGTCTCCAGCCCGAGGAAGGCCGGCCACTCAGCAGGGAATGCTGTGGTTCTGTGATTCCTGGAGGCCTCTTTGGTAATGGCCCAGCCAGGACTCCTCTCTCCCTGCCGGCCCTTCTCGGGCACTGCCCCTGCATCCTCCCTCATCTTCTGCTCTCAGCAAAGCCCTCCAGGAAGGGGGAAGGCCAATGCTGACTGGGAAGCGGTTGAGGGTGGCCGTCCTGCCTTCTCAGAGTCTATGCAGGGCTTGGCCTGTAGGGGTGCCCCGCATAGCTTTGCTTTCTATGGCACTGCTGCACCCAAGGTAAATGAACAGATCCCATCCCTGAGCCTGAGTTCAAAGAGCCCCACTCGAGCTGCCCCATGGGCTGGCCTCTGCCCATCTTGCTGACTGGCACATGCTGGTATGGGGAAGGGGCAGGGATCTGTAAGAATGAATGACTTCAACCACTATCACACTCCCCTTGAAGCAAACCACCTCTCATGCTCCTTCCCTAGGCTGACTGGGGGCTCAGGGAACCCATCCCTGCTCTCCAGATGTGGCCTCTGCCTCAGGGACAAGGGCAGAGGATGCTGGGCCCTCCAGAGCTCCCAATTTATGGAGGATGCCCAGGCCGGCCTTCGTGACTCTCCCTAGCACTCCTCTGCCATGTCCTCAAGCCTGGTCCCTTCACTCCCCTCCCTAGGTAGCTGGAGGGCAATGACCAGCCTCTGCCTGTACTTGTGATCCCAGCACTTAGCCTGTGCTGGGCACCCAGGGGTGCTCAATAGATGCGCGTCCCTGTTGCTACTGACAATCTAAAGCTGAGGACGAGGGCCTCGGGTGTTCACCTAAGGTGCATGGCTTCTCTTTTAGGGACCAGTGAACAGTGATTGGGAGGGAGAAGGCTGTCATCCGTGGGCCTTTCTGAGACCTGAGGGGAGAGCAGGCACTTTGCCTGGCATGGTAAACAGATGGGATGAACCTGAAAACGCCAAGGAGCCTTCAGATTCAAGCATGCTTCTGCGCCCGGCTCTGAAATCAGACACACACACCCAAAGCTAATGCCACAGATGCACAGGGAAAGCTGAGGTACTGCCTGACCGAGGAATGACTGAGGGCAGGGGACCCTCCACGACACACTACCTCCAACCACTTCAAGACCTCCTCTTTCCCAATTGGGTTGTGGTTCCCAATCCCTGGGTATCTCTGTGGGCACACTGCAGAGAAATGGTGCCTTGCAGCCAGTCTCTTGCCGGCCAGATGGGCATTCCTACTCTCCAGACAGAGCTGGGCCAGGCTGTCCAGGTTGCCCCGCCCCCAGGGATGCCATCAAGCCGGGCTGGGCCTCTCAGGAAGGTGAGCCTCAGGCCAGAAAGCCTCACAGCCCACTGCTGCTCTTCCTAGAGGTGGACAGGAGTGATCCACTCCCAGACAAGCATGCGTCTTGATGGGGGGGAGGGGGGAGGAGCAGGAGGAGCCCTACCCTGGAGTGGGGGCACATCAGTCCCTCCTCCCTGCCCTGGGGGCTTCTGTGAGCACTTTAGCCACAGGCAGTGATGTGTGCTGCCCTGTCAGGGTGTCCATGTGTCCACCTGCTGGCAGCTTTTCATCCTTCTCATCAGACCAAAGGAAGTGGGGCCCCCCATCAGGGGTGATCCACGCCTACACCAGCCTTGCACCGAAGCAAACCAAAGATTCGTGATGTGAGCCCAGGGAAAACTGAAAATGCAAAGCAGCATCCCTTCTCCCCCAGCGTCATGGGGAAACCTGCCACCGCAAACAAGGGCAGCCCCTGGCAGGCGACAGCTCTCCAAGACAAATGGGACCGTGCAGCTGAAGAAGTCGAGAGTCACTTCATTTAAAGTTAATGACATCTACTCAGATGGATCACTTAGCAAGGAGGATGGGCTCCCTGGGGCCAGCTGTGGAAGGAGCAGAGCATGCTCAGGGCCTTTAGGAAGGCGGCTGCTGGCCTTCAAGGTGACCTCACTGACAGAGGAAGGTGCTCCCTCCCTCCCCCCTCAGTCCCTCCAGGGACCAGGGCCTTCTCACTCATGCACAGGTCACTGCTGACACCATGGGGCAGCTGGCCAATGCCACCGGCACCCAAGGCTGGCAGGGAGCACGCAGAGGAAAGAGGCATCGCAGCCCTGGCCTGCAGACACCTGGCTCCTCCTTACAGGTCTGATGAGGGAAAAGGGTCGGGAAAACCAGCATGGGTCACGGAGCTGGGTGGTGCACCCAGGGGGCGAGGGGCATGAGAGGACACGAAGGCACTCGGGTGTCCATCACCGTGTTCTCAGCGAGAGCCACGTGGGACTGAGCTTCAGGGCACAATCGTTCATCACCTATGCAAGGCGCAGTGGGGGATACAAAGGTAAGGATGACCCACCTTCAGTCACACTGAGTTGGGGCCCAAATGAAGGGAGTGCAGCAAAGGGCAGGAGAATGTGCCAGGAGGAGGTTGCTCCCATGGGAGCACGTGCACGCTGAAGGCTGCAGAGAGGAGAGGGCATTCTCACTGAGCCTTGACCGACCTCAGCCTCAGACTGCTTAGGAGGGGGATTCAGGCCCTCTGAATGCTGGGAGAAGACCCAGGCCATGTCTGGGGGGAGCTACTTCTGGAGGTGGTCCAGGGGACAGAGCGTGGGGTGGGAGGCAGGAAGACCCGAGTTCAAATCTGCCTCAGACCCTTTCTAGCTGTGAGACTGTGAGCAAGCCACTTCACCTCTGCTTGCCTTGTTTCCTTATCTGAAAAATGGGGACAGTAAAGCCTCTGCCATGCAGGGTCATTGTGAGGATCCCAACAAGCTAGTGTTTGCAAAGCGCTCTTGAAGTGTGAGCTCTCAGTGTGGTCAGTATCGTGCCCCATCAGAGCCCCCTCCTACATGGCAAGGACGATGCTGCCTCCCCAGCCCTCAGCTCAACACCCTGAACACAGGGAGGGCTCAGGGGATGCCAGGACAGACGGAGAGATGAGGGTGTGTGTGAAGGAGAGCAGGGATGAGACAGTGACACCCCTCTCAAAGGACGCCCACCCAGCGGGCTCCGGGCTCTAGCAGCACCAAGGCTCCTGGGGTGGGAGGAACAGCCCTGGGGCATGGACTTCGGGCCCCTAGACCATCCTTCTTTGCAAACTGCTCCCGCTTGGTCTCTCTATACCTGGGGCCCGGGCAGTGGAGAGAAGCGGCCAGAGCAGGCGAACAGCCCCAGCAGCAGGTACCCCCTGGGCTCCTGAAGAAAGGGGGCGCCTGAGAGCAATGAATGGAGGAAGGAGAGAAGCCCACGATGAAGCAACTGTCACCACAGCAAAGCTCTCCCCTCGTTTGGCCCCAAACATTGGCCCTACAGACTCCATCATCTCTGGGGTGTGGCCCGAGGGGCCCAGCATGACTCTGTGAGAAGCCAGCTGTTCTTTTCAAAGGCAGCAAAGTTTGAACCGAGTCAACCAAATCTGCCGTGATAAGTACTGTGTGTGTGTGTACGTATATATACATGTATATGTTTTCCAAAAACCTGCAACTTTTAAGAAATTGAAATAACTCATAGTTATGATAATTTGACAATTTTTTAAACTTGAAATTTTCAATAATTAAATTTAACTTGTCTTAAGTGTGTGTTGTCTCTAGCTTTCAAAAAGTGAAATAACACCCCTCTGTGATAAATGTGTAATGGGTTTGAAGAGAAATCCAGCAGAACAACTGAAACCAAGACAACCGAGGCAGCGGAAGTACCAAGGAGAACGTAAAAAGCCCGGCATGGGCAGTGCCATGCACCAGATTCAGGATGTCAGGACTCCCCAGGACACATCCTATATAGATACAACACTGCTGTCAGTGACGGAGAGGACACACCACCAGGTTGGCTTTCATTTCAGAGCAGAGAGCACGAAACCTAACAAATAATAACAGCTTCCTGAGAGTGAACACACAGAGCAGCTGGCAAGACGAGGGGCTCTTAACAAGCAAACAAGAAATGGCTCCAGGAATGATGTCAAGGACTACTCCCCTCGCTTCAGCTGGCTACAAAGTTGCTGACCATGAAACTCCTCACTTTAGAGGAACAGCCCCGGGTGACTCATGGGCAAAGCAACTTCCAGTGCCACCCCCCCCAGCAGAGAAGCCAGGAGGAGGACCGGCCAGACGCTGGACAACCTCGTAATCCACCGACTCAGAAGTCCAGGGCCCCCTCACTGGCGCGTTGCACACGGACGGAGCCACAGAAGTGGTTAAAGGTGCCCGCTGCATTAACTGTGCGCGATCTACTGCTGAAGCCGATGTTTAGCGGATTTCTTACTTTGCAATCCTATTCTGGCAATGCCACATGAAGAGTGTCTTGACCTAACCAGTACATTCTGTGAAGGAGCATCACGTAGTGCGGGAGAATCATGTCAGAAAATGAATCGGCAGCCCTCAGTTGCGGTTAGGACAAAGGCTGGGCGAGAAGCCCTCATTACAATAGTGGCCCCCGGTGTGGCATGTGCCAACCAGGTACCTCCCCAAAGCTGGCAGAGGGGCTACAGTCCCCCTTTCACGCTGCTCCAAGAGTAACTGGCTTTGTTAAAAATAGTCCACTAAAATGATCCAACCACTCTGGAGAGCAATTTAGAATTATGCCCAAAGGGCTATAAAATGTGCTTTGACCCAGCCATAGCACTGCTAGGGCTATCTCCCAAAGACATCACACAAATGGGAAAAGGACCCACATGTACAAAAATATTTACAGCAGCTCTTTGTGTGGTGGCCAAGAATTGGAAATGGAGGGGATGCCCATCCACTGGGGAATGGCTGAACAAGGTGTGGTATATGAATGTAATGGAATGCTATTGTGCTATAAGAAATGATGAGCAGGCCGACTTCAGAAAGACCTGGAAAGACTTGTATGGACTGATGCTGAGTGAAGTGAGCAGAACCAAGAGGACTTTGTACACAATAACAGCCATGTTGTGCGATGACTGACTTTGATAGACTTAGCCTTTCTCAGCAATACAAGGATCTAAGACATCTTGAAGGCCTCATGATGGAAAATGCTATCCACATCCAGAGAAAGAACTATAGAGTTTGAATGCAGATCAAAGCAGACTATTTGCTCTTTTTTTCTTCTGTTTTGTTTCCTCTTGTGGTTCCACCTATTGGTTCTAATTCTTCCTTATAACATGACCAATGTGAAAACATGTTTAATAGGAATGTATATATATATATAGCCTATATCAGATTGCATGCTGTCTTGGGGAAGGAGGGGGAAAGAGGGAAGGGGAGAAAAATTTAAAACTCAAAAGCTTATGGAAGTGATTGTTGATAAATCAAAGTAAATTAATCAAAAAAAAAGAGAAAGGAAAAAATAGTCCACTAGAAGTCAGGCTCATCACCATTATGATTTGAAACAGTGCTATAAATGCATGCTAAAGCAATAAGACAAGAAAAAGAAACTGAGGAAATAAACAGACACAAGGAGGAAACCAACTGGTCATTTTCGCAGACAATCGAAGTTTGTTTAGAGAATCCTAGAATCTACTAAAAAATTCATTCAAACAATCAGTAACTTATATCAGCCCACATCCCCATCAACATTTCTGTATGTTATCAACAAAATCCAGCCAGAGTACCTGTCAAGACACACAATACAAAACACAAATACAAAACAATCTTTACAGATACCTAATGAACTGGAGAAATAGTAATTACTCATGGCTAGGCTGAGCCAACAGGATAAAAAGAACACTACCTAAATTAATTTATTCATTCAGTGCCAAACCAATTAAACTGCCAGAGTAGTATTTTATAGAGCTAGAAAAAACAATACAATTTGTATGGCGGGAACAAAAGGTGAAGCTCCTTATGGGAGATCACGGCACCAAAATTTGGGGCAAAAGGGGGCGTGGCAGCAGCGGTGCGCTAGCCAACCAGGATTTAACAATCCTCTCTCTAAAAGACCAAAGTCGGCACAGCCCTTCCCGCTCTGCCTCAAGTTCAGATAATCAACGACACAGGAAGCCACCCTCAGATTTCCCAGGACTTGACAGGGGGCTCCGCCAGAGCCCAGCTGGCATCACAGCCCGCAGGTGCTTATTCACAAGTGCAGGGCGGCTGACCAGGCACCGACAGACAGAAGCGAGTGTGCACGGAAGCCTGCTAGGGGATGAACCCCAGGCTACAGAATCCATGCAGGGAGAACCAGAGGGCATCCTGGAAGAAACCAGGCCTCAGCACCAGCTCCCTGTGGGCATCTGAAGCCGCCTTGCCTCTCACAACGAAAGCCTGACTGGACGACTACCCCGGGCTCGGCAGATGCGGCCCCTTCATCTGGGCTGCCCTGCCCACCTCCGCCCTTCCGGGAGCCCTTCCACCATCCACGGGAGCCTCTGGCTCGGGCCACGGCACTACTCTCTTGGCCCCCTGCCTGCCCTCACCGCTTGGGGCAGAGCTGTCATTCCCATGGGCTCCAGGTTCAGCACACACTGGCTCTTGGCAAGCCCCGCCTGAATGCCCATGGCCCCTGTAATTTGCCTCTTGGCAGGGCTTGGCTTCCTTTTCTGGACAAACAGTAGCAGCCCCACGAGAGCTGGGTGGCAGCTGCCGGGCCCTGTCTGAGCAGGCAGGAAGGGGCAAGAGGACTCCTCACATATGGAGGGTTCTAGAACGGCCTCACCTGTCTCCGAGGATTGGTTCCCTTGAGTCTGAGGTGGCTGAGAAATCCATGCCGTAGAAATTGAGACCCAGCAGAATCTTGTCCCGTGACTTGGAGTCTGGATCGAGGATCTCGATGCAATCTCGAACCCAGGACAAGGGTGCATTTGGGCCAGGCCTAAAGCGAGAGCGGAGGAAGAACAAACAGGCCTTTACAACCTGGAAGCGCACACTTTCGGTGACATTTCAAGAGCTGCCACGTCACTGTTGTCTTCTGCTGACACCTTTCCCCCCAAAACTGGCCGTCACAGCCTGTAGGACCTAGGACCCGGATACCAGGGAGGCTACATGGTGGCCCGCCTTTCTCCCTTTCCCCTCTCCTAGCCAGCTCAGGCAGGGCCTCACTCCTCTGTCCTTGAGCACCAAGGCAGGAAATGGCAGGCAGCCCTCCTCCCCACTTGCCCACCTGAGGCTGACGAGCTCTGCTCTAACAAGAGGAGGGGGAGAAGGGCTGAGAGGCACCAGAGTGCCCGCTCTGCTGGGAGCGTGAAGAAAAGGCACACTATTCTGACCCCAGGGCCAGACTTGGAGTGAGGATCACAACAACCCTCCTGGAAGAGCCTTGGGGCCATCCCACTTACTGAACCCAGAAATCATCTGCCCCACCTGAAGCTGGGCAAGCGGCCAGAACCCCATCGCCAGTCTTGGGGAGCCAGCTGCAGGTGGGCTTCCTGACAGCCTCAGGGCCCCAAACACCAGCAGCGGCCCTGACAAACCAGGCAGACATGGGGCGCTTTCAAGCAGCATCTCTCATGTCAAGGAGGTCATGTCAACGTGGCGCAGGCCCGGGGTAGGCGACCCTCTGCAGCTTGCCATGTGTGAGGAGAGGGGATGGAAGTATGAAAGCTTGTAGCGTCCCCTTCTGTCCAGGCCTCACCTCCTGGATGTGGCAGGCACACAACTGGTGCCAAAGGTGGGAGAAGGGGCAGGGATCTGGGCTGGTCGCTGAGCCCCCGCCTCACCTGGGGCGACCCCCAGAGGGACTCAGAGGGGCTGCTGCTGCCCGCCTCTACTCACGCTTCAGCAGCAGAATAGTCGTAGGTGATCAGGCTGAAGCCGTCGATCATGGGGCCCAGGTGGTCGAATGCCTTTTTAGTAAACATCCCCAGATGATCCTTCCTGCAAAGACAGCCAGGGTAGAGACATCACAGGAGAGCTACTCCATGGCCCAGAGCCCTCCAGGAATGGGCTGGCCACCCCTTGGAGCCAGCAGCTGCCCCGTGTGCCCTAGACTAAGGGAGCTGCTAGATATCGCGAAAGGCCTTCCTGAGGCCAGCTCTCTGTCTACTCCCAAGACCCCTGTAGCCTCCTTAGATCTTAGCAGGGAGCCCCCCTGGCAAAATGGGCAAGCGAGGGAGACTGCCTCTCCTCTGCAGGACCCCTCCCTTTCCCTTCAAGTCCCAGGGTGGGTGGGGACACCCCAAGTTCCTGCTGCTGCCATCAGAGGCCCTTCCCCTCCCAGGGGCTGGCTGACCTCCACAAGGACCCCACCAGATGTGCACCAGGCCCCCTCTCCAGGCTTAGGGTTAATTCCCTCGTTAAATGTCTTGATACTTAGACATTATAATTTCTCACATGGTAAATACTGATATCTATAATCCACATAAACAGGAGCTCTTTTGGGGGGTCCTCAATAATCATTCTGAGGAGCACAAAAGGGTCTCGAGACCAGTTTGAGAGTCAAAGGAAGACAGCTGTCGGGTTTGCTTTCCATCAGCCTCCCTGGGCCCGAGAGAGAGGCATGCTGGGAGAGGGGAGCCCTCTCCCTGCCTCGGCCGGGGTCTGCTTGAAAACAGTCTGCTTTTCCTCTCAGACATGAGTGACCACAAATAGCTCAGCAGATGGAGATGACCCCCAAGTGCAATCTCCAAAAGAGATCACGGCCTTCCAGAAGCCTCAGCTGCACCCCTGGGGTAGGGAGGGCGCGGTGCCCTCTCTGGGACAGGGCAGAAGGGCAGGAGTGGAGGAGGCAGCGTGCCCTACAGGGAGGGCGTGGCACCCAGCAACACCTAAGAGGTCAGGCAGAGGGGCTGTGCCAGGCACCCCCCCCCCCCCCGGCACCCTCCAATCCCTGCTCTGGCTGGTGCTGGCCGCCCAGCTCTGAGCCACACCTAGCATAGCAGGGCCCCACAGCCAGACCTCACCCAGCTCTGGAAAACCCCATCTGCTGCAAATTGATTTTGATTGCTCAAGAGGGAACCGGAGCACAAGCAGTTACGGGCAGCATTAGATTCTGCCGCACTTCCTTTCCTTTCTAGATTAATCTGGCTCCCCATGGGGGGTCTGGGGGGAGGGAGCCAGGAGCCTCCACCCAGGCCTGGGATCCGAATGCACCCTCGAAGCCCACCTCTGATCCCATGGGCGTGACTGTAGGGAGCTCCCTTAATCTCTCTGGGATTCAGTTTCCTCCCATGAAATGGGGATAATAATCCCTAGAGCTCCTGGCAGGGAGAGGCCAGGAAGATAAAATGGGACAATGAAGTCAAGTCCCAGGAATGTGGAGAGCGGGTGAGGGGCCTGGCTGGGGGCAGAGGGGCAGGGAGCCTGGCACGGGTAGGATGCAACCTGGGGCCCTGTAAGGCAGGACAGCTGAGAGAAGCTTTGAGAGGGCATCAGTAGGGAGGGTGTCAGGGGTGCTTGAGTCTGCCCCCCATCACTAAAAGCACTCCATCCCAACTGCATACCACAACTTGTCCGGCCATCCCCTTGATTTCCAGCTCTCTACCATCACACAAAGAGCTCTACAAGTATTTATGAACCTCTAATAACTAACATTTATGTGACACCTACCACGTACCAGGAACTGTGCTAAGCACTTTGCAATTAGCTTCTCATCTATTCCTCACAATGACCCTGGAAGGGAGGGAAGCTCTATTAGAGACCTGGGGAAACTGAGGCAGACAGAGGGGAAATGACTTGCCCAGGGTCACACAGCTAGTAAGTGTTTGAGGCTGGATTTGAGTCTTCCTGACTGCATTTCTTTTCTTTTCTTTTTTAAAATTTTTAAAAAAAATTTATTTTGATTTATCAACAGTCACTTCCATAAACTTTTGAGTTTTAAATTTTTCTCCCTCTCCTTTCCCCCCTCTCTCCCCAAGACAACGTGCAACCTGATATAGGCTCTACATATACACTCCTATTAAACATATTTTCACATCGGTGACGTTGTAAGGAAGAATTAGAACCAATAGAAAGAACCACCAGAAAGAGGAAACAAAACACAACAGAAGGAAAAAATAGATCTGCATTCAAACTCCATGGTTCTTTCTCTGGATGTGGACAGCATTTTCCATCATGAGGCCTTCGGAGATGTCTTAGATCCTTGTATTGCTGAGAAGGGCTGAGTCTATGAACGTTGGTCATCGCACAACATTGCTGTTACTGTGTACAACGTCCTCCTGGTTCTGCTCACTTCACTCTGCATCAGTCCGTACAAGCCTTTCCAGGTTTTTCTGAAGCTTGCCACTGCATTTATTTTCAATAGAATTTCCCTTTCTATGTCTTCTTGCTGAATTTTGCTGGTAACATACAGAAATGCTGATGATCAGTGTGTTTATTTTATTGTAGTCTTGACCAGTTTTTCAGCTGATTCTCTAGGGTTCTCTAAGATCCCATGACCCACACTTACGCTGGCAGTTTTGTTTCTTCATCCCTTCCATCTCTTTTTCTCATCTTGCTGCCCTAGCGCACGTTTCCAATACGATACTGAAGAGTACTGGCAACAACAGGTGCCTCTGCTTCTCTCCTGGTCTCCCTGGACGGGCTTCTCAAGCTATGGATTCTAAGAATCCTAAATAAGAAAGAACTCAATTCCTGGCATAAGGGACAGCTATCCGAAGACATGGAAGCTGGCGCTGGGATGCTGAGCGCGGAGAAAGTGAGCGCACCCATGTGGCCGGAACAGCGAGCTAAAGAAGGAGGCTGGGGCTCAGGTGTGAAGGGCTTCCGCTGCCCTGCTAAGGACTTTGTTTTCGGGTCCTCCATATAACAGTGAGCTGGAGCGATGTGGTCAGGCCAGCTCTGGGGATAGATGGAGGAGGGAAAAACCCGGAGCTTGTAGTCCAACTGCAATCATCAGGCTGGAGAGAGGTGACAAGGGGCCAGACTGAGCACGGCGAAGGGGGTAGATGTGAAAAATGGTGGGAGGGGAGAATGGACCAGACGGGGTGAAGGGCTGAAAGGACGATGTTACGCTCAACAGAAACAGGGAAATCTGCAGGAAGGATGGGTTTTCTTTTAGAAAAGATGATGAGCCCCCTTTTGGACCTGGTGAGCTGGAGACATCAATGGGATATCCAATTGGAGCTTACAAGCAATTCAAGAGAGAAAATGGGGCTGATCCAAGACTCATCTGCAAAGAGATGATAAATGAGCAAGTGGCAGGCCCAGGACAGGAGACACATCAGCAGAGGTGGCACATAGAGGAGAATCCGGCCAAGGAGCCTGAAGAGGGGCAGCTAGATGGGTAGAGGGAAAACCAGAAGAGCCCAGAAAGCAGACACCAATCCAGGAGAAGGGGTGTGTGGGAGGGGAGCTGGAGGGTGGAGAATCGGCCCTTGGGCCATGCAATCAGGACATCACTGATAATCCTGAGCAGAGTGCTAAACCAGGGCCAGACTCCAGGGGCTTGAGAAATGAAGGAGAGGATGGCTGGGGAAATGGAGGTGATGTGTGTGTGTGTCTCTTTCTAGAAGTATGTCTGTGCAAAGTAAGGGGGCTTGAGAAGAAGGTGGCCCAGAGGGCAGTTTGAAGGACGGGGGAAACCTGGATTTGTCACAGTAGAGAGGAAGTAACTGAAGACCAGACATAGCGGTGTCTCAAGGGTGAAACCACGGGTGCTGGTCTCAGCAAGGAGAAGAAGGGACTTTCCTCCTCAGAGATAAGCCCAAAACTGGAGAAAATGGGGGGCTATCTCATTAGGCCGAGGCAAGCTCACAACAAATTGCTTCTCTTTCTCGGTAAAGGAGGAGGCAAGGTCTTCTACTGGGAGTAAAAGGCATAGAAGTGAGGAAGGCTTAAGCCACAGGGGAGACAAGAGCTGGAGGCTGCGAGGGGACGGACAATGGGCCGGCTAATCCTGGGCTGATGGCCTTTTGTTAATTTTGGGAGAAACGGCTCCTTTCCGAGTTCATGCAGCAGGTCCCAATACAGAAATCATAGGAGTGTGAAAAACCAAGGCTTTCAGTCTGAGACCAGATGTCAGACAAAACCAAATCAATCAAAGACTTAGGCGTCTGACAACTCTTCTAGACAAAACTCTGTCAGAGCAGCAGAGAGGCGATCCTTGTACCTGAGGTGATCTGGGATATTCCTCCCAGGCCCATAAATGTTCAAGAGAAAACAGATTCATGGCCCCAGGCTTCCTTCAACAACAAACCAACATTCTGACCTCCTTTAAACAAACCTAGTTCAACAGCCTTTATAAGTAAACCAAGTCAGGACACAGATCAAACTAATCAGAAGGCTCACACATCTGCTGGGGAAGGGCAGACTGACCTGTCACCAAGAGCTTGGGGACATCAAGGGTCCTCATCTGAGGACTGTTCAGCTTGCACATCTCGTGGGACAAGCTTGGGTCAAGCAAAGTTACTACTAACGGCTAACCAAACATTCAGAAGGAACAGCGTGAACCCCAAATAGTAAAGATTACTAAAAGAAAATATAAAGTGAAACAGTCCCATCTTTCTCTTCTTCTTCCCAACTCCGGCCCTCATACTAGGGCACTTCAACATACATATTCCACATGTTTCTCCTCAGTCCTCTGCAATGTCAACCACCAAGGGGGAATGCCCCCTCCAGAGTTTTGAGTGGCCCTCGTGGTCCTCAGCAGCCCAGGACACTGGGCACCACCTTGTGACCCTGCTCTCTCCTGGTTCCCTGCCTCTGTGCCTGTCTGAAGGCTCCTCCTCAGCTCTTTTCATGACTGGCACTGAATGGCACATGATAGAGGGACTGTGGGAAAGCAGGCGCCTTAACTCATGGCTGGTGGAGCTGCCAGTGGGCCTTGCCAGTTTGGAAAGGCTTTGGGGAGGATGCCCCAAGAGTCACTGAGCTGTGCTGACCCAGGGCCAGGGTGGGCGTTTGCGCCCTAACGGCCAGCTGTCCTTTGTCCAAGCCGGGGGGGGGGGGGGGGGGCCAGGGCTTGCAACAGGGACGTCAAAAGGCCATCCCAAAAGAAGAGAAGGAAAAGGGGGTCATTGAGGCATTTTGTTAGAAGCTCCAAGAAACCATCAAGAAGCTAGCAGGGAGAAACAGACAGACAAGCAGGAGACTCTGAAGGCTACAGGTTGGATTCCTTACATTCCTTAGGTAAGCCAGGCCCTGCCTCCCTCCCTGGCCCAGCCCTCTGGTTGCTAGGCTTAGGTCTGAGTTGCCTCAAGACAGGGCAGCCACAGGTAAGGACAGAAAAGAACAATTCCCCCCCCACCCCCGCAACACCCCCAGGGCTTCTCGGCTCCACCCCTCATTCCTCCCAAACAGGCAGGATGGATGAGACACACAGGAGCAGCTCCCAGAAATCAACGTTGGAATGCAATTAAGGGGAAGGTCCAGCTGGTGTACCCCAGGGCGGACCCTGAAAACAGCTGAGCCCCACCGGACAAAGGAGAGGGGAGTGTGTATGCGTTGGTAACAGGTGTGTATGCGCCTGTGCAACAGATGTGTGTGTATATAATAGATGTATGTGTATGGGGTGGGGGTGTGTATGTGTGTGTAATAGATGTGTGTGTATGGGGGGGTAAGTGTGTAATAGGTGGGTGGGTGTATATGTGTGTGTGTATACGTATGGGTGTGTGTGTGTGTGTGTGTGTGTGTATTGTCCCCAAGACCACACACAAGATGCTCTCTGGCCTTCAGAGCCCTGCAGTACCCCCCCCCCCCCCCCCCCCCCCAACTCCAGTCTCCTCACACCTTCCTGGCTCCTCCCAGAGTCCCCCAGCTGTCCCAGGAACAAGAGCCTCCATCTCTGCCCCAGGCCATCCTTCCTTCCTTGCTCCAATGGCTGACCTCCCTGACTTCCTCTACATCCCCACTAAAATCCCACCTTCTCCAGGAAGGCAGCCTGCCTCAGGCCTGGCCACTGCAGGGCTTTCCCTCTGTTCATTCTCTCCTCCGGAGCCTGCACAGAACTTGTGTTCCCCCTTAGACTGTGAGCTCCCTGAGGGCAGGGCCTATCTTTGGCTTCTGTTTGCATCCCTAGAGGAGACACTTAATAAACACTTATTTCTTCCCTCCCTCTCTTCCTTCCTCACTCCATCCTTTTTCCCTCACTCCCTTCCTACCTCTTTTTTGTTCCTTCTTTCTCTTTCTTCCTCCTTCCTTCCTTCCTCCCTCCTCACCTCCCTCTCTTCTTTCCTCTCTTCCTTCCTCCCTCCCTATCTCTTCCTCCCTCCCTCCCTATCTCTTCCTCCCTCCCTCCCTCTCTTCTTTCCTCTCTTCCTCCCTCCCTCCTTCTCTTCTCTCCCTCTCTCCCTTCTTCCCTCCTTTCCTCCCTCCCTCTGTCTTGCAATAACTTCCTCCTTGCCCTCCTTGCCGCCCAATGCTCCCCTCTTCAGTCTGTCCACCACAGAGCTGGCAAAGGCCTTTCCTTAGACACAGCTCTGGCTATACACCAGGTTCCTGCTCCAGAAATTTCACTCACTCCCCACTTATGGCCTCCCTAGATTTGGTGTCGAGGGCCCTCCACACAATGCAGCTAGAGCCCCTCTCCAAATGAGTTTTAGACAATTATTCTCCCGATTCTGTGGGGCTTCTAATACGGTAAAAGCTTAGTACTTATTGATCCCATGGAAGCGAAGCTGGAAGGAGCAGGAGGGAATACGGGGCTTAAGGCCGTGACTTTTTGGAGGAGTAAACAGGGCCCCGACCACCACTGTAGCCACTGAAATCACAGATTCCTTATCTTTATTAAAGTAGGATTCCAGTAAGGGAAGAGCCTAGAGGGAAGGTCCCTTCCCCACCTCCAGGCCCCCTCCACTCTCAATCCAGTGCCTGGCACACAGTGGTGCCTAAATAAATACCCGTGTCCTCCCTACAGACAATCCCCCTTCCCTGCCCCCAAGGCCATCACAGACAGGGTTCTCTCCTGGCCTCAAAGCTCTCTAGGGGAAAGACTTTCAGGTGTCCCTGGCTTCGAGTGAGGAAGACACAACCCTGTCATCCCCTAGCCTCCATCTGCAGCTCTGCTGTATTGACCACAATGTCTGCCAGAGCAGCTCTGCTGCCTGGGCCGAGGGCCCCTTCCCCAATCTCCACCCAACTAGCCCAGGGGTGATCAGCCCCCTGCCTTCGTGTCTTCTCCTTGGGTTCTAGTGGCCAGGTTCTAGGTTCACAGGTCTAGAACTAGAAGGGACCCAGAGGCCATTGGACCCACCCCCCTCCCTCCACAGATGAGGAAACTGAGCTGCGGAGAGACTAAGCCACTTGTCTAAGGTCACTCAGCTAGCAGGTTTCAAAGTTGGGATTTGAACTCAGGTCTTCCAGCCCTCAACCCACCCTGTCCAGATGCCCATTGTTCAGACTGGACCCCTTTCTTCCCCGGGAGAGGCTGAGATGTGCACACTTCTTACTTCTGTGGCCAGGCCTGAGGCCTTAGGGACAAAGGCCCTGTCAGTGCCTAGCCTCCCACTCCTCTGCCTGCGGCCTCACATACTCTCTATTGCACATCTGAGCTGCCACAAATGAGCTCTGTGTCAGTATGTGCAGGAGCAGGGACTGACCTCCCTGGAGACTGGACGTGGACGTTTTCAAGTGGAAGTGACTCAGCTCTGGCACTCTAGATTCAGAATACCCAAGAGGCCTGGCCTGGGAGAAGGCCACATCCATCAAGCCGGGCTGAATCCAGCACAATCCAAAAAGAAAAGCTCAATTCAGCCAACTTCCATCACTGCCATAATTTCCCAAAACCCAACATCCTTGAGGTCACGGAGCTGCTTCCTTCCAATCAGTCAGCCCTGGAGCAGAGAGACAGAGACACTAATACTCTGTCAGGGAGGCCACAAGTTGGTGCAACTCTTCTAGAAATGACCTTGGATAGGGAGGCTAGGTGGCACAGTGGATAGAGCACCGGCACTGGTGTCAGGAAGACCCGAGTTCAAATCCAGCCTCAGACACGTAACACTCACTAGCTGTGTGACTCTGGGCAAGTCTCTTAACTCCAATTGCCTCACAATATATAAAATAAATAAAAGAATTTAGAAATGACCTTGGAGTGACACTGAGAAAAGCCACATTTCTCCTACCCCTTGCCTCAAGGAATCAGCATCACTAAAGCTTCAGAGTCAGGGAGGTACTCAAGGACCCTCTAGTCCAAGCTCCCAGGACGCTCATTCAGCCTCTGCAGGGAGCCCACCAGGGAGGGGGCGCCTACCACTGCTCATGGCTGGGCATCCACCCCATCTGGGGATACAACAGAATCCTTGGCAAGTTTGGGGCCAACAGAATGAGTCTGACTCCTGGATATCAGTGACAGAGAGAAAGATCCCTGGCACTCAGAGCCCTCCTCCCGCAGTAGCTACCCAACTGGAAGCTGAATGGACACCCTCACGGCCACGTCATGGAGGAGTAACTCAGAGGAACAAAGAAAGGCTGGTCAGACGGGATTCCCAGGGAAGGACATGGGCCCCAGAACACAACGGCCACAACAACGTCCAGGATGGGGCTGCTCCAAGACCATGGAAAGAGGCCGAGCTGGGATGAGCCACCTGGGCCTGGGAGGATGTCAAGAAGCGCCCTTTCACCTCACAGACGATGGACGGCCCAGGCCCAGAGTCTAAATAGATGCTGCAAGTTCTGACAGAGAGATGAACGAATGGATGGCAGCTTGATGTGACGGAGACACTCAACACTCCTCTCCAGGCACCGAAGCACCACCCAGGCTGACTAGTGAAACATGTGAGAGGATGTGTGCCAAGCGTGTGTATGTGGATGTGTGTGAGTGCGTGTGTGTGAATGTGTGTGTGAGTGTGTGCCACTAGTGAATGTGTGAGTGTGTGTGCCAAGCGTGTGTGTGTGTATGTGTGTGAGTATGGATGTGTGTGAATGTGTGTGTGTGTGTGCCAAGCATGTGTATGTGGATGTGTGTGTGTGAATGTGTGCCACTAATGAATGTGAGTGTGTGTGCCAAGCGTGTGTATGTGGATGAGTGTGTGTGTGAATGTGCCACTAGTGAATGTGTGAGTGTGTGCCAAGCATGTGTGTGTATGTGTGTGAATGTGTGTGTGCCAAGCGTGTGTGTGTGTGTGGATGTGTGTGCGTGAGTGAATTGTGAGTGTGTGGGCCAAGCGTGCGTATGTGTATATGTGTGGATGTGTATGTGTGAGTAAATGTGTGTATACATGTGCATGAGAGTGTGTGCGACTAGTGAATGTGTGAGAATGTGTCAAGAGTGTATGTGTGCATGAGTGAATGTGTGCATGCACAACTAGTGAATGTGTGTGTGTGCCAAGTGTGTGCATGTATATGTATGTGTTTTTGTATGGATGTGTGTGTGGCAATGTATGTGTACGTGACTGAATGTGTGTATACATGGGCATGTGAGTATGTGCAACTAGCGAACGTGTGTGTGAATGTGTGTGCATGTGAATGTGTGTTCCAAGCATGTGTTATGTATAGGTATGTGTGTGCGCATGTGAGTGTATGTATGAGTGTGCATATGTATATGAATGTGAATGTGCATATGAGTCTGTATGAGTGGGTATATATATGAGTATGTATGTATGTGTTAGTGTATAAGTATGTTTTTGCACGATGGTATGTATGTGAGTGTGTATAATATGCGTGTGCATGTGTGTATATTCATGTATGTGAATATTTGTATGTGTGTACACGAGTTGTGTATGTGTTGAATGTGTATATGTATAAGTGTATTGTGTATGAGTGTGACTGTATATGTATGTGTGCTGGTGAATGTGTACATATGTGTGCACACGTGAGTGTGTGAATGTGGGTTTATGCATTGCGTATGTGTTGTGAGAGTATGTGTAAGTAGGAGTGTGTGTGAGAGTGAGTGTGTACATGTGTGTATCCAGATGGTGTGTCTGTGGTATATGTGTGTGCACACAAGTCTGAGTGTGTATGTGTGTATCCCCCTGGAGCGTGCTGTGAAGGCACACATTGCCTTCTTTCATCGTTCCCCCCTCTCAGCACCAAGAACAAGGCTCTGCATGCAGTAGGCTCTCGGCCAATGCTGCTTCTGTGACCGAAGCAGGGGCAAGCTTGCTTTCAGTGTGCAAACAATCGGAGACACCTGCAAATCCCAAGACCCCAGGAGCTCCTTCACAGACCTCGGTGCCCTCGGGCGAAGAGCCCTGTCAGCACCAGCTCGCATCAAGCATCCTCCAGAAAATGAATGGCCCACTGCAGTGGATTCAGAGGCATCTGCCAAGAGATGGTGAAGCTTTGGAGGGGGCTTGCAGCGAGGGAAGACACGCCCCAGGAAAACCCACCAGAAAGGATGCCCTCAACACGCGGGGGCAGGCGGTGGGACACTCAGGGAGAGAGTCGGGGGGGGGCCTTAACTTATGCCACCAAACCGCGCAATAGCTCAGAGGGCCCAGCAGCGGCAGGTGCTCCTCCTGAACCCCGGGGGCAGCTGGACTTCACTGTTCCTGCTAGGAGAGCTGGCCAGGCCCCACTGTCGGGGAACTGCAGGGGGAGCCCCGGAGAAGGTCTCAACTGACCCACACTCACATAGCGCAGACCTTGGCAGCAAGGGGACAGAAGGAAAAAAATCCCAGCTGTCTGGAGGGGCCACAGGAGCCCTTCCCCACCGGAAACAGGAGGAAAGGAAACTCACAAGGACCAGGGGCTTATGCAGCCGCCACCCAGAACTCCCCGAAATGCACCGGCTGGGGCTCCCACCCCGGGAGCCTCGAAGCAACCGAAGCGACCGCTGCTATGGTGAATGCCGATCCCAGGATCCCAAGGAGCCCGGCTTAGAGAAAAACGTCCCCAGGAGGGCTCTGCCGCACTCTGCTGCCCAAGTCCCTTGTCAGCTGCCGGGGAGGGGGTAAAGCAGAGAAATGAAGACCCTGGGGGAGGCTGGGCAACTGCAGCCGGAGCCCCGGGGAGCCCCCAACTCTTTAAAAGAGAGCTTTACGGCTCCCCTTCCTCCCTCCCTCTCCTCCTCCCCTTCCCCCCTTCCTCTCCTCCTCCTCTTCCCCCCTTCCTCCTTCTCCCTCCTCCCCCTCTTCCTCCTCCCTGTCCTTCTCCTCCTCCTTGCCCTCCTCCTCTCCCCTTTTCTTCCCTCTCTCCCCTCCTTCTCCTCTTTCCCCTCCCCCTCCTCCTCCCTTCCCCTCCCCTTCTTCCTCTCTCTTTCTCCCCTCTTCCTCCCTCCCTCTTTTCTTTTCTCTCCCCTTCTTTCCCCTCCCCCTCATCCCCTTTTTCTCCCTCTCCTCCTCCTCCCCCTCTTCCTTCTACTCTTCCCCTTCCTCTCCTTCCTCCTCCTCCACAGCCCCTGGGGTGAAGGTTCTGGCTCAGAGCCTCTCCCACCACAGCCTGTAACCTGGCAGTGGAGCCAGAAGCAGGGCAGGGCCAGCAAGGCCTGTACTTTTTCAGGAGCCTCATGGTGCTTGCGAATCATTCCCTTCCTTCTCCTTTCCTCGAGCACACACCATCCTTCCTTCTCCTCTGTCCTGCCCCTAAACCCAAGGGTTCATTTGTCCACGCCTTCTTTCAACAAGTACTTACTAAGTGCCTCCTCTATGCCAGGCCAGCCAAAGCCTCACCGGAGGAGGAGGAGGAGGAGGAGGAGGAGGAGGAGGAGGAGGAGGAGGGCGGCTCTGGGAGGGGAGGCACCTTGAACTCCTCATGGTTATAAGGCCTTAGGGGCACCACAAAGCAGAGTGCTGGCCCTGGAGTCAGGAAGAACTGAGTTCCAATCTGACCTCAGACACTTACTGCATGAATCTGGGCAAGTCACTTCATTGTTATCTGCCTCAGTTTCCTCAATTGTAAAAGGGGGATGGTAATGCCAGGGTTACTGTGCGGATCGAATGAGAAACCTTACAGTGCAGTATCAGCGCTAGCTGGGCACTCTCCCTCCTCCTTCCCAGTGAATTCTCTAGACCCTAGAGCACTGCTCCCTCCCCCCTCACCAAGCCTAACCTATCTCCAAGACAAAGCCTCACTCCCTCCATCTCCCTGGCTGTGCTGGGTCCCCTCAGCTGCAGGAATGTGCTTAACCACAGGTTAAGAAGGGAATCCAGGGGCAGCTAGGTGGAGCAGTGGATAGAGCACCAGCCCTGAAGTCAGGAGGACCTGAGTTCAAATCTGACCTCAGACCAAACACTTGACACTTACTAGCTGTGTGACCCTGGGTAAGTCACTTAACCCCAACAGCCTAAAAAAGAAAAAAAAAAGGGGAATCCAGAGGGCCCCCCCCATCCCCTTCTGCCAACCCTCCCTCCCCACCCCCCGTCAGAAACCTTCAAACAGTTCCAGAAAATGCACGAGACTAAAGCCTGATGTGGAAAACCAAGAAGTCCCAGAGGGCCATTTGTCCAACCTGGCCAGCTGAGGAGAGACAGAGGGGCTGTAAACACAGGGCATGGGGTCCGGAAAAAGCCTGGCTTCTGCAGAACCCCAGGTGCTATGGAGAGGCGACCCCAGGGGCACAGAACACAGCTGGCACCTTTGTCCCCCACTACCAAGGAGGTGACCTGCCCCTAGGGGTGGGGTTATTGGAACTGGCCCCAACAGCAGGCCAGGGACTCAGCTGCAGCTGCTGGCCCAGCCTTGTTCCTGCAGGGAAGGAACCAGGGCAGGAATCCCAGACCGGAAGGCAGTCCACAGCTCTCTCTCTCAGAACCAGCAGGGCCTCCCTGGTGGCTCACAGGGGCTTGGTCCAGCAGCATCCGCCGCTGCTCAGACCCAACCCCAGGTCACTAACCTGCCGAGCTTGGACCAGGCGCCAGAGATCGACTTCTGCCCCACATCAGGCCATTCTGGGAGTACTGAAAACTCTCAAGCCCCCATCTGAGTGGTCTCTGAGATAGTGGAATAACACAGCACTTGCCACTCCAAGAAAGTAACAGCAGAAGCAGCTCAGACCTTTCCTTCAGAAGTGTGCTGAGCTCAACCCTCACAGAAAGTGTCCAGCATCAGAAAGTAGGCTGGAAGAAGGAGCAGACAAAGAACCCCATCATCAAAAAGCCGTCATGGTGACAGGGACGCTCAAGACACAAATGCAAAAGAAGAGAATGGCTTCAAAATGTCCGCAAGCAAAGCCTCAGAGAAAACACAGCTTGGGCACAGACTCAACTAGACTTCCTGGAAAAGAAGAAGCAAGACTTTAAAAAAAGTTAGTACTTTTTATGAATGGAAGGAGAGCAGGAGAGGAAAAAAGGGAAAAGCAATGGAGCCAAGGAAGAAAGAACTGGAAAGGGAATTAACAGCTTGGCACCAGAGGAACAAATCTTTGCCCAAGCAGCAAACTCTCTGAAAATAAAAAAGGACCAAAGAGAAGCTAGTGACTCCATGAGACAAAAAAAAAAAAAATTAAAACAAAGTCAAAGACAGGAAAAAAAAAAGAAAGCAAATCCAAGTACCTCATAGGAAACTACTGACCTTGAAAACAAGTGAAGAGAAGAAAAGTTAAGAATTGTTGCACCACTTGAAAACCATGATCAAAAAAAGAGCCTGGATGTCAGATTTTAAGAACTCTTAAGAGAAACTGCCCGGATCTCTTAGAACCAGGGGGATGAAGAGGGAAGAATCCACTAGTCAGCTCCTGAACGAAACCCCAAAATGAAAACTGCCTGCACATCATAGCTGATACTCAAAGCTTCCATGATGAAGAAAAAACACTACACGAATACCAAAGAGCCAGTCAGGATCACACATGACTTAGCTGCCACCACTACAAAGGAGCAGAGAACCTGGAATATAATACTCCAGGTGGCAAAGAATGCAGGCTTACCACTAAGAATCACTCACCCAGAAAAACTGAGTGTAATCCTATAGGGAAGAAAATGGATCTTTAAGGGGATAGAGGAATCCCAGGCATTCCTGCTGAAAAGCCCCGAGCTGTGGAAAAATTCCAAGCTCAAACACAGGAGTGAAGAGAAACATAAAAAGGTCAACACGAAGGAACAGCGCACTGTCAAGGATCAAACATGGATGGACTGCTTCCACTCTAACATAGCGAGATGATACATGTATGTATCCCCGTGAAGCCTGGCATCCTCAGGGGCCAGGGAGAAAGTCCATTCAGGCCTGGGAGTGACCACTCTTGTCTGCATGATTTTAAGGGAACGATGGAACAAAAGGGGGAGGGGAGGGAAAGGAAGGTTAGGAAAATTATCTCACATAATAAGGGTGCACAAGCGGACTTCTCTGCAAACAAGAAGAGGGGGTGTGAGAGGGTCCGATACTTGAACCTCCCTCTCATCCAGATTGGTCAAAGGAGGGAAGAATGCACACACACAGAGCTGGGTATGGAAATACATTTCACTCAACAAGGAAACAGGGAAAGGGAAGAAGGAGGAATTAGAGGGAGGGTAAATCAAGGGAAGGATTAGTCCTCTAAGGGCATACAAACATATCTCAAGGTCTTTTTGGGATGGTAAAGAATGGGAATCTGAGGGGTGCCCAACCACTGGGGAATGCTGAAGAAGCTGTGGCCGATAGACATGATGGAGTGGCAGGCTCAGGCTCCATGGTCTCTGACCTCCCTCCTGACTCATACACCCACTGAGCTGATGACTGCAGCGCTTACCTTATCAGTCAGGGATAAACTGGGGGTCCTGAGAGGCCTTAGAGCACCAGGGCAGACATAAAGAGACAGCTAAGCTAGCCCCTGTCCCCACTCCATCCAGAGTCAGACTAGCCCCCGAATATCAGCCATGAGAGCGCTCTGTAGTCAGAAGGAAGAGGAGAAATGCTGAGGGGCCCATGGAGTCAGGTGAGCTGATGACCTTGTCTCTCATCACACTCACTGCTGTGGACAAGGAAGGACAGAAACGCTGCTGAAGTCCAGCAAGCTTCTTGGGCTGTTGCTGCAGAGCCCCCCCTCTGTCAGCAGTCTGAGAGGGCCTCTAACCCTGAGCTCAGGGCCTCCCAGCCCCCCATGCCCCAAGCAGTCTCCCAGAGGCCCTCTCATGTATCCCCAGGAATCCCCAGGGACACCAAGGCCCCAGCAATGCTGAATCCCCTCTGTGCCTTGGGCTCCCCTGGGAAAAGTCAGAGAGGGGACTTCAGGAGAATGTGCACAGAGACCACAAAGACCACGCCAGCAATAACAAACATTTCTGGTCTGTGGATGTCCGCATTCTCCCGGACAGGGCTCAGGACCGCCGAGTGGGAAAGGAACCAGCCCTGCCCCCCACTTCTGGGCCTCAAGGTGGCACCAGACTGAAGAGCAGACATGAGCCTGGGTTCTCCAAATGGTTTCTCATTCAAGGAGAAGATTAGATGAAATTCAATTTCAACACAGAAGCCGAGGGAGGTGGCCCCACAGATGCCTCTGGCTTCCCCGGACTCTATAAGAGTCGAGTCCTGGGTTAGAAGCAGACCTTGGTGAGCAGGCTGATGGTCGGGGAGAGAACTGAGGAGTGGAGGGACTGGAGGTCCTGGGGAGGATGAAGAACAGGGCTTGGGGCTGTGAGGGAGAGGGAGGGGGGAAGGACGGTAGGGGAAAAGGTAAGGGTACTTCAGAGTCCCTAAACATGGAGATGGGGCCTTTGTGGATGGCAACACCAAGGGTCTGAGTGCATCTGAGGCTTCTTGTAGGACACCCTATCTATCTGGCCACTCCTTCTTAGTTTCCTTTGCTGGATCTCCTCCCCCAGTAACCACTGTCCTGGGCCCTCTGCTCTTCTTCCTCCACACTGCTTCACTGGGGGATCTCATCAGCTCCAGGGATTCCATTCTCATCTCTGTGCTGATGACTCTCAAATCTACGTATCCAGCCCAAACTTCTCTACTTGACTTTGAATCTCAAATCTCCAACTGCCTACCGGACATCTCCAGATGGAGGTCTCGTAGACATCTTCAACTCCACACATCTAAGACTGACCTCATTATTCTTCCCCCAAAACCTACCCCCTTTGAGACTTTCTATGTTCCCTCTTTACCCATCTCTGCAACCCAGGCATCCTCCTCAGCTCCTCCCTACCTCTCACTCCTCCACATGCAATCTGTTACCAAGGCCTGGCCTTTCCACCTTCATCACATCTCCCTAGCACATCCCCACCCCGGTGCAGACCCTCATTACCTCGGCAGTAGCTGCAGGGGGGGCTGCCTGCCTCAGTCTCTCCCTGGTCTAATCCATCCTCCACCCAGCTATCAAAGTGGTTTTCTTAAAGTGCAGGTCTGACCGTGCCACCCTCTACCCTCCAGGAGCAAATATGAAATCTGTTTGCAGGCAGAATCAATGTAGGGAAGTAATAGGAAGCCTGATGCCCTCATCAAACCTACTCTGAATTCTGACTGGGAAAACCAGGAAAAAGGCACAGTAAGTCCACTTTTCCAGCCCAGAGTGGCTCAGGGAGACGGACAGAGAAGTCTGTGGACACAGGAGATGGGGTCTGGCCAGGAGCCCATCTGTGCTAGTGGGACTGAAAGAGCAGAGACTGGGCCCCAGGGCAGGAAGAGCATCCCTAACAGCCCTAATCAGGGTGCCCTGGGATCCCTTCTGCCATCTGGTGCCAACTGGTAGTTCGGTAAACCACAGCTGAGTTCTCAGTTGGAAAGAAGAGGGAGTCTGCCAGTAGCGGCAGTCATGATGAATCACTGAGCTGAAGAACGATGCCTCTGAACCCAGTAGCAGAGACTCAGCTCTAGCCTCTAGCCCAGCAGTCCCAGACCAAGGCCTGTGTTGTCTTACTAAGCTGCCGAATGTCTTGGAACCCAGCCCACTTCGGAGGTCCATCAAATCTCAATAAATGCCCTTGATTGGATTAGACATGGTCTGAGTCTGTGAATTCTTCCAAGACGACCCCTAAACAAACCGTGACACTGCAACAACATTGTATTTTGGGATCAATGAAAACCTGAAGGCCCCAACCTGAGCTATGAAAACAGCAGGAAGATACAAGAGAGCAGAAGCTCGGGCCAGACATCTCCCAAGAAGTGAGCAAAGCACCTACTGACATCAAGTCCAAAGTCAAGCAGCAAGCTAGGAGAATGAGCAAACAAGAAGAGAGAAGAGAAAAGAAAAAGCAAATCATCACAAAGAGCTATTCTGGTGACCGAGAAGCTCAACACAAACCCAGAAGAAGATAATGACTCCAAAGCACCTACAAGCAAAACCTCAAAGAAAACTGCAGCCTGGACACGAGTCAGCCAAAACTTCCGGAAGAAGGAAGCCAAGAGTCAAAAAATGATTTTAAGAACCAAACAAAAGCAGTAGGGGAAAAAATGGGAAAAGAAATGAGAGCTGTGGAAAAAAGGTACGGAAAGAGAATTAACAGCTTGGCACAGGAGGCATGAAACCCTGCCCCTGAAAATAACTCCTTGAAAATTAGAATGTGCTAAATAGAAGCCAATGACTCCACGAAACATCAAGAAATATTAAAACAATGTCACAAGACAGAAAAAGAGAAGAAAATGTGAAGCATCTCATAGTAAAAAAAAAAAGAAAAACCACTGACCTGGAAAACAGATTGAGGAGAGGTAATTTAGGAATCAACAGACTATCTGAAAGTCCTGATTAAAAAAAAAAAGCCCAGACATCATAATTGCAGAAATCATAAAAGGAAATTGCCCAGATCTCTTAGAATCAGAAGGCAAAGCAGAAGTAGTAAGAATCCATCAGTCACCTCTTCAAAGAAATCCAAAATGAAAACTCCCAGGAACCTTACAGCCAAATTCCAGGGCTCCCAGGTCAAGGAGGAAATACATCAAGCAGCCACAAAGAAATAATTCAAATACCTAGGAACCACAGTCAGGATCACACAAGATCTAGCAACCACGATCATACAGGTGCAGAGAGCTTAGAGTACGACATTCTGGAAGGCAAAGGATCTAGGATTACAACTAAGAATAACCTACCTAACAAAAGTGAGTATTGTTGTATTGAGGGAAAAATGACAATTAATTAGACAGAGGACTTCTAAGAATTCCTGATGAAAAGACAAGAGCTGGACAGAAAATATGACATTCAAACACAGGTCTCAAGGGAAGCACAAAAAGATCAATATGACTGAACAAAGGACTAAACAGGATTAAATTGTTTACATTCTTAAATGGGGAGAGGATATATGTATCCCCCAGAACTCTATCACAATCAGGAGTCACAGGAGTCTGATTAGACAGAAGGCCCGAGTTATTTTACTACACTCTGATGACAGTAAAAGAATAAAAACAGTGTGAAGAGGAATGTATTGGGAGCGGGGAGAAGACAGGAAGAACGTGAGTGGAAGGCTAACCACAAAGGAGGAGGAAGTAGAGGGGAGCAGGACACACCTGAACCCAGCTGTCATCTGAACTGATCAAAGGAGGGAACACACACACACCCCACTGCTAGGTACAGAAATACGTCTTATTCAACAGGGAAAGCAGTAGTACTAAGAGGGAGAGCAGATTAAGGGAGAGACTAGTTAGAAACAAACCAAACTGGAGGCAGGGAGAAAAAGAAAAGGAAAAGTATAAGAGAATAGGATGGAAGGTAATACACAATTAATGATTATAACCGTAAAATATTAATGGGATGGACTCACCCAGGAAACAGAAGAGGACAGCACACTGGATGAGAAACCAGAATCCAACAATATATCAAAGAAGAAACACACTTGAAACAGAAAGATACACACAGGGTTAAAATAAGGGGCCGGATCAGAATCTGTTATGCTTCAACTGGAGAAGAAAAGGCAGGGGTAGCAATCATGATCTCAGACAAAGTAAAAGGAAAAAAAAGACCTAATTAAAAGGGAAAAACAGGGAAAGTACATTTTGCTAAAAGGTACCATAGACAATGAATTAACACTTATTCTAAATATACATACACCGAATCTGAATTCTTAAAGAAAAAATTAAATGAGTTATAGGAAGAAACAGACAGTAAAACTATAATAGTGGGGTCTCCATCAGATGTAGATAAATCTAATGAAAAAAATAAGTAAAGAGAAAAGAAAGAAAGGTCCTGAATAGAATTCTGGAAAAGTTAGATATGGTAGCATTCTGCAGAATATTAAATGGAAATAGAAAGGAATATACCTATCTCTCAGCTATGCATGGCACCTTCTCAAAAATTCACTATATATATATATATATATATATATATATATATATATATATATGTTAAGGCATAAAAACCTTGCAAACAAATACAGAAAAGTAGAAATATTAAATGTATCTTTTACCATCCATAACACAAAAATAAATTCATTCAATAAAGGGCCTTTGAAACAAAGATTAAAAGTTGAAAACTAATCAGATTGTATGCTGTCTTGGAGAGGGAGGTATGGAGGAAGGTGGAGAACAATTTAAAACTCAAAAGCTTGTGGAAGTGATTGTTGAAAACTAAAAATAAATTAATTAATAAAAAGTTGGAAACTAAATAGTTTAATCCTAAAGAATGAGTAGGTTCAGGAATAAGCCACAGAAATAATCAATAATTTCACTGAAGATAACGATAATAGTGACACAACATATAAAAATTTGTGGGACATGGCCAAAGAAGTACTTGGAAAAACGTATATTTCTAAATATCTTCATCAATAAAAGAGAGAAAAATCAGATCAATAAACTGGGCATTCAATCCACAAACCAACAAATTTAAAATCCCCAATTAAACACCAAAATAGAAACCATGAAAATCAAAGGAGAGATGGACACAAATATAAGCAAAAAAAAAAAACTGAGTTAATAAATAAATCTAGGACCTAGTTTAAAAAAACCCCAATAAAACATAAAGTATTAACTTGATTTTTAAAATGAAAACCAAATGACTAAAATCAAAAATGAAAAAGATGAACATACAAGCAATGACAAAGAAATAAAATTAAGAGCTATTTCACTCAACTATATGCCAATAAAACTGACAATCTAATAAAATGGATGAATAGTTACAAAAATATAAACTGTCCAGATTACCAGAATAGGAAAAAGAGTATTGAAATGACCCTCTCATGGGCCAGCCAGGTGTTGTAGTAGATAGAGTACTGGCCCTGAAATCAGGAGGACCTGGGTTTAAATCCGACCTCAGACACATAGCACTCACTAGCTGTGTGACGCTGGGCAAGTCACTTAACCTCAATCGCCTCACCAAAAACCCCCCCAAACTAATCCCTCCTTTGGGGGCAGCTAGGTGGCGCAATGTATGGAGCACCGGCCCTGGATTCAGGAGGACCTGAGTTCAAATCCAGCCTCAGACACATAACATTAGCTGTGTGACCTTTATATGTTGTGTCACTATTATCGTTACTTAACCCCATTGCCTAGCCAAAAAAAAAAAACAGAAAAGAAAAGAAAAGAAAAGAAAGAAATAACCCTCTCTTAGAAAAATAAATTGAACAAGTCAAAGTAAAAAATCCCAGGACCTGATGGATTTACAAGCTAATTCTACCAAATATTTAAAGAATAATTAATTCCAAAACTATACAAACTGAATAAAATAGGAAAATTCTTTCCAAATTCTTTCTCACATAAATTTGGTCTTGAAACTTAAGTCAGAAAGAGTTAAAGAAAAGTACAAATCAATATCTTTAATGAATACTGGTGCAAAATTCTAAGTAAAGTATTCATAAGGCAACAACAACAGCAACATAAAACAAAGCGTGCACTACGCCCAGGCTGCATTTATACTGGGAAGTTGGGTTAGCTCAATACTGTGAAGAAAACCATTAAGCATAACTGACCTTCACTGTAACACAAAATCACACAATTCTATGAACAGACAAAGAAAAAGCTTCTGAATAGACACAGCGCCCACTCCTGCTTCAAAACCAACATCGGAAAACAGGAACAAACAGAGCTAGGCAGCACTGCGGACAGAGCGCTGGGCCTGGAATCAGGAGGACCCCAGCTCAGATCCATCCTCAGACCCTTCCCAGCTGCTTGGCTCTGGAAAAGTCACTTAGCCGCTGTTTGCCTCAGTTTCCTCGACCACAAAATGGGGATAATAACAACACCCACCTGGTAAGGGTCGACTTAAATAATATTTGTAAGAAGCACTTAGCACAGTACCTGGCACATAGTAGGTGCTCCATGTTCACTGACTGACTGACTGACATGGTCAGACCTGCGCTTTAGAAAGATGAATTCAACTTGTACACGGAGGATGGTCTGCAGGGGGGACAGACCAGAGGTCAGCAGGCTTCTGCAGTTGCCCAGGATGAGAGGGCCTACAGCAGCCTTGAGGCTGGGTGGCCCAGCCGGCAGGTGGCCACCGAGTCCAAGATCAGGGGCTGACTGGGAGTTCCTGGGGGGCTTTCGGCAGGAGGGAGAGAACCTGCAAAGTCCAGCTGGCCCGGCCTCCAGCTCTGCTCAGTGAACACACCAGCCAGCTCGGCAGCTCACAGAGGAGCCGATGGCAGACAGCTGAAAGGAGGGAGCTGGGGCAGCCGACCCAGCATCCCCAGGCGCCTCTGCGCGGGCCCCAGGAGGACCCCCCCATACAGTTAGATGGAGGACACACCTCCGGCCGCTACCTCCAGGTTCTCTCTCCTCCCTTGCTACAGCTCGCACTGTACCGACGGGGGGATTCCGAGGCATCTGGCCTCACACAGCGTCCGGAGCACAGGCCGAGGGCTGAGCAGCACAGGGGCATGCTCCCACACGCACCCCTGGTGGCCCCGGGGCTCGGGTGAGCCACAGCCTGCTACCCGGAGGTAGAGAGCTCCCCCTGCTTCAGGAGGAAGGCCGGGGCGGAGCGGTTGTGTGCGGGAGAGTCACATCCCTGCGTACTCCCATGGTCGTCAAAAGGAGAGGGGAGAAGGGATGGGGGGGGGCCCAGGTCAAGGATGACCACCGGCCCATGACGCCAAGGGAAAACGAGGCTTCTCCGCAGGTCTACTTCAGCTAAAACCCAGAAATCACCAGCCTGGACCTCGGCCTCGCTCTCAGAGTAGAGCCGGCAGAAATGCTGGGGGGTGGGGGGGCATGAGTGCCCCCACCCTACCCCAGAAAGGGGTCATGTGGAACGGGGCCGGGTAAATGGGATGTCCAAAATGTCACCTGTCCATGGAGGGGATGGGGGAGCGGGGCGGGCCCGAGTCTGTCTGCCAAGCCTGCAGCCTTTCGCTTTCATCACAGACCTGCTCTGTGCCGAGCACCGAGCTAAAAGACAAAGATGAAAAACCAGGCCTGCCCTCATGGACGAGGCCTGACATTCGAGGCAGAAGAACCGCCTCCCACCAGCTCTTCTAACCTCCTCTTCCTTCTCGAGCAGTAGGCCCCACAAGCTCCCTCTGCTAGGTCTTCCTTGCCTCCCCCACTCCAGGCTGATCACACCTCTCTCCTCATCAGATGCTGCCTCAGACTGGGCCTTCCCTGGGGAGGCACCCTACCCGACACTCCCAGAGGCTGCAGCCATGCCCATCTCTTCACCCCCACCCCTACAGTGACCGCCAGACCAACCACCAGGCCCTCGATTTGCATGCAGAAGGCACCAGAACCAACCTTTGGAGAACTTGGCCAAGAGGCCTGGCCTTGCTGGGGCTGAAGCTCGGCTTTCCTCCCCAGGGGCCAGGGTCCTCAGCACTTCTCCCTCCCCCATCTCCACATGCCCAGGTGCTAGGACCCTGTTGATGCTGACCAGCCCAGAGACGCAGGATCCTAAGGGAGCCCGGGCCAACAGGCCAGCCCCGGGCGAGTCCAATGCCATTCCACCCACCCGCTGAGCACTCTGGCCACTCGCCGCCAGACACTGGCTGTGGGCAGGAGGTCCTGCCCCTCTTCCCAGGGTCTTCCCACCTTTGGAAAGGGTCCCTGTGGGAGGTGGGTGGGGCAGCACCTCCCTGGAGGCTCTGTTCTGGCCACCCCGCTGAGGCAGGGGAAGGTGTGCCCCGGGAAGTCACACAGAGGGCCTCTGGCTCAGGCTCGGAGGGGCAGAATTCCCCGCGTCCACACTGAGGGCCGTCTCCATGTGGGGGCTCCCTGGCAAGAGCAGAGGGTCCTCCTGAGAGCACCCGGGATGAGCACTCGTTAATCCCTGCCTGTTTGGCGCCAGCCACACTGCTTACATTTGCTCACCTGCCTTGACGGCCTGTGAAGGGTGGGGGTGGCACAGAGGCCCTGGGCAGCTGCTGCCTGTGTTCACCAGTCTCTAGGCACACCCAGCCCACTGCTTCATCAGGAGCCTTGAAGGGTGCCCCAAGGACCCCAGAACGTCTTTCAGAGACCCACTCGGAAGCTCAGCCTTGGAGAGGGCCTGGGGCCAGCGCCTCCCCACCTGAGGTGTTCCTTACTCACACCGTGAGTCCAGGGACAGAGCTAGGGACAAACCTTCCAACGCTGAGGTAAGGGGCCCCGAGGAGGCCCGAGGCCACAGGTCAGCGCCTCCTCCCCCCCACAACAGGAGCCCAGCAGCTCAGCCTGGCCCAGCTCGAGTTCTCTCTCTACTCACCCCGGGACGATGGTGGACGGGACGACCAGGATGACCAGCAGCTGGGCCTGATGCAAAGCCTCCACCACATGAGTCAGCGTGTGCAGGAGATCCCTGAAAAAGAGGGGACACATTTCACCCCAGAGTACACAGGACAGTGGCACCGCCCCTCCCCAGCCCAGCTCAAGGAGGTCTCCCTTCCATCCCCTTGTGCTCAGACCCCAGGCCTGACCCAGAAGCCCGCAGGCTCTCTGTAATCTAGACAGCACCAGTCACCTCTCCAAGGGCCCACTCTATGCTTTCCCTAGCAATCAGGTGAGCTTGCTGGCCTCTTGTATGCCATTTCTGGGAGTCTCTTCCTCCTCTTTTTCTTTACTTTTTAAAAAAATTTTATTAATTTATTTTGATTTAGCAATAATCACTTCCATATTCTTTTGAGTTTGAAATTTTTCTCCCCCTTCCTCCCCAAGATGGCACATAATCTGGTATAGGCTATACGTTTACATTCCTAATAAACATTTTCACATTAGTGGTGTTGTAAGTAAAAATAAAACCAGTAGGAGGAACCACCAGAAAGAGGAAACAAAACTCAACAGAAGAGAAAAAAAAATAACAATTCAACTTCCATAGTTCTTTCTTTAGATGTGGATAGCATTTTCCATCATGAGACCTTTGGAGATGTCTTAGATCCTTGTATCGCTGGGAAGGGTTAAGTTAAACAATATTAGTCATCGCACAACGTGGCTGTTACTGTGTACAATGTTCTCCTGGTTCTGCTCATTTCACTCAGCATCAGACCATACAAGTCTTTCCAGGTTTTTCTGAGGTCAGCCTGTTCATCATTTCTTACAGAACAACAGTATTCCATTACATTCATATACCACAACTTGCTCAGCCATTCCCCAATTGATTTCCTCCTCCTTTTTTGAAATGGAGACAACATTGCCCTTCCCTGACCTCATGGACACTTAGGTTTTGTTCTAAGCCAGAATCCAAGGCGCTGTGGGAAGTCCCCCTCTCATCATCTGCCCCAGAGGCAAAGGAGCTGGCAGGCGACACCCCAGGGGCAGAGGGAGCACCAGGCACAGCCTTCCCCACCATGGGTACCTCTGGGAAGGAGGCCAACCAGGCACAGCTCCCAGGGATAGGCCTCAGACAAAGGTCTTCTCATGATGATGACAGACAGGCTGCTGGGTAGCCTTGGGACAGGGTCTTGGCACGTGGCTGGGAGGTGTTGTGGCTGGGGAAAGCCAGGTGACTTGTTGGGGGAGGGCTGGCCTTTGCCCTGGGTCTCTCCCCTTGCCCACCTCAGTGTCATGGGGGCTGGGGCTGGTCAGGACAATCCAGCTCGGCTGGGCTTGGGCCTCTTTTGGTCTGCCAGGGCAGGAGTGGAGGGCAGCTTTACCCCCACCTCCGTCCACTGAGCTGGAGTCTGGGCTTATTGTCCTGGGTGGGGAGATGCTCTCCAAGGGTAGTGTGATCTCAACTGAGCTGCTAAAGCCTTGGTGGACCTTGGCCAAGTAGAACGGCCAGTGCCTCCTTCCTCTGGCACTATGGGAGAGGAGAGGGGGAGTGAGAAACAGTGGAAGGTCGGGGGGCTGGAAGCCTAGTTCCCTCTTCTGGCTTGAGGTGCTAGATTCTCACCAGAAATTTGAGAGCTCCTCCCTCAGAGAAGCTTGGGGAGTTGCCTGGCCTAACTAGCCCCGCTGGTGTTGGCCACAGAGCAGAGCCCCAGCCCAGATGAGTCCCCATGACAGAGGCGGAAGCAGAGCCTGCAAGAAAGGCAAAGGCTGGAGAGCCAGGCTGCTTGGCCTATTATAAGAAGGCTTCTATCAGCATTTCTATATGTTACTAACAAAGCCCAACGGCAAGACACAGGAAGAGAAATTCCATTTAAAGTTACTGTAGACGTTATAAAATATTTGGGAGTCTACCTGCTGAAACAAATGTGGGAACTAAAACACTTTTCACACAAAGAAAGTCAGATCTAAACTGGAAAAATACCAGTTGTTCATGGGTAGGCTGAGCTAATTTTAATTATGACAATTCTACATAAATTAACTCACTTACTGGATGCCATACCAATCAAACTGCCAAAATATTGTTTTACAGAGCTAGAAAAACTAGTAAGATTCATCTGGGAGAACAAAAGATCCAGAATATCAAGGGAACTAACGAAAAGAAATGCAAGGGAAGGTGGCCTAGCTTTTCCAGATCTTAAATTGTATTATAAAGCAGCAATCATCAAAACCGCTTGGTACTGGCTAAGAAAAAGAGTGGTGGATCAGTGGAACAGGTTAAGTATGTAAGACACAGTAGTTGATGACTATAGTCATCTAATGTTTGGTAAAAAACCCAAAGGTCCCAGCTTCTAGGATAAGAACTCACTATTTGACAAGAACTGCTGGGAAAACTGGAAAAGAGGATGGCAGAAACTAGGCATGGACCAGCATCTTACACCATATACCAAGATAAAGTCAAAATGGGGACATGATTTGGATATAAAGGCTATTACTATAAGCACACTGGGAGAGCACGGAATGGTTTACCTGTCAGATTTATGGAGAACAGAATAATTTATGACCAAATGAGAGATAGAAAACATTATGAAATGCAAAATGGATAATTTTGATTACATTAAATTCTTTTGCACAAAGCCAATGCAACAAAGATTAGGAGGGAAGCAGAAAATTGGGAAAGAATGTTTACAACCAGTGTCTCTGATAAGGGCCTCATTTCTAAAATACATAGAGAAGTCAAATTTATAAGAATACAAGTCATTCCCCAATTGATAAATGGTCAAAGGATATGAACAGGCAGTTCTCAAATGAAGAAATTAAAGTCATCTGTAGTCATATGAAAAAATGCTCTAAATCACCATTGATTAGAGTAACGCAAATCAAACAACTCTGAGGTATCACGTCACACCTATCAGACTGGCCAACATGACAAAACAGGAAAATGATAAAAGCTAGAGAAGATGTGGGAAAATTGAATACTAATGCATTGTTGGTAGAGTTGTGAACTGATCCAACCATTTTGGAGAGTAATTTGGAACTATGCCCAAAGAGCTATAAAAATGTACATACTCTTTGACTTAGCAATACCACTTCTAGGGCTGTATCCCAAAGAGATCACACAAATGGGAAAAGGACCCACATGTACAAAAATGTAGCAGTTCTTTTTGTGGTGGCCAAGAATTGGAAACTGAGGGGCTACTCATCAATTGGGGAATGGCTGAACAAGTTGTGGTATATGAGTGTAATGGAATACTAGTGTGTTATAAGAAATGATGAGCAGGCAGACTTCAGAAAAACCTGGAAAGACTTGAATGGTCTGATGCGGAGTGAAGTGAGCAGAACCAGGAGAACGTTGTGTATAGTGACAGCCATGTTGTGCGATGACCAACGTTGATAGACTTAACCCTTCTCAGCAATACAAGGACCTAAGACATCTCCAAAGGCCTCATGATGGAAAATTCTATCCACATCCAAAGAAAGAACTATGGAGTTTGAATGCAGATCGGAGCATATTATTTGCTATTTTTTTTACTTCTGTTTCCTCTTTCTGGTAGTTCCTCCTATTGATTCTAATTCTTCTTTACAACATGACTAATGTGAAAATATGTTTAATAAGAATGTATATGTAGAGCCTATATCAGATTGTGTGCCCTCTTGTGGAGGGAGGGAGAGAAAATTTAAAACTCAAAAGCTTATGGAAGTGAATGTTGAAAACTAAAAATAAATTAATTAATGAAGAAAAAGGATTTGGAACTCAAAATTTTAAATTAAAAAAAAGGGGGGGGCTTCTACAGGTGTTTCCCTTGTGTGAGCACCTGGAGGGGTGACAGAGACACCCTAAGTAGAATTCCTGAGGCACCTCTGCTAGAGAATATCAGGGAAACATTAGAAAAACAGCACGTCCAGAGGAGGGCAGGAGGAAGTTCAGGGGGGACGGGAGAAGGGAGCGGAGCAATGTTGTTACTACCACGGTCAGTATAATTCACACTCTGCTTCACAAAAGAGAGTACAACATCACCTACAATCCTCCCCTTCTGTTCATCTTACAAGGAAATGCCTGTGTTCACTGACATCTATGAAGCTCAGATTCCTCTAAAAAGAACAAGATGCCAGGCCTCGGGAAGGGTGGGAGCTCCCAGAGACTGTCCCAGGCAGGAAGGCTGGCCCCAGCCTCAGGAAGCTTGGAGGAGATAAAGGCAGAGTGGGGACTGCATCTTCTGGGCATGACCCAATGCCAGGAGCCAGGCGGTATGGGCCCATGGTGCTGCCAGGAGCTGGCTCACATGAACCCCCCCCCCCAGAGGCAGAATTTGGGGCCAAAGTCACCCAAGCCTGCTCAGGAGCTGGTAGTGCAACAAGATCGCAAGGGGAATAAGTGACCTATCCAAGAGGACAGACTTGAACTCAATCAGGCAAACAGAGGCTGCAGGTGGGGTGTGTGTGCGCGCAGGTGCACGTGCTCATGCTCGCATGCCCTCCCTGGCAGCAGCAAGCCAGGCTTCTGTCTTGACAAGCCAAACTGCTCCTGGCAGCTGGAAAGGACAGCGACAGCTGCTGCCTTGTCAGGAGGCCTGGATTCAAATCCTGCTTTGGCTGCCAGTGGGACGTGCTCTCCTCCCCTCCTTGCCCTTCAGCTCCCTGCTCTGTGAAAGGAGGAGCTGGGACCCTGTGGTCTCTAGTCCAGCCTCCCAGAAGCCTGTGATTTAGAAGAAAGAAAACAAAAACTAAATTGTTCTTAAACTATGGGCCAGGTTCTAAAGGAATTCAATGTCTCACTCCATTAGTCTAAAAGAGTAAGGCTTCCTTGTGTGGGGAACCTCTCCTCCCCCCATGTCCCATGCCTCCGGACTGCAGATGGCCTGGCCCCAGGAAGGAGGCCAAGGCTCATGCCGCTAATGATCTCCCCTCACTGCCCACGAGGGTGAGAGGGCACGGCAGCCGTCTCCCAGTCTCTGACAGGCTGAGCAGATTGCTTCAGACAACCCTCCTCAGTGAGGAGAGCTGTCCCGGGGAAGGGAGCATGCTGGGGGCTCCAGCAGAGACAGGGATGCTTGTCCTGACACTGGGCCAGACTCTGGGACTCCTTGGGGGGAGGGGTGCAGGATCTCAGCCTTGCCAGGGCTGCTGCGGCAGCAGGGCTACCCCCTTAAGTCTCCCCAAGCCCTCCCTGGTGGCTGTCACCTGCCGTCAACTTCTGAAGGTGCCTACTTGCCAAGAAGACTCCGGGAGTACAGCGGGAAGTCTGTTCCTCATTCTCTTCCCCAAGGGGAGAATACCAACCCTCAGCTGGCCACCATCATGGCCCCAGGAGGATGGCAGCTCACAGAGGCACTGGCAGAGAAGAACACAGCAGGAGGACCTCAGGACCTCTGGACCACTGGGACTGGCCTGCACTCCAGCCCCTCCCACGTGCCACCCTCTGCCGCCATCCTCTCAGGCCCCGCTTTCTCTCCCTTCACTCATTCAGCCACGAGGCATAGGCTCAGGGCCCCAGATGGCCATGAACCAAGCCCACAGCTCTGCCCTGAGCACCACCTGGGGGAAGGAAGGATGGGCTGCTAGGCAGTCTGATGGACTCTGGGGCTAGGGGAAGAGTTAAAGGCCAGAGTCAAGGGCCCCAAAAGAACGGGCAGCCAGGGCTCCCCGAGCCCCAGCAGGGGTGGTGGTGGGACCAGGAAAGAGGAGAAAACTAGCTGAGAAACTGTGCCTGGCCCCAAGAGGAGGCCCAGGACAGATCACAAACACTGGCAAGACATCAGGGAGGGGCTGGATGCCCAACACCTGGGACCCAGCTCTGACTAACGAGGCTGACTGGGCTTGCCCACGTCCCCCATTGCTCCTGGTTCTGCAGCCCAGCAGAGAAAGCTGAGAGTCACTCTCATGTTCCCCCTGAACTTTCTCTTCTCCGAGAGAAACACCCCCAAGTCTCTTCTGCCAATCCTCCTACTGCATCAACTCCAGGCCTCTCCCTAGCCTTGCTGCCCTCTCTCAAAGTGGCCAGCAGGGACAGAAGGCAAGGGCCATGGGTATGAGCCTTTATCTAGTGCCTACTATGTGCCAGGCTCATGATGAGCACTTTAGACGTATCATTTCCTTCGAAGCTCACAACAACCCTGGCAGGGAGGTGCTATGATGATCCCCATGTGGTTCACTCAGACCCCCAGGCCCTTTTCAGACAAACTGCTGTCCTGCCACACCCTTCCCACTAGAAGACAGGCCATTTCAGGATCCCAGGTGTGCCTGATGGGCACAGTCTGAAGTCAGAGTATGGGCTGTGACCAACCCAGCCTGGAGACTGTCACGAGGGCAGCCCCCTTGTGCCCCTGCACTGGGTACCAGGCCCAGGGAAATCTCCCTGTCCCCCCGGTCTGTCACACTGGCTTGTGGGCACCAGCTCTCTTGCCTTTCTCCCTGCCCAGGGCTGGTTTGGGCCTCCCTTGAGACCCTTCCCAGTCCCTTTGGAGCTCACTTCTCCCCAGGGCCCAGGACCATACTTGGAAAATGCTCAGCATGATGCCTGGCACACAGTAGGCATTCTGTAAATGCTCATTCCCTTCCCTGCAGGCCACAGTGTGAGCAGGAGAGCTCATCGGGGCCCTACCTGGGCTCTTGTCTGCCCACCCCACCTGGGCCAGCGCTCAACATCAGCGCCAAAGGGCTCCTGGGTAAACGTTTAGAAATGATCTGGAGAAGAACCACAGCATGCCCTCCCAAAGCCTAATGAGGAGCCCAGAGGTGGGCGCTGGAAGGAGAGAGGAAGTGCCATGACATACTGAAGCTCCATCTCGAGACTGATGCTGCCCTCAAGGCAGTGACGGCGGCATCTGGGGGGAAGGGTCTCAAGCCAGTCGGGGTTCAGAGTCTGTCCCACGGCATGCTGGGCCCCGATCCCTCACCGACCTGTGTGCCTAGGCTCGCCCTCTCCTGGGCCCCCACGAAGCCAGTCCATGGGCAGAAGGCTCTGAAGCCCCAGGATTTCCTGCTCTTCTCCTACGCGGACTCCTGAGCTCTCTTTCCCTCTGTTCTTGCTGGGCCATCCCCCACCGCCCGCTGGCCAGTCTATTCCTTGCACACAGCAAAGCTGTCTCATTTCAATTCAGAATCTTTCTTTGGTGCTGTTTCACTGACCACCTCATGCCTTGAGATGGAAATGAATTATGGCAAATCTTTGCTTAATAGATTCCTTTTTCAAGGATCAACGTGGAGGATGAGATTCCTTCTGCTCTCACCCCGCCCCCTCCCCAGCTAAGAAGCTGCCTGAAGGTCAGGATGGCAGGGCTGCAGGTGCCTGCTGCTTTGGGGCTGGGGGACCAGGATGGTCCGAACCAGGACGAGGGATTGTCTAGAACCCCGCCCCCCCACCTCTCTAGGTGACCAGCCTAGTGTCTGGGGCAGCCATGTCCCACTTCACATCAAGCCTCAAGTGGCCTCCACACCCCTCGCTCTGTCCTCTACAGCACACAGGCCTCCGGTGCCTGGAGACAGCCCCTGTGTCTCCCCTGCCCCTCCTCAGGCCAGAGTCTTCTCCTGCCCCAGCTCTCTCCCTCCCTCTTCTGGCTGCCCCCCCAAGTCTGGGCACTCCCCCACCTCTCCATGGCCTCCCCAAACTCCATTACCAGAATTGTACACAATCCTCCAGATGAGGGAGGGGGGCAGCAGGAGCCTAAGATCGCGCCATGTCACTGACCCAGCCAGAGCTCGCAGGCCCCACAGCCAAACCTCCTTGACTCTGCTCTTGTCAAGTTGCTTTCCTGAACCCAAGTGTCAGCCTTCCCAGTGGTCCCTGTTAAATTCGCCTTCTCAGAGTGGGTCTGGTGCCCGAGCTTGTCAAGATGGCTTCTCTGGTTTTTGGATCCTGGCTGTTATGGCGGGTTAGCTCTTCCTTCTGGCTGGGCATAAATGCGCATGCCATCTTCGGCAGCTGTGGGAAGGCCAAGCACAGATCCCTGAGGCCCTGCCCCCAAGACCTCCCATCAACCAGACACGGGGCAGTTAGTGACAAATCCTGCAAGCCGCTTCCATCTCACTGGTTTCCACAAGAACGGCCTGAGGCTGTCCAGTTGCTCGGTGGAAATGCAGGAAGGTACATCTACAGCACTGCCCTCCGCACCCAGGTCAGCAGCCTCACCAAACACAGGAGAAGCCTCTCAGCGGCCTCACATCTCGGTGTAGGGCTGGCAGACAAGGTCCTCTGTCATTTTTTGAAAACAGGGATATTTGCCCTTTCCGAGTCCTGCTGCCCTCCACAAAAGTCACCAACAGCGGCTCAGCCGTCATGCTGGACAGGCTGGGCAGTACTCCTCTGGCCAGGGGACTTGGAGTCTTTCAGGGCGATAAGAGGATCTCTCACTCTCATCTGACTTTTCTTGGAGATCAACTGCCCGCTATGCATTTCTGTTTGGGTCTTGGAACATGTGTGGGAGAAGGGGCCATCTGTGCCTCTGAAGGCCCTGACCATCAGGACTGATGGTCATCTGACTGGGTCAGTTCCAAGGTCGGTTGGCCAGTAGCCAGAAGGGAGCAGAGAGAGGCTCTCATGGGCCCTTTCCACATCCTGGTGAATGCCTTCTCATATCCATGTTCTAGACCCTCAAACTCACCTAGAAGAGCCCACCAGCCCAGGCAACCGACAGAAGGTACCAGGGGAAGAATGAGGACTTCCAGGCTGGATCTGAGCAGAGGATCCCAAGGCATGTCACTCAAACGGTGAATGCCGCCCCAGCCGGCAGAGTCAGCCTCCTGGCCCGGCCTGCCCACTCCCCAGGACACATGGACAGGGCTGCCACACTTCATAGTCTGCTCCCACCTCTTCTGAGGCCTGGCTCTGACCCCATGAGCTGCTAAGACCTGCTTCACAGTTTCCTCTTTTGTAAATGGAGGTCATAGGATCTAGAAGGGACCTCAAAGGTTATGTGGCCCAAAACCCTGGTTATGGAGGAGGGAACTGAGGTCTGGAGAGGGGAAGGGGCTTCCCCAAGGGCCCCCAGCTGGTCAGTGGCCAGCGAGAATTCTTGAGCTCCCCGCCACATGGGGCTGTTGTGAGAGAAAGCTCAGTCAACCTCAAAGCAGGTATAATGGGCAGCTGGGGGGCCTCACCACCACACCCCACTCACACTTCCTTTGTGGGTCTGCGCTGCAACAGTGCAACCGAATGGAGAAGCCAAGACAAAGTAAGACAGGGCTCAGGCTCTGGGGTCAGTGACAAAGGGGGACGGCAGGACCCTCCATCCCACCCCAACTCCAAAGGGCCAAACTGAGAACCAAACCAGGAGACCAAAGGCAATCACAGGCAGGGGCGCCCCTGGAAATGAGGAACACACCAGGTTTTCAGAAGCACCCCCCAAGAAAACAACCTCTGTCCCACCACCAGCCCCTGAGGGCTGATCCACCTTGGGTGAATGGAAGAGATGCCTTACACGCCCCCTGGTGGCCACTTCTCCTTCACTCCTGGGGAAGAGCCCAGAAAAGCCACAGAGACCTCAGGTGAGCCCTGCAGGTGGGCCTGCAGCAGTGACCTAAGAAAGCAGAGTCGCACCACATTTCTTTACTCATTCAGTAAGCACGCACTGAGCACCCACTGTGTGCCAGGGACCATGCTAGGTGCTGGAACCCAAAGATAAAAATAAAACTGTCTCTGCCCTCCTGACAGTGCAGTTCAGTGGAGAATGCCCTGGCCCTGAGTGTAAATTCTGTGCCCTTGGGTAAATCATTCTCTCCTCTAGGCCTATTTCTTCACTTGGGGCAGCTGACAGAGCGCCAGGCTAAGTGTGCCTCTACCCGACCTCCCGGGGTGGTTGTGAGGATCTGTAAGCCCTCAGTCCTGCGTGCCTGGCACTGAGTAAGTGCTACAGAAATGCCGGCCATTGCGAGGACCCGCATAATGAAAGGGCTGGATAAGATGGCCCTTCCAGACTTAGGCCTCTGTCATCCTATTGGAGAGAATCGGCCTTAGAACGTGCCACTAGTAAACAACATGGCTGGGAGAGGGCCCGGGGAGAGTCGAGCCGCAGCTTCAGAACAGTGAGCGCCGGCCAGGCACAAAGCTGGGAGACTGAGGCTGACTTAGCAGCGTCCTTGGAGAGCGCCCGCCACCGGGCAAAAACCTGCAGTGACCCCAAGAAGACCGCTCCAAACCAGAGTGGCACCACCCACGAGGATCCTCACGGCCTGGACAGAGACAGGCCAGCAACTGGAGGCTCAGTCTTCACCTCGCCAGGGAACTGGAAGGCCCCGCTGACAGCGGCCTCTAGGAACGCCACAAAGACCAAGCCGTTTATGCTTTGTGGACAGGAAACCTCCCCGTTCCGGCCCTGCCTCCCCGACCACGCCCTTCTCACTCAGCTCCTGTGGGTTTAGTCACCATCTCCATGGGGAGGATCTCTGGATCTGTATACCTGGCCCTCGCCTCTCTCCTGACCTCCAGGACCGCGTCACCACCTACTGGCTGCACATCCCCGACTCCACACAGTCAAGAGCGAACAAGACGGCAGCTTGGCGTGAGACAGGGAAGTGTTGCTAGGTTATAACTGGTGGAGGGAGCTCAAAGTCTCTGCAGCCTCTTGCCCCCTTCCTATCCCTCTCCCAGCTGTCGTTACCGCCCCGGCCTGACCCTGTGGTCAGCTGGGTAACAGTCTGCTCTCTAAACATCCACCCAGCTTGGGCTCTTGCCTCTGCTTCCTGATTTCTGGTTACTGGGGCCTTGCCCTCCCACCCGTGTCCTTGTGGACTTTGGGGTAGGTGTCCTGTATTTACTGATGTATCTGTCAGTCAGTGAGCACTGCCAGAGTGCCTACCATGTGCCAGGCGCTAAGTGCTGGGAGCGAACAACCTATAAACTGTGGTAAATACAGGATGGCCGGGGAGCTACCTCGAGGCAGACCTGGGCCCTCTGCGGCCCCCAGTGGCCTCATGTCCCAAGTGCCCAGAACAGCAGCAGCAGGTGGTGACAGCAATAATGCTAAAAAGCGTTTCTAGAGTGCTTCGAGGGGGACTGCCAGGGCGGGTCTCCTCTGGTCTGATTTCATGCCCTCCTGACTCCAAGCCCAGGGCCTTTAAACAGAGTATGTTGCTTCCCGTCCAAGTGCTCAGAGAAGGCCCCACCTGAGCGTGAGCATCTCGGCCTCTGGACCTTCAAGCCCTCCAAGCCCTGCCCCAGAAAGCCAGGGTTCCTGCTGGACTCCTCTCCTGACCATCACCTCTCCAAAGCAGAGTGGCCACACCTGGTCAGTGGTGCCTCCACCACATTTCCTCCATGGTCCCCTTCTCTCCCCTCACACAGCCCATGGGCCCCCAAGCTCAGACGCTCCTCATCTCTCATGGGGCTGTCCCTTCTCTCAGCTGCCACAAGCACCTCGCTGAAGACCAGACCTGACTGGACATGAAGGCCCTCCACAACCTGGCACTGATCTCTCCAGCCTGATTTCATGACTTTGGCACGGGGCTGGTGCTAAATAAATTCATTCATTCATTTATGCCTCTCCCCCTCTGAGCCAAGCTGTACATACTCCTAAAGATCCTGCTCCATCAACTCACCCTCACTCGCCTTTATTATGCACCAACTGCATGCCAGGCCATCTCTGCCCACTAAGGGCTGACATTCAGAGAAGTGAGAAGACACATGGGGGTGGGATCTAAGCTGAGGAGGGAAGGTATTCTGGGCATGGGGAACAGCAGTGGCAAAAGTGCAGGGGTGGGAGATGAAATACAAAGTTCAAGGAATGGGTCTATCTCCTGACCAGCACTGCAGGACACCCCCCCCCCATACACACATACACTACAGTCCAGGTCCTCCTCATGTTGTGTCTCCCCTGCCAGACTCTAAGCTAACTGAAGGTAGGAAACCATCTTCTTAACACTCTATTTGGGTCCTTGGCACTTAGCACAGTCTCTGGTAAGCACTTACTGCCCACTCATTCTGGCTGTCTGCCTGTCCATCTGTCTACTTGTCTGTCTGTCTGTCCATCTATCTACTTGTCTGTCTACCTATCTTTCCATCTGCCCATATGTCTGTCTGTCTGTCCATCTGCCTACTTGTCTATCTTTCCATCTGCCCATATGTCTGTCTGCCTGCCCATCTATCTACTTGTCTGTCTGCCTGTCTTTCCATCTGCCTGTATATCTCTCTGCCCATCTGTCTGTCTGTCCACCTCTCTACTTGTCTGTCTTTCCATCTGCCCATATCTGTCTGTCTATCTTTCCATTTGCCCATGTCTGTCTGTCCATCTGCCTGTATGTCTGTCTGCCCATACATCTGTCTGTCTGTCCATCTGCTTGTACATCTGTCTGTCCATCTGTCTGCCTATCCTTCCATCTGCCCATCTGTCTGTCTGTCTATCCATCTGTCTACTTGTCTATCTTTCCATCAGCCTGTATGTCTGTCTGTCTGTCTGACAGATTTGGCTGGAACATAAACTGTGTGAACAAGAGTAATGTGAAACAAGCCTCGAAAGGGAGGTGGGAGCCCAAGTGGAGAGGCCAGGATTTCCCCTTTGACCCTAGGGGCAGCAGGGAGCCAGCAGGGCAGTGACAGAGTCCGGCCTTTCTGTCTTAGGAAGGTTCTTTTGAATGAGGAGCCTCCCGGCTGGAAGAGGTCTCAGCCTCTACCAGTCCTTGGCCTATGGCCGACCACTTCAAAGATGGGCAGAGCACTTGACCAAAATTGTCTCATTGGAGCCTTGCAACAAGTAGGTGGAGAGGACAGATGCCCAAGGCCACACAGCCCAGAGGTATCTGAGGCCCAGGGTCAAGTCTTCCTGACTTGAGACTATGCTGGGCCACCTCCCAGAATCCCCACTAGAGCGTCCCCAGCAGATGGACTTGAAGGCCTCCAGAAATGGAGAACAGATCTCACTCTAGGGGCTCTGCAGCTCCTCTTTGCTCTGGTTCAGGCCTGCTCTGTTACCGTAGTCATTTCTCCCCAGCCGACACACTTTTTTACAACAGAAAAGATGGAACTGGGCCGAACTCCGTAATATGACCGGGGTGGAGAGCGACACCCCACAAGACACCGTCAAGGTTGGCCTTTTCTTGCCCATTTTTCCCCCACCCCCACCCCAGCTGCCATGGAACTGGCTCCAAGTACAAGTCCCTGGCAGAGAGCTTGCCCTCCGGCGCACCCTCAGGCCCCTCTACTCTTCCTCCACACCTTGTCCTGTTCTCTGAGGTGAGTGCTGGCAGCCCGCTACTGGCTTTATAAGTCATGATAGAGATCAACTCCAGGGGTGCCCAACTGCTTCTGGGAAACAAAGGAAACTCCTGCATTTGGCTTTCAAAGCCCTCCACCACCTGGCCCCAATCTCCCTTCCCCGTTTCACTGGCCTTGACTTGTCCTCCCCCACTGCCATCCTACCAAAGTGGCCTTCTCTGGATTCTATGCTTGGCACTCCATCTCTTGCCTCTAGGCCTTTGCACTGACCATATCCAAACCTGGAAGGCCCTCCTTTCCAAAGTCCCTCTTCTCATTTGCAGACAGGGCTGAAATGCCCCTTCTGCCAAAAGCCTTTCCTGTTTCAAGTTCCCACTAGCTGCTTGGGCCCTCCCTGCCAATTACATTGTTTGGAGTCTGTATATTCCTACAGATGCATATGGGGATGGTGATGGGAGGATTCCCCCCCCCCCATCCCCAATATCTCCGCCTGAGCAGGGATCACTTCATTCCTTGTCTCTGCAGCCCCAGCTCTCCACCCAGCATCTAGCATCTTCAGGGTGCTTAATCAGTGCCTGGGGGTTGATGGATTAACCATCCACCAATGGACTTGAAGACTGCCACACCCCTGCAGAAACTTCAGTTCTCAAAGGTATGAAATTCCTCAGCCTTTCACCTCCTCCTTTACTGCCTCCGATTTGACTCAGTGGCTTGAACCCAGACAATCCAACCATCTTGTGCTCAGTTAGCCAAACCACAATGACTGTGCTGGTACTTCCCTGACATCAACCTCCAGACATTAACCCCTTGACACTAAACCCCTGACATTAACCTCCAGGCAGAATACTCCTGACTTTAACCCCCAGGCAGTAATCCCCAGACAGAAACCCCTTGACATTAACCCCCAGGCAGTAAACCCCGGGCACAAACCCCCTGACATTAACCCCCAAGCAGTAACCCCTTAACAGCCACCTGACAGTAACCTCTTGGGTCCCATGCCCACACTCACTTTTGCTGCTCTTGCAAGGAAGGGCTCCAGACCTCCAAGACGTATCCATTAAAATGCTTATTCTGAAAGACAAAGGAGATTAGCATGGCTTTGTCACTGGAAATGCATCTGGGAAGATGACGGCAAGCCCCAAAGTAGGTTAGCAGCTCTGGCCCCCTGCTTTTCCTCAGTCACCTGCACCAAGTCACTCACCATCTGGGCACGAGAGAAGAGACTCCACAGCCAGACACTTCTCTCTCCCGCTGTCCTCCTCCTGCCACTGGGGAAGCCTCTGGGGGTGCCCCCCCCCACGCCCGCCCAAAGCCTTCAGAACCTGGAGCTGAGGCCCGGCCACTTTCCCTCCCAGTTGCCAAAGTCCAGTAGGACTTTAATCCAGGTGCATGTTTTCTCCCACTTCTTCCCTGTGACCTTGGAGCTCTGAGCTTGGCAGAGGTTTGTCACTGGCCTAGACAGTGGGGGAGGCCAAGTGGAAAAGGGCAAGGGTGTGGCAATGACACCGAGAGCCAACTGTGTGGAGGTGGGGTAGACATCTCCACAGCGGAGTGTGGGGGGCACTAAGTGGCTCAAGGACAGAGCAGATTGATCATAACAGCTGTGAGGGCAGGTGCTTGATAACAGACACTCCTAAGTGTGGCATGGCCACAGCAGCTACATCGGACAGGCATGTCCTTTGTATCCTACCCATCATTCCTTGTAGAATCACAACCACAACTTGTTCAGCCATTCCCCAATGGACAGGCAACCCCTCAATCTCCAATCCCTGGCCACCACAAAAAGAGCTGCTATCAATATTTTTGTACATGTGTGTCCTTTTCCCTTTTTTATGATCTCTCTGGAATACAGACCTAGCACTGGTATTGCAAGATCAAAGGTATACATGGTTTTATAGTCCTTTGGGCCTAGTTTCAACTTGCTCTCCAGAATGATCGGATCAGTTCACAACTCCACCAGCAGTGCACTGGTGGCCCAATTTCTCCACCTCCCCTACAACATTTGTCATTTTCCTTTTCTGTCATTAGCCAATCTGATAGGTGTGATATGGTACCTCAGAGTCGTTTTGATTTGCATTTCTCTAATCAATAGTGATTTAGAGCATTTTTTCATATGACTACAGACGGCTTTGATTTCTCCATCTAAAACTGCCTGTTTCATATCCTTTGACCATTTATCAATTGGGGAATAAGTCATATTCTTCTTTTTAGTTTTTTTTGGAGGCAATCAGGGTTAAGTGACTTGCCCAGGATCACATAGCTAGTAAGTGTCTGAGGCCAGATTTGAACTCTCACCTCCTCCTGACTCCAGGGTCAGTCCACTGTGCCACCTAGCTGCCCCTATGACTTCTATTCTTAGAGATTTGAGAAATGAGGTCTTAATTGGAGAAACTTTCTGTAAAAAATTTTCCCCAGTTTTCTGCTTTCCTTCTAATCATGGTTGTAATGATTTAGTTTGTGCAAAAACCTTTTTAATTATCTATTTTTTTCCCATAACACTCTCTATCTCTTGTTTTGTCATAAATTCTTCCCTTATCCATTGATCTGGCAGGTAAGATATTCCACACTCCCATAATTTGCTTATGACATTACCCTTTATGTCTAAATTGCGTACCCATTTTGGACTTCTCTTGGCATATGGGGTAAAATATTGGTCTGGATCTAGTTTCTGCCAAACCACTTTCTAGTTTTCCCGGCAGTTTTTGACAAGTGGTGGGTTACTGCCCCCACAGCTGAGGTCTGTACATTCATCGAACACCAGACTACTGTGGTCATTTCCTCCTGGGCACTGCGTCTCCACTCTTTCCCACTGATCCACTCCACTTCTTTATTTCTGAGTCAGTACCAGACTGTTCTGATGACTGCCGCTTTATAACACGGTTTGAGACCTGGTACAGCTAGGTCGCCTTCCTTCACATTTTTTTTTCATTGCTTCTTTTGATTTCTTGACCTTTCATTCTTCCAGATGAATTGTTATTTTTTCTAGCTCTATGCTAATTTTTTTTGGCCATTTGACTGTTACAATGCTGAATAAGTAAATTAATTCAGGTAGAACCATCATTTTATTAAATTGGTTTAGCTTGCCTACTGGCAATTTAAATTTCCCCCATTATTTAGACCTGACTATATGTGTGAAGTGTTCATCGAGTTCCTGGTTCATCTTGGCAGGCAGACTCCCAAACATCTTATACTGTCTTTTGTGGCTGTTCAATTGTTTTTCAGTCCTGTCTGACTCTCTGTGACCTTACGTGGGGTTTTCTTGGCAGAGATACTAGAGTGGTTTGCCTTTTCCTTCTCCAGATCATTTTACAGATGAAGAAACTGGGGCAAACAGGGTGAAGTGACTTGCCTAGGGTCACACAGCTAAGTGTCTGTGGTTGGAACTGAACTCAAGAAGAGGAATCTTTCTGACTCCAGGTCCAGTATGCTATGCACTTGTGCCACCTAGCTGTCTACAGTTATTGCCAATAAATTTCTCTTTCTATCTCTTGTTGATGGACTTTGTTGGTCATATATAGAAATGCTGATTTATATGGGTTTATCTTAAATCCTTCAGCTTTGCTGAAATTGTTATTTCAACTACTTTTCAGTGGATTCTCCAGGATTCTCTAAGTGTACCATCATATCATCTGCAAAGAGTAATAATAGTTTTGTTTCCTCATTGCCTAGTCTAATTCCTTCAGTTTCTTTTTCTTTTCTTATTGCTAGAGCTAATTCTAGCACAATACTAGTGAATGGTACTGGGGATGATAGGAATCCTAATCTTACTGGGAAGGCCGCTGGCTTATCCCTATTCCAGATAATGCTTGCTGATAGTTTTAGACACCTCCTAGTTGTTGGCCTTCATCCTTGAAGATGTCACCAAAATGACATCACTATGTCGGGGTCAAGGTCTAATGTGTCTAACTGTGGCTGATCAGACCAATATGAGCTCAGAAGACTCTATCCCAGGTCAGGCACAAATAGTCCACGTGAACATTTGGGGTGGAGATGGCTCTAAATCTGTGCATCTCACATTTCCTTTGAGCTACTGCAATTCTGCTTCCCTCATAGGGCACAGCACCTTCTCCGATAAGGGCATGCCATGCTGGGTAGTCCTGTGCCAGTATCTCCCATGTCATATAATCAATTTCCAAAGTTCTTCAGAGAGACCTTGAGAGAGTCCTTGTATCGCTTCTTCTGACTTCCAGGTGAGCCCCTGACTTACATGAGTTTTCCATAAAATAGTCTTTTAGGCAAATGTATGTTGGCATTTGAACAGCGTAGCCAGCCCATTGGAGCTTCACTCTGTGCAGCAGAGTTTAAATGCCTGGCAGAAAGGACCTCAGTGTCTGGTATCTCATCCTGCCAGGTGATCTTCAGAATCTTCCTAAGACAATCCAAATGGAGGTGATTCCGTTTCCTGGCATGGCGCTGGTAGATGTCCAGAATACACAGGCATACAACAACGAGGTCAGCACAATGTAGACTTTCAGTCTGATGGGCAGCCTATTACCTCTTCTCTCCCACACTCTCCTTCAGAGCATCCTAAACACTGAACTAACTCTGGTAATGTATTTCTCAACCTCATTATCTATGTGGACATCTCTAGAAAGTCTACTGCCAAGGTAAGTGAACTTATCCACAGCATTCAACATTTCTCCATTCGCTGTAACAGATGGTTCCATGTATGGATGGTGTGGTGCTGGCTGATGGAGAACCTGTGTTTTCTTGGTGTCAATAATTGTCAGGCCAAAATTAGCACAAGCAGCAGAGAATCGATCCATACTGTGCTTCATCTCAGCCTCAGAGGCTGAGTGCACAATCATCTGCAAACAGAAAATCATACACCAACTCTCCTTCCACTTTAGTTTTGGCTTGTAGCCTTTCCAAGTTAAATAATTTACACTCAGTGTGGCAGTGAACCTCGACACTGTTTTCATCCTGGTTGAAGGTGCCTAACAACATTGCTGAAAACACCATGCTAAAAAACATGGGAACAAGCACACACGCCTGCTTGACTCCACTGGTCGCTGGGAAAGCACGAGAGCATGGTCCATTTTTTGAAAAAGATGGTATTTATCATCTTAAGGAAAGCTCCATTTATTCCTATGCTTTCCAGTGTTTTTAATAGGAATGAGTGTTATATTTTGTCAAAAGCTTTTCCCCCACCTATTCAGATAAACATACGATTTTTGTTCCTTTTGTTATTGATATGGTCAAATATGCCGATAGTTTTCCTAACACTGAACCAGCCCTGCACCATCCAGTCACTGTGCATGATTTTTGCGATATATTGCTATAATCTCCTTGCTAGCATTTATTTAAAAGTTTTGCATCAACATTTGTTAAGGTTATCAGTCTATAGTTTTCCTTCTCTGTTTTTGCTCTTCCTGGTTTAGGTATTAGGACCATATTTGTGGTGTAAAAGGAATTTGGTAGGATTTCTTTGCCTATTTTTCTAAATAGTTTATAAAGTATTGGAATTAATTGTTCTTTAAATGTTTGGTAGAATTCACTTGTGAATCCATCTCGTCCTGGGGATTTTTGCTTTGGGAGCTCACTGACAGCTTGACTGATTTCTTTTTCTAAGATAGGGTTATTTAAGTATTCTACTTCCTCTTCTGTTAATCTGGGCAATTTATATTTTTTAAGTATTCATTCATTTCACTTAGATTGTCTTATTGGCATATAATTGCACAAGATAATTCCTAATAATTGCTTTAATTTTTCCCTCATTAGTGGTGGGTTTACCCTTTTTATTTTTGATACAGGCAATTTGATTTTCTTCTTTTTTAAAAAATAACATTAACCAATGGTTTATCTATTTTACTGTTAGGTTTCTAATCCCCCCCCCCATAAAACCAGATCTTAGTTTTATTTATTAGTTCAATGGGTTAATTTCAATCTTATTCATCTCTCTTTTGATTTTCAGGATTTCTAATTTGATGTTTAATGGGGGATTTTAAATTTTTTTATAGTTTTTTTCTTTTGTTGTTGTATGCCCAATTCACTGATCTGCTCTTTCTCTATTTTATTGATGTAAGTATTTATAGATAGAAATTTTCCTCTGCATCCTGCTTTGACTACATTCCATATATTTTGGTATATTGCTTCATTGCTGTCATTCTCTTTAATGAAATTACTGATTGCTTCTGTGATTTGTTCTTTGATCCACTCATTCTTTAGTATTAGATTAGTTTCCAATTAATTGTTAATCTGTTTCCATGGCCCTTTATTGAATGTAATTTTTATTGCATTATGATTCGTTATGAAAAGGATGCATTTACTACTTCTGCTTTCCTACATTTGATTGTGAGATTTTTATGCCCTATACACGGCCAATTTTTACATAGGTGCTATGCACCACTGAGAAAAAGGCATATTTCTTTCTATTTCCATTCAATTATCTCCAAAGGTCTATTATACCTTTTTTTAAAAAATTCTATTCATCTCCTTAACTTCCTTCTTTATTTTTTGGTTAGATTTATCTAGTTCTAGGGGGAGAAAGTTGAGGTCCCCCACTAGTATAGCTTTATGGTCTATTTCCTCCTGTAACTCATCTAATTATTCCTTTAAGAATTTGGATGCTGGGGCAGCTAAATGGTGCAGTGAATAGAACTCTGGCCTTGGAGTCAGGAGGACCTGAGTTTAAATCCAGCCTCAGACACTTAACACTTACTAGCTGTGTGACCCTGGACAAGTCACTTAACCCCAATCGCCTCACCAAAAAAAAAACCAGCTAAAAAAATACATTAAACAAAGAATTTGGATGCCATACATAGCATTTGGTGCATATATGTTTAGTGTTGATACCATTTAATTATCTACAGTACCATTTAGCAAAATGTCATTTCCTTACTTATCTCTTTCAATCAGGTCTATTTTTGCTTTTGCTTTGTCTCAGATCATGATTATTATGCCTATTTTTTTTTTTGCTTTAGCTAATAAATAATACATTCTGCTCCAGCCCCTAGCTTTTATTTTGTCTCTTTGCTTCAAGTGTGCTTCTTGTAAACAGCATATTGTCAGATTTTGTTTTTTAATCCTCCCTATCTGCTTCTGTTCTACGGGTGAGTTCATCCCATTTACATTCACAGTTATGATTACTATGCATTTCCCTCTATCCTATTTTTCCCTGTTTATCTTTCACTTTCTCTCTCTCTCTGCTTTTACCCTGTCCTTCTTCAAAAGTCTGTTTTGCTTCTGACCACTATCTCCTCCAATATGCCCTCCCTTCTATCATCCCCCTCTTCTTTTATCCCTCTCTCCTACTTCCCTGAAAAGGAAGACAGAGTTCTATGCTCAGTTGAGTGTGTATGGTATTCCCTCTTCGAGCTAGTTCCAATGAGAGTGAGATGCAAGCATTACCTACCACCACCACCCCATCTTCCCCTCCACTGTAAAAACTCTTCCTTTCATGCCTCTTTTATGTGAGATAATTTACCCCATTCTACCTCTCTCTTCCCTCTTCTTCCAGTGTATCCCTTTTTCTCACCCCCTAATTTTATTTTCTGAAATCATATCATAGTCAACTCACACCTGTGCACTCTGTCTACTTATACTCCTTCTAACTGTCCTAATAATGACAAAGTTCTTAAGAGTTACAAGTGTCATCTTCCTATGTAGGAATGGACACAGTTTAACCCTATTGAATCCCTTGATTTCTCTTTCCCGTTTACCTTTTCATGCTTCTCTTCAAGTTTTATATTTGAAAGTCAAATCTTCTTTTCTGGTCTTTTCATCAGGAATGCTTCAAAGTCTTCTATTTCATCAAATATTCACTTTTTCCCCTGAAGGATTAAATTCAGTTTTGCTGGGTATGTTATTCTTGATTGTAATCCTAGTTCCTTTGCCCTTTGGAATGTCACTCTCTAAGGCCTTCAGTCCTCTAATGTAGAAGCAGCTAAATCTTATGTTATCCTGACTGTGGCTCCATGATATTTGAATTGTTTCTTTCTGGCTGCTTGCAGTATTTTCTCCTTGACCTGGGAGCTCTGGAATTTGGCTGTAATATTCCTGGGGGTTTTCATGTGGGGGTCTTTTTCAGGATGATCAGTGGATTCTTTCCATTTCTATTTCTGGTTCTAGGCTATCAGGGCAGTGTTCCCTGATCATTTCTTAACATACGATCCTGGCTTTTTTTTTTTTAACACAGCTTTCAGGTAATTCAACAATTCTTTTTTTTGTGCCTTCTGTTGACTTTCTTTTCATAATTTTCTTGCAAAATTTTCATTTCTTTCCTCAACTTCCCCTCTTCCTCTCTCATTTAATTTTGAAATCCTTTTTTGAGTTCTTCTAGGAATTATTTTTGGGCCTATGACCAATTCACATTTTTCTCTGAAGCTTTATATGCAATTTTGATTTGTCTTCTTCTGAGTTTCTGTCTTGATCTTCCCTGTCACCATAGTAACTTTCTATGGTCAATTTCTTTTTTATTGTGTGCTAATTTCCCCAACCTATTCCTTGACCTATAACTTTGTTAAGAAGTTGGTCTTTGCTTCCAGGGTGGTGGGGGCACTGTCTCAAGCTTCAGGCCTTTCTTGCTGCTAGCTCTGGGGGGGGGTCCTGTAGGTTTTCAGTTCTTCCAAGGTGGTATAATGTAAAGAGAGGTGTGATCACTGCTCCCCTGGCTTGTGGTCTGGTCTGTGAGCCACCACGTACACTCTTCTCTACCCTGGAACCGTAACCAGGGCTCCTTTACCCCTGTGGCTGTAAGAGCTAGAGAGCTACTGCTCCTCTTAGCTCTGGGATGGTGACCCAGAATTATATATGGGCAAAGCAACAGGGCCCTGCACGTAGTGCCAGCAAAAGGTTCCCTGTAATCTCCTTCTGACCAGCAGTCTGACCGCCATAGTCTCTGTGGGTTGAGAGCCGCCACTGCCAGTGCTGAACTGCCTCCAAGAGTCACTGCTGGTGCCCACAATGGGCTGCGCTGTGCAGTCTGATCCTCACCCCACCGAGACAGATCTTCCCTGCCGACCTCCTAAGTTGTCCTGGGCTGGAAAAGCGTTTCACCCTGAGCTTGTGTTGATTCTGCCTCTCCAGAATTCAATGTGAGGCATTACTTTGAAGTCATGTGGAGGGGACCATCTTGGCTCCACCTTCCTTGGGAATCAGGCATATTAGAGGTCAGCAGCAGGACTGTGATGGAAGGTGGGCCTTAGAGGTTTGGGGCACCTGTGGGGTTCTTACCCAAGAAGTGACTCCACTCAATACACAGCTGGCAAAGAGCTGGCCGCCTGGAGACTCCTGAGGCTGGAGGGGTTGGGACATTTTGGTTGGCATCAAAACCGGACGGGGTTTCCTCAGTTTCACATCTGATCCTCAAGTTTGTCAAATGAGCTAGATTTGGGGAGGGTTGGACCCTGAGGTCCAGAGGGTGGCCTCTGGGGCACCTACGTGAATTCCTCTCCTTGTACTGGCTGGTTGCCCATCCTGAGTTCCCAGAGGGGATTCCTGACCAGCAGCTGCTAGCGAGCCCTATTCTAGCGCACCACGCTCTCAGACCTTGTGTTCAAGTGTCCCCAGAACCTGGGAAAGTCACCAAGGAAATGCTGCTTGATAGGAAAAGGGGTTTCTTGGGACTTGCACTAAAAATCCAACAGAAGGCATTCCCTTCTATGCTATCCTAAAGAAGCGAACAGAGGATGCTGCCCAGCAAGAGAATCAATTCACGAGGCAGGAGGAGCCTCTGGTCAACCAGCCACATCCAGCTCCCAGCAGGACAGAGTCAGGGCCAGCCTGATGCCACTGACTGGCCTCTGGCAGCACCAAGACCTACCTGTGCCACCTGGACCAAGGTCTTAGCAAGCTCTTCTATCTCATCTTCACTGCTAAACAAGCTTCTGTAGTCATCCCGAGTCCATTTGTCAAACAGGATCCGAGGCACTGAAAAGGATATGCCAGTGAGAAAGGTGAACAGCCGGAGGGAGCCCACACAGGGACTCAGTGGCCCTACCTTACATGGGGCTGGCTTTAGAGGTCTCTGGTGGGGGAGAAGAGAAGGAAGGAAAGAGAATGAAGAGGGAGCAGAAGGGGAGGAGGGAAGAAGATGGGGGAGGAAGAAGAGGGAGTAAGAGGGAAGGTGTTAAGGGAAGAAGGCGGAGGGGGTGGGGGGAAAAGGAAGAAGGAGGAAAGGAGGAGATAGGAGAGGCCCTGTCTGCAGTAGCATGCCCACTAGACACCCTGGCCAGCCCAGCCAATCCTCCCAAAAAGAAAGCTGGCAACAGAAATACACGGAGGCGAGTGGATGTGCATGTGCGCTCACATTCTCTCTCTCTCTCTCTGTTCTTCTGTGTGTGTGTGTGTGTGTGTGTGTGTGTGTGTGTCTCTCTCTCACCCTTCTGGCTTCCCTCTCCTTCAGAAAAGAAGCTGGCCCTGAGGAGGCTGGGAAACCAGGGCCTGTCAGCCACCCCTGCCCTAAGGCCACAAAAGGGCTGATGCTCTCCATGGTGCTGATCTGCTGATCTCCAGACTGGCTGGGCACACTCCCTCCACTTGGGGAGCCCCGGCTTCCCCTCAGCCAGGCACTCCCACCCTCAGCCCGCTCCCCTTCCACAGACCTCACTCACCAATGCGCACATTTTTCGCTTGCTTCTTAACGCTTTTCATCCAGTCTGTTAGAAGACCAAAAGAAGAAACAGAAACATGAACCCACAAACCCTCTCGGACATGTCAGCCCCATGCCCCCAGGACAGTGATATCAGTTATGTGGCAGCCTGGAGGCAGCTCCAGAGGGGGAGGCCAGCCCAAGTGCTTCGGCAATGCTGGCCAGCAAACCACTCATTTCACAGACGAGCCTGGCCCACGATTGAGCCGACCAATCCCAGCACAGCATCCAGAACATCGACGCCCCTAGCAGTCTGCCCAAAAGTCAAGCGGCTCAGAAGAGCTAGGCTGCCCTGGCCTCCAGCCCCAACCCAGGAGGCCCCTCAGGCTCACCTCCCTGGACAGCCTGGCAGAGTGGCCCTGTCGCAGAGGAGGCAGGGATGGGGATCTTGCTCCTTAAGCCCCACCAGGGTCCTGAACTCTCACTGAGGTCCCCTCTTTCACTGCAGGATCGTCCTGGAGATTTGTCCCCAAACCTGAGCCAAACAGGCCTCAAATAGCACCTGAAAGGGTGGTGCCAAGGAATGCGTCCCTCCCACTGAGAAACGTGGAGACATCTCCCCACCACACAGACACACTTGCACACCCCACACATGTGTACTGACACACACATACATCACACACTCGCACACATATGCACATCACATACACACACTTGTACACATACCTCACACACTTGCACGCCCCACACATGTGCACCGACACACACATATAAGGCACACATGTATACTCACATACAGACACGTATACACCACACTCGCACACACACGCACATCACACACTTGGATGTCCCACACATATGCACGGACACAACATAATCAGACACACATGTACACTCACATACAGACACACATACCTCATACTCATACACATGCACACCACACTTGCACGGCCCACACATGTGCACCGACACACATGTAAAGACACACATCACACCTGCGTAGCCCACACATATGCACTGACACACGTACATCAGACACGTGTACACTCATGTTCAAACACACATACATCACACACTTGCACGCCCCACACATGTACACTGATACACAGACATCACATACACATGTGCACTTGTACACATATACATCACACGCTTGCAGACATATGCATACCACATACACTGCATGCATGCCCACACATGTACACTGACAAACATCACACACATGTGCACTCATGTACAGACACACATACATCACACACTAGTACACAATGCACATCACATGCCACACACATGTGCGGTCACACATACATACACCACACACGCGTGAGCACACACATACACACACTCAGAGGGCCCTCTGAAAGCAAGGGGCCAGACAGCCTCCTCCCCTACACACCAGCGTCCTCTTCCTCCTCCTCCTCTTCCTCCTCCCTCACCCCAGCCCTCAGTCCTATTACCAGAGTTGCCCGAGCACTGCCCAGGCACTAGACCGGAGCAGAGGGCCCCTGCCCCCACTCCCGGCCCTCCCTCCCAGGCCACCCGCACCCAGCAGACAAATGGACAAAAGGTGGGGGGTACCTTGGTCAGCGTCATGAAGGCCCAAGATCTGGTAGAGTTCTAGACCCCGCCTCTTCACCTGCAGCCACACTGGGGAGATCAGCGTGAACTTGTTCCCAAAAGTCTTGGCGATATCGTAGCCATGGCTGTTCCACTTGCCAGAGAAGAAGGGGAGGGACAGAGCAGAAAGCGGATCAGTGAGGGTCCCCATGGCAGTCAGAGCTGGGGCTGGGGCCGAGGGTACCAGGAAGTGACCAGAGGCTGGCTGCACTGCCCTCTGGGGATGGAGCTCCAGGTAAGGGCTGCTCTGAGTGCCAAAGGAGAATGAAGCCAACCTCCTTGAAGGAGAAAGGAGGAAAAGGGACTCGGCCAAGGTCATGAGGGATTAACCTGTGGGGAGAGGTATCTGAACTTGGGCCTTTGAACTCTGAGCCAGGGAGGGCAAGAATCCACCCCCCTCAACCCCACCGCTGTCCAGCTCCTCAGTCCATGCCAGGGCTGCCAGGGCTGAGTCGATGGGTCTCCCAGGGCCCCAGCTCCTGACTCAGCAGGGTTCCAGCAGAGGGCCCCAGGGAGGAGCTGCCCTGACCCACTGTCTGTTCCTCAGACCAGACTTGCCTTGCCATCCGGAGTTCTCCCAAGCACCCACAGCAGGCACCTCTCCAGCTCCTGGCTCCCTCCCAGGCCAGCTTTTCTACCAGGCCCAGGGTAGTTTCCTCTCTGACATCGGAAATCCTTCCCAGTCTGGGAGACACACCTCCCCAGGTGAAAGGGACCACTCCCTTGTGGGGTCTTGGGCCCTTCTGGTCACTGTAACTTTGTGCTATAGCTTTTGTGGGCTAGCCTTGTCTCTCTCTCCCAACAGACCCCCGCCCCAGTCTCTCTGCCTTTTCTCCATACCTGTCTCACTCACACACACACACACAGAGCCCTGAGGGTAGGGACAACATCCCTGCTACCCAGCACAGGGTCCAATGTGAAGGAATGTGCTGAATATACCTGGGAAATGAATGAAGGCACAATCCCTGCTCCTTCCCTGTCTCCTGCCCCCAAAGACACAGCGGCTGAGGTGTGGACTCACTCTGGGAAGCCTGGGACTGGGGCCACACAGCTCCCCAATACCTCCTGCACCTTAGGGGTTTGGAGAATCACAGACTTTGAGACAGAAAAGACCCTGATGGTCATCCAGGGCACCTTCTCATTTGACAGTCTGAAACTGAGGCCCAGAAAGGGAAAAGGACTTGCTTATGGTCACGTGGCTAGGATGGTCCCATTTGAGGCTGGATTTTAACTTGGGTCTTCCCAACCCTGAGTCTAGAGCCGCTTGTCAAGCTGGCCCTTTCCCTCTGCTCCCCTGGTTGCTGCCCTGGACCTCCCATTTCTCTCTCCCAGCCATTCTTAATACCAGCCTAAGCCACAAGTCTGCAAACATGGCTTTCCCCTGGTCAGTAGCTTTCTGTGGCTCCCTACTTCCTCCTCTCTCCTGTCCTATAGAGTCTGCTCCATTGGGCTCCAGCCGACCTCCCCAGGCTCGTTACTTAGTGTTCTTCCCACCAACAGTGCCTCCTGGGCAGCTGGGGGGTGCCTCACTGCACAGAGTGCTGGGCCTGGAAGGCCTTAAACACTTACTGGTTGTGTGACCCCAGGCAAGTCACTTAACCACCCTCTGGTAATAATAACAGCACCTCCTTCCCAGAGTGGCCAAGGATCAAGTGAGATAAAGATGGAAAGCACGTAGCGCAGTGCCTGGCACACAGCAGTCGCCTAATAAATGCTTATGCCCTTCCCGCTGTGTCCTGCCTGGGTGCTTTTCAATGAGCTTCAGCCCTCCCTTCTTACCTCCACCCTCAGGGCTCCTCTCTGGCAGGAAGCCTTCCCCGACCCCTCACGGGCTGCTGGGCTGTCCCCTGAACCCAAAAGTCCTCTGTCTATTCCTGCACTGACTGTAAACTGTGAGCTTCCTGAGGGTGAGGACCATCGTGTGTGCGCGCGCATATGTGCAGTGTGCATATGCATATGCATACACATGTGCATGTGAGTCTGTATGTATACATGTGTATATGTGCAGTGTGTATGTGCGTGTGTATACGCGCACACGTGCATATGCATGTGCGTCTGTGTGTGCATGTGTGCGTGCACACAGCACACACGTGTGCTGTGTGCATATGTACACTGTATGTGCCTACGTGCGTGCATTGAGTCTGTGTGTGTGTGTACGTGCATGTGGGCAGTGTGCACATGTGAGTATGTATGTGCATACATGCGTGCATGTGAGTCTCTGTGTGTACGTGTATGGGTGTGTGTATGTGTGTGCACGTGCAGTACTGGCCATCGCAGGTGGCCTCTGTGCATGGCGGGGCGTGCCCAGGAATGGCTGCTGGATCCCCTTTGCAAAGGTCCTTGGGGATGGCTGATGCCAAGGGAGGCGGGCAGACTCGGGGGCTGTGGCGATGGCAGCCACCTGGCCTCAGAAGGACACAGGCACATCTGGGCGGTGCTGGGCATGTTTGTTACAGGGGCTTTTGTTTTTTAATTGGGAGGGGGCTGTTAATGGGGAAAAATGGAATTTAATTTAAGTTTGAAAAAAGAATTCTACTCATGTCCTGAATTTTGGGCAGATGGAGGTGAAGAAATGGAGACATCAGTTAGTCGGTCCACAGCACTGATTAAGTCCCTGCTGCACACCGAGGGCCTGGGATAGAGACAAGGCCACAGCCAGTTCCTGCCCTCAAGGGAAGACAGCAGGAGATGAGCAATATGCATGCACGGTTCACACAGAGTCAAGGGAAGGCCTTCCGTGGGAGGCAGGAGGGAGCTGGGAACACAGTCCCTGCAAAGGCTTGGAGGTGGGAGATGAGTCACATGTGATCAGTGAGATCCCTGGGGAGGGACTGCAGAGGTGATGGGAGAAGGGCCAGGAAGGGCTTACCACACCTGAGAACTTGTGAAGGGAAGAGGGAACCACAAGAGTTTACAGAGGGGAGGCGGGGCGCGCACACGCGCATGGAAAACAAACCACCCCGTGGCACAATGAACGTGTGCACATGCACACCCACAGCCACACACACGGGCATAGACGCATATAAACCCAGACACACAGTGTATACACACACGCCCGCCAAACCTTGCAAAGACACACAGTATGCATACAGTGCATCCCATACCTGCGCACATGTGTATATACACATACACACAGTATGAGCACCCCCCACAGTCTATATACACATCTATGCCCCACATGCATTCACATGTACATACACATACAGGCACATGCACATGCTACCCCATGCACACCCAGTATGCAAACACACGCGCCCCACACCTGTGCACACATAGCATGCACACACATGCCACCCCCACACGCACACACATACAGGCACCCACAAATATACACGCACACACAGAGTCTATATACACATGCATCCCCCCACACATACACACACATACAGGCACATGCACACATATACAAGCACCCACAGACACACATGTGCGCGCACAGTCTATATACACATGTATCCCCCCACATGCACACACACATACATACATATACAGGCACACCCACACAGGCACCCAGACACATACACGCACACACACAGTATGTATACACATGTACCCCCTGCATGCACACACATGTACATACACATACAGACACACACACGCACACACAGTCTGTATACACATGTATTCTTCCCCATACGCACACATGTACATACACACACAGGCGCACACACATACATACAAGCACCCACAGACACAAACATGCACACACACAGTATGCATATACATGTACATACACATACATGCATACACACAGGTACACACACGCATGCGCGCACACACAGTCTGTATACACATGTATTCCTCCACATACAAACACATGCACATACACGTACAGGTACCCAGATACACACACGCACACACAGTCTATATAAACATGTATCCCCCCCATGCACACATATAGAGGCACCCACAGACACACACATGTGTACACAGTCTATGTATACATGTATCCCCCACATGCACACAGACGTACATACATAGACAGGCACACACATACAGGCACCCAGACACACACAGTATGTATACACACGTACCCCCATGCACACACATGTACATACACACATAGGCATACACACAGGTACCCACAGACACACATGCACATACACAGTCTGTATACACATGTATTCCCCCATGTACATGCACATACAGGTACCCGCAGATACGCACATGCACACACAGTTTATATACACATGTATCCACTACATGCACACATATGTACATGCACATACAGGTACCCACAGATACACACACACCGTTTATATACACATGTATCCACTACATGCACACACATGTACACACACACATACAGGCACCCAGACACACACGCGCGCACACCATATGTATACACATGTACCCCTCCCCCCGCATGCACACACGTACATACACATACAGGCATACACACAGGTACCCACAGACACACACGTGCACACACAGTATGTATACACATGTACACCCCCCCGCATGCACACACATGTACAGACACATGTAGACACACGCCCCCACACACAGCCCCCACCATCCAGCCCCGTTCCTCCCCTGGACACCCCGGGAGGTACCTCTATGCACTTACTGGTGTGACGTAGCCCAGGACGTGTCCAGGGAAGTGTCTGTGCCTGGTTTTCTGGGCACAGTAGCTGCCGTGCTCTAACACCACATCCTGAGCTTTGAGGTCCGAAACCACCAGGCCCCGCTCCTGGACAGTCAGTGTGGAGGGCTGGGTCTGGCCCAGGAGAAGTCAGAAAACAAAATGGAGAAGAGGCCCGGTCAGCGCTTGCTCGGCTCCTCCCTCCCCTGCGGGCCCATCTGGGGAGTCAGGGACAGTGACCCTTATATAGGAGGGCGCACCTGGCCCAGGAACTCCCTGCAGATAAGACAAAGGCCGTGGGGCCGCAGGAAGGAGGGCTTCCCCTTCCTCCGTTCACCCTGCCCCTGCCTCGGCTGTGGATAGAGCTCTGGCCCTGGAGTCAGGAGGACCCGAGTTCAAATCTGGCCTGAGACACTTGACACTTACTAGCTATGTGACCCTGGGCAAGTCACCTAACCCCAACTGCCTCAGCAAAACAAAAAAAGCACTAAAATAAAAAGGCCAGTGACAAAAGCAGAAAGAATAAAGCAAGCCACAGGTTGGCCAAGAAAGGACACAGCTGAAAAGAGGTAGGTTGTCCCCAGTGGGCCTGGGCGACGGCTGCTACTGAGAATGTTCGCACGACTGACTCCCTCCTCCTCTCCCCTTCCCCTCCCAGGGTGCCCCGCCAGGCCTCTGTCTGAGCCATGACTTCAGCTGACTGGCCAGAAGCAGAATGGGGCCAAGGTGCGAGGGATGCGAGCCCCCAGGGGGCAGGGTCCCTGGCCAAGCGGCTCAGCCTCCTGCCCCCTGGGGTTCCGCACCTTGTCCTACCTTTTCCTGGAAAGTTTTGGAGGTTGCTTTTTTGGGGTCTGACTTGGCCAAAGTCGCACCCCCCAACTTGCAGGCCAGGATGATGCAGATCAGAGGCAGGAGGCTTCTCATGGTGGGGGCTGCACCAAAGGATGTGGCCGGGCAGGACCAGGCCAAGGAGTTCTGCTAGACAAGGAGGAGGATAAGAGTACACTCAGGCTTTGGGGCACCCTGCTGGGCACTCTCTATTTTATGAAGTGCTTTGGTCCACCCTAAGCCAGCCCAGCCCAACAAGAGTGGCAGGAGGAGGTCCCAAGCCTCTGTCCATCAGCCAGGGCTCGGGGTGGGCTCCAGAACCTGAGAGCTGCTGACAGCCAGGAACAAGGAGCCAGGCCAGGGAGACCCTCCCTTGGGAGCTCAGAAAGCAGCCTGACCAGATCTTGTCAGAGAGGAAAGAGAGCAAATGGGAGCTGGGGTTGAGCAGGCTGCCTGGTAGCCAAGCACAGAGGCCCCAAGCCATCAGGCCACCAGCTCTGACTCCCGGAAAAACTACACAAGAGTCAGGCTCAGGCCAAGCCCACTGCACTTCCAGGACTCCAGCAACACGCCCAGCAAGGCTGGAGGGTCCCACCAGCACGCCAAGGTCCTGCGGTAAGGATGGTGGCCAGAGGCAGTCCCAGACAGATCCAGACAATCCCTCCTCCAGTCACTGTGGGATCCACTCCCAGCCCAGAAGGGGCAGAGGCTGGGGCAGCTCACCCAGAAGCATTTCTCAGGCACCCGTTCCTAGGGGCCAGGCCCTGGGCCCAGCTCAGCTCTCCTTGGCATAAAGGGGGGCCCTTCAGGGCAGTGGGGCCAGCCCCTTTGGTAACCCCCCTGCTCACCTGCTGGCCCCACCAATCCAATGCTCTCTCATAGAACAAATCCAATACACCTGAGAAAGACGACATGCAGCTGGTCAGGGAAGGCAGTGCTAAGCTGCCCTTCAAACACCCAAGGCAAAGCCCAGCTGCCAAGAAGCCCGGGGGCCCTCAAGCGGATTCACCCCCTGAAAGGCCAACAGACTATAAAGGCCCAGGCCCTGAGGGGGCTCCATCTGCCCAACCCTACCCCCCCCAAACCCAACAGGCCAAGAAGCCCCAGGCCCCAAAGGGGCCTCTGCCCTTGCCCCTCTCAAAAAACTGACCAGGTGATGGAGACTAGGGCCCTAAAGCCCCTGCCCTATGATGCTCAATAAGGAGCATGGCCAGAGCGCATCAATCTGAGAACACGGAAAGAACATGGAAAGGTCCTTCCTGGGGCCCCAGAGAGCCACCAAAGGGGGCAAGTCCCTGACTTTTTGTCCCCAGGGAAGGGCCTCCGATAAAGGACAGTGGAGAAATTCAGCACATACTACTCAGGGGCTTCAACCAGAAGAGGGAAGCTGAGGCCCTCAGGTGGGCCTGCCCTCTGAGTGCCTGAGGCACCACCTGGTGTGGCCACCTCTGACCACCTGTACCCACTGCCCTTGGCACCTTCTTGTCAACCTTTGCATCATTCAGCCTCTTCCAGGTCCTCATCTTTCTCACCCTCCAGCCACCATACAAGTACAAGGAACTGAGGCACTCCCTGCCCACAGGGAGCTAGGAGTCTAAAATCAGATGCCCCAGTGCAGAATGCTCTTGTCCTGGAGTCACCAAGACCTGAGTTCAAATGCAGCCTCAGACACTTCCTAGTTGTGTGATCCTGGGCGCGTCACTTAACCACCATCTGCCTCAGTTTCCTTATCAGTAAAATGGGGATCATAACAGTACAGACCTCCCAGGATTGCTGGAGGATCACATGAGATTCCATTAGTAAATCACTTAGTACAGTACCAGGCATACTACAGGTGCTCCATAAATGCTTGCTCCCCTCCCTAGGACGTAGGTAAGTTGTGAGCAGAAATATAAGGTAAATCAACACAAGCATAGTGGGGGGCTGGGCTGCAGGGGTGGGGAACTGAGGCCTCATGCCTTCCAGGTCCTCGGGTGCAGCCTTTTTGACAAGTTCAAGTTTGACACAAGAAACGCTTTGATTAAGGGGATTTGTCCTGTGGAGTCTGGAGTCTGGAGTCAGGCACAGGGCGGGTTTCCCACCCTGGGCCAAGTGGGCCAGAAAGCTGTGCTCCACCTGGACCAGCCCAGCTCCTCCAGCTGCCACAGGCCACTCTGGGCCACTCAGCAAACCGCAGGTGGGGGCGCCCAGCAGCAGGGCCTCCCCGTGGACCTCTGTGACACACGTGGGCCCTCACCCCCCCCACCCCCCCTCCCCAGCTGGCAGCGGCACAGGGCCTCCGAAGGAGAGAAGGGGCCAGAGGAAGGGAGAGCGGGGACTGAAGATGACATGACGTCAGATGGACCAGTCACAACCAAGAAGGTCAAAGAGAGCACTGGGGGTTTACAGCGTCAGGGACAGCAACCTCAAGGGCTGCTTCAGGAAATGGAGTGACGGGACACAACGAGAAGTCATCGTACAGCTAATGTCTGTGCGGCACTGGCTACAGACCAGGCGCTGTGCTGAGAAGTTTATCTCATTAGATAGAGTATCATCACAACGACCCTGGAAGACAGGTGCTGCTATTAGGCCCGTGGGGAGAAGTGACTCGGCTAGGGCCACACACCTCGAATCCAAGAATTCACGTGTCTCCTACTCCAGGCCTCACCCTCTATACACAGAGTCATCTAGCTTCCTCGACAGGGGTCACGTAAAAGGACCGGGCAGGCCGAGAAGACTGGGGAGCACCCCCCCACCACGTGTTTCCCGCACCGGCCGAAGGTCCAGCCCTGCCCCCTCCGCCCCGCCACCTGCAGGCCGACCAGCGCGGGCAGCCTCCTTCCAGGGCTGACAGACCAGGGGAAGGAAGGTAACGAGCATTTATTTGGCACCTACGGTGTACCAGGAAGCGGGTTACAAACGCCACAGAAGGGACACGCTGCTGCTACCCCTGCTTTACAGAGGGGGAAATTAAGGCAGGCTTTGAACTCGGGTCTCCTCTCCACTGTGGCGCCCCTTGTCGGCTTAGACGCTTGGAGATCCCACTTGGGGTGGGGGAAGGGGGTCTCCGGCCCCCTCTGCCCCAACCCGGGCCCTCTAGCCCTTCCTTTTACGGATAGGAAAACTGAGGCAGGCGGCGGCGGGAGGGAGCAGGGTGCCCACAGCCCGTCCTACCCCTCAGGCCGCTGGGCCTTGGCGCCGCCTCAGTTTCCCCGCCAGTCACTGCGCAGGGCGAAGCTCACCTGAGCGGCCGGGGTGGGGGGTGGCTCCCTGACAGGTCGCCTGGAGACAGCCGGAAGTTGCGGGTGCCGGCCAGGAAGTCCCGCCCCACGTGGGCTCCACGTAAGCCCCGCCGCAGAACCACCCGCCCAGCTGGGCGGGGAGGAGCGGAGCCAAAGAGGGAGGGGTCATCGGGAGGGTGCGCACAGTTAAAGGGGCAGATCTTTTCGTCTCTCGCAGGATCTTCTTCCTCCAGATCTCGGCTGGACCCCAAGCCCAGAGGTGCCCCAAGGCCTGTGCCCTGAACCCCCTGCCCCTCCTCTGTCTCCCCTCTCTTTCCCTCTCCCCGTCTTCTGTCGTCCCCTCCCCTCCCGCGCTCCAGACCCTTCTCCAGGTAGGTGCCAGAGAGAGAGACAGAAAGACAGAGATGCAGAGAGACAGATACACAGAGAGAGAGAGAGAACTTAGACGCTGTGCCACCAGCTGCCCCTCTTGCCTCTAGGATCTAAAAAGATAGAAAAACCTAATTTTGGAATTGAAAACCCTTCAGCATCTGGCTCAGCCTGTCCTTGGCCACCTCCAGTGCCCCGTGTGATTAGGGAGGCACACCTCAGATCTGTTCATGTTCCGGGGAATCAGCCCCACGCCTCACCCCTCTCTTTTATGGATACATTAGCCAAATTCCACCTCTGCTTTTGTCCAGGCTGTGTCCCACGCCTGAAATGCTGTCCCGTGTTACCTCAGCCTCTTGGTAGCCCGAGCTTCCTCCTCTGGGCAGCCCCCCACCCTTCCCCCCAGTCAGTGGCATTCTTCTCTGGTCAGATTGCCATAGAACACAGCCTGGATCCTTGCTTTACCTCCAGCCCACCCCACCCCTTTCTATACTTCTCTGTGCAGGAGTTGCTAGTAGCCCCAGGAGATGGGCAGCTCTTTGTGGGCAGGGTCTCCTCAGTGCCTGCATGGCACACAGTAGGGAGCTCATGAGGCCTAGTCTTTCTGGTCTCTGCTCCTAGGCAAGACCACATGGAAGGTTTGGCCACTAGGGGTCACTGGCATCATCTGGACCTTCTGGCCAAGAGCGGGTCTGTTCCAGCTTTAAGGGGTCTGCACCTCCAAGCGTTCCTCTCCATTGACAGCAGAGGAAACTAAGAAGTACAGCAGTGTCACAGAGTCTGGGATGTGAACCAGGAGCTCAGACTTCAATCCCGGTGGGATTTATGCTGTTTTTCAAACTGAAAGGTTGACAATTCTTTCCCTCATTTTCAAAGTCTTTTCTGGGTCGCTGGCTACTTGTCATGCCAAAGATGACTTACTCCTTTACTTTCCGTAATCTTGTCAAGATGAAGGAAAAGGAAAAATTCATCCATTAACCCTTGGTCAATGGGGGATTACCATAGGCAGAGTTGGCACAGCCTGGTCTTCCTGGGCCTCTCTGGGAAGATACAGGAAGAGATCTGGGGGCCATGACTTGGGCTCCCTTTTCTTTCACCCTCTGAGAAGGGTCCAGTGTGAGCACCACTGGAAATGGGAGTGGACCACATCGGACCAGCCTCCTTCCTCAGTGGGGCTGCACCCTCTACTTCTCTGGGCCTCAAGCAAGTTCTATTAGGTGGCCTCCACTCAGAGTCTGACAGCCTGAGCCAAGGTAGGCCCCTGAACAGGGTATAATGGCAAGCCTGTGGTGGCAGGAACTATACTGTGGGTTGTGGGAAAGGTTGCCCAGTGAGCAGAGAGTCTTAGATGGGCTTATTCATTTCATCTTTTCTCAAAGCTGGGGATAGAGACCAGCACCCTTCAGTGTGAGAGACACCATGGGAGCCAGTGGGGGGATGGGCAAATAACCATGGATAAGTAGGTAGGCAGGTAGATATAGATAATAGAGCTTTGATTCAACACTGCTTAACACAAGGAATACAACCATGAGTAAGCAAGATAGACCCCTCCTTCAAGGAGCTTACATCTTAAACACCAACATGTACAAAACTGAGGTCATCATATTTCCCCTTAAACCCTCTCCCCTGCCCCACTTTCCCTATTACTGTAGAGGGTACCATCATCTTCCCAGCCCCTTAAGCTCCCAACCTAAAAGTCATCCTAGATTCCTCACTATCTCTCACCATCTGCAACCCCATATCCAATATGGTGCCAAGAACTGTCAATTTCACCTCTGCAGCATCTCTTATACATTTCACCTCTCTAGCATCTCTGGTTAATTTCACCTTTGCAACATCTCTGGTTGATTTCATCTCTGCAGCATCTCTGGAATATGACCCCTTCTCTCCCTCTGACACCTGCAGATTGGTGCCAGTCACCTGATCCCTGTAGCTGCTGGGGGTCTGCCTCCCTCAAGTCTCTCCCTACTCCAGTTTGTCCTCCACTCAGTCACTAAAGTGATCTTCCTAAAGCACAGGTTTGACCATGTCATTTCCCTTCCCCCCTCCCCTAGTGGTTCCCTAGATAGGGATCTTCCAGGAACAAATATAAAATGCTCTGTTTGGCATTCAAAGCCCTTTATAACTCCTCCCTCCCATTACCTTTGCAGTCTTCTTACACCTTACTCCCCAATTCTGTGATCCTCCTTGCTGTTTCCGGCACAAAACACTCCATTTCCTCGCTCTGGGCATTTACTCTGGCTATGCCTCTTCCCCCCCCACCCCTTCCCCCCATGCCTGGAAAGGTCTTCCTCCTCCTCTCCCCATCCTGGCTTCCTTTCAGGTCCCAGCTTAAATCTCAACTTCTGTAGGAAGCCTTTCCTGGTCCCTCTTAATGCTAGTACTTTTCTTCTATCAATCACGTCCAATTCATCCTATCTATATCTTGTTTTCAGGTGGTGTCCTTTATTAGACTGTGAACTCCTTGAGGGCAGGAACTGTCTGTTGCCTCTTTTTGCATCCCCAGTGCTCATCACTGTGTCTGACACATAGTAGTAGTAATAGGTTCTTAACATATTTATGGTTAGGGTTCAGCTGATTTGATATCCTAATGGGGGGAAGACAACAATAAAAGGGACCCAGAAGGGAGCGGGAATACCTGTAGTGTGGGAACAAGCCTCTGTGGAGCAGAAAGAATGAATGAATCTGGGCCATGAGGGAGGCAGAGCCCTTTCTCCTGGTTTTGCAAACATGAGTCCACAAATCCAGAGGATGGACTCTGGTAAATCCTTGTGGCTTTACAAGGATGCCGACGGAGTTCTCTGTTCAGAGATGTTCATGGTTCGTGGCAGATTCACGCTCCACACAACCCCAGTGTCCTCCATGGATAGAAGGACCCCAGAGTGGTTCTTGCCGATGAGGAAATCCTTGAACAAATGGCCTTGGGAGTGGCCCAGAAATCCAGAAAGACCTTCATAAAGAAGGGGATGACACCAGTTAGTGGAGGCAGGGGGAGAGGGACCCCACATCATCTGGGGACTTGGAGGGAAACCCTGCAAAGTGGGGAAGAAGCTTTGTGGTAATTTCATTGTAAATAGTTACAAAGAAACCTGAAGTGATTGTGCTAATGTTCTGGAAGGCAAATGGTCCAGCTAAAGGGCTGGAAGGCTTCCTTAGTTTTACTGAAGTTACAGTGTTACCAGAGATTTCATCAGATGACTGGGAGTTTGTTGTTTCTGGTTTTTCAAATGTTCTAGGAATCATGCCGCGTGGCTTCTCTAAAGAATGTCTGAAAATAATCCTCTGACATTGGGTGGCTTTGCCATCAGTACCTCGTGGGAGGCCGTGGACAAGAGTCACGGGGGATGTGATCTGCATCTTTGGATGGACCATCCGCCTTGCTGAGGATTGACATTTTCCCAGATGTTGTCAGGGCATCATTGCTGTGGTATCAGGATGAGGAGGGTTACTGTAAGACTTCACAACTCTTATTCCCCAGTGATCACATCTTTATGATCAACAGTTTATACAAAGGGGTGGGAGAACCCCAATCCTCTTCTCGCTCCTAGCATTTGATGATTCTTTCTAAAGCGTCTGAAACTGCAACTTCCAGGTTTCCAGGCACTTCGTGGGCACATATTAAGCTCTTAAATGATTTCTGGGAACATGTAACAGATGAACTTCTCCAAAGACCCTCTCCTTATGACTACTGAGTGAGCGATTACAGTGGAGAAACTGTAGCTGCTTGCTGAGGGTGCCCCCCATTGTCACAAAGGAGGGACAGCTCACCCTCCCAGCCTCATCAGACTCGGGTCCCCTTCACTCCTTCTCTGGGCCGGCCAGGTGGACCTTCCTGCTATTCCTCATTTGTCAGTCTATCATCTCCTGGCTCTGTAACTTTTCGCTGGCTGGCTGTCCCCCATGCCAACCTCAGTGGGATGCTTCATAATGGAAGGACCCTTCCCTCCCTCCCCTTCAGAACAGGCAGAAATCTGACTGTTGTTGCATATGAGGGTTTTAAGAATTGTCTGGGGGGTGGGGCAACAGTTAGGTGGTGCTCTGTATAGGGCACCAGCCCTGGAGTAATGAGGACCTGAGTTCAAAACCGGCCTCAGACACATAACACTTACTAGCTGTGTGACCCTGGGCAAGTCACTTAACCTCATTGCCTCGCCAAAACCAAACCAAAACAAAAGAATTGTCTACAGAGCCAAAAATCTCAGGATATGCTAAAGGAGAGGGGGTCTCTCCTTCCTGCTAGCCTCAAGGTGTAAGGATGACTCTGAATTCTGGAGGAGGGGAGGGAGCTGCCTCTTCCCCCACCAGACCAGGCTGTGAGCACATGGCGAGCCTGTGTCTGGGATGGGGCTGCCTCCCATTTCTGTCTCCTTTTCTTTTAAAGAGGGTCTTGCGAGATCTCTAAGGCAGCTGGCATTTTCTACCCTGCCCAGGCACCTGGCACTACCAGAGCAGTTGTAGCAGCTGTAACAGCAGAGACTAACTGGCCAAGAGGGGAGGAGGCATCCAGAGAAATCACTGCCCACTTGGCACTGATCGGGCTGCACAAGGGGAGGTGAGAGGGAGACTCTGCCCCCCAGGCCTGTGGCCAGTGTCTCCGGAAGCTTGGGCACCAGGCTCTTGCACGATTGCAATCATCTCAGGATGCTTTATCACTCTGCATTATCTTCTTTTCTCTGGGAAGGAATGAAGCAGCCTCTTCTGGTCCTGATTCCCAGGTGGGCTCTGGGCACCTTGGTGTGGCCAACATAGACTTAATTGTTCCTCAGGAGTCTGACATGAGTGTGGGATTGAAGCCATGGAGTCAGATTCTCCTCTGGAGCAGACAGCCCTCCCTCTCTCCCCCCAGTCAGGAACCCAGGCAAACCTGGAGGGACTGGCCAAAGTCAGCGGGCCCACTAGCCTTGGCCTGCCACACTCCGTTAGGAATGCCCTCTTTTCTCATCTCTACCTCTTGGAACCTAGAACTTCCTTCAGAGCTCAGCCCAGCTGCCACCTCTTCCATGAGGCCTTTTCTGATTTGCCCTAGCTTCCCATGCCATCCCTGCCCCCCCCATGCCCACCCCCACTGGAAATTAATTATGCCCATATTTGTGTGTCTAGGTAGAATGTAAGCTTCAGGAGGGCAAGGTCTGTCTGTCTGGCTTCTGTTTTTGCCCCTGGTACATAGATGTTGTGAAAATATCTTTAAAAATGCGGCCCCCACCCTCCTCAGCTCCCCTGGCCCTTTTCAAGGCACCTCCAGCACTCACAAGAATAGTTTTTATTCTGTTGTCGTCCCCTTTCCCTTTAGATGGGGCCAAGGTCTTGGGATGCCCAAGTCACAAGGGTTAAGAAGAGTTTATTTGGAAAGGGCTGGTGGGGCCAGCGGTATGGTGCATGGAGAGCCTCAGGCACCTTGAAGCTAACCTCTCTGCCCTGTGGGGCATCTGAGAGTCACTGAGAGGAGAAGTTGGGGGAGCCCAGGGTGTGTTCCTTGGCAGCCTCGGGAGGTTCCCCCAAGGCCAGCCTCTATCTGCTTCCTTGAACACTATCTCCTCCCCACCATGAACTGAAGTCTCTATCCCCTACAACCCTAACGCCAGGCAGCCCCCCAACAGCCTCTGTGGCCAGGAGGTCCCCCCAAGGAGGAGGGCAAAGGGCTGCTTTTGGGCATGTTTGCCTGGGCAAAGGGAGGTGACTGTACTGTTCTTCCTTCAAACGGGTGGATTTTCACAAAGCCCTAGGCAAGCATTGAATCTGCTTTTTTTTTTTTTCTGTTGTTTTTTCCAGGAAACCCCCAGGCCCTGCAGTGGCCACTGAGGGAACATGACTTCTCTTTTCTGAACTGGGTGGAGACCTCGGCTTGGCCACGGCTGTCTGACATCTGCCCCAGATGTGGAGGAGCTGTCCTGCCCAGAAGGAGCTTTGTCCCTCACATGCTGGCCAGAGGGCCATCCCTCCCAGAGCTCCTGCCTGGCTGGGAGGCCCTGGCTCTCCTCTCCCCCCAACCCCCAACCATCGTACCCCCAGGCCAGAGCTGGCTGGGGCCTTTTTCAGGAAGAGCAGGCAGCTTTCTCAACATTTCTGGACAAAAGCATGTGTCATCTCTCTTCTCTGGGCAAAGTGCCTCCAGATGAACGAGGTCCCCTCTCCCTGCCCCCGAAACCCCTAGTGCAGCTTCCTGTGGCTCCTGTTTTCCAGCCACTCAGCAGATTCTCCCAGGCCAGCCAGAGGGGCCCCTCCTCGAGAAGGTGCTGACCCAGTTCTTCGAAGATCTCTTCTGTCTGCAAACTTGGCAGCTCAGCAGGACGAGCTCCCCTCCCCCAGGCAGCCCACCAGCTGCTGGCCAGGCGCTGACTCAGTGAGTGGAAGGGGCCCTGGGGAACTCAGACTGAGTCCAACAGCCTCTTCTTACAGAGAAGGAACCAGGCCCAGCCCCAGGAAGGGACTTTGTGCACTCCAGACGCTGACCCCAGTTGGATGTCTATTCTTCTGTCCACTCTCTCATCTACAGAGTAGGAGATCAAGGCCTAGGCAGAAAAGGCAGTTTTCTAAAGGCCACACAGACAGGCAGCAGCCTGAGGAACTTGGAGACATCCCTCAGATGCCAGAGGCAGTGAGATGGTACAGTGGGTAGGGGGATGTTCCTACAGTCCGGAAGACCTGAGTTCAAATCTGGTCTCAGAAATGTTCTAACGCTGGCACTGTGGGCAAAGCCCTGGCGCTGTCGGGGAACAGTGAGGCAAGGTTCCTGGCCCCAGAGAGCTGCAGAGGAGCTGCCCAGGGAAGCCTGAGAGGAGAAGGCCTCTTCACCGAGCTAGGCCCTCCCAAGGAGAAGGCTTAACAGAGCGGCAGGGGAACTCCAGGAACCGTCCTTGCCAGCTGGTGGGCATTGCTCAGTTCCCTCCCCCATATCTCTGCCTCTGGCCTCTCCTAGCTCCAGGCCCTGGTCAGCCCTGTGCCAGGCAAATGACAGCCTACAAGCCTGGACTCAGGAATCCTCTGTGGCTCCCTATTGGCTCCAGGGAAAAAATGCAAACTCCAGGTTTGACTTTTGAAACCCTTTACAAGCAGATTCCAAAAATGCAAACTCCAGGTTTGACTTTTGAAACCCTTTACAAGCAGATTCCAAAAATGCAAACTCCAGGTTTGACTTTTGAAACCCTTTACAAGCAGATTCCAATCTGTCTTTCGAGGCTTTTCTCACCCAAATCCTCTCTATACCTCACATTCAGCCAAATCAGCAGACTTATCGTTGCACATTGTGGGGTGCATGGGGTATTCAGCGAGGACCAGCCCCTCTGGGGTGAGGGCTGCTTTTCACCTTTGGCATCCTCACTGCCTGAATTTGCCCTGTGGCTCCCAGAAGTGTTTGTGTGTACATGTGTGTGTGCATGCATGTGTGTACATGTGTGTGCACTGTGTGTATGTGTGTGTGTACACAGCATGTATGGGGTGTTCAGTGAGGGCTGCTCATTCACCTTTGGCGTCCTCACTGCAAATCTCCCCTGTGGCTCCCAGAAGCTAGAGCATGCCAGGCGCCAACACCGGGTAAAATCATCTGAGCAGTCGGGCTAAACCAGGGCTTACCCTCACCCACGGGTGAGTTAGGGGGCATCTACCCCAAGCAGATGAAGACTTCCCAGCAGAATGGGTGGGTGAGAACAGTTGGTTCCGGGGCCACAGAGGCGGCTGACGTGGTGCTATGGAGTGCTCAGAGCTGGGTCAGACCTCAAGGATGCTAAGGTCACGTGCTGCATCTGGGCCATCGCCAGTTGTACTGACTCTTCTCCTGCCGTTGGACTTTTATGACTTAGGAAGAGTGAGTGAGGCTGAGGACTTTGTGCCGCTCTGCCTCACTCAAATCCAATTCACAAGCAAGTGAAGACACCATCCCGCGAGGTCATTGGCCGTGGTCAGAAAGCACTGTGAACAGGGCCTTGTGCCTTTACAGGGCTGGCCCCGGGGCCCGCAGCACACACAGGCCTCGCTCATGGCTCCACTCCAGGGGAGGTCCTCCCCGGCCATCCTTGGCTGTCCAGCTGTGACCATGTTACCCCTCCTATGGTGGAACCTGCAATGGCTCACTGTCACCTCCAGGAGGAAAAATAAAGCTCTCTGCTTGCCTGTGAAAGTACTTCCCTAACTCGCCCTCCTCCCTTCCAGTCTTGTGACACCCTTGTACCACCTCCATGTGCTTTTCAGTTATTAAACAGGCAATAAACATTTGTTAAGCACCTCCTATGTGCCACATACTGTGCTAAGCACCCAAAGCTAGCCAGTGGCACTGGCCTCCTCAGGGCTCCTCAAACAAGACCCTTCATCTCCGGACTACAGGCGTCTGCACTGGCTGTCCCCCCTGCCTGGAATGCTGCTCCTCATAGTCTTTGCCTCCTGGCTCTTCCCCAGGAAGCCTTTGCCTTCCCCATCCTGGCGGTGCCTTCCCTCTGTTGGACCGTGCCGGACTCATCTGGTACAGAGCTGGTTTGTAGGTCACTCTGTGCATGCTCTCTCCACGATTAGCTCAGAGCCCCTTGAGAGTAGGGGCTGTTGTGCCTCTCTTGGCATCCCCTGTGGTCTATATACACAGTGCCTGGCACACAATAGGCACTTACATACCTGGACTCATCCTATTGGCTGCTGCCACTTTACAACCCTGTGCACCAGGTACTTCCCCCAGGGGAATGTCCAGTCCCTGCAAGCGGGGACTCTCATTCTCCCTGGTTCCCCTAGCCCACAGCACAAGGCTTGGCAGAGAACACACGTGTGTTGGGTTGGCAGGAACTCTGTGTGAAATCTCTCTGGGGGGGGGGGAGGCACCAATATTGAGACACAGAGGTACATAGTAGGTGCTTAATAAATGTTTATTGAAGGACTGCACCCCAGCTTCCTGCCTGGCACCAAAGAGGGGAGAGTGAGCTCATTCCAGGCACAGGGTGCAGCTGGGGAGCACCATAAGGCACAGAATGCTAGCCCTGATATGAGGTGCGTCCCCTTGGATAGGTCCCTTACCCTCTGCCTGCCTCAGTTTCCTCATCTGTAACATGGGGGTAGTCCTAGCACTTGTCTGCTAGGGGTGTTGTGAGGAGCCACTGAGATATTTGCGAGTGTTCTGCCAACCTTAAAGTCTTCACCATTAGCGCTGGGAAGGGGAGGCAGAGCGACGTCATGGAGGGAAGCGCGTGCCAGGACTAGGGGCTCTCTTCTATGTGGTCAGCAACAGGGAAGGCCTGCAGGCTTCACCAAGGGTTCATGATAACCTTCATTCAGCTGGAGATGTGAGTGGCGAGGAGAGAGCTTGGTTCAGCAGAGAGATGCCCATGGAGTCTTCCCGGAGAGGGAGTGAAGAGAGGAGGGAGTAGAGCCTGGGTGGCCTCCACAAGGACTCTGCCCTCCCCCTCGGGCAAGATTTTCCTGAATCTCCCTTTTGAACCCTAACCCTGCCTAGCTGCCTCCCTCCTCCAGTCTTCTCTGTAGCTTGGGCACCTTCATCTGGCTTCCTACTCCTCCTGTCTTCTCCCCTTAGGACAGGAGCTTCTTGGGGCAGCTAGCGGGAGCAGTGGATAGAACATGGGCCCTGGAGTCAGGAGGACCTGTGTTCAAATCTGACCTCAAAAAAAAAAAAGGAAGCTCCTTGAGGGGCTTGTATCTGTATCCCTCAAGCTGATGCTGAAGAGCTCCCCAGTCATTTTTAGCTGGAGGTAAAGGGGAGGGAGGGCGCTTCCCATCTCTGGCTGTGCTGACAGAGGCTGCTCAGCCATCGCAAAAGGGGGGATTCCTTCACTGGGTGGGAAGTGGGTGAGAAGTCTTAGAAGTCAGTGGCCCGGCCCCAAGGCCTTCCTCTCCCCCCCTTCAGCACTGCAGCCCCTAGGCCTGAGCACCCCAAGCCTGACTTTGAGCCTAGGCCTGGCCTAACTCTTCATCCCAGCAGCTCAGCCCCAGGACTTGGCACACAGGAAGGGTTTCATGGTTTGTGTGTGTGTGTGTAGGTCTGTTGGCCTAAGCCCTGGTGGCTGGACCAAGGCGGGGGTGGAGACGGAAGGCCTTGGGACTCCAAGGAGAGGAGTCCTTTGGGCAGTGTTTGGGATTGTTTGTACTGCTGGGGACAAAAGAAGATTCACTGAGGCTTAGAGTGGCAGCCTGAGCCCAGCCTGAGTCTGGGTAGGCTCTTGACAATGAGCATTTATTAGGCACCCACTAGGTGCCAGGCACTGGCCTGGCGGATGTCCTGGGCCCTGGAGGTGAAGATAGTGGGAGGGCCAAGGGCCAAGGGAGCAGAGACCTCCAGCCCGTGCGCCATAGAAAACGGTGAAAACAGCCCAGGAGGGCAGGGGTGGCCATCAGTCCTGGCCGGAGCCAGTGGACAGGACGCTCCAGGATGCTCTGCGGGCTCCTTCCTGACCCCGGCTCCTGCTCTGAACCGAGCCCTACAGCTTGCCCCTGGGATGGGCTCGGGCTCTAGTTCTTCAGCCAACAAGCACTTATTAAGCGCGTATTGTGTGCCGAGCGCTACCCCCTTAAACACAAGGCAGTGCCTGCCCTAGGGGAGCTTTCACTTTAATTAGGGAAGCGCAGGCGGGGCGGCGGGGCCAGGGAAGCTGAAAAGGGGAGGAGATCCGGGGGCCGGCTTAGCAAACCTGGGAGGGAAGAAGTCCAGGCAATAGGGCCGGTGGCCCCCATCCACAGAGGGCAAACTCAGGCCCAGACAGGGCAAGGGGCGAATCTGAGCCCAGACCCCTACTTGAAGGCTCGGCTGCCTCCGGCTCGGCTTCTCAAGCCACCTCCTTCGGGAAGCCCATCCAGATTGCCCCAGTGGCCGGTCTCGGTCTCCCGTAGATACCTGGAAGAGCAGCACCGGCCCGCGCAGGCGCCCTGGTTCGCTACTCGCCACCTCCTCGGCTCTCGCTCTTATCCCCGGCCTCCGGCCCCTGAGTGACTGACCTGGAGGGCGCGCTCGCGCGCCTGGGCAGGGCGTACGCGTGCGCGCACGTCGGGGCGGGGCGTGCGTGGCTGGGGCGCGTGCGCGCTGCTGCTGCTGCTGCTGCTGCTGCTTCTGCTTCTGCGGCGGAGAGGCTGAAGCGGAGGCGGCGGGGAGACGCGGAGAGAGACCCAGGCCGGGCGGAAGACCGGGCCAGAGACCGAGCGAGAGACGCCGCCCCCCCGGTAGCCCCCGCCGCCATCATGCCGGCCGTGTCTAAGGGCGACGGGATGCGGGGCCTGGCCGTGTTCATCTCGGACATCCGCAACTGTGAGTGCGGGCGGGGGGAGGGGAGGGGAGGGCAGGGTTGGGAGCCGGCTCTGCGTGGGGGGGGCCCCCCCGCTGCGATCACGGGGAAGGGCCGAGCACGGCCACGGCTCCCCACCCCTGCGGTGCCCCCCCCGTGAGGCTTCCCCTCCCCCTCCCGTACTCCTCCCTTTCCCCCCCCGCGACGCCCGTCTGGCCCCGGCCTCGCGCCCACCCCCCGCGATGCTTCCCCTGCCCCTCCCCCGTCCCCGGGCTAGGTCGGCCCCGCTGGGGGGGGGCATCCAGGGCAGGACCCGCGGCTCCCCCCCCGCCCCTCCTGTCTGGGCCCCAGCTCGGGCCCGAGGGTCATGGGGCTCGCGCGAGGCTGGTCCCGCCGTAAAGTGGGGTCCCGGGCGGCGGGGAGCCTGGGGGTCAGGAGGGCCCCGGGAGGGGCCCCGCCTCTGCAGCAGCCCCGGCCCATGACCGGGCCTCTGGGTCTCATTCATAATCTGAACTCCTGAGAAACTGATTTAGTAGGTAAAGAAGGAGCCCGGCCCCCCCCCACCCGCCTCAGTTTCCCCCTCTGTAAAGTGACCTCATCGGATCTTCGTTTATGATCGGGCCCTCCAGCCCAGTCCCCCGCGCTGGGCTTTCTTCCCTGCTTGCCCATCCGGCCACCCTTGGCCAAGAACAGGCCTTGGGGAGCGGCCCCTGGCCCTCTCCTCCCTCGGGCGGGTCAGGTGAGCTCCAGGGCCGAGCTCCGCCGCCGAATCGCGTCCTGGGGGGCTCGTCCAGGCCCCCAGCGTGGCACTAAGGCGGGGGTGGGGGTGGGGTGGCAAGAGCTGCCGCCCCCCAAAGCCACAGGCTTCAGGGCCTGTGAAGTGCCAGCCTGCCGGATGACAGCTAGCCCCGCCGGGGGTGGGGGGTGGGGTGGTCCTGTTGAAATGAGCCCTGAGCAAGAGGAAGGCATTCTGAAAATGACCCAGGTTTGGCTTAGGTTGGTTTGGGGGAGGGAGTCCTTCCTCCGCCTCACCATTGCAGGTAACCCCCAAAGTCTTCCTTTGATGTCCTGCTGCTGCTAGCCTGGGGGGGGGGCAGTCAGGGGCCTGTGGGGAGCCTGGCAGATTTAATCCTGCCCTCAAAGTGCCCCTGGGCCAGGGCTGGGCTGGGGGGTGGGGGGGCTCGGGCTGAGTAAGCAGGGTCAGTGGCTTAGGAAGATTCAGGGAACTGTTGAAAAAATGAAAGCTGCCAACCTCATTTCCCTTATTCTTGAAAACCATGACACACCCTCCAGATGCCAGACTTGGTGCTGCCAGGGGTGGGGGGGCCCTCCCAAGGCCGCTTGGGCCGGCCCTGTGTGGCTGCTCTGGCTCACTCCTGGAGGTGAATAACAAGTCGGGGTGCCTCCAGCCCCCCATGAAATTGGGCAAGCTTCCCTTCTACATCCAGTTTTCTTCTTGTCCTTGTATGTAAACAATGCAGTCACCTATTTTCTGTCGGCCTCTTTATGATGTAAACTGCTCAGAGCTTAGATTCTGCAGGTGGCTGGGGTACATCCCTCTCTGCCCCCCTCACCTGGGGGCAGCTGAGTAGACCCAGCTGGCTTTCTTATGTCAGCACCTGGAGGGAGGACCCCTTTCACTGGGTTTGCCTGGTGATTGGTTCCTTGTAAATGATAACATTGTACTCTGGTCCTCCTTCAGGCAAGCTGTGGCCTTATCTGTCAGGAGATGCCCCTCCCCCCAGTCCATGCCTGCCCACCTGAAGGATTCCTGTCCTCCTTCCTAAAGCCTGACCTAATGCTTAGTGTATGAGGAGTGCTGTGTTAAGTGCTGGGCATGCAGGTAGAAAGTCTGTCTTGGTTCATGGGAACCTCGCATTCTAATGGGAGAAAACATGTGCTGCCCGTTTCAGCTGTATGCTGGAGTGAAGGGCCTCACAATCAGGAAGGTGCAGGGGCAGAATGCAGTCAGCTATCTGCTTGAGGGTCATTTTGAACAAGTAAGCCCAAGCAGAGCCAGCTCCCCCTGGCCCTGCGTGTCTGTGGCAGGAGTCCCGACTCCTCATTTCTCCACAGTGGTCTTGGGGTTCCTGGTGCTTGGGGGGAAGCTGCAGGATCACTTCGATTATTTTGTGAGTTTATGGAAGCTTGGCCACTGGTCACTTAGGTCACACAAGGGCGCCTCCTTGGGAAGTGGATGAATGGATGCACTTGAGAATTCCTCTGACAGAGACTGGGAGGCAGGGAGGGAGAGGAGGGGAGCCCAGGGCGGTGTTTTCTTACCTTTCAGCCTCACGTGAGCGGCAGCCATTAGGCTGGGCCTCCAGGGAAGCCCAAAGGAAGGAGGGGGCACACAGGGAACTCTGAGGCCCATCTGGGTGTGCCTCTTGCCCCAGGCCTGGTTCCCCTCTGACCTCAGGCTTCAGGGATGGCAGGGCCCCTGGCTTCCTTGTCTTACCTATTCCTCCCTGCCACCCGAGGGACTGTCTGGCCAGACTGATCTGCCTGCTGTTCTTCCCACAAACCCATGCTCACACACTCACTAGTTTGACTGCTCTTAGAATCTACCTCTGCTCCACCTCTTCCCCCTGAGCTACCTTTCTCCAGGTTAGACCTGCGCAGCCTAGGGCCCTGAGGCCTGGCCCGATTCTGTTCCCCAGGCACTGTCCCACTTGATGAGCTCATCCTCTCCCTTGGGGTCAATTAGCAGTCTGTGTGCCGTGACTTTCAGGGGTAACCCTCCCCCTCCCCCAGGCCTTTTGTTTCTCCTAATTCCATCCCTAATTGCTTGCTAGACATCTCTAGGACGTCTTGTGCTCAGCCCTGTGCCTCAAACAGTTCTCTATTCCTCTGACAGTCCCCTGGGGTCCCCTCACTCTCACCCCCCCCCGGAGGACCCTGGGGCCTTGCCATTGGCCCAGCCGCCTGAACTTCCTTTAGTGAGAATACTGCCTTAAACTAGAGTGTGAGCCTCATCTCGCCTTTAGAAGTTGTATCATCAGCATGGAGGGGGGGAGTTGGGGGGGGGTGGGGGAACAGGCCCTACTGTGTAAGCACCTTCTGTGGACCAGGCACTGTGCCGTGGTTGGCTTTGATCCCCACAACAGCTGTTAGGGGCTGCTATCCCCTGTTTTATGGTTGAAGAAACTGAGGTAGCAGGCATAAGTGACTTTCCCAGGGCCCCCCAGCTAGCACGTAGTAAACCCTTAGTAAGTCCTTTTCCCTTCCCTGGCCACATCCTTCCTACGTACACACCTTCTCTTGCTCCTATAGGCACCCCTCTGGCCTGGGCTATTACAGCAGCCTTTCCTTTGGTCTCCCCACCCCTTGCTCTGCTGTCAGAGCGTTGGTCTGACCGTGCCCCACACTCCCCTTCTTGGTTAACTCCGAGATCAGATACAAAGTCCTCGGTTGGCCCCTGCCTGCCTTTTCAGTCTCCCTGCCCCTCACTGTAGCCCGCGCTCTTCCTCCTCGCCTTTCCTGCCTCAAAACTGCCCTGGCTTCTTTCGAGACTCAGATACTGCCTTTGCCAGGCTCCGGAGCTGTCAGTGCCTTCTCTTCCGTGTTGTCTCCCCTTAGACTGACAGCTCCTCGAGGGCAGGCATGGTCTTTGCCTTTCTTTGTGCCTGCGGCGCTCTGCACTGTGCCCAGCACCCAGCAGTGCTGCCTGACTGCTCGTGGACCAAATGACTTGATTGTTGGGGGCATGTTGAGTTTGCAACAATGATGGCATATCCATTTGGAAGTTGGGGTTTGGAACTCAGGAGAGAGAGGAGAGATGGCTCTCTGGAAGGGCAGGTCAGAGTGGAGAGAGAAGGGGGCGAGGGAACAGAGCTTTGGGAAGCAGCCTAGGCCCAGAGGCTCTATCATACAGCCCTCCCCTGGAGTAGGGCCTCCTGGAGGAGAGGGGATCCTTGGGGTCTCTGGATGAATGCTTGTTGGGGTCAGGGTGGATACCCCACTCTGCCAGCGATGCTGGCCAGATCCTTGGCCTGTCTACTGGGGTGTTTGGGATCCTGGGTTTTGCTGTCCACATTCCAAGGCTTCTGTGAATCCAGTTCTGCTGAATTCTTCCGGTGACTTCCATTGGCTTTCTCCCTAGGACATCCGGTGACTCGCTTCATTGAACTGATTTTTCCCCTCAGAAAAGAAGCTTCTCTGACAATGCTGTATGTCGGCTGTGGCTGGCATGCAGGTTTATCGGCCCTTTTCATCCCTCTGACTTGGGTCCCTGTTTGATTCCTAGAGTTCAGTGGAATTCTGAAGTGCCCTTCTCTAGAAAAACTGTCCAGTGACTCAGGGAAGAAGGGAGGCTTTGGGCATGGGTGTCAGCCGGGCCAGGGTACCCATGGGGCCTGCTGCCATGGTATGTCTCCCTCCTGCAGTTCTAGGGACATTTTATGTTCTTTCTTGGGTGTGTTCCCTCTTAGGTTACGGCCTCTAGGGACTAGAGCAGATTGGATTTAAATCTGTTTAAATCAAGATTAGGTCTAGCTAGGAAGACACAAGTGATTGGTTGACCAGAAGTGAATTCTTTAATACTGAAGTCTTACAACTCAGAGAAAAAAGTGAGGTTTGGGGGGGGGGGTTTGAGATGCAACTTGGTGATATCTGGTAGAATTATTTATTTCTGCTCAAATTAAATCTGTAACTGTTTGATGAAATGGAAACAAGTATTTATTGAGCAGGTCCTATCAGTCCCCAAGCATTTATCCTTCTTATAAGTAAGTACCTGAGGCTTCTGGGGTTTCAAGAGCTGCTTTCTGAAAGCGTAGCTTGGAGAGGTGGAGTTACTCTGGAGGAAAAATGAAGTCCCGAGCTGTGGGTCTGAACTTAGGCCCAGAGAGGGGAGTCTCCCCGGGCTCCAGTGGTGGTCATTAATGGAGGGGTGGGTAGCTTCTCCTTCAGATGTCATGTCCCTCATGAAGCCAAAGGGGCTGTCTCCTTCACATTGTCCCCACCACTTCTTTGCACATCATCGTCATCTTCTCCCTTCCTTTCCATCTCCTGCCTGCTCTCCACGTTAGACTGCAGTCCCCTTGAAGGCAGTAATTGCTGGGGGGTTTTCTTCTTTGTACCTATATAAAAGCATCTGGTACAGTGCTTCACACATAGGAAGTACTCAGTCCAGGCAGGTGGCCAGGAGTGGAGGGGTGGCTATAGGGAAGAGTGTGGTGAAATCTGCTCTGGATCACTCAGGTTGTGGGAAGAGGTGTCAGGAGCAGGGCGGGGCCAGACTTCTTTGGCTGCGTCTGGAGGACAGGATCGGGACCTTTGGAGCGGCCAGGGCCCCTCCTCTGTATTGTCCAGTCAGCCCGTTTGGTAGCTTTGGGGCATTTCCTCCAGGACTGGGACACTGGCCCCTTTTTGTATCCTCAGCCTTGGCTCAGGGCCAGGCACGCAGTAGGCGCTTAATACACATTGAGTTATTAGTTCTCAAAATTTCACTTAACATTTAGATATGAAAAAATCCAACACTTCCCACAGGTGAACGGGGGAGCTAAGTGGGCTTCTCAGCAGGTGAGTGGCTCACCGCTCCTTCGGTTTTTTCTTCTGGTTACAGGTAGGCAGAGCAAAGGCCATCACCTCCCAGAAAGTTTCCCAAAGTGGAATCAGCGGATGTGAGGGAAGGGAGTTTTTCCTTCAGAAGTGACCGATTATTCCCTCTGCAGCTCCTTGAACCCAGTTACTTGACTCTGCTTCCCACATGGACTTTCTTGTTTCTTGAATGGGGCTTCTTAACCTAGACGGTGCGTGGACACTGATTGCACAGAAATGATGTTTTCATTTTCACCGACCCCAAACTGACCAGAATGAAGCATTTCCTTCAATTCTGAATTTTAAGTTTTCTTTCTTTTATGAGCAGAAGTCTACATCCCCCCACCCCATGTACAAAACAAACTCAGATCCTTATAACAGATCCGTGCTCGAGCCAGCACATTCCCTCTTTGGCCTTGTTAACCCAATGGTGTGTCTGCTGGGAGGTGGCAGCCCCTAACTTTATCCAACCTGGGGGGCTCTGCCCCTGCCCCGCATGTCTCATCTCTGGTAGTCCCACCTCTCTGCTGGGAGGCGGCAGCTCCCAGTTTTATCTAGCCGGGGGGGGCTCTGCCCCTGCCCCGCCCTGCGTGTCTCATCCAGGGCTCTCCCAACTGAGCGTTCAGAGGGCTCTTAGCACACAAAGCTGCTTGTCTTCCCAAAGCTGCTTGTCTTCTACTCCAAAGTCTTCAGAATTGTTCATCTATATGAGGTTCTGTGCCCTATCTTCTGCATCAGTTCTCATGAGTCTTTTCCTGACTCTTCGAAGGCTTCTCTTTGCCCATTTCTCATGGTCCAGCGGTGGCTGTCACGTGCAGGGGCTGCAGTGTGATATGCCATTTCCTGATTTAAAAACACAGCAGCCATTCCTTCTGAGAATGGTCGCTGACCCCCTGCCTGCTGTGGGTGGGGCTGTGGGCGACCAGAAGGCGAGCCCTGGTCCCGGTGATAAGAGCCTGGCCTAGGCTGCAGTAAGGAGATGATCTTGTGTGGTGAGAGCCCAGTTTTCAATGGGAAATGTTAAAAGAAATCTGCTGGGTTGAGTTCCAAATGTCTTTTCCTCAGGAGTGCGACCGTCCGTCCTGGTCAGGTGCTCTGCCTTTACTTTGCACAGAAATGCGCCCTCTCCTCAGCTGTCTCTCCCCTGGTCTTGGCGACAGCAGCTGGTTGTCAGGCTGCCTGAATGAGGTCATTAGAGGGGGTCCCCAGTCCAGGAGGTTCCATTTTATCTTTAATAGAATTTAAAGAAAAATGGCATATCTTAATTGTCATCCCAAATCATACTATACTGTTTTTTTATAAACAGTTACTCAAAGTCCAGGTTTAACAGTAGTCCCGTCCCCTCCCCAATCATCAAAATAATGAATTTTCTTCTTGGCAAAAATGTGCTTTAAATGCCTTGTATTTTGCAGTCTGATTGGTTTCAGGCCAAACGCAACCTGTTTTTCACTCCTTTCTACCCCGAGCCCCTAGGCCTGATGGGTCACAGAGAGAGCCAGGCGTCTTTTCCCTGTGCTTCTCAGAGTGCCAGCTGATTATGCTGTTGACCTCTGGAGGAGACCCCAAGGCAATAGGTGTGGATGGCAGCTGAGGGTACTGCCTCATGAGAGCAGGGGCTGTTGGTGTTCCTCTTGAGGCCTCCGGTGATGCAGACAGAGGGAGACCTCGAGCTCTCTTGGGCCCTGCAAGCTCTGTTTCCAATCACTTTTATTAGACCGTCATCACTTCTTTTCCTAGGAGGCAGCAAGGGGGGTGCACAGGGCATTGAGCTCTGAGCCAGGAGTTGGGGAGATCTGAGTTCAAATCCAGCCACAGACATGTCCTAGCTGTGTGACCCTGGACCAGTCATGTCCCCTTTGCCTTGGTTTCCCCAACTACAAAATGGGAATAATAATAATAGCACCTCCCTTCCCTTCCAGGGGTGTTATGAGATCCAAGGAGATTTTATTTGTGAAGCTCTTGGCAAATCTTACAGCCTCTATGAATGCTCACAGGCACATCACAAAAATATGCCAAAGAGGCAAGAAATAGGGACTGTACCTGCACCTCATGGACAGAGGGTCCTGCCAGTGAGGCTGTCAGTGCCTGGAGCCCAGAGATGAGGACGTGACCTATCCACGGCGTCTGAAGCCAGGAAAACGGGAGACCCACCCTCCACATCCCAGGAGTCTGTAGGTGCAGGGGATGCCCCAGGTGTGCCCTGGAGTCAGCCTGACTCCTGTCTTCCCTGGGCTGCACCTGCAGAGAGGCCCTAGACCACCCCAGGCCCTGAAGTCTGGCAGGGAAACTCAGAATCCAATTTCCTGACTTGGGTTCCCTGAAACAAGAGCTCCATTGGTTTACCTGGAAAGCATTACCTCAGGCGCCTCTTTCATCAGCCCCTCGCCTGAACATTATTAGATTTAATCTGAAAATCTACTAATTATGGCTGTTTGTCTTCCATTACTGGGCTTTTGTGCCCAAAGGCACAAAGTAGTAAAGGCAGTTACGTCATTGAAGAGAAATGATTTTTAAAAGGTAACTAACTGGCTGTAATGTGCGCTGTGGGGGATGGGCTGTTGCAAATCTGGGTGTCTGGTTGTCAGAGGTTGAGGGTAAATGGGCATGTCCTCTGTCTCTCTGTTTCTGTCTCTGTCTGTCTCTGTGTCTCTCTCCTCCATCCTTTCCTTTCTCTCTGTTAGCAGCGGCAGAAAGAGGCCAGTAGAGTTTCATTTAAAAAACCTTAATTCTCTGGTTTTTTAACCAATAGTGTCATCTGGTGAATTGTGTTCACATTCACTGGAGTTCCACACCCCTTTCCTGAGTGTCTGCCACGTGCCAGGTCTCAGGCTGAGCCCTGGGGTTTGTAACTGAAGACAAAAGATGGACTTTCCTGCTGGACTTTCCAGTTTGCTAGGGGACATCTACAGATACATACTTACATACATACATACACACATACATACATACATACATACATCTGTGAGTGTGTGTATGTATGTGTGTATGTGTGTTTATAGATCAAAGCAGTCAGTACTTAAAGAAATTAACTCAGACTATTCACTGGAACTCAGATACTGAAGCTGAAGCTTAAATACTCTGGCCACGCCATGAGAAGGTGGGATTCGGTGGAAAAGATCCCGCTGTTGGGAAGGTTGAAGGCAAAAGGACAAGGGAACGGCAGAGGATGAGATGGAGGGAGGGATGGTGTCATGGAAGCAGTGAGCATGAGCTTGGACAGACTTGGGGAGATGATGGAGGGTGGGGGGGGTCTGGTGTGCTGTGGTCTGTGGGGTCACGAAGAGTCAGATGTGACTGAGCAACAGTAGCAGCTATAGATGTATGCAAATACACACTCACACATGCTCACACTTTCACACACGCTCACACTCACGCCCACGCATACACTCATACACTCACACACATACACTCATACACTCTCACACACATACACTCTCACACACATACACTCATACACTCTCACACACATACACTCATACACTCTCATACACATACACTCATACACTCACACACACACAGGCCTGACGTGCCTTACCTCACCCCATACCATCTTTCCTAGCTGTGGCCTTGCTCCCTTCGCTCTCTTTCCCCAAACCTCTCTACGTTTTCATCCTCATGTCCTTTGTGCCAAGGTTCCTTCCTTCCCTCGGGTCCTCTATCCCCGCTCTCTTCCTCAGCTGCTTCTAGACGTGCTCAGTGTCTCTGATCCCATAAAGACCTGCCTTTGGCCTTACGTTGGCCAGGGGCTGTAGCTTCTGGAATTAGGAAATGTGATTTGTAAGCAGACACTGAGAAGGAATACTGTAGCCCCCAGTTAGGTTTAACATGGAAAGTCTTGGGGTTGATGGGGGTCTCTGGGTTCTTCTGCATTGCTCCTAGACCCAGCCCCCTTAGTTAGAGGCCTGCTGCTCAAAGGTTGGCCTCAGACAGCTCTTGGTCCTGGACCTCCCGGCCCCTCTATAATCACGATGACAGAGGGGTAGGGGAGGGAACTGGGAGGGGCTGAGAATCTGACGTCGGAGGTAAGTCTGCCAGCTTCCGCTGTGGGCCCTCTTCCCAAAGACGTGCTTTGTTGAGTGACCAGGTGCAACGCAGTATTGGAAGAATAGAAGCTCTATGTAGGCGTCTTTCATAGACGGCAAACTGGAAGAGGGAGGCGCCAGAGGGGAGCAGAGGGATCTGTTGTAGAGGAGAGAGAGACGAGTCCACGAAGGGGTTGGCAACATCCTTCTGATGAAGCGGCAGATGTGGTCCTTGTACCATGCGGTGTCACTGCCAGGGGGGCTGAGTGCACTGGCAGTAAAAGTGGGTGGGACTGAGAAAGGAGAGGCCAGAGGCTGGTAAGACCCTCGGCAGCTTCGTCCCATGCCCCTGGTACTTTCCTCCTTTTTTAAAAATTCTATCTGTTTTTCCAATCCGCAGGAATCTGCCTTTCCCCCTCCCCTCCGCCCAACACCCGTTGCAGCCAGGTTTGTGCCCAGGTTGTCCTGCAGCCTGTGGCCTTTGCCTCCATGTTTTCTCAGGCCTCCGGCTGTGGTCAGTCATCACGCGGCTCAGAGTCTCAAGCTGTTTACCTTGTTCTCAGGCTTCGGTTTCCTTTGCTCTATGTCCCTTCACGCTTGGCTTTCCAGGTTTCTCTGAAGCCATCTTCTTCATTCTTGCTCGTTCCATCGCATTTACGACCCAGGACTTACCTGGCCATTCCCGCGCGCCGGGCGTCCCCTTGGTCCACTTCGTGGCCGCTGTGTAGAAGGCTTTGGGAACCTTCAAGCACTAATGGCGCAAGAGCTCGCCTTGCTGCGGGGCCTCGCTTCAGGCGGCAGCCTGTGCCCAAGACCTGCATTTTCTGCAGGTGGGTCGGGCTGCTCCTCCTCCCTCCCTGACTCACTTCTTACTGCCTCAGCAAAGACGGGAGAAGAACAAACTCACTTTGTCCCTAGGCGTGTGAGGAGGGAGGACTTTGGACTGTGGGGAGCAAGACTGAGAGCCAGGCAGACAGATTCCATCTCCTAGGCTTCTTCCCAGTGGCGACCTAGGCCGGGGGGGGGGGCAGGGACAGGCTGGATGGTCAGGGCTGGGCCTTGGTCCCACATTCCAGAGCCTGCACTCTCCAAGGCCCTGGACAGGGGCAGGCGGGCACACCTGATAGGCACACAGGTGCAGATGCTGGGCATTTCTGTGCTAGACTGGAGGGGCCACCAGCTTTTGTCATGTTTACCACGTGCCTGAGGGACCATGGACTTCACAAAATGAAGCCTGGGGCAGTTGAGCATCTGCTCTTGTGGGAATTTGTTGGCTAGACTTTACTCATTGTTGTTGTTTTAAATTAAATTTTATCTTTTCAATGAACTGATGCCTGCCTTGTCTCCTTCCAAACCAATTATAGCCAACACAGAGTCCAGCAAACAAACTCCCCCTGGGTCCCTGTCCAGAGCCTTTCCTGGGTACCTGGGGGTGCACAGAGCAATTTTCTTTTGCTTTCTTTAAGAAAACAAATGTCACTGTAACCAAACTGGGAAAGCAAGGAATAGTTTACCTGTCAGAAGAATTCATGACTAAACAGGAGATAGGAACATTACGAAAAACAAAATGGATAATTTTGATCACATTAAATTGAAAAGTTTTTGTACAGACAAAGCCAGTGCAACCAAGATTAGAAGAAAAGTAGAAAATTGGGAAAGAATTTTTACAACCAGTCTCTCTGAAAAGGGCCTCCTTTCTAAAATATATAGAGAATTAAGTCAGATTTATAAGAATACAAGTCATTCCCCAAATGATAAATGGTCAAAGGATATGAACAGGCAGTTCTCAGATGAAGAAATTAAAGCCATCTATAGTCATATGAAAAAATGCTCTAAATCACTATTGAGTAGAGAAATGCAAATCAAAAACAACTCTGAGGTACCACATCACACCTATCAGATTGGCCAACGTGACAAAATAGGAAAATGATAAATGTTGGAGAAGATGTGGGAAAATTGGAACACTAATGCATTGTTGGTGGAATTGTGAACTGATCCAACCATTTTGGAGAGCAATTTGGAACTATGTCCAAAGGGCTATAAAAATTTGCATACTCTTTGACCCAGCAATAGCACTTCTAGGGCTGTATCCCAGAGAAAAACATACAAATGGGAAAAGGACCCACATGTACAAAAATATTTATAGCAGCTCTTTTTGTGGTGGCAAAGAATTGGAAATTGAGAGGATGCCCATCGATTGGGGAATGGTTGAACAAGCTGTAGTATATGAATATAATGGAATACTGTTGTGCTATAAGAAATGATGAACAGGCAGACTTCAGAAAAACCTGGAAAGACTTGTATGGTCTGATGCTGAGTGAAGTGAGCAGAACCAGGAGAATGTTGTACACAGTAACAGCCACGTTGTGCGATAACTAACATTGATAGACTTAATCCTTCTCAGCAATACAAGGATCTAAGACATCTCCAGAGACCTCACGATGAAAAATGCTATCCGCATCCAAAGAAAGAACCATGGAGTCTGAATGCAGATGGAAACATACTATTTGCTATTTTTTTATTCTGTTTTGTTTTGTTTCCTCTTTCTGGTGGTTCCTCCTATTGGTTCTAATTCTTACTTACAACATCACTAATGTGAAAATATGTTTGATAGGAGTGTACATGTAGAGCCTGTATCAGATTGTGTGCCCTCTTGGGGAGGGAGGGGGAGAAAAATTTAAAACTCAAAAGCTTATGGAAATGAGTGTTGATAAATCAAAATAAATTAAAGGAAAAATACCCCCCAAATGTCCTTGGAAGGGGGAAGATTTAGAAGTCAAAATCTTGTAAAAGTTAATGTTGAAAGCTAAAAATAAATAAATAGATAAATTTAAAAAGAAAGATGAATATGGGGGGGTCATCAGTGAGACACATGTTTCTAAAAATAAATGTAATCAATTTAAAGAATTGGGTTGGCCAGTTTCAGTGGTTTTCCTCGCATCCTCCTGTCAATGCCTTGGAACAGTGTTTCCAGGGAAGGTGTGAGACCGCCATTTATTTCATCAGCCAGTGGCAGCTTCCTTCTGGCCTGGAGCCTGTGACATTTTTATGGTGACGTCAGGTGTAGTGGGTTCTATCTAGGGACTGCTGGGTTTCAGAGCGACAGAGTTGTAAGGACCCCTTCTCTTTTCTGAGTTGAGCTGCGAAGTCTTTCTACTTTGTGTGTGAAGATGCCTTCTGCTTGTGAAAGGTCAGAGCTGCAGAGAAGGGCTTTCATTTGAGCAGACGGAGGAGAGATGCTTGCACCTGGGCCCTCGAGCTCTGATTGTAGAAGTCTGGCTAGTCACCATAGTACATGCAGGTGCTGGCCTCTCCCCTCCAGAGATGGGGACCATAAGGATGCTGTCGCCAAACCACACAGGCTGGTGATTTAGTCAGGATGGTAGCATCACCAGCTTACACTCGATCCCTCTGAGCTTTTCCCTCTCTCCCATTGGGTGGTGAGGGAAGAATTTTCACTTGATAAATGCATCCTTTTGTCTGGTGGAAAAAGTGTTCAGGGGAAGGGGAATGGAAAGGGGAAAGTTTTTATTAGGCACCTGCTGTATACCAGGCACTACACAAAACACACATATTTTGTTCGATCCTCATGACAACTCTGAGGGATAGCTGCCACTTTTAGCCATTTTACAGAAGAGGAAACCGACGCAGACAGAGGTTAAATGACTTGCCCAGGGCCATACAGCTAGTATGTACCTAAAGCTAGATTTGAATCTAAGTCTTCCTAGCTTCAGGCCCAGCTCTCCACTATTTTTTTTTAATTTATAAAGAATTTCCTTAGTTCATTGATCTTAGTTTGAAATGGCCCTTTTCATGATAGGGAGCAAGGTTTTATTATAGGGACATTCTAAGGGTTCCTGGACTGGATTTCAGGGTGTTAGTGAACTTGGATGAGGGAAAAAAAATGACCTTGTTATTTTTATTGACCTCAGCCTGAAATTTAGCATTTCTCCCAGTGAGGAATGTCTGTGCATCAGGAAGATGAAGAGCTCCTCCCTGTCTGAGGGGTTTTCAGAGGGGGAGCATGAGCGGTGACCTTATTATCTGGGGCAGCCAAGCAGGGCAGGGACCTAGTTCCAGGCTAATCTAGGGAGCCGGCAGGCCACTCCTTTGTTGTCAGTAAGACTCCAGGCAGTGGGGGATGCTCAGGATGCAGCTGGACCTGGGACCTTCTTGGGGTGAGGAGCCTTTGCCTCCGTTTTCTGGGCAGGAGGTCCTTGTTCATGAATGCACAGCTGAGGAGAAAGCGTTTGTGGCTGAGGCTTCACATGCATGAGCACGTTGGCAGTCTTTGTGGCTAGGGGGCTCGTCCCTTCCTTTTCTACCTGCAGAGGCTGAGTAGAGTTGATGCTGGGCTGTGATATAAGAGCCCAAGCAGCTTGGGTAAGTCCTGTGATGGGCTGGGACCCCTGAGGTTCAGGTTCAAACCTTCCAGTACGTGTGTCTTCTCCTATTCAATCTTTGTCCTTCAGTCATGGGCTACCCAGATGGTCCCTGTAGGTATTCTGACCATGAGGCTGTGTGCTCCTGTTTGGGGAGCTGTGGGCTGAGCCTGGCTTCCTAAAGCCTCAGCTGTCTCCAGGGGACCTCCAGGCCTGTTATCATCTTATCTGAGGAAGAGCCCCCCTGGCCAAGTTGGGACAGCATATCCTGAGCCAGGCAAACCTTCCTGGGTTAGACTAGGGCCATGTACTGATTCTCCTTGTTGTCCTTGTGATCACTGTCTGCTAGGCCCTGGGGCGGGGTGGGAGTGGGTGGAACATGCTCAACAGAGAGAGTTTTTGGCCACGGGCGAATCCTGAAGAAGGAAGGCCCACACTGATTAAAATCGGGTCCTTTTATTGGTTTTGTGTAAACATCCTGGAATGGAGGAATCCCAGGTCATCCCAGCCAGACAGATGCACTCCGTGCCTGGGGAGCGAGCCCCTGAGCTTGGGTGGGGCCTGGAGGGTGAGTGGATGCACTCTGGCATGTGGCCTGGCGGGGCTTTGGGCTTGCAGACAAGTGGCTTGGACTTTGATTGTTGGCTCTTCAGGGTCAGTGAGGATGCACTTTCCTGGGCTGACCTTTGGAAGCTGCATGCAGATGTTTTTACATAGCCATCCCATGGGCCTCCCTTCTAGGAGTTTGGGCCTCGCCCAGGCCTGAGCAGGGAGCCGTCCTTCTTTGCTTCCTCGGCGATCATCCCCGTTCTTCAGTCTCCTTCTGCTTCTCACTCTTTACGGCATCCCCGTCTTCACGCCAGATGCTGGTCAGTCACTCCTGCAGCTGCCCTTTTTGCCGAGCCCTGTGCCGAGTGCTTGGGGTAGAAATGCCTTGGTGGTCTTGCTGACTAAGGCGTCCATCACAAAGTGCTCGGACTCCTTCCCGCCATCCCCAGTTGAGTCAAAATGCTCTTTTTATTGCTGTGTTAACAGAGAAAAAATTGCTGCAAAATGACATCAATCAGAACTCATCACTGACACAGATAAGGAAGTGAATGGGGTTTGACCCAAGCCCCATTTGACGCGGGGCTCCTGGGAGGGGACACGCCGCTCTGGGCGTCATGCAAGAGGGAATGGCGTTCCGTTGAGTTTTATTGTTTGTTCATTCAGCAAGCATTTCTCAGAAACTGATACTGTTCCCTAAATCTTTATATCGAGCATTAATTCAGTGTTGCCACCGGCCACCGAACAATGAATTCATCCGTGATTTGTTTTTAATAGCCTGCCTTCCTTCTGAATGGTCCCAGCTTGTGCCTCAGTGCCATGACCAGGCTGCGATCTCCTTGGCAGGTGGCTGGGAAGGGGCCTCGGGGACCATCTTGTGCACCCTGTGCCTGAATTTGTGCCTTGTTAGGTCTGAAGAGAGGTTCTCTAGCCTTAGCTGGGAGAGCTGCAGTGAAGGCAGCCAGAAAAGACTGGAGGTAGGCATTCTCACTAGCAGCTGCACAACAGGCCAGGTGTGAGATGTCCTGCATCGGGGTGGCTGCAGCGCCAGGGGAGAAGGTCTGGGAGAACTGGGAGAGCTCTGAGTGGGGTAGAATTGTCAGGATTTGATTACGGATTTGATGAGGAGCTGAGGATGGTACCTAGCTCATGAGCCTGGGGCACGGGAGGCTGGTGGTGCCCTAGACAGTGATGGGGAAGTGGGAGGAGGAGGGGGTTGGGGGGAAAGGTCACGAGGTCAGTCTTGGACGTGGTGAGATCTGCTTTGAGAAGGCCAATAGGTGAAAGGAGATTTGAGCCTGCAGCTCAGGAGAGAGGGTAGGGCTGTACAAATGGATGGGAGAGTCATCAGCATCGATATGGTAATTGATTCTGTGGGAGCTGATGAGATCACCAGGGACAGTAGGACCCAGGAGAAGGGGAAAGGGCTCCAGACAGAGCCAATAGGGACACCCACCGTTAGTGGGGATGGTCTGGGGGACAGTCCAGCAAAGGAGACCAAGGAGAGGCTCAGACAAGCAGGGAGCCTTAAAGCAAAGAGTGGCTGGACAGTGTCGAGAGAAGAAAGTTTTTCCTGATAGTAAGTAAGCCTAGTCCATCTCTTGAAACATCCACGTGGCTCTCCTCTGGAGCCCATTAAAATGGGCCTTTCCCACGAAAGTCAGCTGTCTCATCTGCCGTCAGCCTTCACTTTTGGCTCTCTCTTCCTTCTTTCTTCAGCTCGTCCACATGTGGTATGTTCTTGAAGCCACACACCCTCCTGGCTGTCCTCCGTTAGATGTGGTCCTTGTGAAGCTGTGGCGCATTCTGTCCTGGCCAGGAAACCATTCCTGGTGCAGCTTAAGGCTGTGCCACATTGAGAATTCCTATAGGAGCTGTTGGCGCCCTTCCCTTTGGGATTTGTTTCAGCCAGGCTGTGGAACTTGACATTCGTCCCGACCAAATTTCATCTTCTTTGATTTGGCCAATCAGGCTGGCTTGCTGAGACCATTTGCCCACCCTGGGCATGTTGGGGGAGATGGCTCTCTTTGGAGGCAGTGCAGATGAGCCTGTATGTGGGAGGCAGAGGAAGGAGCTGTGGCTCTGGAGTCAGAGGCCTGTGTTCCAGGCCCACCTTTGACTCTTACTTGGGCAAGTCATTTAAACCTCCTTGATGCTGAAGTCGATGAATGGGAGCTCCTTGAGGGCAGGGACTGTTTGATTTTTGTATCTTTTTTGTATCCTAGGATGCTGTCTGGACCTCTTAGGTGCTTATCAGTAATCTGTGTTTACGTGGACTTTGTGGTCTGAGCCTTTTCCAACTCAGGGTCTTTGACTGGTCCCCTTCAAGTCATTGATGGCGTGTTGCCAAGGCCAAGACCCCTGAGACACTGTGGAAGGCGTTCTTGGTCCAGGCTTTCAGCCGGTCCTGCTCTTCCAGGGGACTTGGGAGACATTGTCAAATGCTTTTCTGAAACCTGAGGAAGAGACTACAGGCAGCAGCAGCAGCAGCAGAAGGCGGCACGCAGCCTTCTGCCTCCTTAAATCCTGGCTTCGAAACACAGATGACAGGCAGCTTAGTGCCATCATGTAGCTAGCCCTGGACCTGGGGTCAGAGAGATGTGGGTTCGAATACTACTTCAGATGCTTCAGCGCCTGTAGAAGCCTGGGGCGCTCACTTCACCGTTTCCCTTCCCCCACCTGTGAAATGGGGATGATAGTTTCTTGTGAGGCAGGGCTGCACACCATGAGGCCCTCACTCCAGCGGGTGTTACAGTCACAAACGCTGCCCCAGATGGAATTTGCTTTCTCGGCAGCTCCCTGGAGTTTGAAGTCCCCTGAGTGAAATCTTCAGATTCCCCACCTCCGGGCTTCTGGCCCCCCCTCCTTCCAGAGGCCAGCTTCTTGCCAGCGTGCATTTACCTGCTTGCTTTTCTCTTCTGGGGGCTGTAGTGGAAATACAGAACCCTTTTCACTGGGGTCCCTGAGGAATGGTCACTTGGCCATCTGTGCAGCTCTTCCAGGCTCTGGGTGTGGAGGCCAGTCAAATGGTGGGACCTTTCTGGGAGAAAGCTCTTCATTGGGTGCTGAGTGCCCCAGATGCCCCTGTGCACCTTTCCCTGAGGATGTGTTGCGTATTTGAAGCCTGCTCTCCCTTGACACCCCACACATCACAGCTCTGTGCCCTTCTCTTGGGGTGCTCCTGTTGCAAGGAGCCTGGCCCCCAGAAGGGATCTGACCACCATGGAGGAGAGGGGTGTGGCCGCAGGGGTCCTGGTGTCTGACACCTTCCTTCAGGAGAACTCGAGGACTTTGTCCAAGGCCTAGACAAAGGGTGAGGGGCAAAAAACCAAGCCAGGGTTTGAGCATGCCTTCTGACTCCTGATGTGATGTCCCGTTAAAGGAACATTGGCTGGCTCGCCTCTGTGACACTGTGTACCCTCTCTTCTACCCTGGCAAAAGGGACCTGTGACTTTTTGGGTCTGGGAAACTCGGGGGTGTAGGGGCAAGAGTGCTGGGCTTGGTGTCAGTGCGGAGAGCTGTTTGATCATGGTTGTGGTTCTGGGCCTTCCTCTGACCCCTGGCATCCTAATGGCTGAGAACACAGCTCTTCCCTCTTGACTGAGGCGGGAAGCTTACTTTCTGTGGGTTGTTTGCAAGTGGCTAAAGGCAACACTTGATTTCTGTTCTTTTTCAGGCAAGAGTAAGGAGGCGGAGATTAAAAGGATAAACAAAGAACTGGCTAATATCCGATCAAAATTCAAAGGTGAGTCAACAGGGCAGCTCTCTCCCCCAAGATGTCTTGGACTCAAGCCATTTGTCCAGTGGCTTTGCTATTGTTCTCTCTCTCTCTCTCTCATGCTGTTCTTCCCAAATCAGAGGTGGGCATTTTGTCACCGGGGGCTTATCCTTGAGGAGGAGTCATGAGAAGGGTCGAGGCAGGCTTTGGTAGATGGGACTCTCCTCCGTCACCGGAAGTGGGCTGAAAGCTGTGCATGGTACTGAATCCTGCTGGTCTTAGTGGTGGCTGGGCCCTGAAAAGCACTCTTCGGATACAGGCTTTCCCAGGCACGTGGTACAATCCAGCAGGGTTCAGTGAGCAAATGAATGACTGAAGAAGAGTTGATTAAGCACTTACTGTGTGCCCAGCATCAGGCTCAACTCTAGGGATGCAAATCACTTGCCCTTCAGGGGGAGTCTACATTCTAATGGAGGAAACAACACCTAGATGGAGAGTGGCAGCTGGTGGGGGAGAGGGTCACTTGGTTTGGGAGGGTTACAAGGGATGTCTCGGGTGTGAGAGGTGTTCATTATTCCAGAACTGGGGGCAGGGAGGAAAGGGTGGGGCTGTTGGTGAGAAAGAGGAGATGATTCAATCTGTTCCTGTGGAGGGCATTCCCATCCTCTATAATCCCTCAGGCTCCCAACCCAAAAGTCACCCTGGACTCTTGTTCTCTCACTCACCAGATCCAATATGGTGCCAAGGCCAGTCAATTTCGCTTGTGCTGCATCTCTTGTAGATTTCAAATCTCCACCCCCCCCCAAAAAAAAACAAAACAAAAGCAAAACATTCATCTCTACTGCATCTGTGGTCAATGTCACCTCTACTGGATCTCTGGTCAATTTCACCTCTGCTGTATGTATCTCTTATAGATTTCACCCCCCCCCACAACAAAACCAAAACATTCACCTCTGCTGCATCTCTGGTCAGTTTCACCTCTGCAGCATCCCTGGAACATGCCCCCTTCTCCTCTGACTCTGCCTTGGTGCAGGCCCTCATCACCTCACCTGGACTATTGTAGTAGCTACTGGGGGGTTCTCCCTGCCTCAGGTCTCTCTCCACTCCATTATATCCTCTATTGAGTCAATAACGTGATTTTCCTAAAGTGTAGGTCCAACTGTGTCATCCCCCTACTTAGTAAACTCCGGTGGCTCCTTATTGCCTCCAGGGTCAAGTACCAAATGCCCTGGTCTTCAAAACACTTCCCAACCCAATCTCCTCCTCCCTTTCCAGTCTTCTTACACCCTGCTCCTCAACATATATTCTTCAGTCGAGGGGCAGTGGCCTCCTGGCTCTTCCACCAAGACCCTCCATCTCTCGGCTCCAGGAATTCTCTCTGGCCGTCCCTTGTCCCTGGAATGCTCCCCCTCCTCCATTCCGAATACTGATCTCCTTGGCTTCCTTGAAGTCCCGACTAAAGCTGCACCTTTTATAGGAAGCCTTCACAGCCCCTCTCAATGCAGAGCCCTCCCTCTGTTAATTGTTTCCTGTCTGTAGCTTGTTTATGTGGATTTGTTTGCTTGATGGTGAGTTCTTCGAGTCAGGGTTTGTTCTTTCTGTGTCCTCAGTGCTTGGCACGGTGCCTGGCGCACAGTAGGTGCTCAATCAATGTTTACTGACTGGTTGCTCAAGAGTAAAGAGTTAAGGGAGGCATGTTGGCTGGGATTTTCTTGGGGAGAGCTTGGTCCGACTGATTCTTAGTAAGCAAGAAGTTGGGAGGGGTGTGCTCCCTCAAGGTGCTGTCACTACCATGGAATACGATTCCTATTTGTCGCTGACATTGTGCTGGCTCCATTAAGCCTCAGCAGAGTTTCCTGAGAAGAGCATCTTTCCAGAGTTTGGCCCCAGAATCCACATGAGAAAAGCCAAGCGGATAAGGAGCATTTCTTGTCCAGACCACGAGCGGCAGTTGGAGGGTCAGCCCAGAGAGCCTTTTGATCTGTGCATGTGTCTTGGATAGACAGCTCTGATGGCCAGGGAGCAGGGCTCTGATTTGGCTAGGAGGAAGGGGGCCAGCCAGATCACACTGGGCAGATGGAGCAGCCATCTCAACAGCTCTAAGCTTCTCCATAGCAGAAACCCAGCTGACCATTAATCAGATGTGTCCCAGTTATGTGCTGTGGTGGTAAACCCTGAGGTGCTTTCAGGATGCCCCAAAGATTCCAACTTGGGGATCCCTCGAAGGGTGATGGAGAGGTGGCAGGTGCAGACAGGCCAAGTGTGTTACCAGCAGAGGGTAGTGGCATCAGCGAGATCACGGTCAACAAGATTCCAGTACCCACTGTGTGTGTGCCAGCCGCTAGGACCAATCCCCTCCCGTGAGGAGCGGCCCTTCACGTGGAACTGTCGGAGCTCTTCCTGGGCGTTTGATTCTTGGCCCCCCTCGTCTGATTGTTTGCAGTGGTGGGTGCTTCTCCCACCCTTCACAGCCTCCTCTCACTGTTGGCCTTCTCTCCCCCCATTGTCAGTCACTTTATGTTCCCTTGAATGGACAGTCAGAGGCTGCTCTAGTTTTCTCTGCCTGTGAAGCTACAGGGGCTGGTTACCTGTTCGTTGAATTGGTGTGTTGTTTGGACATTCATGGGACATCCAGGTGGATCTCTCTAGAGACACTTGTAAGTGGGGAGGCTCATCTCAAGGGAAGGCTTGGGCTTCAGGACTCAGCTGTAGAAAGGTGATAATTGAAGTCATAGGAACAGAATATAACGGCTAATGAGGACTGACAGGTGGAGTGAGGGCTCACGCTTGAGGAGCGCTTTACCTCTTTAGTTCTCACGGACAGACATGTGGACAGAGTGAGTGCTCACGCTTGAGGAGCGCCTTACCTCTATAAGTCACAGACAGACATATGGACAGAGTGAGTGCTCACGCTTGAGGAGTGCCTTACCTCTCTAGTTCTCACGGACAGACATATGGACAGAGTGAATGTTCACGCTTGAGGAGCACCTTACCTCTATAAGTCACGGACGGACATATGGACAGGGTGAGGACTCACGCTTGAGGAGCGCCTTACCTCTATAAGTCATGGACAGACATATGGACAGGGTGAGGACTCACGCTTGAGGAGCACCTTACCTCTATAGTTCTCACGGACAGACATATGGACAGAGTGAATGTTCATGCTTGAGGAGCGCCTTACCTCTATAAGTCACAGACAGACCCCATGCTTGAGGAGCGCCTTACCTCTATAAGTCACAGACAGACATATGGACAGAGTGAGTGCTCACGCTTGAGGAGTGCCTTACCTTTATAAGTCACGGACAGACATGTGGACAGAGTGAATGTTCATGCTTGAGGAGTGTCTTACCTCTATAAGTCACGGACAGACATATGGACAGAGTGATTGCTCATGTGTGAGGAACACCTTACCTCTATAAGTCACGGACAGACCCCATGCTTGAGGAGCGCCTTACCTCTGTAGCTCATTTCCTCACATCCAGCATGGGAGATTGGGGCCATTATTGGCCAGAGCTCCAGAAGACATGGCAGGAACAGTAGTCAGTCAATCCATCCACCTTTATGAGGTGCCTGCCATGCTCCAGGCACTGCACTTCTAGTACTTAGGCACTTATTTGTTCGCAAGAATTCTTCTCTGCACCTCTTGAGGTCACCAGCCACAGTGTTTTATTTCCCGGGCGAAACTGGCATGGTGTTTTATTTCCCAGGCGCACTGATTGAAGGAGCAGCTTCCTCCTTCCTGTTAGAACTCTCAGGGTCCTG